>NC_080032.1:89150229-89767907 GCF_030020395.1 Manis pentadactyla | reverse complement strand
GACAGTTTTATTAGAGTTTACCCAAATATCTCAGGCAAAGGTGTTTAATGTTGCAGGAATCTGCTATGTTCATGGACAGAGAGCGGGCACTTCAAGACATTTTGTTCTGTACAAATGTTATTTCTCAGTAATAGATTGTTGACTTTGATTTGATAATTTCCTTACTAAAAGAAAGTAGTTAGCATGTATATTTTGTGGAACACCCATATACCAATGCAACACTGCAAGACACAAATGTATCTACTGTTGAGTACTTTGTAACATAACTGGGGAAGAGAGAGAAGACCATCATGTATCAAACTATAATCAGAAATAAAGGAAAGTCTTATGAAGACACTAGAATTGCATGGCGCCTTGAAGGAAGAAAAATATATCAAGACAAAGGATTATCTCAGATAAAGGGATGAAATTGGTAGGAACCGTAACATTGTATTGTGAAGCAGTGGAGAAACCTGCCTAGATATGCAAAAGACAGGGGCTATGGACTGAGGGGGAGCAAAATAAAGCTGTCATTTGTCAGTGAGGCCACACTGCTGACGGCCTTAAAAGTCTCCACTGAAGGTGTGACTTGACGCTATACAGAAGAGATTCGATTGACTGTTTTTTAAGTGGTATAATTATAACTTCATTGTTTTGAAGGAAGGCTGGAGAGCTGGAGGGAAGTGAGAGCTCAGATTGAGAAAGGGTGGAATCTAGATCATTGTAGTGATGCATGAGGATATGCCTGTGACTAAGTTATAATGATACAGAGGACGGATATAAAATATTATTGAAATTAAAGTTAATGGAACTTATGCTAAACATGGTGACAATTATAGAACAGGGAACTTGGGAAGAGGGCAGGTTTGAGAACAGACGATGACGAGACAGATACTCAGCCAGCTCTGGAGCCTACATCTGTTTGTCCCAGACCCCCACCCAGGCCCCTGCAGTAGGCGAAAGCCTATGAGGACCCCCAGTGAGGGTCTATGAGGACCCCTGGTCCTCTCCTCCCCTGGAGCCTGGGCAGAACCTATGAATGTGATAACATATCACTCTTGTGAACATGTAGCCTTATATGTCTCAAGGAACTTTTGTAGATTTAATTAATATTACTAATCAATTGACATTGATTTGATCAAAAGGAAGGTAATCTGGATGGGGGATGGGCCCAACCGAATCACACAAGCCCTTTAGAAGCAGAGCCTTCTCTGGCTGGGAACAGGAGAGGCAGCCCCCAGATCTGAGGTGGGAGGGGGCGCTCCATTGCTGAGATGGAGGGGCTCTGGGACAAGAACATGCAAGACCGCCAGGGAAGAGAGAGCGGACCGGCAGCAGGGCGCGGAACGGGGGCTGCAGTCCTACAGCCACGGGGAGCTGAATCCTGCCAGCGAGAGAAGCAGGCCTGGCAAGGGACCCCGTGCTCCGGAGGACACCACAGCCCACTGCCAGCACGGCAGCCTGAGCGGAGAAGCCAGCGCCGTCTGACCTACAGAACTACCCGATGGTAAGGGGCTGTTTTTTTTAAAGACATTAATTCTTGGCAATTTATTATGCAGCAACAGGAAAAAAGCTAATACAGCCCTAGAAACTTAGGATTCTTAGGATCCTAAAATGATTGCTTATGGGGAATATATCCAAGCCAGATACAGAAAAGAAATGCTGAGCTCTTGACATCTAAGATAATGAAAACCAGCTAAAGTCATTATCCAAACTGAAGAATAAACTGAGGCTTCTGTGGAACACCTATTCACAGGAAAATGTCATGAATCAGAAAACCAAAATTAGCCTTAAAAAAAAATTGAGTCCAGCTACTTATCTCCAAGCACATAAGTAATTGTACAGGGGAGGCAGCTCTGTCTATGTCTTTTCTTAAACTTTAACAAGTAAGAACAATGCTTCCAAAGTGCATTCAAGCAGATGAAAATGTTACCTAATATCTAAATGCAATTTCTCTTGGCTAAATTTAACTACCACAGCCCCAGAAAACCGTCAGGATCTGCTCCATTGGAAGAGCTCTGTGTGTATGTAAAAAGAAAACCCTGTCAAAGGAAAGAGAGGAGCTGGTTTCCAGGCGTGCCTCATCCCACCTGCTATGGCCCCGGGAACAGTCAGCTGCCCTGTTGGACCTGATTCCTCCCTCTGAAATAATGATGATGATGATGATGAAGAAGAAGCAGGGGGTGAGGATGCATCTTAACACCCACTTAAATGGATGAGGCAGTTAAGTACATTATTATAGCCCTACTCTCAAACCAATCCTAAGAGGTAAATGCCACTAGCCACTTTGTTTTATATAAGGAATATTAAACTTGGAAAGACTAAGTAACCTGTCCAAGGTGACAAGGCTGTTAAATACGGAGCTTAGAGTTAAACCCAGGATCTATGGCTCCAAAGCCAAGCTCTTAGCCGCTACGCTATTACGGCTTACCTACAGGCTGCTGTGAGGATCGAATAAAATATTGTATGTCAGGTGGAATTGAAAATTGAAAATGTTGTTATTATACTGAAAGTCAAGAATCCAGTCATCTTTAGTCTCCTTTCTCATTATTCAACAGGTATTCAAAGATGAGACAATTTCAGATTATCTCCCAAGTATGTGGGGAAATTTTCGTTTGAATTCTAAAACAGATTTTTAAAATTTCATTAGAAATGATGTTCATTAGTAGTATTTCCTATGTTGTTTGGCAGCAGTAAGTGACAAAAGGGCCTCCGCCTCCAGAGCTGGGTGTGTGTTGGTGCGGAAATACCTGATTTGGCCCGATGGGGACTTGGACAGTATCATCCATCAACCTGGCGAGATGAAGGGATTTTCAAAAATCATTGTTATGTCATGATTCACTTTGAGAACGTTTGAAGGTCTGGGGCCCTGCCAGGCTCTGTTAGGTAGTGTTCAAAGGCAGTGTTTTCTGTGTTTACATACATTATTTGGATGAATTAAGCTCACCCAGCTCAAAATTATAAATACCATGTAGTCTCCTGGCCTCATTCCTAGAGTCTGGGCGCTGAGCCCCCTAGCACCGTCCTTCCTTTTCCGCTGAGCCCCCTGGCATCCCCCTTCCTTACCTAAGGACATTCTGCCCTCCTTTCAGTTTAGGAACCTCAGAAGGTGAGACACTGGTTGGGCCCCTTTTCTCATTCTTACTGTAAGATTTGCATGCCATTGTCTGGTGCAGGGACCCTCTGGCACGCTGGGCCAGCACACCCACGGCGACAGCCGCACGAAACGCCAGGACGGCCAGGCTGCCTGCGCCGTGCCGGACTCACACTCGCCCTGTGGGACGCGGGAGGCTGTGGTGCCGGCGCTGCTGGTGGGCACTCTTCTCACACTGTGCCCTCCTGGGGCCGCTACTAAGGAGAAGTGAGATGCGGGCAGGAGGGGAAGCTACCGGGAGCTGAAGCTTAACCCCACCGATGTGACAGAAGGCGGGAAAGAAGAATAATGTGAAAAGAAAACCAGTGTTTAACAATCATTTCTAGTACTTAAGATGTATCATTCTTGATCCTGAGAGGCTTTTGAATCTATCTTTTACAATAGCCTTAATCCTGCTTTGCTTTTCGAAATAAGTCATGTCTACACTCCTAAGGAAGCTTATGCCACACCTCAAATTCTTAAATGTTTTTACTGCTAGGGAAGCATGTAATTTTTACCCTTTCTACCAAGCCTTGTTTGTGAGGGTACAGTAATGGGCTTTTTGCAGATATTAAACCCCAGTGGCTGAAAATTAGGAAACCAAGTTAATTTTTTAGGCGGTTTCCTGGATATTCAAAGATAAAAAATATTTCACTTCAGGATGAGAAGCTGATCACCTCTGTTAACAACTATAACTGCTGTTGATGTTTTAATGAAGATATCTAAGAGGGAATAAATCCATAGTTGCGCTGAGAATATGAGTGAGATAGAGACTGTGATGAGTTTCAACAAGATACTGGGTTTGGACGTATGTGATCCGGGGTGAGGGGCGCTGGAGCAGAGGCACACGCCAAGGCTCAGCGAGCATGGTTCCGTTCCAGGATGTTCCAGAGAGGCACAAAGCAAGGAGGCGGCGTGTATGAAAATCAGAAGGGAAGGAGTGCAGTGGAAACCATCTCTTCTCTCACTGCCTTTAGTTTTGGTCAATGCATCAAGTACGGAAAAAGCATCTATCCGATCTTGGCACCGGTTACACGGCTTTTCCACTTGAACAGATTAAATGTCACCAAGTCAACTGCATTGCAAAGAGTTATATTATTGGATCCTTCAGGGACTGCAATTAAAAAATATGGCATATAATTTAAAAAACCACTACTGGGTTTATAAATGTGGGGCTAAATCAATAGACAAAACATGGAAGGCAATTAGAGTTCCAGGGATAGAGTGTGCAATTAACCTCCACAATGTAAAAATCATATAGCTGATGAAAGTTTTGGGGGGTGAGGAAGGGAGAGGAGGTAAGAGAAATATGCGGCTCTTATTTAAAGCTAAGAAATAGAGGGACCCAAACTAAGAGAATAAATAAGGAACACTGCAGAGCAGTCTGGGCGGGGCGCTAGAAGGTACAAGAGAGACGGTCTCCCATGTTTGATGGCTTGTTGTCAAGAGCTTCTGTTTAAAGCCAATGCATTAAAAAAAAATAGGGTAATGAAATTATTTAGGATTATAAAAGCCTGAAGAACTAAACACAGGTGGATTGTAAGTGGTCCTTCTGTGGAGGGGGTGCTGAGAGTGATAGTGCTTTCTTTCAATTTTATGTCTTCTGGCGCTACTTGAGTTTTTCCTTTTGTTGTGACAACGTGCACATGTTTCTCATAGGGTAAAAAAATATCACATAACAAACCGCAAAGCCATCCTACTTTAAATGTCAGATAATAAAGACAGAAGAAAACTTGTCTTAGTAAACCTGACAAAGGTAGTGGGAAAAACAACAACAACTATGAGCCAATTTTAATATGAAATGGTGCTCATACCCATCAGAGTTCAAGAAAATTAAAATTGAAACCGTGAAGAGATGCTTCCACACACCTACTAGTTTGATAAAACCTGTTAAGTCTGACAATACCAACAATCAATGAGGATATGGAACAGTGTGAAGTGAATGATGGGTGTTTAAATTGTTACAATCACTTTGGAGAACTGTTTAGTATAATGTGGTAAAATTATGATGAACACACTCTACAAGCCACTTCTGGGTGTATACTCTAGAGACGTTCTTGCAATGGACTCTAGAGTAATTCTCACGATCAGGAAGACAGATGAGGCCTCATTTCTTCCCTGAAAGAAGACACCATTGTCACATATGATTTTTCTACTGGAGCTTAGCTGATGAGTAAGTTAGGTAGAACTCCTTTACATTGAACATAAACAGATTAACTGCTCAAATCACAAGGCAGAAGTTAACAGAGTGGATTTTTAAAAATATGTAGTGTTTACAAGGGAAACACTTTAGATTCCAAAGCTCATATAGTTTGAAAGTAAAACTATGGGAAAATATACACCATATAAACTATAACCAAAAGAGAGCTGGTGTGTCTACACTAACACAGACAAATAGATTGTATAATGTATAAAAGGGTCAATGCATCAAAAACGTATGCCAATTATAAACACATATGAACCTAACAACAGCAACCTAAAATACAAAAAACAAAGCTGACAGAATTAAGAGAGACATAGATAATTCAACAATAATAGTTGGAAGCTTCAATACTTCACCTTTAATAACAGATTGATCAACTAGATTGTATTATCAGCAAGGAAATAGGAGACTTGAACAGCACTATAAGCTAACTAGACCGAATAGGCATGCATAGCATGCTCCCCTAACAAAAGCAGAGTATGCATCATTTTCAAGTGCACGTGAAACATTTTGTGGTATAGACTATATACTGGGCCATAAGACAAGCCTCAATAAATTTAAGACTGTCAAAACAATACCAAGTGTGTTCTCTGCCCATAATGGAATTATATTAAACATCAGTAACAGAAGGATGTTTGGGAAAAATCACAAATTGTGGAAATTAAACAACACACTCCTAAAAAGCCAATGGGTCAAAAAATAAATTGCAAGGGAAATTAGAGAATATTTTAAAAGGAATGAACCAAAAGCACAATAAATCAAAACTTATGGTATGCACTATTAATAGGGAAAGTTAAAAAGGAAGAAAGATCCCAGATAAATAATTTAACTTTATATCTCCAGAAATTAGATGGAGAAGAGCAAGCTAAAACAAAGCAGACAGAGGAGATTGTTGGGAAAGGCAGTCATGTGCATGCAGTCTTCTGACCCCTACAGACCTCCACACGGCTGTGTAAGAACAGGGCTTGGGCTTGGGACACCTTACCAAGGGATGAAGCGTCCTCATGGCATGTGCTCGGCTTATCGCCCTGTACAGGAATACCATTCTGTGTTTCAGATTCAATGTGAACTCCTTTGTTCTGCTGAAGCATGTGCCTACCAGGGCACCCGGCCAACCGCACTGTTATATCTGTTCCCTGAAGGGAGAGGACAGAGTCCTTTATTCTGGAGCACAAGATGGGTGCATAGAGGCTAAGTGCCCTACACTGGATGAACCCACTGGCGACAGAGAGAGAAGCAGACCTACACCCACTGTGGAGCTGGTCTGGCTCTGCGTACACCGGCATCGTCACACCCAGGGCTTGGCTGCCCTGTGCTGACTTAGCCACTCTGATACCAAGAGGCAGTGGATAGACGCGTTCACTCCTGCTCCTGGTGACAAGCAACAAATGTCAGTTTGCGCAACAGAAATTGATGCAGAAATAAATGAACAAAGAAAAGAAAAGCAAGACAGAGAATCAGTAACACCAAAAATTGGTGTTTTGAAAGGATAAACAAAATTGGTGAATCTTTAGCTAGACTGACCAAGAAAAAATGAAAGAAGATCCAAATTACTAAAATGAGCAACAAAAGAGGAGATATCACTCCTGACCTTGCAAAACTAAAAAAAGGTTATAAGGGATGCTGTGCACAACTGTATGCCTACAAATTAGATAGCCTAGATGAAACACACATTTTCTTAGACAGACACAAACTATTGACACTAAGTCAAGGGCACACCTAATAGACCAATGACAAATAAAGGGACAGAACAAGTACAGATGGAATTAGCAATTTTAAAACTCTCCACAAAGAAAAACCCATGTCCAGATGACTTTGCTAGTAAATTCTACCCAATATTTAAAGAAGAATTAATATCAACCCTTCACCCTCTGCTCCAAAAAAAGAAGAGAAGGGAATACCTCCCGACCTAGGAGGCCATCTTACTCTGATATCAGAACCAGACAAACATATCACACAAAAAGAAAATCAAAGGACAATACGTCTTAGGAATACAAATGCAGAAATTCTCAACAGAATATTAGCAACCAGAATCCAGCAACATATCAAAGAGGATCATGCATACACAGTGATCAGTGAGAATTTGTTCACTTGTCTCTGTCTCCACTAGTCACACTCTAGTCTAAACCACTGTCCTCATGCACCTGGACCACGTGGACGTGGGCTTATAACTGGAATTATGATCCTTACAATACCTACTGCACAGAGCAGCCAAAATGACCACTTACGCTGAAACCAGGTTGTGTCACTCCCTCTGGTGGTGACTGTCGCACTGAGCAGGACATGCAAACCCCCTTCCCTAGCCCTCATGCACCCCTCGTGCTGTTCCCCTCTCCCACGTCACCGGGTCCCATGTCAGCCTGCATTTGTCCTTTGCTCCTGGGCCACACCAAGCCCCCCCGTGCGGTGCAGCCCCTGCCCTGGCCGCCCCGTCTCCTCTCTGCTGGCATCTTGTACGCACTGCTCTGCTTACACCCGAGAAGGGCTCTCTGAACTGCCAGTCAAGAACAGTCACCTAAGCACCCCTTCTCGCAGCATCCTATTTTACTTCTCAACAAGCGATCTTCCCAAAGCTGATGTTTTTCTTCTGCTCATTTGTTCACCACCTACTACACCCACAGCACATATTCTGAAATCATACCGCTCGGTTTCTAATCGCAGCTCTGCCACGGTTGGGACAATTTACATTATGTGCATGTCACTGCCAGGGCTGCTGTGAAGACCAACCGTGGTGAGGTTTACAGCATGCGTGCAATTGCTGGGCTAGCTTTCATCTATGTTAGTCACTATTTATTTTGGCCTGTTAGTGAACATCCATGTACATGATGAAACTCGTAGTATTTTTATATAGTCAAGCCACATCTCTGTATTTTTCTCCTTTTTGTTGGTTTTACAGTTTCTAGAAAAGCATCTGTTTTGTCAAATTTCTGCAGTTCTGAGTAGCTGGATCCTTCCAACCAATGTAAACATAGACACTCTCTAAATATTAAAGGTCACCCGCGCTGCCACTCACTCGCCCTGCAGCAGCTGGTGGGACAGCTTCGCTCCCCTGAACCTCCCTTCTGTCCCCCATCAATGCCGTTCTCCCCACACCCATGTCTGAGGAGCCTTCTCCACTCCACCCTGGCCCCCGGGTGCGCGCACACATCCCCTCCTCTCAGAGACACTGTCCCAGGGCCCCTGGAGCCCGGAGTCGAGGTAGCAGATGTTCAGGGGGACAGCACTGCCGGCGGGTCCCTCTGGGGACAAGACCACGGGGGTCCCCTTGGGTTCGCTGAGGCAGCAATGCCAGCGGGTGAAGCTTGGTGAGGAATCATAAAATGAAGGGGAAGAGAGGGCGCACTGAGGCTGGATTCTGCCTTTCCAGCTAGCGGGGGACCTCTCAGGCGGACAACAGAGAAGCAAGCAGGGAACCAATAAACAGATGAAAAAAACAACCTACTAAGAAGAAAACAGGTTCTCTCCTCATCACCCATCAAACTGATAGTTTTACCATATTTACATATTAGCCTGTTTGTAGGTATACTGAAAACTTTCTAAAATTCTTTAGAAAGCCACAAAATTGAGTAAGCAACATTTTACAGCCTAAAACAAGGATTCTAATTATTGAGTTGAATTGCTATAAAACATTAAACAACTATTACTTTCAAAATGTTAATGTGATCCTGCAAGATATAAATGTACCTGCACTGAAATAAATTATGAACTAAAAAGAATATGGCTTGATTATTTTGTTATGTGTGAAGAATTTTTTATGTTTTAAATGAAGGAATTCGTGCATTTTCTATTTATACTTTTCAAGTGCAGTAATGTGTTAGTCCATTATTTTTTCCTTATGAGAGGCATAAAGCCAAAAATGTTCCAAAGAAGGTATATAGAGCATTATTCATGGCAGGTTAATCAAATGGCAAATGACCTCCAAGGGCAGCCCTCTTATTCAGATGGTATTATCTTGCTTTAAAGGTGTCATACCATGCAAGAAATGGTTAAAACAGTAAATGCAGAACTGATTTCATGTTTTTCTAAATGGCAAAAAGAATCATTTAAACATTCAGAGAAACATGAGCTTTCTATAAAAAAAAAACAAAACAAAAACTTTGTTATAGGGGAAAGCAACCCTGGGCTTATTTTACCATATCATTAACTTCCCCAAATGAACATGTTATCTATTTCAAACACCAGCTTATTTAAATTAAATTTCTGTTCAGCTATGAATGCTACTACTTCTCTGTGACACAGTAAAAGCCTTACAAAAAGCACAATTCCAAGAAAAAATTATTACATAAAAAAATGGAACAGGGGTTAACACAAATTCTGGCCAAGAGACTTTTTTTTACCTGGCTTCCATTCTTAAGGGTAATTGCTCCATTTAGTAAGACAGCAATAGGAAAAATGAATCTCATGCCATGAGAATAGTGACATATCATTTAAATCTAACTGCTATAAAATTATACAATATGGAGCACAAACCATGTGAAACGTGTGCTCTGGTGGCTGAGCACGAAGGTGTCCACATCTGATGATGCCTTTTGTAGCTCCTTCACTTCCCTCAAAGGGGCATTTGTGGAAGCGACTGGGGTGAAGTACTTCTCTGTCTACGTGGCCTGAGGAAAGGATTCCCGGCCCACCACAGCCCCTGCTTCGGTTTTCTACTTCCCGCCAAAAGGAAAGCAAGTTTTCATTTATCTGCCTATTGTAACTTCCCAAAACAAAGGAATAAGGAATGTGTGTACGGACACATACCCATTCTCTACTGAAACTTACGGAAACCGGAACATACGCACCTACATACACATTGCACAGTGTGTGTGTCAACCAAAAGATCTGTGGTGATGCTCAGACTCTAGAATGTTCAGTACAGTCAGTGTAACACATTTTTCACCTTACTTTTAAGGCAGAGCTTACCTTTGGCATAAAAGTATTCAGGAAAAGCTCTGGAGAAGTCAGCTCACATGTGTATTAATCCTTACAGGTTTTCTTTTACATAAAGCCCACATGGATTTCCTTTTAATAGGGAGACCATTGGCTCTTTACATTCCATTTCATTAAACAAGATAATTTCCCAACTCTGAATAAAGTTCATTGTCTTGTAATTCATGCCCAAATCAAGAGATAATTAGAATAAGATGCATTTCGCAGGGTGCAAAGACAAAGGCACTCCAGACCTTCATTTGGAGGCTTTGCCGACTTGCTTGTACCTGAGTTTTATTCTAATGTTTTGCTCCAAACTCCATTCAAATTGCACATGGAAAGGTTTGTCAGGATCCTACTCCTCAGCTTACCACCAGCGGGGAAAATCACACTGGTTCTCTTTACCAGTTGAACGCTGTGACATCGGTGACAGGGTCTATGGGCTCCGCAGCGCCTTCCTTCCAAGTCCCTATGGGCAAGGCGGGCCGCTGCCTCCGGCTTTACTTTTCAGACAGGACTTCTCCTGTTAACGCTACAACTCATTAGAGTCTGCAGGATCATTTTTTTAAAAAAATATAAGCCTTTAAGTAAATGCATTACCATGTAGGCTGAACCCTCAATAGTACCAAAAGGCTTTCTAGCTATTATGCCAAAAATCCAGATTTTGGGGGCTTAAAGACAAAAAATTTCACATTTTTAGCACTCCACACATTATAGTTTGATATCTTAAATCAAAGAGCAAGATTCGCTTCTGGGTTAGGCAGACCTATGTTTGAATCTTAACTCTTCTATTTACTAATATGTGATAATAACTAAGTTATTCTCCCTTTTTGAGCTTTAGCATCTCCATCTGTGAGGTAGAGAGAAAACCTGATGCTTTCCTCATGCAAAGTGCCTAAAATATAGAAGGTGCCCCATAAATGATCATTTGGTTAACTTTTTGGCATTTTAATTGGTATTTTTAAATTATATTTTAATATGGACTAAGTATACAGTATATTTTTGTAGTCTGTATATACTTATTGAAAAATATATGAAAATTCCAAGACAAACTGGAAAGGGTTCAATTTATTCAATTAACAGAGATTCTGCAAGAAGAAGGAATATGCTACATAATAAAGCCTAAGTATTACAAGTTGGAATATTGCAAAAGCAGCTTGTTACATTTCTCCCTCTTTTTACTTGCTGAGTATGATTAAGATGCTTAACCTCAAGATTTATGCCCATCTGCCTCTCTTCCCGCTGCCAGCATCCTTGATTTACATATGGCTTCTCACTATAAAACTAGCGGGGGGTTGGGAAGGACGAAGGACGGTTGAAAAAAACAAGACTAAACTAAGCTAATCTTGATACATGAACAGAAACTTGTCTTTTTTTCCTTCCAAACATGCGCAGCCTGAAGTACATGTTGTCATGGCAAACGATGAGCACCAGAGCAGCCAGCTTTCAGATGTCTGCACGCAGAATAGTATTTTCCCTCGATACTAAGTAATAAATATTGTACATTCTTTTTTTGTTTTTGCATTTACTGCAGGAGATAATAATAGGTGGTAATAGCAATGGATTAAAAACAGGATATTAGAAAATGCCTAGAACTAGAAAGTTCTTTATTAAGACAGAACTTTTTTTTGGTAAGAATGAATGACAGCGTCCCTTAGGTACAATTTCTCTTCATATCACACAGCTTCTCATCTCATGATAAAGGGGTCTGTAACCTGTACACTGACGGCCGAGCAGGATCTGAGAAAAGGTTGAGACCCCTCCGAGCCAGGAGTCAAGTCAGAAAATCCCAAGTGGATCCGAAAGGCACAGTCTCACGGGAATTACCATTGAAAATTCAGGGGTGACTACAGATTGCTTAAAATCTGGCTTTCTTACCTTTCCCTAACCTGCAGGTGTTTGTGGGATATTTTGGTGGCCAAGGCAGGTCTTCTGGGCAGAAGACCTATGTGGCAGGAAGGATCCTGTGATGAGCACCAGTCCCCGTCGTGGCCTGGGAGCATCAGGGAAGATATCACGGCCAATCCTGGCCAGTGAGACCAACCAGCATAAAGCTGAAGTAGGTCTCAACACAGTATTCTGAATGTTCTCAAATGTCATGTACTTCTTTAATAATTTTCATGGCAGTTTTTTAAAGGAAAAAAATCTTTGTTTCTAACTAAAAATGATTTCATAAGCTAATGGGTTTCATTCTTTAATTCATCAAATAGTAGTACTAAGAAAGGGCCAAGTATGAACAATTTAATAATGAGTTTTTAGTATATATTTAGTCTCAAATGACTTTTCTCTTATTCAAAGAAATAATTTTAGTTCCAAAAGAGGGTGATGCTATTTTTAAGATATGGCCAATGTTATCATTTAATTATTGTCATGATGTGTGCACAGAAGTGTCTAGATAAAGTGCCCTTTTAGTGAATGCTATGATTTACCTTTCCTTAAGGCACATATTTAACTGCACACTGATTGTAGAGCACCTGAGGTTGGAGAAATCTTATATATCTGATACCCACAACCATCCTAACTACTGGCATCACCCTCCAAGGTCAGTACACTTGGGCATAACTCCTTGATCGAAATTAATATTTTAATGGATTTCCAGGAAGGCCTTGAGATATAAGAATGCCAGTTGTACAGTGAAAAAAAACCATGGGCTCTAAAGACGCATAGACTATTGGATCCTGACATAGCCACTCAGTCACTTTGCAACATTAGACAAGTTTTCAAGCCATCTGAGATTCAGTTTCATTATCTTAAAACTGCGGTTATAAAAACTACATCATGGCACGTTGTGAAGAATAAACAAGACAATTTGTGTAACAGACCCAGCACATTGCAGGGACTTACAGTAGAGGCTCAGGGCTAGAACAGCTAATGTGGGCCACCTCACAGGGAGACCAGCCTGGCCCACCAGGTGAGCAGCCCCACTTCACAGGAACCAGTAAGAACAGGCAACTGGAAATGCTCTAGGGGAGGCCAACGCCAATGTGAAGAGGGCCGAGTATTTCAATTCAGAAGTTTTGCACACAAAGACAGAAATATAATAAGCCACAAATATGCAAACTTTAATTTTCTAGTAGCCACATGTAAAAAAGTGAAATGAAAAAAGGGACATTTATTTTAATAATACATTTAGCCCACTATATCCAAAAATATTATCACAATATACAATCAATATGAAATTATGAATTTGATATTTTACATTCTTTTTCTCCTACTAACTCCTGGCATCTACTGTGTACTTCACCCTACTGTCCATCTCAGTCAGGACCAGCATATTTCACAAGGCCCAGCAGCACATGGGGCTGGTGGCACCCCCCTTGGGAAAGGCAGACTGATTAAACAGATGAGTGGATGGACTTTATCCATGTTCATTCCTAAGTTCCAGCTGCCTGTGGGCACAACCACTATTACACAACGGCAAATTCTGCGAGTTTTATATGTGATTTTTGAGGAAATCTATCTTTTCTATTGAGATGCCTTAAAAGAAATATTGACTATTGAATTGTGAAAAGCTTTCCAAGGTAAAACGTAATTACAAATGTTTTGAACCCCTCTTATAATGTTTCTTCAAAAGAGTGTGAATAAATATAGATTCTTTCATCCCACAAGGTTGACTTTTCTCTTGTAAGCGTTTAAATAAAAGAAATGTCAAAACACTCTAATCTTTTTTTCCCCTGGTGATGTTTTAATGTTAAAAATATTTCCCTAGAATACACACCATATGTCATCAGAGAAGAAGAACAAGTGTTTTCTCATATGGGAATGAAATTTCATGATCCAGACATATGAGCTACAAGTCTTTCAAACTATGGGAAGAAAGAACACCTTTACTCAATGACGCCACGTGTGTTCCCATACCACAGACAGGAATTGCCTAGGGTACAAGAACTGATGTCGATGCAAAAATACAAACACCTACTTTTAAAGACCTAATGGAATGACTAGGGAGGCTCTTTTATGTTTTGGAAGGCTTTGTATTGTGTAGCATCAAATATTACACCACAGATGCATTTTGTTTGCAAATGCCAACCAAACACTTTGCTTTCCTCTGAGCTGAGTTTGAAGCTAAATCAAGGTAAGATTCCTAGGAAAAAGACAACTAAGTTTCGGTCACAAAAAGTAATATTCAGATGATTTTTAATATTTTAATGCAATTTCTTAACTTTCTTTTCCCCCAGTTTTGTTGAGGTATAATTGATGAATTTTGTGTATATTCAGGGTGCACAACATGACGTTTTGATGTGTACATTGTGAAATGATTAGCACAGTCAAGCTAACTAACAAATTCATCACCTCACATAGTTATCCTTTGTGTGTGGGGAGGTGAGAACACTTACAATCTACTCTCTTTGCAGATTTCAAGTGGACAGTGTGATCACCTAGAGCCGCCGAGCTGGGCATCAGATCCCCGAAACTTCCTCATTCTTCATAACTGAACTTTCTTACCTTTTGACCAACATCTCATCATAAATTATCTTATTTTTCCATAGAGGTAGTAAATAGAAATAATCTCAAGATTTTCTGCTTACTTTAAAGATACAGGATTCAAATTATTCTAAAGAAGATTATGAAACCTAACAAAGTTATGACCGGACGGTAATAAACTGAGAGATATTAGGGCAGAAATAGTTCTAGTTCAACCCCAAAACATACGTGCACACACAGACTTTAAAATAGAAGGACCATATTTTCTCATGGATTTCCTCCTTATTGCATATTATCTCTGTTCTGAGAAAAAAAAAAAGCACAATGAAACATTTCTCCTGCATGATGTGATGTGTTTCATCCTCTCGAACCTCAGACCTGGGAGTCGATGGTTTGGGAAAGAGGAAGATCTCATCAGTGTGAAATACCCTCTCCTTTCCCCTATGCCTTGCCCAAGTCATGCGGTCTCTCGAATGACCCAGGGTGTGGGCTACGTGAGGCAGATATAATAGATGTTTATATGACACATATGGCATGTAAATAGATGTCTTATAAATCTTCTCTTTGGTGGGAGAAAAGGTAACTAGCATGGATAGAGGTCATTTGTTAGGGGCAGCAAGGACCCACTACAGACCTGGACAAGGGAAGAGACTAAGCGTAGAACTAAGCCATTTATTTATATAATATCCAAGTTACAAATCCTTTTAAAAAGACTTAAAACCAAACAAATTATCATCACATACTGGGAGTGGTAAAATCAATAGCTTGTAGAAATAATTGTGCTTTTTTTTTTAGATAATGAAAATGCTTTCAAGGCATTGATTTTTTTTAATAGAAAGATTTGTTTTATTATCCCAAATAATGCTGTTTTTCAGAAGCAGAATTCAAGTAAAATAAAAGCGCACATTATCATATACTTGTTTATTGTATCTGTAAATTCTTTTTGGGGTTTGTGACATCATACTAAATTCTAATGCATTATATTATTACCGGTTATAACTTTTGGTATAAAATCCAAGAATGCATAGTAATATAAGGCAGTAAAATTCCACATTGTATAAATCTACATCAAAATGCATGTGAAATACTCATGTATTATTTATAAGAGCAATTTCACCTTGTGATTCTGATCAAATCATAAATAATAAGAAGAGGCTGAAAATGAAATTTTGCTTCATTGAAGTATGTGATTGCATACTTCCCTTTTCATATTTAAAAGGTTAAAATATGACATTTTGGGTCCACATTAAATACTAACTAGTTTAAGTATAACAATGAGGTTTTGTGTATCTGACCAACAGAACTTCAAGTACTGTAGGCTGAATAGGGCTGCAATTTTTAAAAATGCAGAAATGTAATAAACAATTTCAGAAAAAAAGTTCTATTCCTTTCAAAGTATACATGTAGTTTGTTATGTATGTACATACATTACATGTAAATTATATATGGTATTTATACATTATATATACATCTATATGTATATACATATACGTGTGTATCTGTGTATGTTTGTATATGTATGTGCGTGTATATGTATATTTTATAACATATAAACATATTTTTTATATTATAAAATATAAAATAAATATATATTTTTAAAGTACATATATTAAAGTTATTCCAAAGCTTCTGGCCACTAATAATGTCCCCATGTTTCCAGTAATATAACTGGACTTATGAATGACTGGTATGAATAGTTTAAAATGAAATGCCTTTGGGGACTGGAGGCATGGTCTGGATTGGTGCTCCGAGTCAGGTGACCAGCAGCTCACTTCACTGTCCAGTAGTCT
The DNA here is from genome assembly GCF_030020395.1 of Manis pentadactyla. NCBI lineage: Eukaryota > Metazoa > Chordata > Mammalia > Pholidota > Manidae > Manis > Manis pentadactyla. Next base: position 89,751,466 of record NC_080032.1, on the reverse strand, counting down.
CACAGCTTTCATCAGTGTCAGTAATGTATCCTCATTCTGATATAGGAGAGGATGGTTTTCTAAAACTTATTTTCTATTTTTAAATTATTTTTAAGTACTCACAGAAAATTATAGACAAGCATAGTGTAGAAAGTAAAATCATCCCTACAGTTTTTTCAATGGATTTTCCTCCCAGTGCTTTTTATTCTTTGGTTCTATTTTATTCCAGTATTTTCTCCATAGCTATGTGTCCATGTGTGTGTATATATGTATGTGTGTGCACGGTGGTGTGTGTTATAAAATTGTGTCCTGCCAGGTCGAAGTCTGTATCTTCCTTTTCCCCTTAACTTATTGAATTGTGGATATTTTTTATCAGAAAACTTTAATATCCTTCAAAAACAGTACTTTAAATAGCTGCATAGTATTCCATGCCACAGATCTATTTAACTCACTTGGACTTGTGATTAGAGGTGCCGTTGCTTCTAATATGTCGGTATTATAGACCTTAGCCAGAATCGAGTACTTTCCTAAGAGATGCTCTTAGAAGCAGGATAATTACTGAGTCAAAGCCTATGACTACTTTGTTTTTTTTCCCATATGGTAAAATTTATTTCTTGGGAGGTTGATTCAAATCACACTTGCCTCCAGCGGTATCTGAGAGTATCTATTTTTATCCCACCCAGTAGAAATGTTTAAAAACATCTAGGCCAATATGATAGGTAAAAATGGCACCTTGTATTTTTCTTTTGGATTTCTGTGCTCAATGATGAAGTTGCTCATTTTATACATTGAGTAGTCATTCTTCTGCATATTTCTATAACCTTCATTCTCAGTGTTTTTCTGATTAATTCTTTTCCTACTTGTAATATTAATATTCTCCTTTCACTACACATTGAAAATGTTTTCCCAGTGTGCCAATCATTTAAAATTTTGTTTATAACTATTTTCTATCAATATTATATATGTATATATATTATGTAGTCAATATGTCAATCTGTCACTTGTGTTTTTCTTTTATGATTAGAAATCTGTTAAAATTCTGAGTTTACTTAACTATTTACACATCTGCCATTCTAGTTCCTTTCTTTCTTTTTGCTTCCTAGTGGTTATTATTGCTTTAATTCTTTAATTGTGTTGTTTAGGCTGCCCTTTTTTTTTGGCTAAGTGGGGAAAAGGGAAAGAAATGAGTGTCAAACTTGATTTTTCTCCTAAAAGATAATTTTCCAAGCTTCTCTATTACAAGCTCTTCTGACGTGGTTCTGCAGTGTTTCCGGGATTGGGTGGGGTGGTGGCGGCAGTCAGCGTCACGGAGCGGCTTTCATGCACGTTCTGAAGTCACACTGGGTCTGACTGCGGCACTAGCACTAGTGTGTGACCTTAAACAAATGACTTAATCTCTTTATGACCAAGTTTTCCAAGTATAAAGTGTGGTAACAATATCAGCCTCATGGAGATGCTGTGAGAATGGCGTGAAGCATGTAAAGCACCTAGAAACCACCAACTCACCTGCTGAGTCAGTCAACTGAACCCAGCCACCTCCTGGAGCCCGGCCCTAGACCTGCCCATGCGAACAGGAGCGCCGTACAGCCAAGCCTCCCAACCAGCACCTCCTCCCTTACCGCCTTCAGTCTGGGGGGCCCCTGCTGACTAGCCCACACGGCCCTCACCCCCACCACCCCCGCACCGCCTCATTATCTACAGGGAAGAAACTGCAGGCTTCTTAGCATAGTGTGTAATGCAGCATTGATTCATCCCCATTTCCAGCCCCTTTCCACCTCCTCAGGTGTTGATGCTCCTGTCTTTGGCCTCAGTGTGTTGAACGGATGGCTGCTTCTTGCCTTGAGGTGTCTCCTTAGGGCACAGCGGGCACTGCATGAACCATAGGAGCCCACATTTTCAGCTGGTTACCTTGAACATCCTTCCCAAATATGGTGAAAATTTCAGCATTATCCATCCTGATACTTTGATCAGCCTTTTGATTCTCGTGCCAATAACAGAATGTTCTAATTTTAACTGTATAGTTAAAAAAATTAATCAAGCCAACTATGTCCCCCTGAAAATGGGTACACACATCCACCTTATTCATTAATGTTTTTTTACCCATTTGAAAGGTAATCATATTGCAATATATTAATGCATCAAAACAACCCACTGTCTGCCTCAAACACAGTTATGTCAATTATATCTCAATAAAACTTTTAAAAAAAATTCTCATTTCTTTATTTCTTTCCTGTGTTTGACAAGTAATTCTTCAAAAATTAAGAAGGTAATGTTAGACATATCTCATTTTAAACCATAGTTCAAAAAATGCATTTGTTTTTAGACATCAGTAATATTTTTCAATCAAAGGATCAATACACAGAGGAGTGCTTTTCTCTCCCTCTCCTTCTTTTTGTGAAAAGATCACTGTCATCAACAATAAACCCTTACTTCGTACTCTTTATTGTTCCCATTTTGCTGGGGAGCGATGACATTTTTTTCCTGGCATGTCCTTGCTGCCTTTCGTGTCTGCTCTGCATCAAACGCCGTAACGAGCTTCCAGCAGCACCACGGGGAAGACAGAGGCTCAGAGGCTTAAATCGGCGCCCCGGGTCACGGGGCTGGGGAGGGGGTTTCTCCGTCCCAGGGCCGATCAGCCCCTGCAAACATCAAGCTTGAACACCAGGAGCCGTGGCACAAGAATAAACCAAGGGCCGTGGAAACCAAGAGGAGACGTGGGCATCCGGCGGGGACGGGGGTGGCCTCCTGAGCAGGGGCGCCGGTTCAGCGGGTGGAAGTGGGAGGAAGGCGTGGGGCCTGGTCGAAGCCCCCCCGAGAGGGGCCGGCGGCGCGCAGAGGGCGCGAACCCAGCACAGGCGCCCGGAGGGAGGGAGGGGGGCGGCCCGGCCTCGAGCACCACGAGCCAAGAGGAGAAGCGCGCGTTCTTTCCCGTGGTGAGGAGGCTGGGGGCGGAGGCCGGGCAGGGCGGCGTGGGGAGGGCGGTCTCGGGGTGCGGCGGCGCTGCTGGGACGCAGAGGGCGTCTGGGATGGTCTGACCCAGCCTCCACGCGGGGCAGCCAGAAGGCTGGCGTCTCGCCTGCCCACCTGCCCGCCTGCGTCCTGGGAAATGGGCGCACGGCTCATCCAAGGCGCCTTCATGCCCCCCGTGGCCACCCAGAAGCCAGGTTAGGGCGGCTCGCAGGGCCAGCGTTGGCGCATGGTGTTCGGTGTTCCCAGTCAGTCTGTGGCACATACACAGCCTTAAATGTGAAGGCATGCGAGTAAAACATCTCAGAGACCTGGGCCATGGGCAAGCCACACACGGCCTCAGGCCGCTCGCTCAGACAGTTAGATGCGAGGTCTTGGGGAACTGAATCTGTCCCGCAGGGTCTCCTCGGTATAAGGAAAGCGTCCAACCTGCGGCCTCGGAGGCCTGGCATGCTGGTGCCCGAAGAAACTCTGACGGCCCCGACGGATGTGTCAGTAACCACCTTTTAATGCCTTCCTGGGATTTCGGGTTCCCACTTTAGAAGTCCTCTTTTCATTTTATATCCAGTTAAATTACGGTGATGCTTCAGCCTTTTCCTTTAATAATGCTGTAAATCTATTTCCAAGATATGCCTGGGCTTTGCAGCACGTCTACCAGCTGTCATTCACCCAGAGGACTGGCTGCCCCAGGGCTCGCCAGGGTGGGCTGACACGCCACGAGGGTGCCGGGACGCCGACCAGACCAGTCCTGCCCCTGAGAACCCCCCCAAATCTCCAGCTCTTTGGCTATTTTGCCCATTAGATGGATTCTAGGTGTCTGATAATTCAATTCCCTGCAGACTTCAGCCTAGAATAGTCAATGAGCCGGTGTGTCCACTGAGGGGTCACCAGGGATCTCCTGCACACGTCTGAACACAGACCTCCAGAAAAGCAAACAACCTTTCTCTGTTATGTATCTTTACACTCTTTGTAATTAGAAAAGACGAGAGCCTAGAAGAGAAAATTGCTTTCTCACTCTGTCACTTTTTTTTCCAAAACCTTTTTTATAGTTGATCTAATCAGTGATATTATAATAGCGCCATTATTCGCTAATGGCATAAAGTGCAGCTAGGCACCTACCACACGGAGTTCCCTTTGTGAGGGACGACGAGTGATCTGAAGAAGCAGGTCACAGCAAAGGCATAAACGAATCGCAGTCTGAAGGCGAACTCCCATCGCTGTGAGCTGAAAGGGGGGGATTTTGCTAACGCTCATATGTTCCATTAAATGGACTTAAGATAGTCTGACGTGCTCTTAATAGCGCCACACTTATTAATGAGTGTTAGGTACCTGAATGCTAATCCTAAACTCCCATTCTCCCTTCTTCCCTGTATTTCTGGAAATGATGAAAAGTAACCACCATTTCTGAGTGACCGTCAGTAAAAGCTCTGTGCAGGGTGAAGATTGTGCAGGGCCCAGAAATGTTTTTAGACCCCTAAGCATCAGCTACCTGGAAGGTGCTGAATAGATTGAACCAAAAATACAGACCCCACATTGATGTATTTGAACTTCCCAGCAAACATTCTTCATCCGTATTTCACTGCTCCACTGAGACTGTTACTGTCTGGAGAGGTGCCAGGCATGATGTCCTTTCCATCAGTGAGCTTGTGGGGTGTCTGATGCAAAAGGATTGATTCTGTAAGTGTCTCCCCACTTAGTGACCTGAACGCTAATTGAGTTTGTGTACAGATTAAAAGAAAAAGTGTGTTTTTCAGAAATCGTTCAAAATATATTGCTGTCACTTAAGTTCCTTGTAGCAGGAGAAAATGGCATGTCTAAATGATGACACTAAACATCCGAATTGGCTTTTTAAAACACAGTGCACAGCAGCAAACTAAGAAGCTGGGGAAAAAACAGCTGAAATCAATTTTTCAATCCAAAGCAGACCGTCTTTTTTAAAAAGAGAATAAACATTATGGATATATTAATATCTTATTCTAGCAGCTTCCAGCTCTCTTTCATGTGGTAAATGTATTTATTGTAAGAAAACAAATTTCTTGTATTCTGTTACAGAAAGCTGAAACCCAGGATATCTTACATTTAGTTCTACTCAAGGGAGAGAGCGAGGTGTGTTACTCTGATAGCGAAGTGGAACTTCTACCGTCATACATACGTTGCCAAGATAAAATATAACTAATTAATACTGACTTGACGTGACTCAGCTTGAGATTGACCTTACAGTTCTCACATTTGTTCATATCTTTGTTACCCTATAGACGGTGATCAAACTAAAATTCTTAAAACTCTAGCCTAATACAGAATGAGCAGAAGTAGCTTTTACAAAATGATGCATTAATAATTATTTTGATTCTGTACATATGGAGTTAGAGGAATGCTATATATATTATACATGCAAGGCACTTCCTTTTAAATGACCATTTCCCACTTAAGACTGTGACTCTATAATTCTGGATTATAGAGTTCTGTTTTCCTAATCTACTACCTTTTCTTCCTAAGAATATAAAGGCCACCAAAATTTCTCCCTTTGGTCCTAATACCATACTATCCAGAGTTCTTAGCAATAATTTCTTAGTTTCTCCAAATTATTTTTCTTAAATAATTAAATTTGAAGAATAAATGGTTTGGATTCATCTATACTTAGTATATAATCTACTTTTTTAAACCTGAGATATATAAAAACACAGACTATAATAATAAAGATAGCCCTTCAAGGACTTTTCAGGTATGATTTTTTGATTAATAGAGCCTGACATTAAATCATACAAGTTAATAACCTAGAAGACAATTTCTGTATATTCTGTGAAGACATTAGTTCTAACCTGACCTACACCTGATAGTGCCGTCATAGGAAAGGTAATGCACAGAAATACACAAGAAGGATTCAAAATCAAAGATTGACATGATGAAGGACCCTTAATTTCTAAAATTATCTGGAATTGATCAAGAAAATAATAGATGAGACTTGAGGAAAATGTTAAAGATTATTTAAAAAGGACTTCCGTACTGAAAGCAGAATAGGATAAGCAAGAAGGGATAGAGCTTCTGGTGAAAGGAGAATAAATTCCTAACAAACATGTCAATAGGACATTTTAAGTAACATAAGCTCATGCTAAAAATTCAAATATATAAAAGAATAGCCAAGGAAGCTCTGAAAAGTGGAAAAAAGGAATGGCACCAGACCTCCAGATATTAAAATATTAATAAAGTTCCACTGATCAAAACAGTTTAGTGCTAATAAATGGATGAAAAATATATATCACATAAGACTTAAAAACCCCAGAGATTAGTATCTAATGAAATGGTATTTCAAATCTGTGTGGGGAAAAGATGGTTCATGGTCAGACTACTAGATCCAGCTTAAAAAAAAGTAACCGTAGATTTCTTACCTAATGCAAGAAAACAAAAAAATTCCAGATGGATCAAAGTCTTAACACAAAGAAATGAAGTCATAAAACTATCAGAAGAAGATCAAGAAAACATTTCTTTCGTAATCCAATAGCAGAAGAGGGCTTCTAACTATAATACAAACCCAAGCAACCACAAATAGAAAGACGGGTAAGTTAAACTACATGAAAATAAAATATGTATGCATGGCAAAAAAGAAAAAAAAAGCCCACCTTTACCAAATAAAAGGGAAATTATCAGTCTTAATCAAAATAAGAGATATACAAATTAAAACCACAAAGGGTCCCCTTCTCAAAAATCTATCAAAGGCAAGGATTAAACATTTTGAAAATATATTGTATTGGTAAAGTATCTGATAAAACATAAATATTAAGGTGATACCATGCATTAGATGATGGTACAATTTCTAAGAAAAGCAACTTGTTAACTCCTATAAATTAATGCACATTTCCTTTAGTCCAAAACTTACATTTCTAGCAACACACTGAGCTTCATACAAATGCAAAATGATCCACTTAAAAAAGATATTCACTGCAAACATTTGAAAATATGTAAATGTGTATCAGTAGGGGAATGGTTAATTATGGTTCCTCAATGCAATGTGTAAAGACCTCCAAAATACATTATAGAATAAAAATAAAAAGCTGTGCAGAACAGCATCTATAATATAGTTCTGTAACAAATGCATGCAATAAACAAAACAATAAAATACATACATGGATATATAAATGTTCACACATCACTTCTAAATGATACAAAACATAGTCATCAACTGTTTCTGGGGCAGGGGGCACTGAGGGCCGGGAGATGAGAGCGGAAGGGGGTGGCAGAGGCCGCGGGTGGCTGCGATCTGTGCCCCGCCCCCTCATAGGGACAGAACGCTTGATTATTCCACAGCGCTTGGCGGCGAGACCAAGAGTGACCATGTGACTAGATCTGGGCCATTAGGATGTAAACGTAAGTCATACGTGCAACTTTTGAGACCAGCACATAAAAGGGAGAGAGAGATGCCCTCCCAATTACTCCCTCCCTCCTTCTGACAGGCTGGAACACGAAGGTTCAGACTGGGTTTCCGGCATTTATCTTGGCCCATGAGTTACGGCAACTGAATGCTTTTTAAATTACATGGCATATTTGAAAAAACACCAACAGAAATCCTATAAATGAAAATGACTAAGATTAACAACATAATTAACAGAAGATCAAAGAGAGAATGAATTTACTAGAAATAGGCCAGAAGAACCTCTGAAGAACATAGTTATGGAGAATCCAGACGGTGAGGGGAAAAAGCAGACACAGACAGAGGGGAACAGAGGACACAGAGAAGGCTTAATAGGCTTTTGGTTGGCAACCCAGACAGAGAAGTGGAAGAGAATAACACAGTGGCAGTATATGAAAAAAACAGAAACTAAGAAAATTCTAAAACTGGGAAATAAAAACAGTCCAGTGACTGAATGATCACATGAAATCCCAAGATGATATATGTGTGTGTGGATATATATCATAATATATAAATTATATATTTTATATGTAAATTATGTATTATATATTTACATATTTAAATATATATTTACTTCAGATAGAAATAATGATGGAAAATGATCCCGTGTGGAAGGTAATGGATGAAGAAAAGGATAAAAGGAAAAGAAAGCAAATCTGGAAAAAATTAAAGATGTTAACATTAGTTTTGATAAGGAGGCATTTCTTGAAAATCTTACAGTAATACTAAGATTTAAAGCTGAGTTTATAAGTTTCATACTAATAGGGAAAAATAAATGAAATGATGGAAGAATAGTGAACCAATCAAAAAATGCAAAAAAGGGTAAAAAAATACAAATTGAGATGGTAGCTTTAAACCTAAATATATCAGTAGTAGTTACATTAAATATTCACGGACCAAATGTTTCAATCAAAAGGAAAAGATTTTTCAGATTGCATTTTTTAACTTATGTGCCCTTATGAGAGATATCTAAAGCATAAAGGTCCTAAATTGTTGAACATAAATGAACGGGAAGAAAAAATACTCATGACAACAAAAGACAGCAGGTGATTTTATGTTAATATCAGGCAAAGCAGACTTTAAAGGCAGAAGACATTTCCAGAAATAGAGAATCACTAAAAAATAACAACAGATACAACAATTTAAAAATTGTATGCACTGTTAAGATGGCCTCAAAATATTATAATGAAGTGTCAGCACAATAAAAAAAAATAATCATTGGGGGTCAGAATCATGGATGTCTACATACACTAGGGGATGTATATATACCTACATACAGATCTTAGTAACTGAATTGCAGACAAAAAAAGAATCAGTAAAGCAATAGAAGACTTGAATACAATGAATAAACTTTCCACAAAGGACATACAGAGAATTAAGTGCTTCCAAAAATAGACTACATATTTTTAAACACATCAGATTTTCAAAATGTGGTCAGACACAAATGGTTATAAAATGTCTTGACAAATTTCAAAATGTTGAAATTACACCAAGTATATACTCTGACCAAAATTCAATTATGCTAGAAATCAATAATAAATAGGTAGCTAAAAATACACATAGAACTAAAGTAATACTTAAAGTGTTAAGTGCATATATTAGAAAAGATGTATGCCTATGAAGTTGTGAATTAAGAAACTAGTAATTTCTAGATACTAGAAAAAAAACATCAAAATATGTAGAAAATAAGGAAAAAATACAAGCTGAAATTGATTTAAAAAATCAAGAAGATCAGCAAAGGTTACTTCTTTCAAAAGATTAACTAATATTGAGAAACTATAAAGAATGACAAAGAAGCATATGTATATAAATCAGGAATGAAAAGGAAACATGGCCACAAATCCTACAGACCTTTCAGACACTAAGAAGACAGAATCATCTTATGGCCACAAATCCGAAAACATAGACAAAACTGGATAAATGCTGAGAAAGGAATAATTTATGAAAGCAAATGTAAGACTGAAATTAAAATGTGACTGTAAATCATTCTACAACAATTAAAGAAAATGAGTCATTTATAAAGAAAATATTCTCAGAAAACTCTCTGTACCCGAACGCCTTCCTTGAGTTCTGCCAAACATCCAAGAAATAAATAATTCCAGTTTTATACAAACTCTGCTTGAGAACAGAAAAACAGTGTACAATTGCCAACTTACTCTTTGATGCTGACAGAGCCAGGACACATACACAAGGACAGGAGAAGAAAGAAAACACAGGCCAACACTGCGTATGAATATAGATGCAGAAACTCTAAAGAAAGATTAACAATGGAATCCAGCAATGTATGAAAAGTGAAATGCATCACCAAATTGTGTTTATAGCAAATTATGCAGGTTATTTTAATATTAGCCAATTAGTCAACAAACAAGAATGTCCATAAGACACTGTTAATAATGACAAAAACTTAGAAGTACCCTAAACATTCTTCAAAGTGAGAATAAACAAATAAATGGTGTTATAGTCCATGTAATAGGATGTTATTCACAGTCAAAACACATGTGTTATAGCTGCATGCAATAATGTGGGGAAACTTTAGCAACAGGATAGTATGTGAAACACTAAGTTGCCACTATGATATCCTTTTCATAAAGACAAATAGAAAAAAAAGATATGATAAAATGTAAAAAGAAAATTAAAATTTCAGAATTTTTTTTGCTTGGGTGGGTAGGGAAGGAGATGGAAGCAGTCCGTGTGAGTCAATTATTGGACGTGATATAGCAATAGCTGTATTATGGACAATAGTCAACTAAAATAATTAAGGAAATACATTATTAGTGAGCAAGAATGAACTTGAGATGGTGTCGTGAATCAAGAATTATGATTAATCTAATCCTGTATACGTGAATTTCAGAAAACTTTTAAAGAGGAAATAAGAAACTTAACCAATGTAACTGACCTTGTTAACTGAAATATATGTGATCATTTGATTATCTCCACAGAAGCAGAAAAACATTTTATGAAATTTAGCATTGACACATAATACAATTGCAAACAAACTAAGAATAGAAAGAAAAAAAATGTAAGGTAATAAAGGGAAACTACAAATAAACCCACTACAAATATCAGACTTAATAAAGACGTTACTGTGATCAGGTGCGACTGAACTCTCCACACTTCCACTCAAGTGTATTGGTGGTTTTATCCACCACAGTAAAGCAAGGATATAAAAGGCATGAGGACTGAGAAAAGGAGAAAGAAAACTGTCTTGTTCACAGGAGATGTGATTAATAATAAAATTCAAATACATTGCATATAAATCATTGAAATTAGCAAGAGAATTCACTAAGCTTGCTGGACACAAGATCAATATATAAAAATCTACTTTTATTCTTACATACCAGCAAAAGTTAGAAAAATGAAACTATTAAAAAAGACCATAATTTCCAATAGTCTCTAAAAATTTCAAGTGTGTAATAATATATCAAACAATACATCTATTGGAAAAATTATATGATTTATTGAGAAACATTAAAGAGGACCTAAATAAAGGGAAATTCGAGAATTGGGAAATTCAAAATTGTTAAAATGCAAATTCTTCACAAATTGATCTATAGTTTCAGTGAAATTGCTATCAAAATGCCAATTTTTGGTGGAGAAGTGGACACGCTGATGTAACAGAGGTACTCACTAAGCATCTAGACACCTCGCAAACATCCTTATGAGGGAAAGAAGGAAAACATAGAGGGATTACATGAATTTTAAAAAGAGGAAGAATTAAACCACAGTGCTTAGGAATTCATGTGCAATTGGCAGAACTATCGAGAAGAACAAGGAAATGATCACCGTGAGGTCCGAAGAGGGGTTAACTTGGGCGAGCGGGGAGGGGACACGGAGGCCGCACGGAAGACCTTGGGACGCTCCGTCGCTTGGAGTGGTCGTGGCATGACGTCAGTCTCTGGATGCTGTTGTCTTCCCTCATAGCAGAGGGTGCACATGTGTTTGCATTATAATTGCTCATGAAATAATACATTATGCTAAGTCTTTTTCTGTGTGGGTGTTTCATCTCATAAGTAGAAAACAGAAGTTTCAAGTGCTCCAGGCACAGGTGATAAAATGTTTAAAGATCAAAAGGCAAATGACAGTGTCAAGTCATCTAGGAATCAGACATTCAGCATGGCTGCAGCAAAGAGAATCCCTGGAGTGGCAGGTGGGAAGCGACAAGGGCGAAGCTCATGAGCCAAGCGGACATTTCATAATATCAACTCTGAAATCTTACTAAATTTTTGGAAGCGATCACAGCAGCCATCTTAACAGGGAGCGATTAGAAGACTTTAAATGAGGCAGACTTTTTTCTGGCTTTTAGAGAACGCATTGAGAGGCAGCAAGAATGTGGGCAGAAAGGTCAGTTCTGCAGCTGCTGCGGTGTTTCAGGAGAAAAGGGTGACAATCTGAACTGGGGAGCTGGCAGAGAGAGGATAACAAATAAGGGAGCGACTCCACAGTCAGAGAAAAGGAAGAAATTTCAGGACGTGAGGAATGGCAGAGGGAGAGGTGATGAACAGGAAATGAAACTAAATTGATGGTAGTAGCCTTCTGAGAGGGGGGTGGGGAGGAAGAGAGCAGCAAAGAGCAGAATTGAGGGGAAACTAATGAGCTCCCTTTGGGGGCTCCCGGGGCAGTCAGGGGAAGGCCCAGCAGACAAGCAGGTGGGTCGTCCGTTTGGCACACACGTCCTGGGTGTCTGCTGTTGTAGGAGCTGAGAACATCATGGTGAGGCGAGGTGGAGAAAGAGAGTGGGGAGCCATCACGTGCTTTACATTCCCTACCTTGAAATATGAAAATGAAATTGGGAATATGAAAATGATTAGTGAATAAAGGTAGGTATTTCTATAAGATTATGGCATGTGACTTAGTACAGTGGATAAACAACAAGCTGAAACAATAGAAGTTGTAGTAGCACAAGTTGGCTTAATTAAATTTTAAACCAAGCTAACTTGACCACAGTTCAAGAGAAGGGGATGGATGTCAGTCCCCCGCCTCCAAACATCACGGCGTGGCCCACTCTCAGCCTATTTCCTCTCATACAAAACTGGGTAATGTACTGCTTCCCGGAGCTGGGGTGCTGAAATGAGGCAGTATAAAAACACCCCAGGCCAAAATAAGGACTTGGCACTGAATGTGAATCTGCACCGAGGTGAATAAGGTGCTTTGGCTAATATCCGGGCTCATTAACATGCACTTCAGGGACGTGACTGCAGAGTTCAGTGCCTCACAGAATTGAACAGAGGAATTTATAACTGGAAAATTAGTTTGGTTTCTGTTATTTTTATATGTAAATATTCCTGTGGATTTGTGTGTTGAACGTGGCTCTCTATTAAAAGTACTAGAATAAGCAGAAACATTTTCCCCAAAGTCTCCTCATGTAACCCACCATAAATTTTCTTCCAATGTGGTTAAATCGAACACTAGTTAAATGTTACAGCTTTAATTATAGTTCCCAAAGGATATCTTAAACAGTGGGATGGGTGGATATAAGAGCCGGTCTATCATCTCCACCAGCTTTGCAAAGCCAGGAGGAAAATGTGAGGAGAAGACTTCCAGGGATCAGAGAGGGTCAAGAGATGTTTCTAGAAAAATGAAACATGGTGGTGGGGGTAGCGGGGGTGGGTAGAGAGAAGGGATCCCTGTGTGAGGCGGTGAGCAGCAGGGGCACCCTCTCCTCTGCCAGGCACGTTCCCCTCCGGCAACCACGTGCTGGGGGCTGTGGCCACGTCTCAGCGGAGGGCAGGTCACGGTGGGGTGACCCCGTCACCCCAAGTACAGGTTCTGGCTCTGGTTTAGTTCGGCATTGATTTGTCTAAGGCAAAACGGTCTCAACCAAGCTGGGTGTTTCCAGGAGTATCTCCTGTGCCATGTTTAATAGGCACTGAAGGGCAGTGTTCACTATCTCATTGCCCAAACCAGACACCTCAGAAGTCACACCCTCTCCCCCCACTTTTCTCTGAGAATCAGGTACTTGACATAACGCATGTTCCATAGGCACCTGTCCGATTCCCATCTCCAAATCTGCCCCTCCGCCGACGTCCGGCTCCAGGCGGCCGCGTTGCTGCCTGGGCGCTCAAGGCCACAGGCCGCAGGTCGTCCTCGCATCACCTCTGTCTGCTGCGCTTCAGGCCATTTCTCCCCCGAGGCGCGCCCTCACCCCACGCGCGCCTCTCCCTCTACACCACGACCGCTGTCGCCCCCGCCAACGCCGTGCCGGGCCCCGATCACGGCTCCACACGGCCTTTCCACCCCCGCCCTCCGCACAGTAGCCAGAACGACTGCTTTAAAAAAACGTACCGCAGCTCACGCTGGCTTCCTGCTGTGCCCCTCCGGGAGGCCCGCCAGCCTCCACACCCCGCCCTGCCTCACCGCCTCTGGGATCTGCCTACTCTCAAGGAAGCTTTTTTTTTATTTTTAATTTAAGTACAGCTGGTAAACCTCCAGCTTTCTCACTTCCTGCGAGCCTCACTGGCAGCATTTCTATGGTGAGAACGTGCCAGGCACGGTCCCGCCCAGGGCTGCTGCATCAACCGTCCCCTCGTGTGGATGCTTCCCCCAGGTTCATACGGCCGGTTCCGCACGGCACTCGGCTGAGTGAGTGCCCAGGGGAATTTCCCCGGCCGCACAATTCACAGCGGCCTCTTTGGGTCACCACCCTGCTTTATACTCTTGGTGGCAAGGCCTTTACAGGCTTTTATTTCTGTTTGTTTTTGTCTGCAAAACCCCACCAGAATGTAAACTGCAGGTCCTCACGCAAGGAACCCTATCTGGATTTTTTTCAAATACGTTCAGTTTCTAAAACAGTGACTGACATGTACCAGGTAATAAATAACCATTTGTCAGACTAATAAATACTCCCCTCATGTCCAGACGTCAGCAAATCCTGTCAGTTTCCCTTCTGAAATACATCTAGACTCAGTCTACATCTTCTCATCTCTGCTCCTCTGCAGCCCGAGCCACCTATCTCTCTCCCAGGGGTGCCTGCAACGGCCTCTTAATTGGTCTTTCTTCACTCAGCAGCCAGAGCAATCTTTCAAAATGTAAATTAAATCATATCAAGCACTTATTTAAAACCGTCTATGGCTTCCAGCTCCGTTAGAACAAAATCTGCACCCCTAAGACAACCCAGCCTCTGACTGCCCCCCAACATTCCCACGTCCCTCCCCTTTTGCCCCCACTTCTGGGTCTCACTCTCTCCATCACCCTACCTGTCAATTAAACTTTCTGGAGCTTGGGTTCTTCAGCTGTGAAAATAGCATTTCTAGGAAGGCATAAGAAGCGCCACAGACATTTCCTGGGCCCCTGCTGTGTGCCAGGAATTCTGCTGAGCCCTGGGAACAGAAATCTGAACAGGCCAGGCTTCGCTGCTGACGGTGAGGAGAGCAACACGTACGAAACAAATGACATTACGGTGCCTGGAAAGCCAGAGCAGAGGGAAAGCTGGGTGATGGGAGATAAAACGGTGCCGAATCCCCTGGCAGAGCCCAGGCAGGCTTCACAGAAGAGGAGACAACGTTTGAAAAGGTCCTTTACAGACTATGTAGCGCAAGGAAATGCCAAGTATGTAAATTAGTATCATTGTTCAAATATGGAAGAAAGTATGAGGTTTACTCTCAGTAAAGTCTGCTCCATCTTAACATGTGATTAGGCAGAAAAAGCTGTTTGCGTGAACTGAATTTCTAGCTAACTTGGAAAGCCACTTTGTTCCATTTTGCAAGTATTTCTAAAATCTAATCCATTTATAGCTTTCATTTAAGTGCAATAGACTAAACACGATTGAATCTTCTCTTCAAGGATCATGTTTCCTCAAATAGACTGCAGCCATGACTCCGTGGGGCAGAGACGGACTGTGTGGGAGATGGGGCGTAACATGTAACAGCCAAAGCATCCAGGCCCTAGACACTGCCTTTGCAAAGATCTGTGGTATTAGGTGACTTTTGTATTAACTCTGTATTACGGCTTTTCTTTTTATTTAATTATAACTGACATACAATATTGATTAGCTTCAGACGTATAGCAAGTGATTCAATATTTTTATACATCACAAAATGATCACCGTGATAGGTCTAGTTAGCGTCTGTCACCACAGTTACTGCAGTGTTACTGACTACATCCCCTACGCCATGCGTTACATCCTCGTGACTTACTTATTTTGTAACTGGAAATTTGTGAGTCTTGATTCCCTTCACCTATTTGCCCATCCCGCCATCCCCTCCCCTCTGGCGACCACCAGACAGTTCTCTGTATTCACGAGTCTGTTTCTGTTTTGTTTCATTTGTTCATTTGTTGTTTTTTTATAGTCCACAGAGAAGTGGAAGTGTATCATATTTGTCCTTCTCTTTTGACTTATTTAACTTAGCTTATTACCCTCTAGGTGTGTGTGTGTGTGTCTATATTTGTATTTATATATTTATATATATAGATATTTATACATATTTATATGTATATATATAATATATATATTTATATAGACACACAACACACACACACATACCACATTTTCTTTATCCATTCATCCATCAATGGATAAGTTGTTTTCATATCTTGGCTATTATAAATAATGCTGCAATGAACATGGGGAGTGTATATCTCCTCAAATGAGTGTTTCCATTTTCTTTGGATAAATACCCTGAAGTGGAATTGCTGATCATATGGTAGTTCTATTGCTAATTTCTTGAGCCACCCCCATCGTGTTCCCCACGGCGGCAGCACCGATTCGCATCCCCACCGACGGAGCAGGAGGGCTCCCGTCAGCACGTCCTCCCCAGCCCTCGCTGTTTCCCATCTTTCGAGAGCAGCCACGCCGACAGGTGTGAGGTGGGATCTCATGGTGGTGTCGAGGGCATTTCTCTGATGACTAGTGGTGCAGGGCATCTTTCCACGTGCCTACGAGCCGTCTTTGGGAAGCTGTCCACCCAAGTCCTCATCTATTTTGTAATCAGGTTATTTGGCTCTGGTGTTGAGCTGTATGAGTTCTTTATACATTTTGGGTGCCAACCTCTTGTTGGACGTACCGTCTGCAAGTATCTTCTCCCGTTCAGCGGCTAGCTTTCCATTTGCGGATGGTCTCCCTTGCTGGGCGAGGCTTTTTTAGTTTGATGTGGCCACGTGTTTATCTATTTACATTTTCTTTTGTTGTCCTTCCCTGAGGAGACACATCTGAAAAGACATGCTAAGGCCGATGCCAGAGACAACTTAATTTCTTTTTAAACATTCATTGTTTGGGGATCGGGATTATTTGTGCCGATCTTCCTGTATTTTTATCACGTGTGTGTATTAGTTTTCTGGGGCCGCCATAACAAAGAACCACGCCTGGGGAGGCTTGGGCAGCAGGAATTCATTCTCCCTCAATTCAGAGGCAGGAGCCCGAGGCCAGGCTGTCGGAGGAGCTGGTTGTTCCCGAGCCCTCCCTCCTCAGTTCATCTCCTCCCTGTCTCCACACGTCTCCCCCGGGGTGTGTCTGCATCTCAGTCTCCTCTTCTGACAAGGACGTCAGTTGCACTGGATCATGGCCCACCCTAAGGGCCTCATTTTATCTTATCTTTAACGACTCTCTCTCCAAGTGCAGTCACCTCTTGAGGTCCTGGGGGTTAGGACTTCAACATACGGAATATGGGTGGACACATTCAGCCCATGATAGCAGGCGTATATTTGTCTTATATCTTACATATATTTACACTATGTACATATATTATATATGTATTACATATGTGTTTATGATATATATTGATCTATGTATCTGTATATTGAGTTCAACATATATAGCATGTTTATTAAGTTCACTGGGGTACAAATGAGGCCAATGCTCCCTACTTCAGGGCAGAAGAAGATCTGATACTGAACAGGGGGTCTGCTGGCTGCACATTATTCCTTAGGCAGAAAGAAATAATTCATTCCGTCTATCCTATTTCAAGGGCATTTCCAGTGACCCTTACCCCTGTGCCCCATCCTCCTCCTGTCCACTTTGCAGTCTGATGTCCCTTACACAGGGTAGATGGTGGTGGGACCCGGCAGAGTGACTGACAGGTGCAGTCAGGATGCCCAGATGCGCACTGCTGGTGACTCTGCCCGACCCTGAGTTAGTGCCATGATTCCCCCAATGGACAGAAATGCTTCTCCAGAAGGCTGCATTACTGTTTTCTATTTCTGTCATTAAGCATTTGGAGTGCCATGAAAATGTAGAATCTACAAGCAGCATGGTGAGGTGAAACGAACGTGAGTAACAGTGCTTAGAACCATCTTGACAACAGTGGTTAGATAAACCTGAATTCCTTCTTGCATATAAAGGGATAATATCCAGCTCACCTGGTTATATGAAAGTTATATGATAATATATTTATAACAGCAAGCTTGGCAGTAAGTCTCAGGGACATTAGGACCCTCTTCCCTCCGCAAATCCAGTCCAGTAGCTTTAACCCACTGTGCACACAACTGTGTTGAAGAGTGTTCCTATAGTGCAGATAATCATGGTTGGAGTCTTCTAGGGCGGACTTGAAGCGAGCAATGATGCTCAGTGTCCAGTTCACTGACCTCAGAGACCCTTGGTTAGCAGCACAATATTTTGCACAGAAAAATTATACTGTGGCAAAGTCAGCGATGAAGATATTTATTGCTCAAGTAGCTCTAATGGCCACAAACAATGAAGTATCTTCACATGTTGTAGTGTGAAATTATAACCCAGTTGAAAATTATATGATTGAATATATAAGCATCTTCTACTGACAGGGAAAAGACCAGCTCAGTTATTCACAGGGGAAACAAACATACTAAACTGCCTTTGATTGTTTCAGCCTTGGCAACATCCTCTGCTTCTAATTGCAGCAACTTTATCCGTGGGTTGTTTTTGCAAAGCAACTGGGGTCATTCAAATGTGCACCAAGTACATTTCGAGGTAGTTTCAGGGGTTTTTTGGTCTGTCTTGTTATACTCAAATTTCGTTTCATTAAGTACTAAGTTACTTCATGGTGTATTACAAGAGAATTCCAGCCGGTTGTATTTTTGAAGTGTGAGGGGAAGCCTCAGCTGGGGAGCTCTTCCTCAACTGGGTAAAACATACAAGGTAAGAAGCATATAGCCTTGACTCCCCTCCCTGCCTCAAATCTGCCACTACCCGGCCAGGTGTCGGGAAACACTGACCCCGAAATGCAGCCTGTAGGGATTCTGCCTCACCCAGGCTGCCACTCTCACACATCCTGGGGCGCTGGGCTTAGCCTTCTCGGCCCTATGGCGGAGGAGGGGTCGGGAGCCTGACTGCAGGTGGCTGCTCTGCCCCCGGCTTCCCGGAGACAGCCTGGGGAGACGAGATGGGCAGAGGGCTGAGGAAGGCTGGAAGGGAGGGGGCCTGGGGAGAACAAAGCTACCGTGAGGTTTTGAAACTCTCCATTTGCCCTGCAAGGGCAGTTACTCACTGATTTATCAGAGCAAATCACATTGCCTCTGGCATGGTTGGGTTACTAAAAGAATATTCAGAAGCAAGACTAGTTCACAGACAATGGGAAGGTTGGGGGGGATCACACTTACATGGTAGGGTTTCAGAGGCAAGAAGAAGCTCCCAGTGACTCCCAGATCCCACTTCACTTGCTTCCTAGTCCTTGGCATTCTGCCAGTGGTAATTTCCTTTTAGATTAAGACTGTTAAAATATGTATGAACTTAAAGAATCATTACTCTTTCCTGGCTCCCCCTTGTGCTGGACGTGGCTCAGATGAAGGGAGGAGAGAAGGGCTGTCAACAAACACGTAGGCGGAAGACAGGTAGAACTAAAGAGTCTAATGTAAAGAACCTCGTGGATTCTTGGGCAGATTGGCAATGACTGAAATCTGTGAAGTCCAAGACTGACATAGAGATGTATCGATAAAAGAGGACCTTGTATGGGTCAATAATGAAAGTATCTTGAATCAAGGATTACAATCAATTCAATATACATCTGCGTGTGCATGCATATGTAAGTGTGTCTATGTGTGGGCTTATGTGCACGTGTGTATGCATACATGCATGGGTGTCGCACCTGTGTGTGTGTTTGTGTAAGAGAGTAAAGGTGGAGGCAGGTAAACATGGACTAGGAATGAAGTGAAAGGTCATTCCATGAGTACGAGAGGAAGCCACGGGGTTAGGGCTTGGCAGGAGGAACAGCCATCAGAAAGGATAGAAGAACACTGCGCTGTGTCACTAGTATAAAATTAGGATCTGGGGGACCGTGTGGACAGCCGGGGAGATGGGTCCCATCCCGGGAAGCCCTCATCTTCTGAAAGGGCCCAGCCAGTTGGCAGCAGAGACATCATACTTTTCAGAAGCTTCTCTTGGCATTTTTGGTATGTACCATTGGCCTCATTTTCTGTTTTGCATTGGCTTACAAGCCCACACAACCCATAGTTTGCTGAGCTAGTTAATCACAGTGAAACTGCGCTGCGGATGGCAGCAGGCAGGACCCTCCAGTCTGTGGAGAGCTCGTGGTTTACGATGAAGGGAATCCTGTGGGTTAAAAAGGGAGTGGCTTACTTTTAGCAGCAATGGAAGTGCTAATTTGGGGCAAAATAATATTTTGAATAACCTTTGGCTTGAAACCATATATAAAAAATAAGCAAATTTTAACTTTGGTGGGAAGGAAGAGACTCCACCAAAAACACATATAATCTGAAGGACTGAGTTCCAGTGGTTTAGGCAGAAACCATGATGAGGGGAGAGAAGGTCAGGGCGGAGGGGGAGGGGTCTTTGATGCAAAGAAAGGACCGAGTCACCTGCAAAAACCCTAGCTCGTAAAGCTGACCAAGAGGAACTTAGCACAGAGACATTCACAGGGAGGGGCCTAGCGACTGAACACTAAAAGTTAAAGAAGATTATTTTTCAAATTCGTGGCTTAGGACTTTTCACCAAAGTGCATCATAGCTTCCATATCTTCCTGGGTCCACAGCCACCAAAGTATGTGAGTTATGGAATCCACCAAAGTATGTGAGTTATGGAATACAGTATCCTGGAAAGATCTGCACTCTTAGGAAGCCCCGTTGTGGCATTACTGCGCTGCCTCATGCAAGGCCAGGATGAAGATGTGGTGAGGATTACAGCTCTGAAATACTGAGCCGACATATTTCAGTCCTTGATAATTCCTAGTTTGTCATATCGCAGGGCTCCTCTATCAAGAAGCCTGGCTGGCCAGAACACAGATGTGGATACAATACAAGGGCAATTCTTACCCAGGGAATCTGGAGAAATCTGCCCTTCCAGCCACAGGGTTCTGGAAGTAAAAGAAAGATGGGAGGAGGGTGGAGAAATCAGCCAGCAAGGATCTTAGTCCCTCAGCCCCGGGTCCGCTGTAAGGGGCAGCGGCGATGAGTCTATGGCCAGACACAGAAGGCGCGCAGGACGTCGGGGCTGCTCTGGCTGCAGCACTGCACAGGGGTGTGGCCAGGCACAAGGCTTACACCTGCTCTAGGTGCCTCCAGAGAGGACAGCACGCGTGCAGAATCAACACAAAGGGACTGTGAGGACTTGAGTGAGGCCGAGGTGAATAGAATTCACAATCAGAAGACTTTAAGGTCAGATAGAATCAATCAAGACAGCCATCGCTGTCCAGAGATAGAGCCAGTCCAACAACTCCACAGCGTCACCCACAAAGCCATCACCGTCCCGAAGGGGGCAGGACACCGCAGCAGGGAAGTCCGCAGTTAGGGTTTTACGCCAAGCCTAGAACATGGGCCCTCCATCCAAAGGGTGTGGTTCCCACGGCCTCAAGGTGGATCATGAAACAAAACCAAAATCTCCTCTGAACAACTGAAGTCTACTTAAGAGCATGGGAGAGGCCCCCACAATTGTTAGAAAAGGGGGTAGATGGCTTCTTTTCTCTCTTCTGATTTAAGGAGGACCGAGTATCTCAAAAATTGAACCCAAGTAGATATCAAATATTTATAATAGGACAGCATTTTAGAAACATATGGGGTCTTAATCTACATGCTATGAACAGGACTTACCAGTCATGATAAGCTTGAACATAATACTGGGATGATGTTTGCCAGGTTCCTCCAGTACAAGACTTCTTTCCCCCCTTTTCCATACTTTACTCTTTGGAAGCAAGTCACAGATTTCAGCCATACTTAAGGAGTGAGGAGTTAAACTTCTCTGTCTTGAAGGGAGGCGTATCTATATAAATTATTTAGTATTTTTCTATACAGGAGATTTCTTTCTTCTTCCCTGTTTATTTATTCATTTACTTATATTGGTATGGACTCATGGATATTTATTTGATGTTTGGATTATCCAGTACTATTTCATTTATTTATTGATCAAGTTTTTCTCACTTTGGCCATTAGGAATGCCTTCAAGTTGACTCTTGAGTCCCTTTGACATGCCTCCATCACTGTTTCTGAACACTTCCTTATTTTCTGGTATGAAAAGATACTCCAGGATCATTTTACTTATCTCTATTCCTGACCTATAACCACTCATTTCTCCCAAGAGCCTTTGTCCCTTTTATTGGAGAACAACATTGGAAACCAAGATTTGGACACGGGTGTGCCCACTGCTACCGTGGTGTCCAAGCTCTCTCAGCTCACACAACGAGGAAATATCTGTATGCATTCTAACATATATATACAAATCTACCTAAAATTTTGCCTGTAAATATCCATCTGGCTTTATATTAAGCTAAACATGAGTTCTGCCAATGTCTCTGACTCTAATCTGGCACCGTAGTGTTCACTGTAGCCTGTGTCTGTCCACCTTGCTTACCTGTAACTTCCCTCTTCCACGGTGGGAAATCCGCCTTCTGCAAGCCACCACCCATTTATTCATCGATCAGTCCCAGTATCCACATAAAGCAAGCTCAGAACTGCCAGCCCACATCCCCATGAGAAACGGCCTTCCCACAGTGAGGAGGCTGATGTTGGGCTCCCTTTGTCTCTGGTCTTTCAGTTCCCAGTCAAAACACTGTTTCCCCATTACTTAGATCAGTGTCTTTTTTCCTTCACCTCTCATGTCATTAAATATAGTACAGCTTCGAAATGCTGGATGGTATTCCATAAATTAAGTGTGCTAAACCTAACATTTCCTTATGATGTTATTTTGAGTCAGTTTAATGATTATTCTGAGCACTTTGTGACTGTCCACACACATAGATAACCTTAGACAAAGAAACTGTCTTCCCAGAATCACAGAACTTTAGAATGCAAAGGACTTTGCTTATCACATAGCCTATTCTTGTGATCAGTGCTGGAATATTCTCTCTCTGGCAGGTATTTTCTGCAGGAACTTTGAACTCACTATTTTCCAAGGCACAGAGCTCTTCTTTCACTAGCTATAAGGTTTAAATCTTCTCACATCTAGCATCCCCTAGTAAACTGCTGGGTTTTTGTTGAGCATTTATGCTGTCAACTGTAATCTTTATTTTCAACCTTGCAAATATGTTTTAAAGCAATCAAGCCCTTGAAACTCCTGAAGATAAGACAAGAAAAACAGCAACTGGCTTTTCATGTGAGAACTTAAGTGAAAGTTCTGTTAATGTATCACACTTTATTCGCATATGAAACTATATATTGCACATCTTTTTCTTGCCTAATTCCTGTAATTGAGAGAAAATGATATACAATTACACCAATTGAAACTACACAGAATGTTCTGATTATTACCAGTGGCTTACAAGAGCTGTTACCTCAGCATATCCAATCATCAGCAAATTCTTTTTGTTTGAATTATATTGATTTTTCTTTTAACAAAGAGGACAGGGAGGAATGTGATACAGTAGAAAGAATATTTAATCAGGAGCCAATAGCCCAGAGTTGTCACTGCCGTAGAGACAGTAATTAATTTGTGACCTTGGGCAGGTCACCGAATTGACTTCCGTTTGGATTTCTTTGTCAATAACATGAACGTATTAGAATGTAAGTAGAGAAACTCAGATGATTATTGGATTTTCAGTGTTTTTTTTAGACCCAAATCCATTTGCAAGGAGAAGAGAAGTGTCCTAGCAAACGTATATGTGAAAAATATGACCAGCCGTGGTTGAATGCCTTAAGTCTTGGAATGAGTGAAGTCCCTCCATGAAGTAGTGGGCAGGCTCTGAGCTCGGCCTGCCTGCCTGGCCGCCCAGCTGCGCTCACATGCTGCACAACCCCTCTAAGCCACAGCTCCTGTCTTTAGTGATGATTACCTTGCAGAGTGATAGTGTGGACTGAATGAAGCCGTGACCATGAACATTCCAGCCCTGGGCACGCAAGAAGCACTAGGTAAATAGTAATCATCTTGGAAGAGGATATTTCAATAGTGAGGCAATGACCGTGGAGGTGATACGGCTGAGAATCACGTGGAGATGCTTCAAGCTGGAGGTGGCTCGTACCCGGAGGCCTGGGCTCCTGTAGGCTTTGGATGTGATTCTCTGAGTAGAGTAACAGCTGCTTAATGGACAGGATCACCCCTGGACTCATCGTCACAGTCTGTGGGTATCTCAGAGCCATACCTGGAAAGGCAGTCGCAGCATTGCTCCAGGCTTCCTCAGAAGGGGTTCCACGAGTCCGCAACGTGGTGGCCGGAGCCACAGAGATGCGGGCGAGCAGCAAGCAGACAAGGCGGAAAGCCCCTGAGGTCACCCAGACGCCTGAGGTGTGGAGACAGCAGAGGGTCAAACACCCGCACGTAGGACACCAGTGTGTGTTTGTGATTTCTGTGCATTTCCAAGGTGTCCCTTTTTTAACAGTTAGGGCTGGTTTTCTGGATAGTTTTGGACTCTACTGACTGTGATCCTGAGAAGCAAGGAATGTGGGCCGGGCGGTGGGGGTGGCAGGCGTGGTGCCCAGCGGCAGTGCCAGGGGTAGATGAGCCCTGCCCCCCAGATCCTCATGCCAGACCGACACTCTCCACTGGAAAGTGTTAGGAGGCCTTCACTCACCAAGGAAGACGGTGCCTGTTTACTCTGGCATCAGCAGCTGGACACGTACTTATCAAACAGCCGGTGGGCCCTGGGAATGCTGAGCAGCACACGTGGCCTCTGCCCTCACCTCATAGTACTTGGTGAGAAGCCCACAGAAGTGCAGACTTCCACGGCACGATTGGGAATGAAGCCTAAATTATACACCTTTTGTGTCCTTGGAAATGAGAGGATGTTCAGCATCTCTGAATCAATCCTGGGTGACTCAGCACTGGACCAACAAGCTGCTGGTCTGCCTCCGAGGTCACAGCCTAAGCCACCGGGCCTTTGGCAGCTCCTGAGAAGCCGTCTTCCCTTTCAGGTAAATCCCTGAGGGTAAGTCTGCAGGGGAGCCCCGGGCCTCTAAGAACTGTGGGCAATTCTTGCTCAGGAATCCCAGCCCTGTGCCAAGGTTCTTCATATCAGGAAGCAGGCTTTCTTGTCGCCAGGGGCCATCTGGGCCCGCGGATCCCGAGTGCCTGGGTCTTCCTGTGAGAGACGTTCTGCTCCTTCTTGCCGGACCTCTGGCACCTGAACAGTCTCCTTCTCGATGCTTCTCCTTGACCTCTGCTTCCTGCAAGGGCCTGATTAGATCCCAACTCCTCTGTGACTACTTCCAGGACTACCTAACACCCTTCGGTAATAATCTACTTCCGAATGGAACTCAGGGTCGGTATGAGATAATTAAATTTTCGTTCACGAGTCGTCTCATGTTTTCTGCCATTCGCTGTACTGAGGTGAGTTTTCACCTGCCCGAGTCATCCACATGGTCCTTGGGAGCTGTGGGCATG
Organism: Manis pentadactyla; assembly: GCF_030020395.1. Taxonomy (NCBI): domain Eukaryota; kingdom Metazoa; phylum Chordata; class Mammalia; order Pholidota; family Manidae; genus Manis; species Manis pentadactyla. The sequence goes on along the minus strand of NC_080032.1, from coordinate 89,726,450 downwards.
GTGCACACTTCCTCTAAACTCCAGCCCGGTGTGGAGTTCTGTTTAAGGAGCTTATCCAAGTCTTGTGCAAAGTGCTGCTGGCTCTGAATTACATAAAACAAATAGAAGGATAGGTTTACAGAAGATTGGCACACAGCAACATTTACTTTTCAAAACTCCACCGAGCCAAATTGAAAATGTGTCACACTAAGAATATCTTCAATTCCTAAATGTGTGTTTTAGAAAAAAATATTCATACTGTACAATGTGCTGTGTAAGGCTCATCAATCTTGAAAAGAGTTCTAGTAAATCTTCACCAATAAATGACAATATTTTATTTCAGTGCCTATAGAAGAGTACACATCTAAGAAGTACTGTTATGAAAGATACATTTTCTGCTCTGGATTAAATGAGTTAAAGAGGCTTGACAAGTAAATACTCATGTTTCTGTACTGGGTACAAATGAAAACAGAACAATCTTTTTTTATGATTATTTGTCTCCTTTTCCTTTTTCATAAAGGTCATTATTGAGACAGTTGGCGAGCTTTGAACAAGTTCTGTAAATTAAAGTATACTGATGTGAATTTACTGATTTTGAAAATCAGGCTGTGGTTATATGAGAAAATGTCCTTATTTTAGGAAATATAACAAAGTATTTATTCTTTCCTGAAAGAAAAGCATTTAAGGAAATACAATGAAATATTTATTCTTTCCTAAAAGAAAGACTTTCTCTCACATGACTGCAGACTGATTATCAAAATCAGGAAATTAATATGGCTACATTGCCATCATCTAACTGCACAGTGATGGAGAGAGACAGAGAGACAAAGCAAGTGTCTTAAAAACTTGTCATTTGGGAAACATGGATAAAAGGTACACAGGAATTCTTTGTACTATTCCTATGACTTTCTTTGTAAGTTGGAAATGTTTCAAAATAAAAATATTTGGTACATTAATTGGTAATTCAAACCAGTAAAATATTTGAAGTATTATTTACACTGGATAGGCTGATGAGTCTGTCTGGGCTGCTATAACAAAACACCACAGACAAGCTCCTAAACAACAGGAATTTATTTCTCACGGTTCTTTCTGGAGGCAGACAAGATGAGGTACCTGCAGATTCAGCAAGGGGTGGAACCTGCTTCCTGTCTGTGTCCACCTTCCTGCTGTGTCCTCACCTGGTGGTCGGAGTGAGGGAGCGATCTGGGGTCTTCTGTAAGGCACTAATCCCATCATGAGAGCTCCACTCTCATGACCTGATTGCCTCCCAAAGGCTCCGCCACTTGATATCATCACCCGTGGTGTGGATTTGGGAAAGACACAAACACTCAGTCTATATTACATGCTTTAGGTGATACATGTCTCCTACCTTCAAATTCCCCTGACATTCCTACTGGACTTCTTGAAGTCTGTGTTCCCTCTTTTGATGTGTGGTTTATGCCAAGTACTTCCTTCCCATCCCCACTTTTGCTGGAAATGTAAGCTTCTCATTGCATTTCCAGACTTCAAAACTGTGTACTAAAATGCAAAGACCCGTACAAACTAAATGATCATGGAACACATATTTTTTATTAAAAAAAGAAAAGAAAGTGCCTTTGTAGAATTTGATTCTGATTCAAAATAAATACTTTAAAGGCTATCTATACATTAGTATTATTGAAAATTCTGTTAAAATAATACTGCATATTTAAGAAAAGAACACAGTATCTAATACAAATAGGAAGAAGTGGTCCCTCATGTTTGATTTAAAGGACATTTTTAAAAAGTCACGTTAGTACTTTTCAACTGTGTCCTTCCATAACTGTTCACCTTAAATAGAAGATGGGTCACCCTTTCACCAGGGAAAGACTAACGCCCCACCCAGGGCAGGTCTGTGTAGCAGAAGCCTGTAAGAGCTGAAATGTGGTAGAATTCACGGCAAGCAGCTACCACGGAGTGGGACAGCGGCACAGGAGGCCCTGAAATTGTCACATAACGAGGTGGGAGTGTGGCAGCCCTTCAAGAACGTGACCTGCAGGGGAAGAGACTGGAAAGGGGGACATTCACTGACATTTGTTTCCTTCCTAGAACTTGCCAATATTTATAACTTTTTATTTGCTCATTTTGTCTCACCTACAGCCTAGCTGGTAAGAAAGTCAGTAAGTCTTACATGAAGGCGAGAACAGTGTTTCCCGTTTCCTGTTGCATTCCTAGTTAAATGCCCTCCACAGTCAACAAATAGGAACGAATGCATGAATGAATCAGTGACTGAGAAGAGCTCGCGTTTTTCTGACTCAGTAGTAAAGCCGCGCCCAGTTTATACATGGAGACATTGTTTCTTTTTTGGTTTCCAGAAAGTGGGTCACTCATACGCCCAGAAATTATAACCAGATTTTCCTTCATATTCAGGTTAGTAGATAAAAATGTGAGCGCAAACTTAGAGCGCCTCCTCTGATCCTGGGCACCTGCCTACACGCTCTCCCTCTGGCCCATCAGAAAGCTTCCCGGGCACAACAACAGGCACCAAACAAAGCGTCCCGTGCCTCCATCCCGTCTTCTAAAGGGGGGAAGCATCAGGGGGGAAATGGAGGAACAGGATATCCTCAAAACAAGAGCTGGCGTTACAGAATGGGCACTGCTGGGTGGAATCCAAATCGATTCTGGCCGGGCATGGCCGCGTGGGCCCAGAAAGAAGCTACAGGAGGGTGGGAGCCACCCCAGGCCCTGCCGGCCTTGGGGGTGCTCCGCCCTGGCTGCGACCCCTAACCGTGGTGGGCGCCTCTCCAATAGTGGCTAATGTGTCCCGAAACTGAGTCTGTGGGCCACGGGCCTCAGAACCAGATGTGCACCGCAGTGAATCATGGGCACCAAATGGCCAGCACGCTGGTGACTCTGAAACTGTGTCCCTGTCCCACTCAATCTGCAAAAAGCTGGGGGACAGTTATGATGGGAGTGATTTAAATAAATAATGACTGCTATTCTGATATGATAAATGTCACCTTAACAGAATATCTTGATTTAATAGGCAGGTTTTGATCAAAGCACACAAAAACAAACACTTCTGTTAAGAAGACATTTATGCCAGCAGAAGATGCTCACAGCAGCACTTTACTCAGACACCTGCCCTCTGGCCACTTTGTGAGTCTGCCGGATGTAGGCAGACCCGTCAGAATGTTCCCCAATGGTTTCAGAAGATGTGGGGAAATGGCATGAGTGAAAATATCCAGGCTTTCTAACAAGTCAAGCCATAGAAAAAATCTGGAGTTTTGCTACTACGACAGAGTTGCCTTTCTAGCCTGCTGGAGATGAGAGTGGGGGCGTGCCTCACGAGAAAGCGTGAGCAGACAGACACGCCCATACTGCCAAAATGGGTCATCACTACACATGGTCAAATGCCACCTTCTCTCTTCTAAAATGCATTGTTTCTATTTCAATTTGGTGCATTTATTTGATTATATGTGAATTCAGGGACCTTTGAAAACGTGACCTATACTTCAGAAGCTTTAAGTAAGTATGACTTAGGCCTCATGGCTCAGGGGGAATCCCACTTAACCAGCAAATTTAAGACTGAAGAGGCATAACTCTGTTGAGCCAATAACTGTGACTTGTAAAAACTATTCCCAAGCCTTTATGAAGGGCATTTTCTTCCAAAGATTCATAAATCCAAGGATTGTTCTTGGGGCAGGGCATCAGTAATGGGAGTAAAGGCCTATAATAGGGAAGTACTATTAACCAATTTAAAACCAGCTTATTTAATTCTTTTTCCTTAAACGTCACTCACCTTTAAGAGATGAGGGAAAAAATCCTCAGATTAAAAACTTCCAGGGTCACTGTGGCACTGATGGTGCATACATATCCCACAGCATTTTAATGGACTCTCTAGTTGCAGGTAAAGCATATAATTTGGGAACAAGATGATTTTTTAAAGTACATAAAATAAATATTTCTAAAAACATATCAGAAAAAATAACTCATAAACACTATAAATCTTATAAAGCATCAGTTCATCTCAAAGTCAAAATACTTTATCCTTTTATCATTTTTAATGAAGTCCTCTATCTGAAGAAATTTTCAGAAATATCATATAGAATATGGTAGATGTGAAATTCCTCTCCAAAGTAATTCATTCAACAAGCATGTATTTAATCCTTACCTTACTCACAGTATGCAAGTATTTCTCCTGCTCTTAAGAGGCAGAAACATCTAAGAGAACTTAATCACCCTTTGAATTTATTTTCCTACTAAAAGTGAGAATTACATACACAGTAAATTTTCATCAGAGAATTTAGTTTGAGAAGCTTTAATTCAATACGTGTGGGGCAATACTTTGAAATGAAATGTATCACTTAAAAAAATGAATATGCTCTAGACAAGAAAAACCAATAAATAGTCAAACCAGTAAATACATTTAAATTTTTCCCAGGGAATAGTCATTTCTAAATAGAGATGTCCCTCTACTCGTACTCGCTTCTCTCACTTTCTGACTATCCTCGCTGCACCTGCTTCCCCCTCTCCCAATCACGGCCTGAACCCAGTGCAAGTTGGGCCTCTATCAGCAAGATTCCCGAAGAGCGCCCTTGCCAGGTCACGGAGGGGCGTCTGGGTTAGGAGGCGGGTCGCACAGACACCCGACTGGACCCTGCCGGGTGCGTCCCAAGTGCTGGGCCACGACACTGCTGTCTCTCCAGCTGCTCTCCTGGGGCATCTGCAGCACACACTCCTCAGACGTTCCTTCTCCCCGGCCCTCTTTCTCCGTCTTCTGTGTAGACGCGTCTTCTCCTAGCTCCCAAGGAAAGGGCTCTACCGGCTTTGTCCCAGCAGATCTTTTACTCTCACTCTACTCTCACTCACACTCCTTCAAACGCCGTGTGCACGTAGACAACAACATGTATGAGGGCGAAAATACAAACCCAAATATACATTTGAGTGATATTTCTCTCTCAGACCTCCCTCTCTCACCATTCAGCCGCAGATGCGTATAAAGAACTGCTGATTAGGCGTCTCAGTCAGTATACGGAGTTCCGCATGCTCAGGTCTGGGCTCTTTATGTCCCCACCTGAGACTGACTTCTTCACCAGGATCTCCTGCCCCTGGAGCAGGACAATCATCTATCTGTGCAGCGGCTCAAGCCTAGGCGCTCGCTGCGGCCCCTGAACTCTCCCTCTGGCTCATCCCACGTTCAGAGCCACCCACCTGGTTCCCCCGCCTGGCGCCCGCTTAGTCGTGAGATTCGCTTTGGCTCCAGCCCCGTCCCCACAAACCGCCCCTGGAGCTCACTCAGCGCCGCACCGCAGCACCCACACCCGTGGGGGCGCCGTCCCCCCGCCTCCGTATTTCTCACTGGATAGAAAGTGCTGCTGAGTCCTTCGTTTCTCTTCCAACGTTGTGTTCTCAGCACCACGGACAGCGCCTAGTGCCGGGGAAAGGCGCTCCTTCCAGTCAACAGAACAGTAGAAACCAGACAGCGGGAGGTAGGAAGCCAGGCACCGCCTCCCCCCGCGGTCTGCGCCAACGGTTCACGCTGTACTCAGCACTTTGTATTTGCTTAAGTTAATACAAACAAGGCTTGTTCTTAATTCAGCAAAGTTAAGTCTGGAAAGGCAGGAGATTGTGTTAATGCCTGGGCATAAATATATGCCAGAGAGTTAATGCTCTCAGATATAAATAGAGAAATTACTCTTTAAATAAAAATCTAAAAATCTCCCAATGATATGACAGCGCAGGAATATGACAGGACAGTAGTGTAAGATTTATCACCTTTTCAATACAGGAGCAGTGAAGTAAATCCAGCAAGAACACCAGTTGGAGCACATCCTTGGCGCGCTCTGTGTAGAAGAAGCCATTCTTAAATGGAGGCTATTAACTCGGTGTAGTATTTAAAGTTAAGGTGACTGGTTCAGTGGGTACACTACCTGATGGGCTTAAAAGTGTTTTGCTTTTCCTCCGTTACAGAGGCAGCTTTTAATTGAAGATAGACCACTACTTAAAGAGATGTGTTGAGATGAAGGAAGCTTGAAGCCAAGACGGACAAACTCATTCAGAGAAAAGGTGCGGGCTGATTTAAGACTAGAGAAATGAGGCAGAAAGCTCTGCACAGAGTTGGCCCTGGAGCCTTTCATAAATTACTGTCTAATGTGAAACTTTTGCTCGTAATGATGATGGAATTATACAGAGCATATTAAATTATAATTAGTATCCTCTATTATAAAGCAGAAAAATATGCAATACTTTTCTAGTTAAAAATGCGAAAATTTTCAAGTTTGATGAAAATTTAGAAGTGAGTTACTTTTTTTCTCAGTCTATGCGAAAAGCATTCTCTGGCTCCTACAAAAGACTGTCCAGCCATTATAGGGGCCCTAGGACCCACGGGGAGCCACGCGCTTCCACAGGCGGCCCGCTCAGCATTGAGAGACTCATATCATCCCGGAATTCTCTCATACATGAATCCGAATCTGCTTCCACATGATTCACACTCATCAGCCCCCATCTGAGTCTGTTTGGGGGGCTAACAAACAACAGAAATTTATTGCTGATAGCTCTGGAGGCTGGGAAATCCGAGATCAAGGCCCCGGAAGGCTGTGTTGGTGAGCACCCCCACCCCCCGGTTTGTGGTGGGCGCCTCCTCGCTGTGTCCTCACCTGGAGGAAAGGGCTTGGGAGCTCTCCGAAGCATTCTGATAAAGGCTTCAATCCCATTCATGAGGGCCCCACCTTCACGACCTAAATACCCCACCTTCTAAAACCATCACACGGGGCACTAAGATTGCAACAAATTTTGGAGGGGCGCGCACATTCAGAGTACAGCAGTCCGTAGTCTGCTCTTTGGAGCAAACCAGACAAAATTCCTCCTCTTTAACACTGTAATCATACAATAGAAAGCAGCACTAGAGAGCTGAAAAGAACCATACAGAATTAAAAAACACATCCCTTTTGCAGAAAAGAAAAGGGAAACCTGACCACAGCGGTCAGACAGGTCAGACAGCTGGACATTAGCGGGGCCACTACTGAATCCTGGAACTGACATTCCCCCCAGTTCTTAGCTCTTCTTCAAGTCTTTATTACATTGTTTGTTATTTTATTGTTATCATGTAACTCTCCCACACCATGTATATTAAAACAATAATCATCTCTTGATTGGGTCTTGTCTGGTCAAAGTTAAACAACTTTGTTAGACTGTAAAATAACTGTGATATTCAGCATAACTACGATAAGCAGGAAGATCAGTAGCAGCTACGTTTGTTTCCCGGTAAGAACTGAGATAATCATGATCAAGAGGTGCCCACCCAAACCAGAACAGCATTAGATTAAGTAGTTTTCAAAAAATACAGATATTAATCATCCCAAAAGAAAAAAAAGGTAATCTTCTCTACGCATCAGAATGGAATGGAAGCAGACAGCTGTACATGGATGCACAGCAACGCACTATTAATATTCTGTTTTCCAGGTTCTCCCAGAGCACCTAAGTAATCACACACCATTGTTTTGCCACAATAACACCTATACTACCCGTCTTTCCAGCCTCCGCCATCAGTGTCCTTTCCATTTGCTGTCCAGCCCCTATAACAATTCCAGCTTTCTGCTTGGAAACACTCCACCTGTGGGGGTCACTTTCTGTATAGCTCAGGATGGATTAGATTACAGGGTGTTATCAAGCAGTCCCCAGATTTCAGTGGTTTAACATTTGTGAAGGATTATTGCTCACTCATAGTATATGTGTGCTGTGCTGTTAAGGATGCTTCGTTTATCTTGAATGACAGGGGCCCCAAATACAAACTCCAACAGTTGCTACCAAGGTAAGACCCCCCTTCAGTGCTTCTCACAGACAGTTAAATGTTTCTACCCAGACATGACACATTTTAATTGGTCAAAGCAAGTCATGTGATCGGAGAGGGCAGAAGAGGGCCATCCTCACGTGTGTCTGGAAGGTGAACAGATATAGTGTTTGTGAAGCCCCAGTGACCACCACATGTCCCACCCCCTTTACCACCAATTCCTCCACAGATCACAGAAGAGTTTCTCTCCTTGTTTTTTAAAAAAGCTAAGCCTTGGGAACTATCATCCCAAGACACTTCCCATCAGAAGCACACAGACTGTGTCTCTGGAGAGTAAACAAAACAGGGCGATTAGAGCTGACGCAAATGAGTATCACTTGCTTTTTATGTCCATGTTTATGTATATATTTACTTCAGACGCAGTGAGTTAAAATGGCTTTCACTATTTAACCCCTGGAATATAGAATAGTATATGGCATGACCCTACGATCTGGATTCTTCTTTACTTTTTTTAAATTATCAAACAAGGTTGGGAAAGGAGGCTTGGAATACAAGTTCTGTGAATATTCTCTTCCACATTCAGTATTTTCAAACACAACTACAACTTAGTCTTCTCCCAGGTCTAAAAGCCCATGTGCTACAGCAGATGCATCTTTGCACAATTACAGATAGAAACAGAAGCCGTTTTCTTCAGTATAGAGGCACCTACCGCTAAGGATCAAGGAAGAACTCAGCCCACAGTGGCAAAGGAAAATAGATTCTGACAGGCATTTGTGAGTTAGAGTTACATGTAGGTAAACGTAAATTTACTAGAACAAAATTGCGTGTTGTACTATTGGAACTGCTGGACGTAATCACATTGCAACCGTCTGTGAAAGCTTTCCTCTGCAAAATTTCTCCTCCATATAGATTTTTCACTCTTTCCTTAACTAGAGCAAATCAAAATAAAATTGCTTTTTTTTCAGTAAGTGACACATAGTATGTAAGTACTATCTTTTATTTCATTGAAAACCTTGCCAATGATTTCTGTATTTTATGGTTTAGAGCTAAAAAAAAACACCCTTTATGCTTGTAAATCTCCTTTATCTGAAAAGTATGAAAAGGAAGATTTCTTTGCTTCCCACATAATTTCCATATTCAACTTTTGTACCAGATTTTCGTTCTCTAAAATCATGAATACTGTTGTCAAGATAATTTAACTGTATAAAAATGGATAAAATAGGAAGAAAGTATTTTTAAAGTGGAATTTAAATTTTCTTCCAGTTATTTTATGCACTCCATGATTTGAAACACTACTTTTGAAATATAACAATGAAAACTCATCTCTCAAATGTATTATCTAAAAATCAATAATTTTATAGAAACAATGACTGAGTGTAAATTTCAGTTTGCTCTCATTCAAGAACATTACCTGTTTGTCGGTGGGTAATTAAATTATTTTTACAACATTTAAAAAATGCTTTGGGTTATCCATTGGGGCTACATTATCACGTTAAAAATAAAACTATTTGTATAAAAGGCATTGGTAACACCTGGGCCTGAGTAATTTCATTCAAGGAAAGTGTACAAAGATAATAAAGGAAAAATCTAGTATGGGTTCCTCTTCTTAGAAACATGAATTCCAATTAAGAGTGGCTACAAACAATCATAGTGGCCATCCAGATTGTGATACACGTGGCTCATCTTTGCAAATAAGATACATGTGACCTCAGTAATGGGCCACATTGAACAATAATAAATGAACTACCTTTGAAGATATGCTAAATAGTAGAAAAAGACTGTAAACATAGTAAATGGATATGGCTTTAAGAGAGAGAGTCCACAAACACTTTCAATACTAGCATCTATCTCCTTTTAAATTATGGTTCTTCAAAGCTTGATAGGGATTCTACAGCTTGGAATAATTCCCCAGAATCTCACATTGTTATTTAGCACCATTACCTAAAGAAGGATTAAGGATAAGCTTTGGGGATTTGCACACTGATGTATCTTTTATTCTCCCAGAGGCAGTCTAGTGTATGATTAAGAACTGGGTCTCTGGAGTCAGAGACCTATGCTCATTACAACAGCACCCCTTATAGGGTTTTTAGGGTTAAATACATGAACATGTAGGATGTCAGTACCTGGAGCAAAATATACCCTCAATAAATATTTGCTATAATTATTATACTGTATATTATTCAGACAAGCTACATGGAGAGCTTACAAACAGAAAAAGTATATAAAACTTTAAATGTACCATAAACATTGGCCACATGACTCTTAGAGACCAGGTGTGAATAAACATCTACAAAGTCATATTCATTTTTATAATACTATTGAAAAATGTACTTTTGTTTATCTGCTAAGAATTGAGTTCACAATGCCATTTAGCTCTAGCAACATTTAATGTTATGCTAAAGCACAAGGTAGCTTAGAGTGTATGTTTTTCCCCAAGTACTTAGTTACCATTTTTTTTATAGCTTGTACATGGAGAAAAATCAACCCTCAGAATTAAATCCAAGACACACAGACTTTTTTCTTTCATTTCAAAAGGCTGGTGAGCAGGACAGAACTTACCAGGCACAAATTAAAGTCAACCGCACACTTCAGAGAGTGTCACAACCTGTCAGCTGTCCGGATGAGTCGCTGCACATGGGCAGTGTCACACAGCCAGGCTGGTGCCCTTCTCTCTATCTCTACCGTCTCATCTCTTCTGTCTGGACTTGTTCAAATACACATAAATAATGGTGACGCCACAGAAAACAAAGTTCTGTTAGACATGGGTTGCTTTTTAATGGCAACGATTGGGCTGGAAAATTATATCCTGTCAAATATACTGGAAACTTAGTATTTACTAGACACAATTTTATAGCAGATTCATTGATGAAAATTATAGCTTGTTTTTGCTAAGTCAAAACCCTACTTAACGTCTGGTAAACTCTTAGATGCATTACCGTATTAGCAAGTATATCTTATAAATGTGTATATGCAACAATGTGTAAGCAGATATAGCTTGTAAGATAATTAGGATAATGGTTTTAATCATTTTAATGGAGCGCAGTATCCCCTGGAAATGCCTCTCTCCACAGAATTCCCTGTATCCAAGGAAAACTCCCTCCAACTCGAGGTCTTTGTGAATGAGGCAGGGCGTAAATCAATAAATGAAACAATCTCTTACCAGAATAAAATGATCCTAACATTTCCTTTCTTCCAGAACGCCCTTGCGGATTTCCCCCAGTCAGGGTAGGGTTTGTCCTGAAGCATCATGTCGGTGACCTGAAGCAATGAAAGAAACTTACTTCCCACTTTCAGAAACCTTACATTCAGGTCTAAATGCATATATAATTTACAGTTTATGGAGAATAAAACATGCACGTATTTTAACATTAGAATATATGAAGATATAAACATCAAAAGAATATGTTCCCTTCATTAAAAATGTAAACAGTTCATTTGACTTTACATAATGAATGAGCATATTTAAGGTTGTTCAACGTATCAAATAGCGAGACTGCTTTTTAAACAGCAATCAAGATTACCTTATATAAGGAGGCATCTTAAAGATACTATTAACCATAGAAACAAAGCATATATAATAAATAAAACACTTTATTCTTTTTAAGTTTGTCTAAATCAGAAACCCGAACATCCAAATATTTCCTGATGTGCCTGGGGTTTTACCCATATCAGTAGACAGAAGAGTACCTTCCTTTCTCTCCCTTTTTTCCTTCAGTGACCTGTCGGGCATGGAACTTACACTGAGTTTCACGGCATATTTATTCTAATTACCGAGCATTCTCCCACCTCCAGGCCATGGCGCTCCTACCCCTTCTTCTAAGAACGGCCCACCCTCCTCCGCACATGCGCAGACTCTGCCGTCCTCCGAGCCCCGGGGGGGGGGGTGGGCCACGCGCTCACTGCGCTGTCGGCTCCTTCCCCCCACGTGGCTCTGGGTCCGTCCTTCTCGTGTCACGTCACTTCCCACTCCTGTTTTACTAACACGCGTACACTTTTTCTCTCCCCATGAGGCTTTAACACCGTTGAAAATGGGTATTTGTCTCTGGTCCCTTCCACTGCCTAAGGACCTTTTATATAAAAGACTTAAAAATACTTGCTCAAAGAAGAAATAACCAAATTGATATAAATTCTTGTTTTTAAAAAAATGCATTAGCAAAATAAATTGCTCATTGGCCATATGCCATATTAACCGTTTTAGCAATGTACAGTGTATCATAAATAGTTGACCTAGTATAAAAAGGATGTTTAAAAAATTCAGTGGGGATGGGAATGAATTGCCTTCTTCTTCTACAGAAAAGCGTGTTTGTGTATCACACACACACACACACTTTTTCCTTTTTACAGAAAATCTACTTCCTCTTCAAGGAAAGAGAATTATTAAGAGAGTTTCATTAATTATGCTTTTAATTAATAACGTTAAAAAAAACCCTACAAATTCAAAATTAAGGAAACGTCTACAAATGAGATAAAAATTGAGTAAGGAAGAATTTAAGAATTTTCCTCATGGATTAAAGCATGAGGCTCTTAAAGTGTTAACATTGCCTTTGAGAGTATCTTCCAACAGTGGCCTGACTTGGACCAAGGTGATCGTTTATGATGAGAGGCTGACTCAGCGGGGCGCCCATCCCCTGGGGGGCCCTGCAATACCGGTGGGTTCCCCGAGGAGGGCACATCCATCCCCACACGAGCTCATCCTTCTGTGCCACCCGGCGCCCAGGAAACTGTCTTGGGAGACATTCCCCGGGGTGCCGGTGCTGCACATGGTCACTAAAGATGCGACTAGACAGGGGTACAGAGACCAGCCTCCAGGAATCACTCAGTCTGCATTCTTCTTTGCCTTCTTGCTCAACGTCACTTCTTGGAGCAGAACCCCAAGCTTCCCTTGGCTGACCAAGAACCAAGCGCCTATTGGCCTTCACTGAGCAGCGCTCAGGATTCACACCACCACTGCCTAACTTCACACTAAGAATGATTTTGCATGATGTGGTTTATCTTCAGATAAGTGGCTTTAATATAGAAACCTCAGCTAATTTCTTTAAACTGTTCATTTCTTTTATAATTGTGAGTGCAGCTACTATTGAGAATTCAAAAGGGAAAAATATTTGTTCCACTTATTTTTGAAAGGGAACTTAATTACTGATGATTTTCTCATCTATTTATTTTCTTCTTGACACTTTAAAATTATAAGATTTTATTTTCTCACTCAGACTAATGCCCGTGGATCGTATCTTCAAACAAAAAGATTCATGATTCTTAGCAAAATGAACAAAGGAAATTTAATAGGATAAAATTCTATTAAGCATGAATCAAATGTTACACTATTAATAAAAAATGAATAAAGGCAAAAGTAGAGAAACTTAAATTCCATATATTCTTGGGTACAAAAGAGTTTTATATCGTAACTTCCCTTGAGGAAAGAATTCTTCCAAATGCAACAATTTCATCCACTACTCCTTTGTAACCTTCTTGAATAACAAATCTGTGTCAAATTTTATTTTTAGAAAAACCGCAAGGTTAAGCAAATAAATATCTAAATAAATATTTCATGTTTTACCAGCTTCTTTAAAAGATTTAATTAATTCTGTTCAGCAATATTCATTCTGCTCCAGAAAGAGTCTGCCTGGTAATAAATATTCTCAAGAAACAGAATGATTATTGGGTGGATTGTATTCAATTTTCAAAGCTTTCTCGAGGGCACTTTCTGGGAAATACTTATTATATTTTCTAGAAGGAGGCAATCTGCTGCTATGTGACCAATTATTACAGCAGCATTTTTTGTAAAAATGATGTTCAAGGATAAAAGATTTTCTCAAGAAAATGGCAAGATGAGGCAAAAAAACATTTTTTTCTGATGCCAGACAGCTGGTCTTTTTCAGCCCCAGCTCCAGCTCTTTATTTTAAGTTGTATCATCAGATCAATGTCAGGTCACTTGCAGCTAAATTGTCAGGAGCAGAGACAGTCATTAAAGGGGTGCATTCAATAAAGAAAAATCCAATTACATTCTTCATTAGAGACATCAAATACACTTCTGAAGTTGGTCGAGGACAGTCTTTGTGGGAAAAGATGCAGGAAAGAGGGGACTCAACAAGATGCCAAAAGGTTGCTGTACGGCATAAATACAAACCTTGGTGCTTCTCCCACAGGAAGATTATCAGAATTGCAGGTCTTCCCTTCTAAGCTGGGATAAATTTGTTTAACTCTGAGTCTCACCATTTTTCCCTTTTACTTTCCTATCAACCAGGTCTGCACAAAATTCAGAACCTCATTATGGCCCTTATCACATTAGCCCTGCTGGGTCCCCTTCCTCAGCAGCATACAAGCTGTTTTAGGGCATGGGGACTGTGCACTCTGAGCTAGACCATGCACGCGGGCATTTACAAGTCAGTAAGTGATTGTAAAAGCAATGGCTCACGCTAGGAACCTGAGAGTTGTCTCCTCTACGAGTTGAGCCTGTCTGATGCGGCACAACATTGGCAACAGAAGACAGTGTCTGCTCATGTCTGCGATGGCGCCTCCCGGGTCACACAACTCTTAGGTGCACTTTCCTTAACAACTGTCATCGCAGCCTGCCTGCGTTCTAATCCCAGTTTCATGTCATGCTAGCTATTGATTTGAACTAACCTCTCTGTGCCTCAGTTTCTTACTCATCACCCATCCATGGGTACCCAGTACATTTGAGCAGGTATTATAATAATTATAGCTGCTTTAGCGTTGATATCTGGAACTTCTACTCACCCATTTGCTTCATGTGGCTGTGTGAAATGATTGGATTTAGAGTCCAAGGGTTTGACAATCAATATTATCTTTTGCATAAAAAGATCATACACTGACCATTAGAAAATGATAAAGATATAATGTTAAAATATGATAAAGTCTAAAATTGCTGTTAAAAATCCAAGGGAAGGGAGGCCAGCAACCAAAGTTTGCAATAATCTAAGCAAGTTTCTCATTCTTCAGTTTCTTAGCTTGACCATAACCAGGTACTACATACTATACCTATATTATGTGATATAGTTTTATGTTGAGCATGTGATATAAATGAAAAAATACTGATTTATTAGTGTGCAAGTCATAATATAATAACAGTAACTACAGTTGCACAGTGGTCCCTCTTGAAAGAGATATTATGTAGCAGAGTATCAATTAGTGCTCTACTACACAAGCATATGAACAAACATACACATATGTTTGCATTCTATTTTGCAACTTCTTTTTAACAATATCTTGAACATCATTATATATCAGTACCTATAAAGCTGTTTAAAATGTTTCCATTTTTTTATCATCTTCTATCATACATTTTTATGTGCATTCTACTGAAACATAAAAGGTTTCTATTTCGTTCTATTTATTACCTTAACAATTAAACTTAATTTAATGATGTATTTACCATGTCCCTGGATTTTTATTTCCTCTCTAGTATGAGCATTGACAAAATTATTTAATTTCTGGGGCTTCTCCCTCTGCCTTCTGCCCCTCCATTGCTCTGTACTGATATTTTTTTTTGTACTGATATTATTTATCCTATTAACTTTTTGACTCTTTAAATACCTTATATCTCTATTTTATTTATAATCTTTAAACCATATCTTCTTCCCTCATCTGTAGAGGATGAAAAAATCAGAATATTACACTTTCTTATACCATATATTATTTCTATGTTAGGGGTTGGGGATACTTCCATATACTGGTCAATAATCAGAAGCCATGCATTTCTTTAAGCCTTAGCCCTACAATTAAATGGACTCAATGATATTTTTCAGTATTTCTGCTGGGCATTTTCCACTATTCCTGATGCCTGAACTTTGTTCTATAACACATTCTTCAGGAACGTTCATGAGAACAATGTAGCCTACAACCAAATTGTGTATTTTCTTTATGTTTAACCAATAGTTAGGCCGAGTATAAAGTGAACCACATTATTTTCCTTAGAATTGAAGGCATTGCTTCACTTCCTCAACAATACTGGGTAGTGCCAAGGAGAAATGTGAGAAAACTGGGATCTGGAATTTTTTTTTCCATCTTACATGTGAATTGGTTTTTATTGCTTAAATGCACCCAGTGTTTCTTTTTTATTTTGAGTGTGATAATTTTTCTGAATTTTTTATTGTTGTCTTGTCACTATTCTAGGCACAATATGCCCTTTCAGCCTGAAGATTCAAGTCTGTCTTTATTCTGTTAAATCTTTTGGGGATCCCTATCTATCTTTTTCCTGAACCTATGATCTTATTTCACCTTCTATTGTCACCCACCATCTCTCTGAATTCTTGTATCACTGCTTTGAAACCTTGGTTTACAAAGACAGTGACTTCACTAATTTTTTAAAAATTCACTGGGTTTTTTTTAACTGCAATTTTCCTCTGGTTCATGGTACCATTTTTCTGGTGGCGGGGTCTTCACCTGCTGTTGGATTTTCCTGTTATTTTCCTCTCTTTTATTCTTAGGGACAAAATTCTCCAGCTGTTTCCCTTGGAATCGGCCAGCATCTGAGTGATGAGTTTTCATGGACTAGCATTCTGCAAGAGGCTCAGGCTGAGCGGTGGCAGGGGCCACGTTCAATCACCAACCCCACCGCTGTTGTCCCAGGCCTCGCAGGGAGGGCCACCTGCCTTGGGGGACTGTCCTTGGTCAACCTCGCCTGAGATCAGCGGTCAGCAGATCCCCTCGCAGCACTGTCTTGGAGCACAGCTCACTGTCTCTACCTGTGGCGACCCTCCATCTCAGTCTGATCTTCAGAGCTAAACATGTGGCTTCATTTTAAGGTAAAGTTAGTACCTCTGATTTTTTTGGATATACATTACTTTGGTTTCAAGTCTACAGCATAGTGATTTGACAGTTACCCACATTATTAAATCCTCACCCCAACTAGTATAGCTACTGTCAACATAGACAGATGTTACAGAACTACTGACTATATTCTGTATGCTGCACTACCATCCCCGTGACTAATTTACATCATGACAGATTCTGTGCCTCTTTATCCCCTTCACCTATGTCACCCATCCCAAGCCCTCCCTCATGAGAACCGCCAGTCACTTCTCAGTGTCTGGAAGTCTTTTGCTGTTAGGTTCATTTTGGTTTTAGATTCCACATATGAGCAAAGTCCTGGGGTTTGTCTTTCTCCATGTGGCTCATTTCTGATTCTTGTGCTCCATGTTCTTTTGGTTGATTGCCCAAATCTTCCTATTTTAAGATGAAAATTCTATATTGATATTTAAAGCATTTATTAAAAGGCTTATTTACAAATGCAGTTTTGAGTCCCTACCCGCCAAAAATAATTACTACATCTGTGATATGCTTGTCTCCTTCCTAATGGTATCCCTCAGATGACCTAAATAACATTCAAAGCTAGCTTTTAATTATCAGTGTTTTTGATTATGTCCTCCCCCTCATATACTTTGTTCAAAATAAGATAATTAAACATGATATGAGGTTTTGTAGGAACTTGAACATAAGGCAGTTGCAGATTCTCTGAAAGGTGATTTTAAAGGAGAGCTTTGCTTTATATTAGCATATGTGGTGATATAAACATTTAATTAGGATATCTGGATACACACACGTATTGTGTAAGTGAAATGTGAACACATAATCAGTGGAATGCTAGGTATTCTGTAAGAGCATCCGGTGGGTAGAATTCTCAACTCCTAAAGGTAATAGTGATAATGCTTTCCCAACAGCGTCTCCCATCTCATGAAAAGTACAGCAAGATACGCTACTAGTGACAGATGATGTTCATGGATGTATGTAGTTACTTCGAAACACTTAAAGAAAGGTCCTTGTGTCAGCCTCATGACTACGATACTGTTGGGATTTTGTAGGCCCTTGTGCGCGTGAAGTCAGCTGAGGCGATCGGTGAAGGCGCCCCATTGCTGCGGCGATTCTTCTCCTGACTCGTTGATCTCGTTGATGCCACTTTCATTTAGATTTCATTGAGAATATACAGGTACACATCAATGATAGAAAAATTATTTAGAGAGAATTGTAAGCCACTTTTTGGCACTTACTAAGCATGAACAGACAATTAAATCCAGGTTTTCAACACCAACCCATACACTGACATGTGCTTTGAAATTCCCTGTGTTCTGTCCCCGTCATGTAGCATGGTGTCTAGTACAGTGCAGGCTCTCGGTGAACATTTGTTGAACGAATGAATAAAAGGATCAGGACTGGTAGATTACTGGATGAACAAAAGGGAATGAGGAAGGACATGGAGTGCAGAAGAGGCCAGCAGGGAAGAGCGAGCACGCAGACCCCCTCAGCGCTCCTCGGGTATCTTCCACTTAAACCTCGCCAGCAACTAGGATGAAGGTGTGAATGCAGGTGGCAGGAGTGGGTGGGGGGACATAGTAGGACTACAGTATGGGAATTCCTTTTCCTCCCAACCCTGTCCCTTCACTGCCTAGAAAGTTGTACTGGGGATGTACAGTTAAGCTTCTAAAAGAGGTCTAGATGGTCCCTACCAACTCCTGGAAAAATAAAGAAATCAAATAATGATTTCAAACAAGAGGGATATTAAGCCTAAGATGCATGCGTAGACACATTATCCACGTGCACAATGTATCTGCTTTATTATGTGTTTTAGATGAACTAGATAAGGACACATATTAATTATACATTTTAAAGACTTAGCAGTGGTACCTTGAAATGCCTCATCCTGATGCTGACACAGTGGCTTCTGGAGGTGGACAGTGGCCAGCCTGTGCATCGTGGTCCTGCGGTTGGCACAGCTTTGCATCCCTTGTATTATTGAATTATTCTCCCTCTTAGGACGCCCAATATGGAAACGAAGTCTAAACTGTTTCTCTGACACTAGGAAATACTGGATTGTAGAGGACCACGGGTGGAGCTTCCCCTTCTGCTGCCCCATGACTCCCATCACACACGACACACCACACACACACACACACACAGCCTTACACAACAGCACTTCCAGCTGAACAATCAGAAAGGATTATGCATACTCACTGAGGAGCATTAGCTGATACACAATTAAGTAAATGGAAACCAGGGATGAAATTTTTCTAAATCACCTAGTGATGCCTTGAATGAATTGCTGCAGAAGCATCTGAAAACTGGCAAACATCTACTGGTGAACATTAAACCTGGAATGAATTCTATAGCTTTTTAGAAGCACAACCAGGATTTCATAGAGCATGAATACTAATGCACCTGCTTATTATCCCCAGTGTCGGCTGGCACCACTGTTCCATGCATCTCACCTTACTGCTGGGTCCCTACTGACTTACAACGTGTCATGGACTGTTTTATTATTTAGTAAGGAAATTGGGCATGACTCAGAATACAGAAGCATTTAGAAAAAGATACCTGAATCACCTGAATACAAAAATGTACACAGTCAGAAAGTGCCTTCCCAGAAAAGTCTGCAAAATTTCAGTGTGCTAACAAATGCAAAATAAATATGATGTGCTCCAGTACAATTTGCTTTCCGCCACACCGAATTATCATTTAGAATAAATGGAAGGAATGAGAATTATTACTGGTTTTCCTGAGCAAGAAGCCTGGAGAAAAATATTTACACCATCTTCTGACATGCTGTTCCTTATGGGTGGCTAAATTATCAAATGACAGTAGCCCAGTATTACATTGTTGAGCATTTATTTTTGGTTTTTATGGCCCGTAAGAATGAGTAGTTTTTCAGTATGCATAAGTTTTCTGTTTTCTTAACATGGGTAGAGAAATTAATGATACAAAATATGCAATAATATGATGGCCTTGTGACAATATCTATGAATGGAGAGCCAATAGGAAGCGAAATTAACAATGTGTTTCAAAATATCAAAATGTGATTGTAAGAACCATCACCCACCAAGGAGCCCTGGGAACACAGACAGAGCAAACACCTCCTCACAGGGACAATCAGTCTCCTTTCAAGGGCCCTGCGTTCCAGTTTTCTGAAATCCTTAACACACGTGGGCCTGATGACAGAGCCAAAGACCTGGCTCAGCCCCCAGGCTCAGCACCAGATTATATGCTTGTAGAATATCATTTATCAAGATGTTTCAGTCAACTCCACAAGGTACAAATCCAAAGCTATATGCCCTTGGGGTGAAAGTTCAACCGGGTTGACATTCCTATTACTGAATAATAAGCCAGGAAAATCCTGGTTCATCCACATGACATAACCACCAGTGTCTGCAGAACTTGAGAGATTATAAAGGAAGCAAGCACCGAGGAGAAGGGGGTAAGTTTCAACATTATTTCCATGTTCTGTTGTTTCCTGAAGATGGATATAATTTGACCACTGTGGACTGAGTTTGGGTGACATAAAAGCAAACTTGGAATTCAGAAGTAATAACCTGAATGTGTATCTTTGCAAAAAGAAATTCTACCAAGCATTCATGGTCTAAAAATCAAACCAAATACTTTCATTTCAAATATAAGTAAAATATGGGTTTTAGGGCATATGTGCACTTTAAAAGTTACACCTAGCAAGTGTGCTTTAATCAAACTTTTCTGTCATTTTGTTAATATACCAGATGTAAGTACACAGTCAAGATGGTTTCATTAAAATTAAGAATTTTATATATATCGAAGGGCATAAAATATACATACAAGGCATAAGGAATAAAGCTCAGTAGCAGAGTATGTTCCCTCTACCTACCTTGAAAAAAAAGGAATAAAAGCAAAGATCTTCAGGGAAGTCAAAATAGCTCAGTTGGGAGACATTAGACTGAAGGGAAGACCTTCAGGCCTTGTGTGTACTTGTCCCATCAGATTACCCCTTCTTTCCCTACAAATCTTGTATTTAGAATCCCCATTTCCTTCTTTCTCTTTGTGATTTTATGCTATCTGGATGTAACCATAGACATAATCAAATGTTGATTAGTTATATATATTTTGTGAATTGATAGCTAAATAGAATGACACAGAATGATTTTCCTGCATCTGGCTTTTTGTTCAACATTATTTTTCTCAGTTTTATCTAGAGTGAAGCTTACAGTTATATCTTTGATCTCCATTGATAATTTTTTACATTTTTCATATGGTTTATTTGTACCTTTTCTCTTAATGTTGATTAATTTTGTAAAGATTTGTCAATTGTATTAGGCTTTTAAAGTTTTTCTAATACCTTAATCCTCTCTATAGTACCTTTATTAATATTCTATTAATTTCTGCTCATATCTTTATTTCCTTCCTTCTGTTTTCATGGCCAATTCTCCTGTTTTTTTCCCCCTGAGTTCTTAATGTTTCATGCTTGCCTCATTCATTTTATTTACTTATTTATTTATTTACTTATTTATTTTTATTTATGTTTACTAGGCTCTCCCCTACCCCAAGTCCCCCCCACAAACCTCATTACAGTCACTGTCCATCAGCATAGTAAGATGTTGTAGAATTATCCTTGTCTTCTCTGTGTTGCAAAGCCCTGCCCTTTCCCCCACCCCCACATTATACTTCTAATCATAATACCCCCTTTCTTCTTCCCTGCCCTTATCCTTCCCTACCCACCCATCCTCCCCAGTCTCTTTCCCTTTGGTAACTGTCAGTCCATTCTTGGGTTCTGTGATTCTGCTGCTGTTTTGTTCCTTCAGTTTTTCTTTTGTTCTTATACTCCACAGATGAGTGAAATCATTTGGTATTTGTTTTTCTCCGCTTGGCTTATTTCACTGAGCATAATACCCTCTAGCTCCATCCATGTTGTTGCAAATGGTAGGATTTGTTTTCTTCTTATGGCTGAAAAATATTCCATTGTGTATATGTACCACATCTTCTTTATCCATTCATCTACTGATGGACATTTAGGTTGCTTCCATTTCTTGGCTATTGTAAATAGTGCTGCGATAAACATAGGGGTGCACCTGTCTTTTTCAAACTGGAGTGCTGCATTCTTAGGGTAAATTCCTTGAAGTGGAATTCCTGGGTCAAATGGTGAGTCTATTTTGAGCATTTTGAGGAACCTCCATATTCCTTTCCACAATGGTTGAACTAATTTACATTCCCACCAGCAGTGTAGGAGGGTTCCCCTTTCTCCGCAACCTCACCAACATTTGTTGTTGTTTTTCTTTTGGATGGTGGCCATCCTTACTGGTGTGAGGTGGTATCTCATTGTGGTTTTAATTTGCATTTCTCTTATAACTAGCGATGTGGAGCATCATTTCATGTGTCTGTTGGCCAACTGAATTTCTTCTTTGGAGAACTGTCTATTCAGCTCCTCTGCCCATTTTTTAATTGGATTATTTGCTTTTTGTTTGTTGAGGTGTGTGAGCTCTTTATATATTTTGGATGTCAAGCCTTTATCGGATTTGTCATTTGTGAATATATTCTCCCATACTGTAGGGTACCTTTTTGTTCTATTGATGGTGTCCTTTGCTGTATAGAAGCTTTTCAGCTTGATATAGTCCCACTTGTTCATTTTTGCATTTGTTTCCCTTGCCCAGGGAGATATGTTCAAGAAGAGGTCACTCATGTTTATGTCTAAGAGATTTTTGCCTATGTTTTCTTCTAAGAGTTTTATGGTTTCATGACTTACATTCAAGTCTTTGATCCATTTTGAATTTACTTTTGTGTATGGGGTTAAACAGTGATACAGTTTCATTCTCTTACATGTAGCTGTCCAGTTCTGCCAGCACCATCTGTTGAAGAGACTGTCATTTCGCCATTGTATGTCCATGGCTCCTTTATCGAATATTAGTTGACCATATATGTTTGGGTTAATGTCTGGAGTCTCTAATCAGTTCCACTGGTCTGTGGCTCTGTTCTTGTGCCAGTACCAAATTGTCTTGATTACTATGGCTTTATAGTAGAGCTTGAAGTTGGGGAGTGAGATCCCTGCCACTTTATTCTTCTTTCTCAGGATTGCTTTGGCTATTTGGGGTCTTTGGTGTTTCCATATGAATTTTAAAACTATTTGTTCCAGTTCATTGAAGAATGTTGTTGGTAATTTGATAGGGATTGCATCAAATCTGTATAATTGCTTTGGGCAGGATGGCCATTTTGATGATATTAATTCTTCCTAGCCAAGAGCATGGGATGAGTTTCCATTTGTTAGTGTCCCCTTTAATTTCTCTTAAGAGTGTCTTATAGTTTTTAGGGTATAGGTCTTCCACTTCTTTGGTTAGGTTTATTCCTAGGTATTTTATTCTTTTTGATGCAATTGTGAATGGATTGTTTTCCTGATTTCTCTTTCTATTGGCTCATTGTTACTTTATAGGAAAGCCACAGATTTCTGTGTGTTAATTTTGTATCCTGCAACTTTGCTGAATTCCGATATTAGTTCTAGTAGTTTTGCAGTGGAGACTTTAGGGTTTTTTATGTACAATATCATGTCATCTGCAAATAGTGACAGTTTAACTTCTTCTTTACCAGTCTGGATTCCTTGTATTTCTTTGTTTTGTCTAATTGCCATGGCTAGGACCTCCAGTACTATGTTAAATAACAGTGGGGAGAGTGGGCATCCCTGTCTTGTTCCCGATTTCAGATGAAAAGCTTTCAGCTTCTCGCTGTTAAGTATGATGTTGGCTGTGGGTTTATCATATATTACCTTTATTATGTTGAGGTACTTGCCCTCTATACCCATTTTTCTGAGAGTTTTTATCATGAATGGATGTTGAATTTTGTCGAATGCTTTTTCAGCATCTATGGAGATGATTGTGTGGTTTTTGTCTTTCTTTTTGTTGATGTGGTGGATGATGTTGATGGATTTTCGAATGTTGTACCATCCTTGCATCCCTGGGATGAATCCCACTTGGTTGTGGTGTATGAGCCTTTTGATATATTTTTGAATTCGGTTTGCTAATATTTTATTGAGTATTTTTGCATCTACATTCATCAGGGATATTGGTATGTAATTTCTTTTTTGGTGGGGTCTTTGCCTGGTTTTGGTATTAGGGTGAGGTTGGCTTCATAGAATGAGTTTGGGAGTATTCCCTCCTCTTCTATTTTTTGGAAAACTTTGAGGAGAATGGGTATTATGTCTTCTCTGTATGTCTGATAAAATTCCGAGGTAAATCCATCTGGCCCAAGGGTTTTGTTCTTGGGTAGTTTTTTGATTACCGCTTCAATTTCTTTGCTGGTAATTGGTTTGTTTAGATTTTGTGTTTCTTACTTGGTCAGTCTTGGAAGGTTGTATTTTTCTAGGAAGTTGTCCATTTCTTTTAGGTTTTCCAGCTTGTTAGCATATAGGTTTTCATAGTAGTCTCTAATAATTCTTTGTATTTCTGTGGAGTCTGTCGTGATGTTTCTTTTCTCATTTCTGATTCTGTTGATGTGTGTTGATTCTCTTTTTCTCTTAATGAGTCTGGCTAGAGGCTTATCTATTTTGTTTATTTTCTCAAAGAACCAGCTCTTAGTTTCATTTATTTTTTCTATTGTTTTATTCTTCTCAATTTTATTTATTTCTTCTCTGATCTTTATTATGTCCCTCCTTCTGCTGACTTTAGGCCTCATTTGTTCTTCTTTTTCCAATTTTGATAATTGTGATGTTAGACTTTTCATTTGGGTCTGTTCTTCCTTCTTTAAATATGCTTGGATTGCTATATACTTTCCTCTTAAGACTGCTTTGGCTGCATCCCACAGAAGTTGGGACTTTGTGTTGTTGTTGTCATTTGTTTCCATATATTGCTGGATCTCCATTTTAATTTGGTCATTGATCCATTGACTTTTTAGAAGTGTGTTGTTAAGCCTCCATGTGTTTGTGAGCCTTTTTGCTTTCTTGGTACAATTTATTTCTAGTTTTATACCTTTGTGGTCTGAAAAGTTGGTTGGTATGATTTCAATCTTTTGGAATTTACTGAGGCTCTTTTTGTGGCCTAGTATGTGGTCTATTCTGGAGAATGTTCCATGTGCACTTGAGAAGAATGTGTATCCTGTTGCTTTTGAATGTAGAGTTCTATAGATGTCTATTAGGTCCATCTGTTCTAGTGTGTTGTTCAGTGCCTCTGCGTCCTTACTTATTTTCTGTCTGGTGGATCTGTCCTTTGGAGTGAATGGTGTGTTGAAGTCTCCTAAAATGAATGCATTGCAGTCTATTTCCTCCTTTTGTTCTGTTAGTATTTGTTTCACATATGCTGGTGCTCCTATGTTGGGTGCATATATATTTATAATGGTCATTTCCTCTTGTTGGACTGAGCCCTTTATCATTATGTAATGTCCTTCTTTATCTCTTGTTACTTTCTTTGTTTTGAAGTCTATTTTGTCTGATACTAGTACTGCAACTCCTGTGTTTTTCTCCCTATTGTTTGCATGAAATATCTTTTTCCATCCCTTGACTTTTAGTCTGTGCATGTCTTTGGGTTTGAGGTGAGTCTCTTGTAAGCAGCATATAGATGGGTCTTGTTTTTTTATCCATTCAATGACTCTATGTCTTTTGATTGGTGCATTCAGTCCATTTACATTTAGGGTGATTATCAATAGGTATGTACTTATTGCCATTTCAGGCTTTTGATTCGTGGTTACCAAAGGTTCCAGGTTACTTTCCTTACTATCTAAGAGTCTAACTTAACTCACTTAGTATGCTGTTACAAACATAATCTAATGGTTCTTTTCTATTTCTCCTCCTTTTCTTCCTCCTTCATTCTTTATATATTAGGTATCAGATTCTATACTTTTTCTCTATCCCTTGATTGGCTTTGGGGATAGTCAATTTTATTTTGCATTTGCCTCACAATCAGCTGCTCCACCCTCCCTACCGTGGTTTTACTACCTCTGGTGACAGCTGTCCAACCCTAGGAACACTTCCATCTATAGCAGTCCCTCCAGAATAGACTGCAGAGATGGTTTGTGGGAGGTAAATTCTCTCAGCTTTTTCTTATCTGGGAATTGTTTAATCCCTCCTTCAAATTTAAATGATAATCTTGCCAGATAAAATAATCTTGGTTCCAGGCCCTTCTGCTTCATGGCATTAAATACATCATGCCACTCCCTTCTGGCCTGTAAGGTTTCTGCTGAGAAGTCTGATGTTAGTCTGATGGCCTTTCCTTTGTTTGTGATCCTATTTCTGCCTCTGGCTGCTTTTAGCAGTCTGTCCTTATCCTTGATCTTTCCCATTTTAATTACTATGTGTCTTGGTGTTGTCTTCCTTGTGCCCCTTGTGTTGGGGGATCTGTGGCTCTCCACAGCCTGAGAGACTATCTCCTTCCCCAGATTGGGGACATTTTCAGCAACTACCTCCTCAGAGACTCTTTCTGTCCCTTTCTCTCTCTCTTCTTCTTCTCGTATCCCTATAATGCGAATATTGTTCTGCTTGGATTGGTCACACAGTTCTCTCAATATTCTTTCATTCTTAGAGATCCTTTTTTCTCTCTGTGCCTCAGCTTCTTTGTAGTCCTCTTCTCTAGTTTCTATTTCATTTATCATCTCCTCCACCATATTCAACCTGCTTTTAATACCCTCCATCGTGTTCTTTAATGATTGGATCTCTGACCTGAATTCATTCCTGAGTTCTTGGATGTCTTTCCGTACCTCCATTAGAATGTTGATGATTTTTATTTTGAACTCCCTTTCAGGAAGAGTCACAAGGTCCATATCATTTAAATCTTTCTCGGGAGTTGCATTAATAATTTTGCTCTGGACAAGGTTCCTTTGGCGTTTCATGTTTGTGTATCGCGCCCTCTAGTGTCCAGAAGCTCTATTCTGGAGCTGCTCAGCCCCTGAAGCAATGTCGGGGGTCGCAGGGGAGCGGTACTGGTGCCTGTGGGGAGGAAAGAGCTGTTCCCCGCCTCCTGGCTGCTCTGCCTGTCTCCACTGCCTGAGCCAGTGGGCCGGGCACACAGGTGTAAGTTTTTGTCCCAGAGCAGCTGGATATGGATCCCTGCTTTCCACAAGCAGCCGGAATCCCAGTCTCCCCAGGAACTCTGTCTGTATTAACTTTCCAACCCAGTAGTCATGCGAGTCTCATGAAAGTACCATGAAATGTAGGTTTGTGCTCCCAGCGCAGATCTCCGGAGCTAGGTGTTCAGCAGTCCCAGGCCTTCCACTCCCTCCCTGCTCCGTTTCTCTTCCTCCCGCCGGTGAGGTGGGGTGGGGGAAGGGCTCGGGTACGTTACCCCAATCTGTGAGGTCTGCTCTTTTCTCCAGGTGTGTGCAGTCTGGCGCTGTCCTCTTTCCTGTTGCTCTCAGGATTAGTTGCGCCAATTGAATTTTCTAATTGTATCCAGTTTTAGGAGGAAGCCTCTGTCTCTCCTCTCACACCACCATCTTTAATCTGATCGCCTCATTCATTTTTCGTGCTTTTTCTTTTTTAACATCATCACTATGGTGGTGGATTTATCAATTACCAAATTCTGTCAACTTATCCTTTGAAGGGGCATTAGAGGGTACATATAAATTTAAAATTGTTACACCTTCCTGGTGAACTGAAATTTTTCACCATAATATAGTAATTCTCTTTAACATTAAAAATGCCTGTTTTCCCCCAAAAGTCCATATGCTTCAGAACAACATAACTACATCCATTTGTTTTGGATAGTGCTTCCCTGATGCATGTTTTCCATTCCTTTGCCTTCAGAATTTCTGTCTCTTCGTGTTTTGGGCATGACTCCTGGAAGCAGCATGTGGTGGGCAGGGTTCTAGTAACAATCCCCAAGGACACTCACCCTTGGGTCACCCCAGCCTGTAGGTCTGGGTAGAGCCTACACCTACCATAAACTATCATTTCATGACTGTGGTGCATGGCAGAAGGAATAGTGGTGGGTATACTGGATTTAATCACATGAGCCTTTTAAGATCAAAGAAAAACCAGATTTGAGGCTTCAAGGAGATTCACGGCAAGGGCTTTTCTCCTCTGCTGACATGAAGGGAACGTTTGGAAGGACCTGAGAGTAGCTGGGACAAGGAAAGAGGGACCTCAGCCCAACAAACCCAAGGCACTGAATTCTGCCCATAAGCTTCATGAGCTTGGAAGCGTGTTCTTCCCCAAACCCTCCATGTAAGACCCCAGGAGGGCCAATAGTGTGATTTCAGACTTGCAGATCCTAAGCAGGGGACCCAGTGCAGGCTAGGCAGACTTCTGACCTACAGAGCTGTGAGCTGATAAATGGGTCTTGTCTTAGGCAGCTAAGATTGTGGTCACTTATTATAAAGCAATAGAAAATCAATACACAACATACAGATGGAACTGCTTTAAGCTAATCTGTCCATCTTTGTCCTTTAACAGAAAGTTACAATAATTGTGCTAATACAATTTATTTCTATAACTTCCTTCTATATCTTGTTTTGCAGAAACTCTTTTTTCCTTCAATTTCTGCCTTCTTTCAGACTGACTAAGTTTTTATTTGCATTTCATTTCTTTTTTTCTCTATTGTTTTGGGTGCTCCTTTATTTCTATTCACTAAGAAGTTGCCCTGAAAAATTTTCTCTGCGTACATAAACTAGTAAAAGCTATGTACTCACCATCAACACTTCACTCCCAAACGATTCAAAGAGTTCAGAGTAAGTGAACCCTGATCAACCCTTTCCAACTGATATGCAACTTTTTTCAGAATTTAGTTCCATCTGGCTTTTACTAACACCTGTTTATTTTTAACAAATACGTCCTTATAGTTACTGTTTCATATAATCAGTATTTGCTTTTATTTAAAAACACACTAATATATTTTTGTTTACAAGTCCCTTCTCGCATCTTAGATTGCCTTTTTAGAGTAACTTCAAAAAATCTTAATGTTGCCTTAGGAAGTTTCTTTAGTTAGGGTCTGTTAGGGATAGAGTTTGATTTTTCTGAAATTTCTACATGGACCTTGTCATCGCAGGAGAGTTTTTACAGGGCATACTATTCTAAGATTATTTCCTTTTGACACATGGAAGGTATCTTTCTCTGGACTCCACTGTTTCCAGTTAGAAATCAAGTCTCTGTCATTTCTTTACATGCAACTTGCTTTGTTCTTGTCACCTTTAAAGTTATTTTTCCCTTGATGATATGTAGTTTCATTCTCATTTCTCTAGGTAAGAAATTTTTCCCTGTTTTAAATATATAGTGTTTTCAGCAGGTGAAGATTCATGCAATTCAACAATCAGAGAAAATTCTGTCTTTCTTTTTTCTTTGAATGTTTCTTCTCTCTCCTAATGTTTCCCTATTTTCACCCTCTAGAATTTTGATTAGACGCACATGAGGACATCTCACTTCATGTCTCTTACCTTCTTTTAGATATTTTCTATTTCTTTGTGAATCAGTCTAGAAAAACACATTTCAGGTGTACTTTATACTATACTAATTCTCTATCCTTGTCTAATATGCCCTTGAACCCAGCAACTAAAATTTTCATTTCAATTGTTATATATTTTTTTCCAAGGGTTTATGGGGTCATTTCCAAATGACCCATTCTTTCATTCTTTACTTCTCTGTTCAATTCCCTCTTCATTTATTTGAATATATTATTTGAAAATATTATTGTATGCTTTACACAGATAACTCTAAAAACTGAAATTTGTGTCCATCTAATTCTGCCGGTTGTATTTATTATTGTTTCTCAAGATACTTGCTTCTTGAGTGTTTTGTAATTTCTGATTATGCAGTCATTGTTTATTGACATTTGATTTGTGGAGATATTTTAAGGGCTGATTTGTTAATATGTTCTTCCAGAGAGAATTTATGCAGGGTTCTATGAAGGGTTCTGGGAAACTTCCAACCTGGAATCACTTAAATAAATTCTCAGTGTGGACTTTTGAAAACCTGCAGGTAGTGAGGATTTGGCCATCCACCCACTTGTGAAACAGCTTATGGTTAAAATCCCCCCCGCCCCCCAGAACCCATGTCAGGACAGCCAAGTCTCTACGGGGCCTCCTCACTTGGAGAAATATTTTTCTGGTCAACGTTCTCACGGACAGTGTAGCTCTTTGAGGCTTCTGGTTTTGTGTTCATTGTTTCTGACAATGTATCTGGTCTGGACCCTTAGTTCTGTCTCCTTTTCCTCACCTGAGTGTAAAAACAAGAGTCCTGAGTCCCTGATGATTGGCAGTGCCCATATGCTTGGCACTGACCCCACTCCCTACCTACCTGGGTTTGAGTTGTATTTCATTTTTTATCTCTAAGAATATCCTTTATTTTTCAAAAATAAAAAGCCCGTGGTTTTGAAAAGATCGCTGCTTTTATTACCTATTTGTTTGATTTTTTAAAAATTAACCAGCCACGGTGTTTAGTGTTGGGAGACAGCGGTTGGCATAACTTGGGCTTTTTCATTGTTATCTTGTTCTGCACCCTTCCTATCGCCCTCACTTCAGTGTTGTATAAAACACAATTTTACAGAGAATTCACATTTTCACCACTAGTCCTAGAAAGGCACTGTTCATGTGTAGAAATAGTTAGTTCTGGAAAGAATAAAGACATGTAATAATTTTCACAGGGGCACAGTCAAATAAACCCCAAAGATTCTCTGTTTTGTTTTTAAGTTTACAATTATAGAGGCTGGTTGCACTTGAGAAATGTCTCCCCTCCCAACACATACCTCATTTGTACCTTTAATTAATCTGAAGCAGAGAAAAAGCTAATCAAATATTCACTTCTTATCTTCGGGAGCTTAACATATGTTCATTGAGAACCAATTAACATGCATCTTTTTATGATCCAGGCATTACTGTGTTTCTAGTTTTACAGGCAGGGACCTGTAGCTTGGAGAGGTGTGATAACTGGTCCGAGGTCACCAGGTGACCAGCCAGGATGCAGACCAAATGGAGGCCAAGTCCAAGCTCTTGGCTGACGGGCCATGTGTCTACTTCATTGATATTAACATTGTACTCCAACTAATAATTTATCATCTATTTTCAATATACGTGAAAATGTTTCATTTACTCAATGCATTCAACCAATACTTCACCTACATGAAATATACAACCATTTTTAAAGCACTCTTAGAAACATCAGTTCACATGCACCCATAGCCACCTGGTGCTGGGCAGGCTCAATAATCTCCACCCAGCAAGTGGTGACACAGACAGAGAAGTTTCATGACTTGGGCAGAGCAGCTTAGCACCACAGCCAAACTAGGCCATTTTACATTCCATCCTCTTCCCTCATAGACTTGTGTTTGGAAAATGACAATTTCTTTATGAAAAGACTGAAAACATCCAGTGTGTCCTGAAAGTGAGCTGGAAGAGCCATAACCTCCCGTCCTTGGACGCTGGTGCCTCTGGGTCTCAGGGCCTCCGATTTCAACTCACACCAGTGACCCCCCAGTTCTCAGCCTTCTGGATTTGGGCTGGGTTATACCACCGGCAGTCCTGGCTCTGCATGTTGTAGACAGCAGATCCTGGGACTTCTCAGCCTCCCCAAGCATGCAAGCCAACTCCCATAATTACCCTCCTCCTGTACACACCTATGTAAATCCCTTTGCTTCTGTTTCTCTGATGAACTCTGACTAATGCAGGCCTGGGGGAGATACTACCTTAAATGATCTGCTACCCAAGGTTGTGCTTGTGCAAAGTATGCACGTCAGAGCCTCCACACCAGGACTTTTGCACCAGGCAGCAGAATCCACTCAAGTCAATTTGATGTAGGACAAAGCAAATGCCATTTTTGTTGAAGCATTACCACAAGACTAGCCTCTCTTCTCCAGCCCTTCATGAGGCCAGGCCCACTGTGGGGCCCAGAGCTCTTCAGACTCCGGGTGGTAAGCACAATGCACACGCAGTGTGTCAGGGGCACACACTTCAGAGTAAAACACACTCGTGCTTCTCCAACACAACTCACGACTCACCGACTTGTTGGGATAAATAAAGAGCATGAAGAGCTTTGTGTCGGTGCAGATGTGGTTTTGCCAAAATCTGAATGAAAGCAGCAGGTTGTGCCCCTAAGTAAGTTACAAACTCTGTTTGTTTGCTTTTTCTTTCAAAGCATTTGAGATTTCAGAATTGGGAATAAAGAGTTGTAAATCCAGGAGGGTTTAACTGAAATGACTGTTTATCCCCCATTTCCTTCTCCAGATGCACCTTTCTGTAGTAATTAGAAGCTGGCAACAGGTTCAGAGACCCCAGAATAGCACCCCCATCACAGCTGCGGGGCCCCCAGGCCGCTGAGCTCCCAGGTGTCTGAAGCAGAACCGAGGACCCAGCAGTTCTGCCGAAGTCCCACGAAGGGCTCACCACACCCACAGCTGAGAGCCAGGATTGGAAGAGAGAGTATTTTTGCTTTATATCCGTGTGGCTTAGTCACCTAAGAAAATCAGCCAGAGTACTTCATGTAAAATCCACCATTCTCCAGGTCCGAAGTCACTTTTCCCCAAGTCTGAGAGTTTTGGATGCTACATTTTTTAAAGTATTGGGATATCATGGAAGTGGGTTGCCCATTTCATGAAATCCTGTATTTTGAGGGGCCATTTGCACTGTAATTACGTTCCCTAGACGGAAACACTTTCCAGTCCACACTGTGCGCCAGCTGGCGGGACCGACCCTTGGTCTGCAGCTGGTCCTGTTTGTCATCTCTGTTCATTTAACTGAGCAATTTAATCAGCTTTTGGCTCAGGCCTATGAACCTTATGTTGAAAAATCATGCCTGGTTGTTACTTAAAAGCAGGCGCCCCGGAAACTCACCCGTTTTCAGCCATCTCATTGAGCACATGGTTTCCAAGAACTTAGAAGGAATAATTTAAACTATGGGTTTTTATTTATAGAACAAACCTAACTGTTCTCAAACCCCTCAGACATCCCCTTACAGTGATGCTGACAAGTCAGTTCTGACAGCACGTCTAAGTTCTCCCCTTGCATGTTGAGGGGAGAAGCACGTGACTGCTTTTCTTTGCCGGGGGGAAGGTTTCTGAACCTTTTTTCCATTCCTTTTACACAAAAAACATTAAGCCTTGCAGGTTACTGGGACTTTTTTGTTGTTCTGGAGGGGCAGTAAAGTGATAGTTTACTCTTTTATTTCAGGTATAGCATGCTGTCATTACACATTACAAACAAGTTAATAAACAAACAAGATAACATGAGCTTAAGGTACATACCTTTATTTCCCAGGTTATCCTGTTGTACGGAAGTAAATCTAACATTCTTTTAGCATCTCTAGTTTATCAAAGCCATTCTCCCAAATTTTTGTATTTTTTTTCAGTGATAACTAATCATTTCATATTGCATAAATACCATTTTCTGCAAAAAAGCTTGATTTAAAGACTCCCAGAAAATGGATATTTGACATTAGTATTAAGAATGCAAAATAAGTCCTCTCCTAATTATGGCAGTGATGTGGACATGGGAGTCATTCATTCATTTATTTAATAAACATTTATTAACAATCATCTACATGAAAAAGCACTAGTCTAGATGTTTGAGCTGCATCAGTGAAAACAAAAATTACAGTATTTACATTCTGGTGGAAGAAACAAAATTTGAACAATAAACATAATAAATAAGTTATATGTGATAAGGTGATAAGTGACAAAGAAAAATATGATCATGGTATGAGGGATGGAGGGGCCACCAGGTGATTGCAATTGTACGTGGGGTGGTAAGGCCAGGCTTCGCTGAGAGGCTGATGTTTGAGCAAAATGTACACAGGTGGGAGACGCTGTGCACCGGACAGGAGAGCGGGAGTGGGGCCTTGTCTCTGAAGTCCACCAGTCCCTCCATCTGTCACCGTCTCTGAAGACAAGAGTCAAGAAGTACCTGGTGAGGCCTGATGAGGCCCTTGCCTCTCTGTCCCCCAGGAATGGCAGTTAGGGCTGAACTGCTCCAGGACCCCTGTTCACCTGCCAGGACGCTCAGATCCATCTCTTTACCAAGCTAAGGGGCCTTTGAATCAGTTAAGCAACAAGATGAGGTAAGGTGGAAACGGGTATCAGAAAAGCAACAAGGGAAAATGAATCGGGATTAGCAGCCAAGGGTCAGCAGGAAATCAAAACCAGAGGCATTTATCGGATGTTCAGAAGGAAGACAACCAGGGGCCCGGCCGGAGGAGGTCGGATCGGAGCTGGGGACGGATGGAGCTCGCACTGGCCAGGTGTCTAAGGCCAGGTGAGCTTGATGGCCTGGCCATATGCATTCCTGCCTCATAAGGCGTCCCCAAATATTTTACGGTATTTTATAGCCCCATTTTAACTATGTCCTAGAGGAAGGCTCTACGTGTATCTTCTCCCCAAACACTAGGCTAAATTTTTTCACTTCATCTCCTAAGCCATCCTCCAATCCACCCCAAAACAGGATCTACTTTCATCAGCTGCCTCCTGAAACAGAAAGTTAGCTTATTGATTCTTCCTTAGGCCTCGTGGGTACACAGATCAGTGCTAAGTGAGTCACTGGCTGGAGCTCCAGTTGGGTCAGTCACGATCTACGAGGGTCTCTCTGCTCATACTCGTACTGCACTCCTTACATGAAGCAACCATCACAAAAGCCACATACTGATGGTCAGACGGGGCTATTTAAGGGCAGCAGGTGATTGATCCTCCCTCCAGCATCAGGGCTTGCTGCTTGCTTGAGAAGCGGCCCACTTGGTTGGTTTAGTTCTGTTTATAACTCAAGACCCAGCACAAATGCAGCATGCCCGATCCCCCCACTGGACGATGAGTTCCTCCAGGCTAGGGTTCAACCTGAGTTCCCCCACCCTTTCTTTGGCCCCCAGCATTAATTCAAAAACCATTACTGGGTGCCAAGCATTGGAATTACAAGGCCCCGCTCTCCAGGGACTTGATAAATGGTTAAATCAACAAATGAGTATTAGGCTGCCAGCATTCATTCTAAAGGGCATAATATGACACTACTTAAAAATATAAGAATGAGAATTCTGCTCCGACAGATGTTCAGATTAAAGAAACAGAAGAAAATAAAGATCAGGATGACTTTGATTTTTTTTTTTCTTACTGACCTCTGTCCATCTGGATTCGATGGATGTGAGGGAAATAAATACACAAATTTTTAAGTCTGGATACAATTAAAAAGCACACCTACATTAAATAGTTTTAAGAAGCCTCCCTAGTGAGAGTCCATCTGTGCAAGAAGCTAATATGTACTAGACAAGTTGACTGTCCTGAGAATTAAATAAAGATGCCTAAACATAAAATTCCTGCTGGTATAGCATAAGGTTGTTTTATACACCCTCCCAGGCCCTCTCACTGTTCGAATCGCTCCCGAGAAGTAAGTGAGGCATCCTTAAGGGCAGACCCACTCCTTCCGTCCACGGAGGCCCACCGCCAAGCCAGCTCTCGTGAACTGAGACTTTCATGTGCTTGCAAAGCACAGAGGATACACGCACAGGGGGTGATCGGAGAGGAAAATGACTTTGCTTTTCTGAGTCATTATCGCCTAAATTTTTTTACAAGTATATAACTCATTCCAGTGGTTTCTTCCCCAAAGTCATTATAAAGTGAAGGATGCTAAGGTAGCCTTTCTATTAGACAGTAAAATTAGTCTTCCTAGATATACAACATGGCTACTCAAAATTATGTTAAACTAAGCAGAGTTCTAAACGTTGCCAGGTTTTTTAAAACATATGCTACCCCCACGAATAGGCTATTATGAGAGTAAATCCTCCTCACTTCTACCCACCCCGTTCCATAGGAAAACTAATTCAGCGCAACACAACATACGGATGTTCGGCCGTAGCTATTCACACACGCATGCCTCCCTCTCCGCGTCTCCGCACATGCATTTAACAGCTCGGAGGGAATCTGCACAACTGGCTGTCAATTAAACAAACAAGTTGTACGGTGAAGGAAGCCAGGCTTCCCAGGCTCGCCTCTCTTGGCTTGCCAGCCGTTGACCTCTGGGGGAGAAAAGGCCCTGACTGCTCCCACTGAGGCATCGGGGGCGGTGGGAGGCCCCGGGGTCAGTGCGGGTGCTGGGAGGACCGGGCCTCCCTCGGCCTCTGTGGGGTGGGGGGGGGCGGGGTCCGGTCCCATGCACACTCATCATCACCACCGCTCCCCCAGGCCCTTGCCCAGGTCTGGTCGGCTCACCTGCCGCCCTCCACGCGCTGCCCGAGGTGCCCCCACGAGTTCCTACTGGCCGTGCACCACGTCTGGTGACCTGTTTTAAAAAGGCTGCTTTGTTAGAAGGGCGGAAGGTGGCATGTGGGAAAGGCACTAATAATAACCGTGTAAGAAAGAGGAGCTTATATGTATCTGTCAGGCAGGTCTGAGAAGGAACAAGTGAGCTAATGAATTGCTTTACCTCACACATTACCCAGATTCTTTTTTGCTGTGCATCCTGTTAAACATGAGTGGGAAAACTATTCAATGATTCCAAGTCCATGATTTCATGGGTCGGAGCCCCTTCAGCTGTTTCAGGGAATAAAGTGCAAGGATGTCGTATGCTATTTGTAGCACATGATGAAGTACAATATAAAATGTAATACTTGTATAAGTAGGAATAATTTTACCAATTATTAATACAGGACCGAATTATATGGATGAATGTAATATAAATTCACAATCATAAACATGAGTTCATGAAAAAAAATGCTTTTTTCAAAGCACCAGTGCCTTTTCCTAAGTTTCTAAATTGTTAATAATTTACCTCTTCCTTGTGTTTTTCTATGGACCATCTCTTATAAGATAAGCAATAGCAGGTGGTGGAAGTCTGAAAAAAGTCTAAAAATATTTTTTAACTAGTTTCAAAGTTAAAATTGGGAACTTTTAATAACTGTATGTTTTCTGTGAATTGGCAAAAAGAAAATCATCTGATTTTTGTGATTAAGCATTCTGATCCAGCTCAGTG
Organism: Manis pentadactyla; assembly: GCF_030020395.1. Taxonomy (NCBI): domain Eukaryota; kingdom Metazoa; phylum Chordata; class Mammalia; order Pholidota; family Manidae; genus Manis; species Manis pentadactyla. The sequence continues at coordinate 89,690,130 of NC_080032.1, read as the reverse complement.
ACCTGAGGGCCGCTGTGCCTTCAACCACTGTTTCAGCGACCATGTCTACGTGCAGCGAGGCCCTGCAGAGGCGGTCGGACAGGTCAGGGACCCGCATCCAAAGACCTGTTCGAGGCTCTTTAAGGGGCACAGAGACAAGTACAGCGGGATTCCTCGGTGCTGGAGGTGGGCAAGGCTTTCACGGAGCACAGATAAAAGGGCCCCGAGGTCCCCCTGAGCCTATCGAGGCACGCTGCCCAGAGGAGGTGACAGTCACGTCAGAGGATGAGTAGGGCCCGCCTACCTCGAGAAGTAGGGAGAAGGGCATTTTGACAGAGGGGAACTTGGCGGAGGAAGTTATGCTTAAATATGATTGGGACAATATTGGTTTTTTATTGTTGCTCTAAGAAATTAACACAAAGGTAGTGGCTTAAAACCACACCCAGTTACTAGCCCACAGTCGTTCAATCAGAAAATGGTTCACAGTCCGGCTCTGCTGGTTTTCTGTTCCAGGTTCCACAGGTCAAAAACCATTATCTGCAGAGCTCCGTTCCTTCCTAGAGGTGCTAGGGAAGCATCTGCTCCCGAGCTCACTCTGGTTGTGGCTGAACTGAGTTCCTTGTGGCTGCAGGACTGAGGCCCCCATTTCCATGCAGGCAGCAGGCTGGGCATTATTCTCAGCGTAGAGGACACCTGCTGTCCTTCACTCCCTTCCTCCATCTCAAAGCAAGCAACTGGGCTAAGAGGGGGGCAAGTCCTTCTCAGGCTCTGAATTTCTCTGAGCTCCTCTGCTGCTGCAGCCCCCTGACTCCTCTGCCTTTTTATATTGCTTTTAGGGCTCATGTGATGACAGGGTAATGCAACATAATGCAGGTAAGGCAAGATAAACTCCCTATTCTAAGGTCAGATGATTACTAACCTTAATCCCTTTGGGAAAATCCCTTCCAAGCAGTACTTCAATGAGAGTTTGAGCTACCGGAGGATGGAACCTTGGGGGACGTTCACCAGCCCAGCTCTCACAGGGCCTCGGAGGGTCCTGCCGGCTGTGAGGACATGAGCTGGACAATGAATGCACGGAAAAGGGGGGGATTCTGTCAAACAGGGCTGTCGCCTTCAACTCCCCCAGGTCCCATGTGCCAACTCCAAGATGGAACATGGTCCAGCCCAGCCCCGCCCTTGCTCTCTGCCTTCTCTCTGCACGCTGCTCAGTTGCACGTTGATCCTGTGCGACTCTGTTCCTTACCTGGCTGGTCATTGGTCCTATTTTAACCCCTTTTTACCTGCACAAAACCATCCCATGAATTCTCTGGACCTGGAGAATGTCCTTCTAAGAGAGCTAAGCTCTCCTAGCCCCTTAGGAAAGGTTACATCACTGCATTCTCCAGGACTGCTTAGTTAACATTCATGTCAAAACAATACAGTGAAACACTGCCTCGGGGCAGCAGGAAACAGGCAAAAACAAGCTGAGCACATGCCTTTAGAATAGCTCAGCACTTTATAATTAACCACGCCCAGTTTCATGTCACCTAAAAATGTAAATACCCTCAATCAGCAAAGTAGGTTGTGTGACAAGTTAAAAGGTCACAGAGCTCATGAAGGTTGCAACACAGTGTATTGTGGCTCATACTGTTATATGGACACACAGGTAACGGGGACCTGAGTGAGCAAGGACATATTCATAGACTCACCAAATAGTATAATATAGCCATTAATAACAATTCTCCCATGTGAATGGGAAAGATATTAGAAGCACACCAAAACTTAAATGGTTACTACCTCTCACTGAAGATTATTGGCAATGTTTTGCTTTTTTCTTTATACTTGTATTGTAAACCTCACATGATTACACACACACACACACACACACACACACACATACACATTTATGTGTATATGGGAAAACATAGCAAGCAATTGATAGTGATAAATGCTTAAAATGGTGTCCAAGGGAGTATTACTGTAAAATGTGAAACAAAATTAAAGGTATGTGAGAATGTGAGATAGGGAACATAGCTAATAGATGTAGAAAGTTATCTGAAATAAATAATTTAGATTAAAAGGGTTTTTGTTTAGCATTAAATGATGTCCTTTCTGTTGCAGGATTGTGCCTCTGGCCAACGCACCTCACTTCTGTCAGTCACTATGACCAGGCCATGAAAGGCCGGAGACCTACAACGACAACCAGCTGCTGAAATCTGGGGCCGCTCTAGGCATGTCAGGGCGTATATGCCTGACTTACCTCTCAGGCTCTTTCATGCATTTCTGTAATAATTTTATGATGGCCCCAAACTTTTCAGCATGTAAAGAGGACCTGGCAACATGTCAGCTCTTTTCTCACTGCTGCTGACAGAATCTCGCTGGACAAGCTAGAAGGACATGAGCTACATGTGCTTTAATGAGGGAATATTGGTGATAATGACTGTGGCTCTTGTGGAGAGCTGGTAAACTGCTTTCCAGAAAGGTGCGCTCTTGCTTACCAAGTGCTAAGCTGACACTGAGAAGTGGCCTCCTAGCCACACGGCCTGAGCCCACCTTGTAGGTGCGTGAGGCCATCAGGTAGTGTTCTGAAGTGAAATGTGAGTTGGGTGACTTACTTTCCTTCTAGGCTAGTAGATAGGAAGTGGGTGGACTTCTCCACCCTATTTTAATGTTCTTCTGCCTAGACAAAGAAGACACTGAGATCTTAAGAGCCTGGGTCCCCGAATCACAGCATGGAAGAAAGCTACCTGCCAACCAGCACAGCTCTCATCGGACTATTACACAGCCCTGAAATCCTGGGGTTATTTGTTACTATAGCTAGTGTTTCCCCAGATAACACAATGATGAAGACAGCCAGTATTAACTGAGTACTTACTATGTGCCAGACATTATGCTAAGCAATTTACATACTCCATCCCATTTAAAGTGTTTCCCAGACTCTGGGAGGTAGATATGTTAACCTCTTTTTTAAAAGAAACCTTAATGTATCAATTTTAAATATTACATCTTTGATGTGGTAGCTTTGTGAATCATGTCTAGAATCTCTAACTTTTCAATCCATGCTCTTAACTACAATTTGATATTTAGCAGGTCTGAAATTGGTTAAATGACCTTATCCAAAGACTTTGATGAAATGATGCCCACCTAGAGGGAATGCTGAGGTTCGATATATCCATCAATGAACCGGGCGAAACCGAGTTCTATGCTTCAAATCTGCAGGTGACAAGGAGCTGACAGAGATAAGTGGACTAGATGGGGGGAAAAGATCAAAGTATATATTAAAAGAACACAGAAATGTCCTGGGTCTTACAAGATAAAATTAAATAATGTTAAATGTAATTTCTATCATCTTAGCCAATAAATCAGAGAGGTACAGAATGGGAGGGGCATGGCTTAGCAGCAGCTTATGTGACAAAGCACAGTTGTCAGTATGCTCAGCATGAGTCAATACATTGATGTGATTATCCAGAACAAATGTAATCTTGGCCTAAATTAATATGGTTCATGAAAAAAATAAAATAAAATAAATATTCTAGAAAATGAAAAATGAGAGAGTAGCTCTTTTCTGTGTTGGCCAAGCCACACCCAGAGCAATGAATCCTATTGTGGGATCCACATTTTAACAGAAATATTGATTAAAAAAGTGACTGGGATATTGAGGCATCTTGAAGTCAAATCAACTGAGAAATGACTGAAGTTGTAGACACTTGCCCTGAGAAGGAAACCCTCACGTGAATGATGTACTTTTAAATACACAATAGCTTGTCATATGGAAGAAAAAAATTTGTTATGAATGGCTGCAAAACTTGAAAAAACAATCACAAAACAGAAGGTCAGGAAAAGAGATCTTGGGTCACCATGAGGTAAACTTTTCAAACAGACTTGCCAAGGGGTAGATGGGCTTTGCCGTGAGATAATGAGATCTCTGTCGCTGGAGGCATCCAAGCCTATTCTCAACAATCATCGGCAAAGCTGTTGCAAAGAAGAATCCAGTATCGTTGAAATTAATAACATAATCATTACATCCCCTTTCAAAACTGAGAAACTATAAACAAACAGGCGATTTGTAACTGTGACTGTGAATCAGTCCACACCCCAATCAGTCCCCACTGTATAAGTTGTGAAGATTGAATTATTACTAACTTTCCTGAGGCATGGTGAATCAAGTGAGGCAAAGATCTAAGAAAAAGAAGAAATGTGAGGGATTTCAGCCCGAGCACACCCACCTCACCCCCGCTAATTCAGTTTGCAGCAAGTCGCTTCCCTCTACCCACAGAGGTACAGCCGCAGAACACAAATAAACCATAAATAAATAAATATTTCAACTACAGTCTGGGCTTGTGATTATGTGTGGGGCCAGAGAAGATGGTTTTTAAGATTTGGGTGATGGGACTGCAAAGGGATTGTTTTCGCATTGAGCCTTAATGACCTATAAGAGTAAATCTTGTGTGTAAAGAAGAGAAGGAAGATGGAGGGTTCAAGAATATTTTGTCCTGTATATAAATACATTTTTTATCTAGCAAAGGTTTCGCTTTTAGGTACTTGACCATTTAGCCCAAAACAGCTCTGTATCTTTCTGTTCTAAAGCAGTATTTCCCTCCTGAAATGGTCTGTACTGCATTGTAAACAGAATGTTCCTACGAGAAACCAGCAAGAAATGGCCTTGGGATTTTTGATAGAGATGCTGCTTATATTTCTTTAATGGTCCGTAGCTCAATTTTTGTTAATCTGAGCAGCGCAGCTTGGATAGCAGTTCGTCAACATGAGCACGTGAATGCCTTCAGGATTTACAAGTGATGCATAACTCTGCCCGTCTCCTCTCTGAGCTAGTCCTCCATTATACTGCACTAGTCCTTAGTCGCTATTTTAAAAATATTAGTAACCTTGTCAGTCTCTGTGATGTTCTATAAACTTCTTTGAGGGCAGCATTTTTATTATCTTGAGACCATTATATGGCATTCTCTCTGTCACCGGCTGGAGTTCCAGTACTGGGGAAACCTCACACGCAGAAAACGACATGGCCATAGTGAATTTAATTCCAGATTTTAATCTCCAAACAGGATTATTTAAAAGGAAAAAGTACTCCCTCTTCACTTAGTAAACTAAAGATTAAGGAGCTGAAAACAAGCTCTCTTCCCAAAGTCCCTTGGACTCTAGGTTAAGTTACTTGAACTCTTTCTTTCCCCCCGTATGTAGGGCAGAAATTTGTCATTTTGTACAAATATGCTGGAAAGCCTCTTAAGTGCTAAACTCTGTTCAAGATGGTGGGAAGCCATGGACTAACAAATGGTAGCTCTCCCCACTGAGGAGTTCACAGTTCAGTGGGGATCTCTGTGCATGAGTTACTAGTTAACAAAGCCTTTCATACTCAATCAACAATGAGATACCATTTATTCACCTCAATTTAACAAAGACGTATTCTCCACTCATTCATGCCACAGATATTTACTGAGCGCCCACTATATGCCCAACACTATTCTAGGTGCCTGATATACAGCAAAGAGCACAAGAGATTTTTTTTTAAATCCTTACTCTAGCAGAGCTTAAACTGTACTACAAATGGTAATGTTCTATTCCAGAAAGCCCAATTCATATGCCAATTGTGGAAGCATAATTTAGTAATAATGTTTGAGAAGAAATTTGGAAATGTGTATAAGTTTAACATTTCTCTCTCATAAAAATCAGACAGAAAACCTCTCTTAGCCCATCTCTTCTTTGAGCTTCCATCTTCTCTCTCTTCTTTCACAAACTCTTAATAAATCATCTCTACTTGCTGTTCTTTATCTTCACCTTCCTTTAACCCAATGATTTCAAAATCATTTCAATAACTCTTCTGAACTGACCCCATGCGTGCTACTATGGACCCTTAATTTCAATCAAACCCATAATCACTTTCCAGTATTTTTACTTGCATGATTCTCAGCAGCATGAGTCACTCTTGGCCACTCCTTCCCTTTAAAAATTCTCTGTCCTTTGATTTATGATACCATTCTTCTGATTTGCTCCCACTTGTGATTCAACCATTATTAATCTGCCATGTTTTATAGCTCTGGTGGCGTCCCTCGGGCCTCACCCCAGGCCATCAGGTTCCCCTCCCTCTGCACTCTATGCCCAGGTAAAGCTCACTAACCCTATGGCGTCTCTGACTGTCGGGCACGGTCAGAATCCCCACCCCTGTGCTCGTGCCTGTGTCACAGTCCCTCGGGCCTGGGCCAGCCTGTCCCACCTCTCACCTGATGTTTACCTTAGTGTTCAGCCATCTCAAACTCAACCTCAGAATCCCATCCCCACTGCCAACAACTCATCCCCCTGCTCCCTGTCTCAGTGAAGGACCCTAGCGTCCACCCAGGTGTCTCTGGGTGGTAGGAATATGAGTGAATTTTTTCTTCTTTTTTTTTCCCATTGTTTCAATAACACCTATATATTTCCTGTACAGATAAAATGTTTTGGGGGAAAGAGGGTCACAACAGTAAGTTCTGCAAGGCAGCCATCAATCCTGCAGGTACACGATTTTTCTACGTGGCCTAACAGAATCTAGGAACTTTGGAAATAAAGGGACAGCTTGGAACATTCAATCAGAGAGTCAATAAGCTTTTTCTCATTCTGATTGTGCTTGGCTCTGAACTACACGCCTGTATCATGCATCACGGCACATATTATGTGACGGGGCCTCAGCACTGTGTGCCTGGACCCATCATTTTCTTTACTGTTCTGGGGAAGAAGTGAAGACTCAACAAGGCCATGCGACTTACCCAGTGTCCTGCAGAATGGAAGCGGCAGAGCCGAAGCCAGGAGCCCAATCATTGGATTCCACGGTTTGAGTTTCTCTCTACACTGTGAATCTCCAATACTAATGGGGCAAGAGGGTGTGGCTTGGCATCTGAGGACGTGTACTGGTCTCTGCGGGGAAGGGCATTTAATATAAGACGACTTAAATCCTACACGTCCAGCAGGGCTACAGTGTCCTCACCATTTTGCTCAAGGATTTGACAGTAGGACCACCTGTGGGGATATTCCCTGTGGTATATGACAAATGTATGTCTAGCACAATAAAGTACATTTTATGGCATATAATTTCATATAAAAATACACTTAGAAAAAGACTCTAGGAGCTGCCCAGTTTGTATGGATCCCAGACTTCTGGGAAACTCAAGCAGAAGAAAGATTTTAAAATGCTGAAGAGACTGGCAATCTTTTAAGAGCATTCATTCAACAAACATTTGCTAGGCAACTGTGGTGGGCCAGATACTATATAGCAGGGGGACAAAAATTACAGCTTTTACATTCTGACAGGCTCTGGTTATATCTTAAGTTATTTATATATTTGATAAGAAGCCTTGTAAATTCGGGTAGGGAGACCAACTTCAAAGATGGTAGTGCTTGAAGGATTCTGTGCCGACATTACTGTTCTCCATCAATAAGGAAGATTTTATAAGATGCTTACATTTGTGGGAACCTGAGAGTCCAGCAAGAGGGCTAATAAATATGATCCTTTAATGGCAAGGCTTGTAGCAGCTGCCCACTTAAGTAGTAAGAACAAGCTTATTTTAGAAAATTTGATTTGTCCACTTAGAAACAGATCAGGATTGTGGAATTCACCCCATAAAGACAGAACTCACTGAACTACACGCCTCGCTCTTTCCCCAAGACTGTTTCGTAGCACAGAGATTCAAGCCGACTTTGGCATATCTGGTCCAAACACAACGTGTAATTGCACTTGATCCACAAAGATTACTGGCAATACCTCCCCAAAATGCTTATTCTTATAGATTTGCATTTTTTAAAAAATTCAGCTGAAGATTGTTGGAGCCGTTAATTGTGGACGGGGTTAAAACATACCAGCCAAACCACGGTTCAGGGGTTCTCAGAACACTGATGGGGTCACTGTTTCGTATCTTCTGCTTCAGCTGACCCCGCTGTCAAAGCTGAGATTGGCACCTGCCCCCCAACTCAGTAGCACCCTCACCGTGCCCCAGAGCCCACAGAACTCCAAACCTCACGCGTGGTGTTTCCATCCTGCTGTCTTTGACCAGGGTTGTCGCCCAGCCCGTCAGCCTGGTGTGGTTCTGTCACTGCGGTCATGTTCCGACCCCCTGGTGCTCTCTCTCGTCCCACTGGACATCCTGCTCTCTGCAGGCCCGCTGGGAATGGGGAAGGCCCGGCACAAGTCCCGCCTGAGCTCCTGCCCATGCCCCCAGGGTCTTTGGGAGCCAGTTCCACCAGGTTGGGATTCTTCTCATCCAGAAGGGGAGGAATCAGGTCGTTGACCCAGTCTAGGGCTCTGGGCTACATGCAGACAGGAAAGCCCTTGACGGGCAGTACCAGTTGACTTGCACATTATGATCAGTGGCTTCAATAATCCCAGCTGCCATTTGAGAATTAGGTAAGTTCATCTTAAAACATAAAAAGTGGTTGAATGCCAACTAAAACATTCATATTAGGGCCCCCACTTCCAAATGCTGGCTGATCAACATCAACCCAACAAAGCCGAAATCAGGGCATCCGGCGACAGCCACCACTGCGCTGTGGGGGAGCCGGGGAGACGGCTCTGCCCGCCATCATCTTGGTTTTCGTACAGTAAGGCCAGTATTTCTCTTTTCATGTTCAACACTAACAAATTCTCACAAATAAAACTGATGTTATCAAAACTCTTCATCACAGTGCTTTCAAAAGTGCACACATTTACCTATTGCTTCTAAGGCAAAGCATGTAAAAGATAAGAATTGAGTCACTGACTGATTCTATTATCATTTTGTAACTTCAGCAAATGATCATTTCAGAAATGCAGACTCAGCTGAAGATAGAAATTCTATACCACCCTAAATAAATGTTGAGCTCACCCCGAAAAAAAAAAATGTTTTTAGAGCATTTTACAGCTCTCCGTGCCCCTGTTGTGTCCTGCGATCATCTCTCAGAAGGACAGTATTAAGAATGTAGGAAAAGCCTTGGTGTGCGATTTAAAAACGGCACACTTGCTGCTGAAAAATTTAAACCTATTTCTCAAACGTGGCTGGTAACCAGACTTCTGTTAAAATACAAACATTACAGATTTGCTAAATTGTTCTTTCTTCCAAAGAAGAATATGTAAGTTTTGTAGCAAGCCATCTCTGAAGTTTTCAGCTGATTTCTTCATATGGCAAATTCCTTCCTTAAGATTCCTCGGCGCCTGTAGATGAGCCAGAAAAGGTGAGGCCGGCGAGCAGGTACCTTTGGTCCACGGGCTGGTGTGGCAAGAATCGCCCATATGCACTTATTCAAGCTGCTGAAAATACTCTGATAGCACCAACGAATCTTCTAGAGTACAGAAACCCTTGGGAAAAGGCTCTTCACGTTTTTAAAAATCTTTGATTCAGTAATTAACTTTGAGAAAGTCAAGTGTGTAATATCCATGTAGAAAGTCACACAACTAAATGCATCTTAGTCCACTTTTATGAAACGGAGGCAAGATGACGTCAGAGGCATTTTCAGTGGATCCAGTGGGAGGGCCACAGCCTGCCCAGTATCATTCGGTCTGAGAACCGTCATGACCGCATTCACCTCATTCACGCACTACGGCAGCTGAGGCAGGAAAGGCAAAGGGCTTCCAACGGCCAGTGGGGACCGCACATGCTCCGCCCACGCACGGAGCCCAAAGCTGCTGGGGCTGTGTCCCTGCGTGCCTGACTCCTCGTCCACGAGCTGATTTTTAGTCATGTCTCTGTGCAGTCCCCTAGAATGCCTGTGCGCTCTGATGCTCCAAATCAGCATGCGCCTTTTCTCAAACTCTCCTCAGCGGTTTCAAAGAGTAGACACATCCTGATGACTCCCCAGTAACTGCAGAGCCCAGTTTAACTTCTACTCCAACCTGGACTTTGCACCTTGATGTTCCCACATGCAGAGCTCGCCTGCCCACCTGTCTCACCATGTGAAGGACGGAGCCTGGTGATCAGAATCCAGCATGTCGCCTGGCACACCCAGGCATTCAAGACTAATGAATGAATGAAGCTACCACAGCCATCAATCAAGAGTAGGGAATAAATGTAACAGGACAATGAACTGAAGGATACAGACTAAATGGTACTAGAGTAACAGCAATAGCAAACACTGAGTAAGTGCTTCTCTGGGCCAGGCATTTTCCTACATGCTCTGCCTGCATGAACTCCTTCCAGCCACAGGCTTATCAAATGTTAACTACTAGGCATTGTGTAGGATGCATCATACATGCACATGCATTTAGAAACGAGAGCACACAAATTTCTATTGATCTCACATACAAAATTCCTAGAAAGTGGACTTTATTCTCACTTTCCTTTTAAGGAAATGGGAGCAATAAAAACAATAACAGTAGCTAGCGTTTATGATCACCTACCATGACCCACATTCTGTGCTGATGATTTACAAGGATGTAGGTATCAGTTCAGGTTACTAACACAGAAACTAAGGCCCAGCTCATATAATTCCTAACAGGACTGAGAGTTGAACCCAGTTTTATGCAAATTCAATATTCTTTCCACTTTAAATAAAAAAAGGTTAACTTTGTCATTTTTTTGTTTATTAAGATAAAGACTTAAGCACCAAACTTCAGAGACATTTTCATCAAAATGCAATTACAGTCACAAACTTCAGGGATTAAGTTGCACCAGTGTTAAATATTAAGTGAGGAGACATCTATTTTTGGTTTTAAATAAATGAGATGTTAATATCCATAATCACTGTCCAAAGATCATGAGGCCCCTTAGTTACAATCACTTAATAATTATGCAACCTTTGTCACACAATGCTTCTTGTTTCTTCAACTGCAAAAATGGGAGTAATAATAAATACACCTAATAGCATTGGGTCTAAACAAATCGATAGATTTAAAACAATTAGAAGATGTTCTAGCACATGGGCTCAATAAATGTTATATGCTGCTGTTATTACTATGGCAGCCACAATAATTCCTTTGGAATCGCCAATATACATCAGGGCACTGACTGAATTAAGTTTTTAAACAGTATAATGAAACCCAACATCATTTAGTAGTTTTACTCCTGGAAAGTTATGTAAAATCTCAACTTTAAATAAAATAAATAGCATTCGTTCATAAAATCAGCCTCATTGATGGATTATTTCATACTGTAACCAATCATTTCCTTTTGTCATTTGCTTTTTAAATACAATTTTTAAAAGATAAAAGTAGAGATACCTGGATTTTTACATATAACTTTTCAGTACATGAATTATGAAAAATATATATATTCATGTGTGTATATAGACACACTTACACTATATATTTATATATATATGACATATTACACATATGTAATGCTTAATATACAAGCAAAGTAATTTAGATGCTCAGTAAAATGACACTTCATCAATTTGGTGATTTAAAAGAGTTAAGGCTGCTTACACATGCACGAGCCTTGGCCCAGAGAGTGGCGTGGGCATCTGCACATTCTCAGTACTTGTTTTTATCCTTGGAATCCCTTCAGGAAATGTCATGCCTTTTTCCAGGTTAGTGGCAGGGTCCTGCTAATTTACAGTCTGCCACTTCTCTCGGTCTTCTCTGGCCAGGGCTTCTGCGTTCTTGCCCACCCTCTGATTTGGGAACCTGGCTGGAGCGGAGCATCATCCCCGGTCGCCCACTTTGTTTCTGCGCCTTCTCGCCATTTCCACACCAGCTCTCTCTTTCGCACCAGACAGCTGGTAGCTTGGAATCTTTTTTTTTTTTAAAGTTATGTTTAGTACCTCAAGAACCAGCCCAATTAAGTAATTCTGTTGATGATCTCAACAACGTTGCAAAGTAACTAATAATAGTTTTGTCAGCATTTTTACTTTAGATCGTATTCAGAGTGAGCAGGAGATTTATTTTAGGGTATCAAGTGCCATAGCACAGGCGTGCAGAAATTACATGCCTCACAGTTTGACACCAAATCTTGTGATTATCTGACTACACAATATACTCACGAATTTCAAGCATGAATGGGCAAAGCCATCATTAAAAATTATGGACCCACCATTTAGGAAAAAGAAATGCTAACGTCAAAAGTGAGGCTAGCATTTGGGAAGCTTTCAAAAGCTCAGCCATGCAATTGTTTCCGCCTGATTAACCATTCACACCTTTGCATTTGTTTCAGAAAACTAAACCATCTGGAGGTTTTGTTTTTGTTTTTAAAAGTTATTAAAGAGTAAACAATGTGAATGGGCAATGCAATCTGTTGTTCTTGCAGGGAAAGAAAACAAGAGCCAGAGTCCAGCAAGCGGCCAATAAGGCTTTTCAAAGGGAAGGACACGCCAAGAAGCCAGCAGGGGCTCCGGGCGGTGCCAGCGTCGCGTCTGCAGGGAAGCGCTTAGCACGTGGATCCTCTGTAGGTTGAGCCTTCTGTTTGCCGGAGCTGCGGTCTTCAGGGATCAACAGTGACTGCCACTCACTGTCCCCCAATACCCCATTCAGCTCTCGCTGAGATGTTATGACAGCACCTATACAATTCCCACCTATTATCTACTCAATACCTATTTTCTGCTTTCCACCCACATCCCAATCGTCCCAACCAGCGCCAAGGGTCCCACAGATGCCTTCCTCTCCGCAGCCCCGGCCATCACATGGACACCACTCATCTCTCGGGCTGTGGGCCACTAGGACAGGCCACCCCCGTGCCTCCTCACCGCCTGCACATTAGCTACAATCCGTCAGCAGCTGTGCCACAGCACGGATGCCGAAGAGCAGGGCGTATGCTCACAGTTGCTGACTACACGGTCAGCAATCACTTCCCTATTGTGTGGAATCTGACTTTTTGAAGCCTTGCTAATTTTTTTAAGGTTTCCCAAGGTAACTGAATTTTTACAATAATATATTTTAAATTTATTTTTTCCATCTATACTGAAGCACCCTACACCCCATATTTAAAACTCAACGATCTACCATTAATTGTTAAGATGTCATGGCAACCTAAGATTAAATGTGAATTTGAATAAAAGAACTCAGCCTCCCTTAAAAATCTTCTTGTAGCTAGAAAGAATACTAATAGAATTTTATGTGGAGTCTTGTCAAGCACATTCAAGAAATGTCAGACTATATTTTTAGCTATGGAGTTTGCTTAATCCCATAAGACTCTATCTTGCCTTTATGTTGACAAACGAACAGGACTGAAATATCAGGGATCTGAGCTTCTGTCAAGCTCCACTTCACATCAAAAGTTGTTGTTCTTGCACAGCTGTTTTCTCAAAACTTCTGGATTAAACCTACTCTTACCTTCCCTCAAGATTACGCCAGGTTTGCTCAATTCCTTTGTTGCTTCACCTTGATTAACTCCAAGCTCTACTTTTATACACAAGTCAATGAATGGTTATAGAAATGCAATGCAGCAGGAAAACCCAATAAGAGGCTCCTGACGATTGTCATTGACTAGGAAAATGTCATCTTTACGCATCTGCTTCCCAAGTTAGCTTCTTGAATGATGTATTGGCCCAAACTCCCCCTGCCCCCATGTTTTTCTGCACAGAATTCATTTTAGCTGACACAAGCTTAGTATTTTAATAAAATCTGCAACTTGGCCTCTATGGAAACAAACAGGACTATAATTGTATGGCAAGAAACTATTTAAGTGAGTGTTTTATTTTTGCATCTAATAATGGTAGAGGAACTCTTATACTATTTGGAACTCAAGGGCCATCATAAGGGAAAACTATGGGACTAAGCTATATGGCAACTAAAAGTTCAAATTATCTCCCTTGTGTCAAGATTACATTTTAAAATTCAGCATTTTTTACGTTAGACCAGAAGGACTGAACAGACATATACAGAAACATTCCATCCAAAATCAGCAGAATACACAGTCTTTTCAAGAGTACATGGAATATTCTCCAGTATAGATCACATGTTAGGCCACGAAACAAGTCTCAATAAATTTAAGAAGATTGAAATCATGTAAAGCATGTTTTCTGACCACAATAAACATGTGGAACCTAAAGAGCTTGTGCCTAAACAGTTCTAAGAGGGAAGTTTATAACGTTACAGACTGTGCTCAAGAAAAAAAACAATCTCAAATAAACAATCTAACCTTACAACTAAAAGAACTAGAAAACAGAGAATAAAGCAAAGTCCAAAGTCAGCAGAAAGAAGGACAGAATAAAGATCAGAGCAGAAATTAATGAAACGGAGACTAAGGAAACAATAGGGAAAAAAATCAGTAAAACTAAGAGCTCGTTCTCTGGACAGATAAGTAAGATTGATAAACCTTTAGCCAGATTCATCAAGAAAAAAAGAAAGAGGACTCAAATAAAATGAGAGATGCAAGAGGGAGGCTACAACCAACATCACATAAATACAAGAGATTATAAGAGAATTCTGCAAAAAATTAGATGCCAACATTGGACAATTAAGAAAAAAAATGGAGAAATTCCTAGAAACATACATTCTTCATAGACTGAATCTGGAAGAAATAGAAAATCTGAACAAATTTTGATTATTGGTAGTGAATTGAATTGGTAATCAAAAAACACTCAACAAACAGAAGTTTAGGACCACATGGCTTCACAGGTGCATTCCACCAAACATTCGAATGAAGCTGATACCCATCCTCCATCCTTCTCAAACTATTCCAAGCAAGGAAGAGGAAGGAATGCTTCCAGACTCATCCTACAAGGCCAGCATTACTCTGATATCAAAAATAAACATATTTTTAAAAATACAAAACAATATCCCTGATGAGCATAAGGGCAAAAATCCTCAACAAAATATTATCAAATTGAATTAAAGATACATTAAAAGGATCATTCACCTGATCAGGTAGAATTTATTCCAGGGATGTAAGGATGATTCAACATCTACAAATCAATCCATGTGACATACAACATTAACAAGAGGAGAGATTAAAAACTGTAAGATCACCTCAAGAGATGCAGGAAAAGCATTTGCCAAAACCCAACATTCATTGATGATTAAACAGAAAAAAACTCAACCAACTGGGTATAGTGGGAATATATCTCAACATAATAAAGTCCATATACAACAACAAACCCACAGCTAGCATCCTACTCAAAGGTGAAAAGCTGAAGACCTTTCCCCTAAGATCAGGAACAAGATAAAGATACCCATGCTCACTACCCTTATTCAACACAGTACCTGAAGTCTTAGCCATAGCAATCAGAAAAGAAAAAGAAATGAAATAGATTCAAATTGGTAAGGAAGAAGTAATATTGTCACTATATGCAGATGACATGATACTATATACAGAAAACCCTAAAGAGTCCACCAAAAAACTATTAAAATTAACAAATTCAGTGAAGTTGCAGAATACAAAATCAATAAACAGAAATACTTCGTGTTTTTATGTACTAAAGATGAAATGGAAGAAAAATTGAGAAAACAATCCCATTTACAACTGCACCAAAAAGAATAAAATTCCTGGGAACTTAACCAGGCAGATGAAACACCTGTCCTTTGAACACAATAATTCACTGATGAAAGAAATTAAAGATGACACAAATAACTGGAAAAACATGCTCATGGATTATTAAAATGTCCATTCTACCCAAAGCAATCTACAGATTCAGTGCAATCCTTATGAAAATACCGACAGCAAATTTTAATCTAGAACTCGAATAATCCTAAAATTTCTAAGATTTGTATGGAAACAATATAAGACCCTGAATAGCCAAAGCAATCTTGAGAAAGAAGAATAAAGCTGAAGGTATCATATGCCCTACTTTTAAACTTTAATACAAAGCTATAGTAATAAAGACAGTATGGTACAGACACAAATATAGATACATAGATCAACAAAACAGAATAGAGAGCCCAGAAATAAAAAACCCAGGCTTATACAGTCAATTAATCTATGGCAAAGGAGGCAAAAATATGCAATGGGAAAAGGACAATCTCTTCAATAAGTAGTGTTAGGAAAACTGGACAGTTATGTGCCAAAAAAGAATGAACCTGAACTACTTTCTTAAACCATACATAAAAATAAACTTGAAATGGATCAAAGACCTAAATGTAAGACCTAAAACCATAAAACTCCTAAAAGAAAACATAGGCAGTAAACTCTGGGATATTGGCCTTAGCAATTTTCTCTTGATACATCTCCACAAGCAAGGGAAACAAAAGCAAAAATAAATAAGTGAGACTACAGCAAACTCAAAAGCTTCTGCACAGCAAAAGACACCATCAATAAAACAAAAAGCCTGAATAGGAGAATATATTTTCAAATGATATATCCAGTAAGGGATTTGAAATTCAAAATATATAAAGAACTCATACAACTCAAAACCAAGAAAACAAATAATCTGATGAAAAAAGTGGGCAGAGGACCTGAGTAGACATTTTTCCAAAGAAGACATACAGATGACCAAGACTCATGAAAGGACACTCCACATGGCTAATCATCAGGGAAATGCAAATCAAAACCACAATGAAATATCACCTCACACCTGTTAGAATAACTATTGTCAAAAAGATAAGAAATAGCAAGTGTTGGTGAGGATGTGGAATGGGGACCCCTCTCACATCACATTGCTGGTGGGAATGTAAACTGGTAGAGCCACTGTGTAAAACAGTACAGAGGTCCCTCAAAAAATTAAAAATAAAAACAATATATTATCCAGTAACTCCACTCGGGGTATTTACCTGAAGAAAACAAAAACACTAATTTGAAAAGATATATGTACCCCTGTGTTCACTGTAACATTATTTACAGTATCCAAGATAACAGAAGCAACCTAAGTATCCATGAATAGAAGAATGGTTAAAGAAGATGTACATACACACAATGGAATATTACCCAGGCATTAAAAAAGAATGAAATATTGCCATTTATGACAACGTGGGTGAACTTAGAGAGGGTATTATGCTAAGTGAAATAAATCAGATAAAGACAAATATACTATATGATTTTACTCATATGTGGAATCTAAGAAGCAAAACAAACAAACAAATAAAGAAGGAAACTACCTGGAAATGGATTCATGAATACAGAGAACAAACTGGTGGTGGCCAGAGGGAAGGAGGGTGGGGGGACGGGTGAAACTGGTGAAGGGGAGTAAGTATAAAATTCCAGTTATAAAATAAATAAGTCACAGGGATGAAAAGTACAGTGTAGGGAGAATAGTCAATAATGTCATAATAACAAGTAATTTTTTATTGCATGTAATGTCAAGTCACCATGCTACAACCTAAAAATATTGTGATATTATGTCAACTTTATTTCAATTAAAGAGCTATTTTTTAAACAGAAAAAAAATTGGGGGACCGAATCGTGTTGTAAGTTAATAGATCATTTAAGATTATTTGTGAAGGTCATTATGTAAGTTCCCATGCATAATTTGGAGGCAAGGTAAATAATCTAGAACCATTGTTAAAGCAAAACTTGCTATTCCCATCTATTCATAGTTTATGTCTATAAAAATAAAAATCAGAAAAAATGTAAAAATAAAATTTAGCACTTTTCAACAGTGCTTTTTAGTCATTTATCTTAGTTATTAGGGATTATGATTTACCCACTCCAGATTGTCTTACTTTTGGGAAGCAGACTTGAATGTAAATATTCCTTAAAGAATACAATCTTTTCATTGTGAATTTTCATCCCTAAACATAATTCACATTAATTCATATCTTAATTCCTATAAGCAGTAGAAATTCTGGCAAATGACATAACAACATCAGGTATATTTATAATTTAGAGTGACCTACTTAAAGCTGACCTTATTTAAAAAAAATCCTCACTTAAGCAGCTCATGGAAAATGGTGAATATACAATCATGGCATTAGTTCATGTTTGACTAGCTGTGGGAATGACAATGTAGCAAAAATAAAGATGTTAAAGTTGGTAAAAAGTCCTCATTCAGAAAATGCAGCGTGGGAACTATATTTTAAGATGCTCTCATTTATGAAACACTGTAATTGTTTTAATTAAATAACACTAACAATATTAACAGTTATGCCTTCTGCTTTCTCTTTTAACTCACAGCAACTCACAGCCACATTCTCTAAGTAATAATTACTAGAAGTAAGCCGCCCCATGGGAGAATTACAATATTTGGAGGTTCTAGTGAGAGGGAAAGAGTTAAAGCACAGGGAGAATTGGGGGAGCAGG
The DNA here is from genome assembly GCF_030020395.1 of Manis pentadactyla. Lineage (NCBI taxonomy): Eukaryota > Metazoa > Chordata > Mammalia > Pholidota > Manidae > Manis > Manis pentadactyla. Next base: position 89,672,116 of record NC_080032.1, on the reverse strand, counting down.
TCATTTGCAGGTGGACAGAGAGAGGATCTAAAGGAAGTGTGTGTGGATGAGGCTGTACTTGAATAGGCAAAACCCTGACAGGACTGTTCTCTGTGTTGTGAGCTGGCAGTTGGCAGGGGTGCCCATCCTGGTATCTGGAGACACAAACTTCTGAAATATTTTGAACCGAAGCACAGGCACATGGCTATTGGTCAATTCTTTCTTCTTTTTCCTTTTTCTCACTCTGATGTGGGTCCACTGCTGAGCAAAGCTGGTACCCTTTCAGGGGAACCTACTGTGCGTATCAGAAGAAGCCGCAGTCAGGAGGCCCAAGTCCAGCTCTGGACTGGGCACTGGCACCAGGTGGAACGCATGGAGCCTCGCCTTGCCCTGGGCACGGTGCGCCCCCAGCCCTCCCCTCCTGGCCTGTGCCTCCCTGCTGCTTTCCTGCTGTCCGGCCTCCAGCAACCAAAGATCCCCGCCTTGGTCTCCTTTCAGCTTTGATGACCGATGGTTATGACTCCAGAGCATATGTCAAAATATTCCCATGTGCGCCTCCCAGAATCACCCTAGAGAAATGATGCCAAACTTGTCTGCATATCAGAGTCTCTGGGAACCTTTTAAGAATTCCCACGCCCAGGCTCCAATCCAGACACATTAACGCAGTGTCCCTGGGAGTGGGACCCTGGACCTCCCCGGGTCATTCCAGAGAAAAGACAAGCTCAGGAAGCAGCATCCTGCGGATTTCAAGCGAAGAACGAGTGGGGGAGCCAACTCACCCCGGTTCATCGTACCTCCCCAGACACTGCCTGGCCGCTTTATAAATCCCGACACCTTAGAGATGTTTGGGTTCATCCAACTTCCACAAAGCGTATTCATGGAGGGCCCATCTGCGCATCACTTGCTTACCGTAAACCAACGCTAGTCAGTCCTTCATGCAGCCGCGTGCGCTGCGGGCCTCTGCACCCACGCTGGGAACGGCTGACCTGAGGGGCAACAGGCTCTTCGTTAGCTCTTCGGAGGGTGTTCTTAGCAAAACGATTTTTGCCCACTTGAGCCCTAAATGTCTGGGTGGAAGGAGGGCTAAGCGGTACAGGGACTCTGGGTGTCCTTACGGCGACAGTCAGAATGCAGGGGGCCCGTGTCCCCTGCGTCTCACCGGTCATGATGGGTCTGGAGAACCAAGTCTTTGGAGGACGGCATGTTCCCGAAAGGCCCCGCCCCAGGTTCACTGACCGAGCGGCTCTTGCTACACCCATGTCACGTGTTGGTTTCCAGCTTAATGCGCCGTGTTTATAAGGTATAAAACAGATGACCAGTAGGCAGAATTTGGGCTGAAATGAGAGCCTTCTTCGCATTTCTGGCATTTGTGCTAACTTGAATCTTGATGCGTCTTTGTTGAGAATAAGCTTTCTGGTGCAATTTAGCTCCCTCGTCCGCATATGCACCTTTAATCTCCTAACAGATGTTTCACACTTTTACGGCATTTGAATTAGCAACTCTAGTATTTACTATTTACACAAGTTTAACACAGAAAGCCATTGTCATTCATGAAAACCTCACCACAAATTGCTGACTTAGGGCACCGAAAGAACTGGGAAGATGTTAGAGGCCACAGTCCCTGCCCAGGCCCAGCACTGGCCACGCCCGGAAGCCTGGAGGCTCCCTAATGAGGAAGCTGCCTGTAAATGCGGTGCTCTTACAACTCCACGCCCACCACGTTCAACATGCGCTAACCTTTACTCCCTCCCTCACTGGTTTTTATTCTGCAGGCGCTGGGCACTTCCTTTTAAGGGACTAGATCAATGACTTAAGTGAGCAGGGGCCTCAGTGGGTCTTAGACTACCAAAGGTTTATAGTTTTGCAGTATCAAAATCTGGTAAAATACTCAAAACTGAGGCAGAGGGACAACTTATTTGATGTTATGTCATGTAAAAATATTTGTGGAAAAGTAGTTTGGAGGCAAAAAAAATGATATTTGAGGAAATATTTGGGCTAAAATAGTACTAAAAACAAATGTGCACAGACCTTCTTTTCACAGAATATGCTTTGAGTTTCACAGGTCCTTTGACATTAAATAAAATATTTTCTCAAAAATGCCATGGGCTATAGAGATAGTCAGTTGAAGGTGTCAATGATTTCAGTGAAATATTGATCACACTACCTCAGAGATTTCTTGGGTTCAAGAAGTAAACTATGCAAATAGGGAGCAAGAATAATTATTTTTCCTCTTTTTAATAGTCACATAATCCAAATAAAAGTGCTTTAATATATATGGATATATGTTATTTTTACTTATTAGAAAAAGAATGAATTATTAAATGGTCTTTGGAAAGATATTTTATATCTATACCAACACAGTAAAACCAATTTGTTGATCTATAAACATTTCAACACCTACATAATTTTAATTTTATTTAGTCCCCTTTTAATACTCAAAAGACCTATATAATATGCTTGTATAATAAATTATTGACCTCACTATATAAATAAGTATTCACTCAATGAATGAAAAAGTTTAGAAACCTAGTTTCTGATTAGGCAGAAAATTAGTTCATTTTGCTGATTTTTTTACTAAAGCAGATTAAAGTACATTTTAAAAAAATACCTGCACTTAGATTTATAAAAATTCTTCCATTGAATCTATCATCTCTAGCTGAAATTGAAAATGCCAAAGAGAAATTAGTATAATTATAACATGAGTCAAGGGAAAAAGTAGTCAGATCTTGAAAATTATTAGCTTTCATTTTTCTTCGATAGATAGAGGTTCACAGTATCTTGTATGATGCATTTTAAAACCTTTATGAGAGGCGCTATTGTCTTCAGTGAAAACAGATGGCTTCTCGCCAGGTTTCCTGTTTCATCTCAAGCACTTACATCCCATACATCCTCTGCTTAGAAGTCTAGAACAATCTGGAATTTTTCAGCAGGCACATGTGTGTCCTAACTTTCTTACTGTGAGCCCTGGCTTGCAGAATTAAATAAAGTACTGATGTGGACCTAATCATCTATTATATTTGATATCTTTGGAAATGTCACAGGTATTTATTTGATATCACACCTAACCAATATGTTCCATTGCTACCTTATGCTTGACTGACTCCTTTCCTGTGCAATACCAGTCACAAAGCCACTAAGGATGCTTCACTGAGCAACTTGGTAGACAAGTGAAGGATCCTGGAGTCCGGCCCAGATCTGAAATAAACCTTAAAAGACTTTTGTCCACCAGGGCAAATGTAGGTTCTTTATTTCCCATCAGCCTTCAGATACATTAGAACAAAGCATACGTGCCAATCATGGTTTTACTTAACCATTCGTTACCTAAAATGTTCCCTCTGTTCACTCAGATACTTCAATCTCTTGAAACATGATGTCATAGCTCTTCTAAAGTAACCATAATACCTAAGTACAAGGCACTTCATTGCTATAAATTTCCTTTTTGATGTTTATAGAACATTTAACTACAAATTCAACATACACTGTGAATATAAAAATCTTTATTGCTCTAAAGATCCTTGGGGCAAACAACTGCTGAAATAGCAATTTCATATAAAAAAAACACTTAGCACTTACACAGCCGGGAATTGCAGTATCTATCTTAATGATAGTGTAATATAAAGCTATTCTTTTATTTTGTTCCACTCCGACAAACAAGAAAAAACTTTCAACTACCTATGTTTGTCAAAAGGGAACAGGAATAAATAGCTGATTTTCTAAAGTTCAAAAACAATAGTTTGGCTTGGATGTGATGTACTATGAGCACCTAAAAAGATGTGCGCTCCCCACTCCCCAAATGACATTCTGATAGAGCTCAGACGGAGGGCCCACCCACCGTCTCAGAGAGACCTAGGTTTCATCTTACCTAGGTTACAAGCATCCTCCGGAGTACATGTCGGCAAGCCACAAGCCCACCTTTTCCTGGACCCGTCCCCTCAAAAGCCCACCAAAACACCCGGCCATAAAAAGCCTCTTAGCCTGTAAGAGATGCCGTCTTTGTTGTTCTGCCTGCCAGAACAGAGGGCCCCTCTCAGGTTTAGCAAGAAACCTGCTGGACCGTGGAGCTCACATCCCTTCTTTTCCTTTTACATTCCACAAATTTTATTGACATGCTGGCAGAAAAAAAAAAATCAAACCAACTTCTATGTCTATATTCCATGTCTTATTAAGATCTCTGAATAAATATTCCCAAGAAAATTGTTTACCTTGGCAAGATAGTATAGGGGTTCAAAGCTCTGAAACCTTGGAAACTAATTGAAAACTTTTACACAATGCACACACACACACACACACACACACACACACACACACATACACACACACAGCAGGAGGCATTAAATTAGAGGTAAAAGAAATGTATAAGGGGAATAATCCAACTACTTCTAGAACTGCCAAAAAAGAAGCACATAGCTCTTTTCTGAGGTTCTAATCTGAGCTAATGACAAACGGCACTCATTTCCTTGTATTACTATCAGAAGAAGAAAAATCAATTATCAATGTCTCCTGGCTTTTATTTAAATGTCTTCAAGCAAATGATTGCTAAGTGGTGCTTTAAAAGGTGTGGAACATTGTATTAGGAAAATCATAAAGAATGTGTGGATGAAAAAGACACCTGCCTTGAGGAAGTATAAACCACGTAATAGAAGTGTGAAGTATAATGGAACTGAGAGATGCTAAGCCTGAGCTGGCGATGCAAAGGGTGAGAAGCGAGCATCGCCTGCCTCTAGGGGGAACGGCTTTCGGTAAGAGGTGCCCTTAGTGTCTTTCATATCTTAATGTAGTTGAATTCAATACACTGTCCTAGATGCCTTTCATACTCTTGGAATAATATATTCCATAAATTTTTAATAAATGAATATAAATTACATGCAATATACCTATAACATACTTGGAATTTCTGATAGACATCAAATTTAGAAGAGTCATAGCGGAGCTGTCTTTGTGCTTCCGTTCTTTAGGATCTATATGCTACACTCCAACCTTTTACTCAGAAATCCTTTTTTATTTCACATCATAGTCTATTCATACTTTAAAAATCCATGAGTCCTGAAAATTATAAGACTCTGGATCATGATTTGTGATGTTCTCTGAAAATAGGTTAGATTTTCCTGTCTTATTAATTTTTCAGTGAAAACTTATTTTGAAGGAACATGAAACACACCGCTAAAATATTTATAGAGACATTTAAAATACTTACACAGACAAAAGCAAAATGACCATATTTGGTTTTAAATTTTCTAATGAATAAAAAGGAAATGTAAAAAATAATCCCTCCATTATACTTTTTGTTTCAATCAAACGACCAAATGAGCTGGCAAAGACTTTGGACAATTGTGGGTGCCGTTGAATCTACCGCCCTTGGACTGGGTGCGGTAGCCAAGCCCGTGGTCCTGCCCAGATCCTCTTTGCCCCCGGGTCCGCCCCGTCCCCCAAGAGCAGATCACTGGGCCAGTGGCTCAGGCCGTGGGGAGACCTTACCTGAGGCCGTACGGCCACTTCTTTACGTGCTTCTCCCTCTGTTCTCTTCTGCTTCTGAGTCCTTACAAATTTCCCTGAACAGCTCTTCCTCCATAAACCACATGCCCCCAAACGCACCGTGCATGTGCTCCTTCTGGTGAAAAGCTTACTTGGTACACAGTCTTTATAAAGACACCACATTACTTACTCAAATTCTTGACCCAGTTTCCATTTTCACTGCCTAAAACACTGAAATGCAACATGGTACAAATTCACTGAACACGGGCTAAGTGACCGTGGAACAGACTGAAGCCATGAGGTCGCTACGACAAGCAGACGGAGAAAGAGCAGAAGGAAGAACTCAGGGCAGAGCGGGGCTTTGGGTCCAGCCCCAGGGGCGGGGCCTCTGATTTGCGTCCTTCCGCGCACCGGGTAGTCTTGGTCGGTGAGTTTGCTGACTCTGACCCCTCTGGTCCACGTCTCACCGTTAGAATTCTTTTTTCTTATGAAGTTCAATGTAGCTATTATTGCTACTTTACTTCAGATACTAAATCAATTCAGTTACGCTATTTATTCTGTCATTTTGAAATAGCAGTGGAAGAGAAATAATTAGGGGAATGGCATTGATCATAATATGAATTGTCAAGCTCAATTCCAGACAGGATAACAAGCTAGATGTGATGTCAGTTATGTCCCAGGCTACTGATCATTGACAAACTTAGCATTTGCGGAACAGTGTACAAAATAGTGACATGTATATAATGGAAAAATTGGATTAAATAAACTGTTACTAATTTGATGAAGTGAAAATAACAGATAATCATACCCCTTAGCAAGTATGCAATATGCATGGGACAATAGAAAAACTCAGCAAATTATGTATACATGATTATAAAATTTATTTCCTATTTTCTATATTTAAGCTAGAAAGTCTACTGTACTCTCAAATGCTGCAGAAATATTTCCTTCCTCTCTTCTGTTACAGATTTGTAAATAAATACGAGCCCAGAAGGAGTATAGATAATTCTCAAGAACACACCATTCTTTAATTTTCTCCGCCTCACTCCAATGAAGTTGAACCAATGATCTGACTTGCATAGTAACAGTTCTCTGCTTAATTCCTAAGTGAAGGGATGTATCTCAACCAAGCTTCCTTCTGTCCCTCCAGCTAGGAGCTGCCAGCAATAATGCCCATTCACGGAACCTTCTGGTAACATCTGAGAAGCTCAACCTTTGTTTTACCTAAGGATGCCTTTTACTCACAAAGGTACATCACCATTCTGAGAGAATCACACCAACGATCTATTACTTCCATTCAAACGTGTTCACTGGTTATGGAAACAGACTCAGCAGGGGCCAGTGCACAGCCCTCCTGACGTTCCTACCGCTGCCATGAGCCATGTACTGTTACTGCTCAAGGAAGACACAGGGCCTGGGGAGAGAGGGGTGGTTAGGGACAGACGGGAGGTGACTTTTCCCCCTGCTTTTCATGAGGGGTGGAAACAAGTGCCAGCCTGACGTCCTCAGAATCCCCCACACCTGGCACCTGAGCAGAGGCGGCGACCTCGTGGAGCGAAGGTGGGATGGCACAGTTGCAGCTGCTGGTGGGCCTGGAGGGGCCCCAGCCCCCTGCTCAGCGGCAGAGTGTGGGCAGATCTGTGCAGACATGGCGGGGGCATTGCATGGGACACCCGGCATCTTTGTTTTACGTACAGCTTCACGACAGAGCCCTTCTCTGCTCCTGCCAACCCGGAGGGCCCGCTCAAGGCTGGGCTCTGCCACTCGCCGCTTTATGAATTTCCTCTATGTTTTTAAAAAATATGTACTTGACAAAAATATTAGTGACTTTCACCCTGACTTATCTAGCTTTTGACCCCTGCACAGGCATATCACGGAGCCAGGAAAAGTTAGGACCACCTAACGAAATTAAAGCCAGTGGAGTTTGATGCTCAGCACTGCCAGACCCACTTGTCAGGCCCATCAACAGCACCCTTGCCTGTGGGTCACATCAGTCCTGACGCACATTTTAAAACCAGAGGAAAGTTCTGAGTCATCTCCACAAAAGAAAAGTTCTCCATTTCAGAAATATATTAAAAGACACACTTTTACTGGAAATGTGAATAGTTACTTGCTTTTCCATGAGAGTCACCTTCATGATTGATATTCATTCCATGATGAGAATTCTATGGACAAATGAAGGTCAAAGCTACCTCAGACTCCCCTCAAGAGGAAAACTATTATTTTTTAAAATGTTATCAATGCACACATATGTAGACATATAAATATTTATATGGAAATTCACCGCCTAGTCAGGGAATAGAAATGAGGTGCTCAGGGAATCCTCCCTGTGTGACTGAACTTTGAATCAGTAGAGTGTTGTTTCCTTCCCCATTTCTATCCCTGTGTCTCATGGGGAAAGGTCACTATTTCATATAATACAAGCAAAAAGGGACTCTGCCTTCCCCCCCACCCCCCAACGCCAGTTTATAGAAAGTCCTCAGCAGGCTAAGTGACTTAAGGTCACATTGCTGGGTTGAACCTGAAACATAGTTTTGCTGACTCTCAATCCAGTCCTACTTCGGTGATACTGGAAGTATTGATCAGAGTCGTAATTTATGGTATGGGAACAAGACATTGTAGTGGTAAACTTAGGAGAGACTATGAAGGTCGCCAGACCTCGGAGAGCGAGCCAGCCCCAGGCTGAACTGTGGGGCTGTCTGTGCTCCCCAAGTGCCCAGGAGGAGGGCACATAGCACAGGCAGAGATCCGGCCAGGAAGGCTAAAGGCCCCGGTCAGAGCTGTACCATGCATGCGCTTCTCAAGGCTGCCGTAGGCACTGGGCCCCCACCTTTGGTTTAAAAGAAAAAAAGTCCTAAAAAAAAATGTAACCAGTAAACAGGAGCAGAGCCATAGATGGCTTAGGAAACCGTTCTTGAGGGCAAGTCTGGGAAGGACCCAGATGGGACTGCGTCGCAGATGACTAATGACATGGTGGGAAAGACAGTGACGCCCACATCCCGGGCTGCCTGGGCCCACATAGGGTCCCGTGGCCCTGCTCCTTTCCCCCTGACAAGCCCTGGGGTCCGTGTTCAGGGAGGAAGCAGTGCAGCACCTGCCTGCCCCGGCCCGCGACCGGGAGAAACCTCCGGAGGCCCTGGGTCTCGGGCCTGGGGGAGGCGGGTGGCCCACCCTCCTGGGGCTCCCCAGAGGCGCTGGGAACCCATGACCTGCCCTCGCCGGTGCTCCAGGTGGACCCAGCCCGGGGGATGAGGCCCCAAAACATGAACAACAGCAGTGAAGCACTTATATCCACCTTACACTTCAGAACTTTAAGGTCTGTCACCGGGCCACACATTTAATCTTTACAGAAAACATGGAACACAGGTAGGAACTATTAATCCCTTCTAAGACCTGTGTAAACTGAAGCTCAGAGGATCGTGTATTATCTGTGGAAGGGCACACCACAGAGACCAAGGCCAGAGAATTCAAATTTTTGAACTCTTGATCAAATTCTCTTTTCCATTTTTATTAAGCAGATTCACTATAAAATGGAGTAAAAAAAAATCAAACCAAATTACTGCAGAAATTATTTTCAAAAGGCACCACCTCAAGTTTTGAGGAAATTTTGTGTTTTTAAAGATCACATATTTCCTTCTAAATATTTTTTCCTGATGGAAACAGAATTTTGGACATGTTGGCAGCCTGGCCTCAATGTCTGGGTTATGCCGATGGCTATTTTGAGTGACTACAAATAAAATAAATCACTTTTCAAGTTGAGAATTTAAAGTTAACAGAATGGGATATATCTGGTAATTTGTTCTGTTAACATCCTAAAATTGAACAGAGGGGGAAGGAGACGCAGAAACAGCCTCACAAAGCCTCTCCCGGTGACCCGGCTTTTGCGGGACAGTCACGGTCGTAGCAGTTACAGTGCAACCGCTTCCTGTGTCTAGAGACACGTCTCCTGGGGAAGAGCGAAGCTGTCAGCAGGAGTGGCAGTGGCGCTGTGGCGTCTGCCTGGGGCGTCCAGGGCGCACCTGCAGGGGCATGTCCCGCTAGGCCTTCCTTGGGCCCAATGTCATCTTTCCACTGACCGACCTCCTCATTTTCAACCAACAGGTAAATGAAGCTAATCAGGATTAGCTGCACTTATGAAAGGTGTCAAAATACAAACAAGTTCCATTTACGGGATTGAGAGATCCCCTCAGAAATTTACAGGGCCTAGAACCTTTTAGCTACACACTAAATTTAACTAAACTGATGGTTAAAAACAAAAGTTACTCTCTTGACAGATGAGCTTAGCATGAAATATGGTTTGTCTACTTGTTGCAGGCTTGTAATAATAAACACTCATAATGCACAAAAGAGACTAAAACAGACAATTCTCAGAACTCTTAGTTACTGTTAAGGTGGTAGGTTTAATGAGGACAACAGATGTAGAAAACTGTCTTAAAAGTCCTTAAAGAATGTTTCACATGGTTTCCTGAGCCAGGTCAGACAACATTCCTTACCTGAAAATTATACATCAAAAACACAATCTTCACAAAATTATTTAGAACTTCATGGGGAAGAATTTCCCATACATTTTATGAATGTCTATATGTTTATATGCCCAAACATATGTATACATATTTTTGTGTATGTTATGAATTAATATATGCTGGTGGACAGCCATCATTATATTATAGTTGCATTAATTTTTTCCTAAGGTAAGCAGACAGTGCATGTAATGTCTGGATTTATCTATACTCATGAATTTGTTCCACTCAAAACAAAGTCTTTTGCTCTAGACCATCAACAGTGGTGCCCATCTAATATTGTGAACATGTCTTCCATGTGATGTTTAAAATGGGTGAAGTTAAAATTTCTTACCATCCAAGCTGTGACAAAGTCCCCCATCCAGGTCCCCACTGCAGCTAATTTCATGAAACTTTCATTTCGGATGCCCATATAGTCTGTAATGATATATGCTCTGTGGAAACAAACACACAGACATTGTCCAGACTCAGAGAGCCATACAGTCAAAACTTTCTGGTTCAGCAACACGCACAGGGACTTGCGCCTTTCCACAGGCTTGCTCGCTTTGTCTTCTCATGGAGTCTTACAAACCTGAAAGGCCAGGAAGAGCTCTGGGGGCATCTGGGTCAGTTCCAGTTGGATCTGAGGACTGACTGTGCCTATGCCAGTTACCACGTGTATTTAATTTTCGGGCTATAAGAGAGACAACAGCTTTTGGAAAATCAAAGAGATACTCAGCAAAGGCATCATTTCGAGCTCACTCAAGCATGAGAGCAGAAACAATTCCTTGAAAGGGAAGGGAAAAGCTCACTTTCTGTCAGAACTATTGAAAAAGTGCTGGGATGAAACTTTAGATATAATATCATGCCTGAATAATGTTCTGAATAATATCTATTATTAGAGAAAATGCCCACCCAATGAAGCAATGTAAAACTTGATTCAAGTATATGTAGTTTAAATGATTACTTCACTAACAATAACCCAAATACTTAATTTGATCACTTTTTGCATAATTCTTGTTTGCTTGGTCTAATACCAATTCATATTTTTCACAGCTCAGAGATTCAAAAGTACAGCTGATCAGTAAATACAAGCAACAAGATTATGCTTACTGAGCATTTTCACTTCCATTTCCTCATTTAATATTCAAGACAATCCTAAGTATTATTTTCCCATTGTGCAATTTCTTGGAGAACACTGGGAGATCACTCAATTTAATTGATTTAATTAAGCAGAAAGATCACTTAATTTGCCCAATCAATACCATATAACTAATCAAGTTTATTATCTTAAACATGATAATACATGTACAATTTAGAGAACTAGTTAAACTTGATTCTTCTTAGATTAACTTTAAAACAGTATAGAGAATGATATGCTTATTTATCTACTGAAATGATGAAGAAATACACATTTTAAGTCACACTTTTTAAACCATCTCCAATTCAGTTATTATTTTCTGGAGTTATTTCAGATAGTTTTGTTATCCACAAAATAAACAGATATTTAAATAGTTTTATGTAACCACAAAAGCAAACTTATGAACTCTTAAAACAACTTTTTCCACATGCTTTGCTCATCTACCTTGGAGGGTCTATATAAATACCTTAAGGTCCCACCTCAAATTTCTGGGTCTCTAATTCCATGCTTTCCATAGTAATCAAAAGTTTTATAGCTACCATCAGTTGCCTACAGTGTGTCAGAAATCATTATCAGCATTTTAAATACAGTGTCTCCATCAACTTTCATATCAGCACAGTGAAATGCATTTTTGTTCCTATTTCACAGACATGGAATTGAAGCTTTAGAGAGTTTTTCCAGTTTTTCATGGTCAAGCATCTAGCAAATGGACAAGATTTAAATCTAAATTTGATCACCTCCCAAATCCAGGCACATAACCACCACACTACACCATCTTCCTACAGGTGTTAGGGGAGTAGACAGTGAAGATCAAGATTATCTCCCTTGAGGATAATTCATAGTAAGAAGTCAAGAGCAATTTTTCTCAAACTATTCAAATTCAGTTAGACAATATCCATCATATCTTTGATAAGTTTTCACAAACGCCTAGGGTGCCTAACTGGTTTTCTTGGTTTCACTGGATATGGCTGGTAATTGTAGGTCTGCTTTGGTTATGTAGCTGTATTCCTATTATGTTAATGTGTGTGTGCAATTTAAGTAGTAGCTTAAAACCTATACATGCTGAAGTTACTCTACAAGAAGATATGTCAAAGAAATAATCAATCTTCCCATGTTTTCTGCCACCTGCTACTTCTATAGCTTTTCTTCTTCCTTCCTAATTACAACCCTTTAGTAGAATTCGTGCCTCATATAGAAAATTACCGAGTGTCATAATTCTTCCAAGTGGTAAAGATACCTCAAGACAAATGCTGGCATAGAAGCCACAGGGCATAAATATGCAAAGAAATAAAAAGCTAACCAATTCAAACAATAAGGCTTCTCTCTCACTTACCAACTTTACATTTCCCTGTATGGCCCCGGAAGATGACTGGTTAGCCAGAGACGGGTAAGATTCCTCAAGGGAGGAACAACCTAAGACAGGCACAGTCGCAGGGGGGCCATCAGGTGAGAAATTGGGGATCCACAGAGGTGAGGCTTAGAACCTCACCCCCCCTGTTCTGAGAGAAATCTTCTGCATACGTGGATGTTTTATTGCCCTTGTCTAGCTTGGATTAACACATAGTCTACAGGCACACACCTGATCATCTACATGTGCTCTCTTACAACACTAAACTATGTTTTCTACCTTTATTTGGCATCTACCTACCACTTCAGCATTTTATTAAAAATAATAATAATAATAATAATAATGGAGAAATGTGGGATTCACATATAAATCAAGTATAAAAATCAAACGAATAATCATAAAAAAAAAAAAGTCAAGAGCAGCACCCAGAAGCTGCAGCTCCCGAGCTGCCGCCAGGTCTCGGGCTCCTGCTGAGCTCACCGACCTAAGCAGCCTCTGCTTGAAAGGCCCCAGGTCAGCTCGGACAGTCTGGCGTTAGGTCCTCCGGTGCCGCTCCTGCTGGGCGGCCGTCGGGCAGGGCCCAGCACGTCACAGCTGTCTCTCCCAGGGACTCGGTGCGCTGCGGTGCATTCGCTCTGCTCACTGCCCAGCTCTTTCAGTGGCACCTGTTCTGAAGAAAGTGCTCAGTGCCACCTCCCTACCTGTCCCTTGGGCCATGCAACTCTGCAACACATTGGGCTAGAGTGGAAATCTCCAAGTACATTCCTTGGAGCTGCATGGATGTGTGTAAGAGAATGCCTCATTTTGTTGTGTCAGTATCAAAAATAGGAATGAGATGGAGAAGCTTGCAGCAGATCAATGATCCAGCTAAGAACAGCTAGAAAATCTAAGAAAAACATAAAAATTATCCCCAAAACCTGCTTAAATGCATCAGAGAACTGATGAAGCAATGAGGACTAGAAAAACCAAGGTACCAAACTGGAGAGAAGAGTGGGAAGATTAGCTATATCTTCTCGGACGACATTTACTGATTTCAAAAAGGAAAGCAAGAGGATAAGAATCCGAGCTTTAACCGAGGCAGGCGGGCTCAGTGGGAGGGAGAGACGACGTCAGAGATCTAAGGAGCGGGGAGCCTGGTTTTCCTTTCACGTCATTTGCCAAATCATGAATTTGTTGAGGGGAGGCTAGGAGACTAAGCAGAAAGGCTCCGAAAGGCATGTCAGAGATCTGCAATTTCACTGTGCTGAGGAGATTACAGTGCAGAACCTGCCAGAGGGAATGACCCAAGAAAAACCACAGACCTAGGGAAGGCTACAGGAAACCGGACGTGGACAGGTCCTTGACAAAACTAAATCAGTTCTCACCTGGGTTACGGTGATTAGCTTCTGTTCTTTCCATCTAACGGAGGAATAATGAACCTTTTTTGGAACCTCTACACACTTTTACACATAACATCCACCATTCATTCAAAATTTACTAGGGACCAAGAAAACAGGACCATAGCACTAAAAACCAAGAAAGAATATCTCTAAAGGCAGCTAATAAGCTCAGGAGGATGGGGAGTTAACTTGGCTATTTTTTTCACTGTGGATTACCCATCACCTAGAGCACTGCCTTTATGCAGTAAGTGATCAGTAAACATTTGCTTAACATATAAATTAATGAAGTGACCCAAATTATTCATATTTATTTCCATATGGCATGGGTAGACCTATATGTACTAACCTCCAGAAAGAGCAGTAAAATGAGGCTGAACCATGAAGAACTTTTCCACTGAGGAAGATATTAAACATGGTTAATTGTTTTGCATGTTCACTGTATTTCCCAAACTGCCTTTGCATCTCTTGATCGCAGGACAGCTGTCCCATGTGCATCTGGAATGACTTATCAGCACAAAGTGAAGACATGTCCCTCCTCTGCGGGTGTGGGCATGTGGTGACTGGATGCAGTGACAACAGTGCGGATTGGAAAACACAATATATGAAACAGCTAATGTATTTTAAAGTGAAGTATGATGACATAAAAGTAGTCATTACTTTTGCTGCTTGGGACACATCCCAAGAAGAATTATAAACATACACAACCTGTCATAAAAATTTTCAACTATTAGCTCATTGATCTGCATACACATTAACATTTAACAATATTTCCTCTTCAGGTTATAAAGGATGGAGTGTGCATACATTTATATCAGCAATTTTTGCCAGTTTAAATATCACATTGGTCTCTAAAAAAGTGATGTTGCAGAGTTTTATAACCCGTGGCTTTGTGGAGTGATTCACAATTAAATTTTATTTGCTAGAAGGCATCATTAAAGTTTCAGTTTTATTTGTAGTTTTAGCTAATCATTTCAACTATTTATACATCTTTTGTTTGTTTTGTTTTGTGCTTTAGCTGGTGACTTCCACAATTCATTGATCTAGAAAATCTTTTCAATTCTACCAGCCTTCCAGGTATATAACAATCATTTTTGATATTTTCTTTAAAAATTCGAAATGAATTTCTTTTCAGGCCATAACTCTAGCTTTGATCTTTTCTTGAGATTTTAAGCTTAACTGTCAAATCCATAACAAATGTGTGGAAACTTCAATATACAGGATTCTGGAAAGGTTCATGATCATAACAGTCTGAAACACACGCTAGCAAGACTGTCACCTAGTGAAACCTAAGCGCTAAGTGTCCATAAACTGCACAGACTGTAACATGGGCTCAATGTCAATAAAACTATAATATAATGAATGGTCTTTTACAGGTGAGAGTCTTGATCACTAACAGAAGTCCCAGTTCACTTCAGTCTATCACTTACATGTAAACAGATGTAGTCAATGCCAGGTGATTTAGGAGTTGAGTCTCTAAAAGTTTAACAGGAGGCAGTAAACACAGATCACCAAACCGATATGGGTTCACGCTTCACCGAAGAGCCATCCGTGGCCAGCTGGATTCATAATGTCCCAGCTGTCTCTCTCAGCCGTCTCTGGGCAACATAAACAAGATTGGGGGCTTCCTGCACAAGTAAATCATGGCCGAGGAGTTGGCTTATATGAGTACAGATCTGGACTAAACACAGTGAAACTAAAGCAAAACCTAAGTATTCTCAGCAAGACTGAGGTGAAAATTTGTCACTCCAAAATGCCAGTAATTAAACCTAGATTGATTATATTAACCTTTCCTCAATCTTCCTGTTTGTAATGAAATGACTAACAGCCCTTAATCCACTCACTTAGGCAACTATTATTCAAATATCCACATTTTAGCACTTTTGCTCAAAGTTCCTAGTTCTTGACTATTACAAGGTTTTGCTGGAGCTAAATTCACATGCACTGATCCTCCAGGCAAGACTGAGCGTATGACGCTGTGGGGTAAGACCTGCTGGAGAGTCAAAACGCTGCAGACAATTGTTAGAAGCAGCCTGGAAGAATTACAATTGCATCTGGGCCCAACAGTACCTGCAGGTCAAATTCCTCAGCGTTAGCCATTCATCCCCCCTAATTTCTGTAAATAAGAAATATGTAAGAAGATTGTAGTTTTCAGTGACCAAGCACCCTGGACTGTGAACACAGTCACACATCAGCCATACATCAGCTCCTCCCCCCACCCTTTGCCTGTTCCAGCCCACTCTGTGACGTTCGTTTTTACTAGGAACAGAACCATTAGTGTAACATCAATTCCGCCCTCTCCTTCATTCTCAATATTTGGTTAATCACTGAGGTGACAGCTGAAAGACTCTCAAATCTATGCTGTTTTACTACTGTTCATAATCCTCTCTCATCTGAATTACAGCAACAGCCCCTCGTTTCCCTGTGACTGTCTTCTCTTTATTATAGACTCTTTATTTCCACTGTGGGGACTTCTGGGGATGTGATATGGTATGCCCAAGGAGCAGGAATTCTGGAACCAGAAATTACAAGGTTTGCAAATGACCTCCCTGCCCAGTGACCTGGGACACACGAGGAGCTTCTCACTGAGAGGCACCCACCCCCTCGCCTGCAGAGTCACAGGGGCTTCTTGAGGGTCACATGAAATAAAAGATGTAAAGCTTCTGGAACAACTAGTTCATTACAGGCTTGCAAAATGTGGTAGACCTCTGGCCTGCTGGTTCCCACTTTCTAGAATAATTCAGTGGTTCCCAAAGTCAGATTAAAGCAGGGACAAGAAGACCCTCCAGTCTCTGCCAAGACATCGTCTTTTTCAGGCTCATCTCCTTCCATCTCACAATCTCACTCTTTCAGCCCCTCCTCCCACCTTGAAATTAACCTCACCGCACACACACACACACACACACACACACACACACACACACACACACACGTTCTATAACATACTTTGGCATCTCTGTGTGCAATATTCTCTTTCTCTGGAAAGCCATCCCCTTTTCTCTGGCCTGACATTACTCATTCAGCTCGTCCACTGAGAAATCCCACTACCATCCGTGAAAGCCACCTCTTCCCTGGTATTACCATAACATTACGGGTATACTTCTATGTTAAATAATTTTCCCAAAGTGTTCTAGAGATCTCTCTCCCATAAGACTCAGTTCATTGAGGGTAAATGGGTCCCACCGAGGCAGGTAAGTGTCTTTGCTCACCTATATACTTTGTTTATAGTATGATTTAAGAACACACTGAGTATTTAGGTGAATTAAGTAGTCAGTTGACTAAGAAAAGTATGTAGATCATCTGACACCAGGGCCAAACCAGGGGGATGATAAAAGGATAAAAGATAAAAACAAGGGTTTGTGATGTAAGGTCAACTAAAAGGAAACAACAAAGATGAGTTGTAGGCCATGTAATTATGATGTTCCAACAAAATTAGAGGAGAATGTCACTGTATCATTTTTATTACCTCTTCTAGAATAAAAAGCTAGAGGCCAGAATATAATCGAATCAAAATGAAGAACACATCTTTGACCTTCTGCAATCCCACATTGCAGATTTATTTAATCTGAATATCATTTAGTTAACTAATAATGAACTATAGTAAAATATTGTAAAATCTCTGCAGGGTATCTATAGAATCTTCTTGTTTGAAAAAAATTCTTTCAAATGAGACTAGCTATCCATACATCACAGTGTGCACCAATTTGCTGGCACAGACAATAATACAAGAGCTATACAGGAAAATACATTTCTCTTATCCATGTGAAGAAAAGAATGAAAATTGATTTCACTGCCCTTCAGATGAGTACTGCCAAACCACATTTGTTATTTGCCCTTTAAAGTAAAAATTTAGAAGTTTACAAGATTATAAAACAATATAACCTCAAAATGAATTTTAAAGTCACAGAATTTTTGTGGTTATACCCCAGGTTTCTTTCTTAGTTCAATTAATCTTTTTACCACTTCACAAACACTCCAGGAATATGCAATCTAATTGGCTGCTCAAAATGGGCCTATCTTCTCCTTCTAATGAATTAAACACAACCACGATACTTCATGTATCTTCACTAAAGTCACTGGAAAAGTAAGAGAAAGGATAACATTTTTAAATCCTGAGTTTTTTGCTAAGACAACCCCAATAAGTCCCCAGGGGAATCTAGAGAGTCACAAATAACTTAAAATGAATTTGGTATCTTACTTAATCACATTTTAATGCTAAATAACATTTCATGTGTTTGTAACTATTCGGATAAAACACCTCTGACCTGTGAAAGCGAACTGGAAGCAGAGGCAGGACGGCACCGACTGACTCACCAGCACGGTGATGCTTCCTGCCACACCAACGAGGGAAGCAGGAAATAAGGTAGGTTCCTCTAAGGCCGATGCCACTCAAGGCAGGACAAAAAGCAACTTAGATTTTAATGGGTGTGTGTCAGAGAAGATAGGTGTTCACGGCTGTTGCAAGGTCAAAAGAGATTAAAAAAGTAATGGAAAGAAACACAATAATGGAATGTAAATACAATAATGAACTTTTGGCAGAAATGATCATTGTTCCACTGTGTGTAGTAAAACAAAGCAACATGAAAAATGAGACGGTCTTTCTACCGTCCACACAGTTTTCAAATTCTAAGTGTAGCTGCCCTGTGACAATGCGACAGTGATTCTTCCCCCCTCCCCTCCTTCCCGTCCCCCTTCTCCGCCTTCCTTTGGATGTGAGACGAACCACCCTCAGTCCCCTCCCATCGCTGCCCACCACCACCTCCCTGCCACTGAGTCCCTATTCTTGTTGAAGAAACGTGAGGCTCCAGTCATGGAAAGGGGAAGAGGGGCTGTTCCTCATCCCAGAATCCTTCCAGCAGCGAGTGAATAGAAGGTAGATAAGCATCTACATCACTTCTTCTCATTCATCTTAAGCAGACGATCACTACACGCCGGACCATGGCTTGATCCTCGTGATCTTGGCATTTTCCGTGGGAACAGAAGCAGCGCCAGAGCCACGGACCACCTGCCGCTTCCGGGAGTATCACCGAGCCCTCTGGGCTGACCATGCCCTCCGTCCCCCACCATGCTCCCCGGCCAGTCACGGGGTGGCTCAGGGCCACGTGGACACACTTACCACCAACCCTGCCCCTGGCCCGTTTCCTCCTTTCCTGGTGACCACGGCCCAGCCCTGCGAGCTGGGGAACCGAGCCTGCAGCACGAGAGAAGGGCGAGAGAAGGGGAGGTGGGGGGCCAGAGGCCGGAGGCCGGCTGCCTCGCGCAAACGAGGAGATCAGAGAGCTCGGAGAGAACAAGAGGTGGCTGGGGTCTGACTCCAGCGCCTTTGGGAGGCCCACACTCCTGTGCTTGGGATTCCACCGGACACGCCTGCTGATTCCTAACAATTACCGCCCCCATCTTTGTTCTTAACCTGGTTTGACTGAGCCTCTGCTTACTGCAATGAAAAGAGTTGTAATCATTCACCGAGGAAAAATATTAGAGCCTAAAAATGTGCTTATGAATATTTTGTTCAATTTCACCGACACAAAATCATACAATTCCTTTTAGAGAGGAATGCCACTAAATTGGCTGCAAGAAGTCACCTGTGTGACTGGCAGACTGAGGCTGGTTCTCGGGCGGCTCCTAATACGAACAAGGACACATGTATTAGGCCCACCCTTTAGGCCGCTGCCCAAGGCAGTATGGACACTTTGTTTGAATCTTAATGTGTTATTAACATGCACCAGGGCAGCAAGCATGCCTACGTGTGGAGCGGTGCTCGCCTCCCCAGGGAAAACCGGACATGTATGTTCTCGCTGAAACCGGTCTGTGAGAGTGTGCCCCCGTTGTGCAGGATGTGGGACACACAGCCAGACTGTGCCAAAGAGGTGACAATGAGTGAGGGAGATCTATGCACTTAATAGACAAAAAGCTAGAGAAAGAGGTTCCATCTCTTCACTTGCTAGTCTGGTTTTGAAATACAGAGTGCCGGCAAAAGACAAAATAAAGGCAGATCGAGTGCAGCTCAGAGAGCAGAGGCTGTACTTCTGGCAGATGGAAGATCTTTATGGGGCTGCTACTGAGTGTCAGGCGAGGGTGACGAGAAGATCAGACTCATCAACATCACTTAGTGCAGACGAGAGAGCTGGAGAGAGTTAGTTCCACGGGAGCCCCGGGGGTGGGCGGCTGGAGCTCATGGGAGCGACTCGGAGCCGCAGACCTACGGCGCAGACACATGCCGGGTGATAAATCCCGTCAGGCTGCTAAACAGCGCACACCTCGGCCCTCAGCCATCTCTGGACCTGGAACCTCTGGGTCAGAGCCAGCCCCACGGGCCACCTCTTCCGTTGAAGAATGCCTAATTATTATCACATGCCCTGCAAATTAGAGATGAGAAGGCCCTTATTGCTCCATAAATTGCTCTCTAATTTTCCTAATTATACAGCTTCATTTGATTTAACAGTAAGGAATTTCATGCCCTGCTTTTACAATGTGTGCTTCCCAAGCAACCTCACACCAGCCCCTGGTAGGAAAGAGCCACGGCCACATTTCTACCTGACTTCTGAGCATTTCAGGCCCATCCAGTTCCTTCCAACTACCTCGGTGAGTTTTCAGCAAGTTTTTTGGGCTGTTGACACCAGCGTGTTTTAGGCACCACAGCATTATTTCCACACTGCCAGAGCGGGTCCCAAAGGTATCCTCTCTCCTGACATCCATCAAAGGCCCTGCTACAGCCCCTCGTGTTAGCGGTGTGTGCCTGGCCTGAATAGTGACACCAGAGCCAAGGGCAAGAAGACCTCCCTGCAGATACTGCGCCTGGGCCTCCACCACCTTCACCAGCGTGGAGGTCATCCCCCCACGCCCATGTTACAATGTTGTGCCAGGCACCACATGTCCCTCGTGGTGCTGATGACCCATGGTGCCGCAAGCACCCAGAGATCATGGCGAAATGCCTCGTTTAACTGTAATAGCCCCATATCTTTGGGTTCAGATGTGAGTGCATGAAGCAGGAATCCAATGTGTTGTGCTTTATTGTAACAATTCCTTCCATGTCAGCACCGGCCCGTTACCGTTGAACCTGATGCCTTTGCTTCGACTGTCTGGCTCATGGATGTTATTTCCCAGGAGTCTCTTCGGGGCCATGGGTAACAGCACTTCAGAGGCAAGACCACACATAAGCTTGCTGGAGGGAGGGGGTTCGCTCCCTGTCTCCTACTAAAACGGCAGGACAGGGATGAAAGAATAAGACTGCGGAGTAGGGGAGGAAATGATTAAAAATGGGAAATGTTTGGAAGATTCTGGAAAGAAGACTGAGGAGGAGTGAGGAATGGGTTCCCACGTCCCTGCAGCATGACACCTTCTGGGGGGTGTGCTGGGGGGATGATCGTGCCTCCCAGCCTCAGCAGGACTCGGGGGGGTAGGCTCAGGATTCCTGAGGGTGAGAGAGGAGGGTGGGGCCGAGAACAGGCGCTGTGAATGCAGCATGACCAGTGTTCAGACCCTCCTTCAGCCAGGAGACCAGAGAACGGCTCTGACCCCCACCCGGCAAAGATGGAAATCAGCTCTCAGGAGAAGTTCAACCAAAGAGTCAGACACCTTAGTGAAAAGAGGGGCTGTACAAATGCATCTTTTTAAATTAAACTGTGAATTCCGCTCCCCACAGGCTGTTTTCTGGGCTGAAGGCATCTCAGATGGAACGGAGCAGCCCTGCCTTCCCCAGAAGGCTTACTAGCACCGGGCTTCCCCGGGACGGAGCAGACGCCAGCAGCTGCAATGGCACCTCCGCCTCCGAGGCCACCGCCACCGGCCTGTCTGCACAGAGATTTTCCGTCCATCTCTTTACTGCCCACTCTTAGAAATGCGCAGACTTCAGATATTACCATACATTTGAGGAAAATCTCTACCAAGGGGAAAACAAGCTCAAAAGTAAACAAAAACAAGGCAGTTAGAAGAAACAGGCGATACAGAAAGCAGAGAAAAGCATGAGGAGAGAATAGTTTTCCAACCTGCAAAGTTGAAATTCAATTATATGCTGTCTGTACAAAGTATCTAAAACTAAGGCAACATGAAGGTTGAAAGTAAAACAGTAAAAAAAAAAAAAAAAAAAAGAGGTTGAAAAGAAATTTGGCACATAACTATAGTACTGTCAGGTTTTAAAGGCAAACCTATTCTTATGGATTAAGAGGGAACCTCACTCATGACAAAAGGTTCAATTCAGGAAGACTGGAATGTGCCCTCAAAATATAGAAACTAAAGTAAGTTGACAAAATGGTAAGAAAAAATATACAAATTCACACAGAAAATATAAAATACCAACATATTTTGCTCAATAGCCAATTAAACAAGCTGACAAAAATCTGTAAGGACATAAAGGCCTTTGGTAAGAGGATCAGCAAACTCTGTCTAATGGGTGTTCATGGAGAAATGCATCCCACAAATACAGACTACACAATCTTTGAATGCAACAGAGAACATTTAGAAATACTAACCATAAACAAGGCCATAAGCAAGTCTCCAAAAATTTTAAATGACTGAATCAGACAGAGGACATTTTTAACCATAATGTAATAAATTATAAATCAGTAACAAAAAGATAACTTGACAACCTCCGGATCTTTGGAAACTAAGAGATACATGTCTAAATGACATTCAAGCCAAAACAGAAAACTCAGCAGGAGAGAGAATGTTTTGAACAGAAAAAATAGAAATGAAAATATGATGAGATACACCTAAAAAACAGTCTTAACCTTTTAATTTTAATATCTTAGAAAAGAAGAAATGCTAAAAATTAATGAATCATAAATCTTTCTCAAGAATTAGAGGAGAAATAGCACAAGCCTAAAAAAAGAAATAAGAATGTTTTGAAAACAGAATTTAATTAAACAAGTAGAAAGGAAAAATGGAAACATTAAGGATAAACAATGCTGGTCCTGTGAAAAGACATAAAATCAATCACTCACTAGAGAAACTGATCAAAATATAAAGAGAATGAAGAGAGAAGGTCAAATGACCAGTGTCAAATGAACAGGACGCGTCACTACAGATCCCACGGCGATTAAACACAAAGAGAGTGAGTGCACTTTCAGAAATTTACATGAAGTCAGCACATTTCTAAAAAAGCATTTACAAATCACCAAAATGCACTATGAATAAAAAGGAATTTTAAAAATGGACCTAGAACTATTCACAAAATTGAATTTATAATTAGAAACCTTCCCACAAGAAAATTCCAGGCCCAGGTGTGCGCTATGGGCACCAAGAGCCGCATGCAGGTGTGTCTCTAGCATCATTACTTCCGATAGCCCGAAACTGGCAGCGGCAGGGACGTCCATCGGCAGAGCGGGTAAGTACATCATGGCACAGTCATACGATGGGACTGGTCAACACGCAGACGAACAACCGACTCCTGTACAAAGCCTGGGTGGGTCCCAGAAACTGTTATATAAAGAAGCCAGGCGCAAAAGAGAGCATATTGTATGGCTGCAAGTAAATAAAGCTCAGAAACAGACAAAACTAGATCATTGTAATTCAGGAAGTACTGTAAGTGGTAAAACTACAAAGAAGAGCAAGAAAGTGAAGAGCATAGAAGTAAAATAGTGGTGACTTTGGAGGGAGGCTTGTCACAAGAAGACAGGTGGAGGGCTTCTGCGATGCTGGCCACATTCTTTCATTTAACATGAATGATGATAACATGGGAAACCTGCTTTATAACATTTATAATATCTTATGATAACTCACTTTGCAACAATTAAGCTGTCTATATGTGTTCTATGTTCTTTGGTGTAGGTATTTTAATTCCCTATTTAAAAAAAAATTATGAAACATAATTATAATAGAAGAGTCTTAAGAAATGATAGCAATTACTGTCATTTTATAGGCAAAACACTGGGATTGCAAAAGGCCAACATAGATTTGGGAGAGAGTTATTTTTACATGGGACTAGAGGGCACCTCAAGGGAGGGAGAGGAGTAACAGAAGTGTCCTGAAGTGTGATGGAGCCTCTGTCGGAGCGATTACGGAGGCATCCAGGCCAGAACCAGACGGGTAAGGGGGTAATAAAAGGGGAGCCTCGGGAGGATTAATGAGGTGTGAAGGGCACCAAGCACTGGCCATGTGATGTAGCCCCTGTTTTAAAGCCTGTGGACAATTCAGGTTTGGAATTTACACTGTTTTTCTCCCAGGGGATATTGCATTTTTTACTTCTTTAAACATCTTTCTGCTTCTTAACTAACCATGCTTCTTGGTATCTTCCTGGAAGAGAGGCGGCCGAGACCCCAGACTCAAGGACCACCATTTTTATAGACACAATGCCTGGTAAAGTGGAGATTAAATCAAGTGCCATTTGAAAGACCCATAAAAATTTATAGCCACTTCATTTATTCCAGGGGTGAAGGAGAAAGTCACCTCAAAGCAGTTGTCTCCCTGTTCCAGGGAAAATCACTTGGGTAGTTTCCCAGCAGCTCCTGGGGTTATGAGAGGTACTTAGAGGGAAGGGACATAGGGCAGGTGTAATGAACTCCTGTGACCCAGAAAAGATCTCCGAGCTGCCCACCTGCAGAGCTCATGGGGGCAAAGCCCTGAAGCCTGTGAGGGGGAAGCCATGGAAGATGAGACCCCTCCACACAGATGCTGCAAGGGAAGCGGGTGGCCAGGCTGCCCACATGGGCCCAGACATTCAGGGGCACAGGTGCGAGCGCGGTCTTCAGCACCCAGTGTGCTGGCAAACCTGAGCCCAGCCATCGCGGCCTAGGCAGGGCCTGGCCAGGGAGCACCAGGGCTGAGCAGGCTGGAGTCCAGGCAACCAGCAAGGCCCAGGCTTCTACAGCACCACCATGAGGCAGTGAGACCCGCGAGCGAGAATCACCATCAGATGGCACAGCTTTCTCTATGGTTGGCATTTAACCAGGGCCCCAGTGACCCCATGCTGGACTAGGTAAGGCAGCAAGTTTAAGGCCTACCGGGGGGATAAACCTTCAAAAGGGAGACTAGCCTCTTTGCTGATGAATGCAGGTAGAGCCTCAAGCCATGAATTAAAAAGGTTAAAATAAATCAGCCTGAAGTCGTATTAGAGTTTGTGAAGCATTCTTGCAGCCAACATACAATGGCAGAGATGTCTGTGCAATCAACTTTGATCTGCTTGGCATATATATCATCCCCCACAAATACTGAAAACATAGGTCCTGGTTAGGAATTAAAGGTCTGTTTGGGGACTTCTCTTTAGGAACCTCCTGGGAGCTTGCCCAGCCCTGAAGGGATGGCTGTTGGAGACACCTCCCAGGCACCTGTGTGAACCTGAAGACAGAGTCAGCTGTTCACTTGTTCTCCCGAGGATACTGATGGAGCACGTCCCACAGTCCCAGAACTGCGCTAGGAGCTGGGAGCACAAAGACGAGTGAGACCCAGCCACTACCATTAGCAAAGGAGGAAAGACACACAAACAAATCAACAGAGTCCTGCGCGGAAATGCTGTGAGGAGAGGGCCCCGGATCTCCTGCTGAAGGGGCGGGGCACAGGGTGTGCAGGCTTCACAGAAGAGGGAAACAGGCTTAAAGCGGGGAGCAGGTGCACAAAGGCAGAGGCAGGACTTGTGAGAGGGATCGGCGGCGGTGCCCACTGGACGGGAGGGGCTGCGGCAGCAGTGGCCCGGGAAGGCTGTGCACAGCCCCAACCAGGTCTGCTTTTCCAAGGCTCACTGAGCATTCAAACGGCAAGGGCCACTCCCCGTCCCGACATCTACCTGAATATTGTGTACTTCACACCTGCAAAAGGCTCCCATTCAGGTAGCTGGCCAGTCAGGGTTTTCCAGAGAAACAGAAGAGTAGGAGATGATAGATAGGTAGGTAGATAGGTAGGTAGGCAGGCAGGCATGTAGATAGATGATAGATAGATAGATAGATAGATAGATAGATAGATAGATAGATAGATAGATAGATAGATAGATAGATAGATAGACAAATAGGTAATAGAAACACACACACACACATACAAATAGTACTTCAAACAGAGATGGTGCCTTCCAGCAACACTCTAGTTAAGCCATCAATGCCGTTTTAGCTGTATCTTAGTATTTTATATTTCAAACTGGGGGATTTCATAGTATTTCTGAAATTTTAATTCAGTTTTCATGAATCCATACCTGTACCTTAATCTTTAATGAGTTTGCTTTGCTCTCTCAACCCAGCACTGTAAATTTTCTTTTCCTTCTGGCATTTTCTGAAGTTTCTACTCACACTAGAATTATTTCTGCTGCCAAGCATCACATTTCCTGCTGCTATTTTAATAGCAACATGTTAACAGGTGAATGCCCCACATTCACGTCCAACCTAGAAAGCATTCCTTTGAAACCCAAAGGTGTCCACTTTTAACTCCTCCTCAGTGCAGAGGTCATGGTTACACTGGGTATTTTTAATCAAATGACCTATTTTCTCATGAAAAGTGGAGGACCCCTTGAACAGACCATCCCTTCCTGTACTGCAAAGGGCACTTAGCCATCGTACTGAGCAGTCAGCAGCCTGTGAGAAACACCGCGGATGCTTAACAGCACCTGGGTGCCGGCAGGGAGGGCCCTGGGGGTCAGGAGCTGCTCTGGGATCCCGAGGGCCAGGACACTCTTGGAACACGGGCAGAATTGTCCACCAGAGGGCCTCATGCTGCAGGTGGCCAGTGAATATTTGTTACACCTGAGGAGAAGAGGAGAGAAACACAGCCCTCTTAGCTGAGTGGGGGAGGAAGAGCTAGAAGTGATATCAAATAGTATTATATGTGTTTATTCTCAGTTTAATGATAGGAAGGCATATATTTATAAAATGTTAGGTTTGAAATACACTTTTAGACATCTCCATAGCATCCTCAACTGAAATGTCTCATACTGTGAGCAGGTGGCTAACTGGTCAGGAGAAGGGGATGGGGACTCACCGCTGGCCCTCTGAACAATGGCTGCCGTATGTGTGCCACTGATGAGAATCAGGGGGTGCGGGGGGGACCTGAGCGATCAGATTCTGAACTGGGACCCCAGACCGAAGGCTCAGCAGGTAGCTGAGGCCTACTTAGAGCTGCTCAGCCAACTGAAAAATCCAAATCGCCAAATCCAGGGAGGGGACTTCATAGAAATGTGGGCACCAGGGTACAAAATCAGTGTCCACAGGCAGGCATGAGGGAAGCTGGTAGCAATGCCGAGCTGGAAACCAGGCCCTCTGGTGCCACACACGTCAGCTTTACACCCAGCTCGCAAGGCTGAGGCAAGAGCCTGCTAGGGCCGCTTCACAGGGCCAGGGTCAGGGTAAATAGCTTTGTCTCCATTTGTGGTTTTAAAACACAACTCATAGTTTACTTTTCCTGTTCTCAGGCATTATTTGGGAATTTAAAGTTCCAGAGACAGGAGGAGAACTCGGCAGGGCGCTACAGTGAAATGTAACAAGGAGTTCGAGAAAAGAGGAATAGATTGGCAGTAAGGACGAAATGCTGAAGTGAAAAATTGAGAAGTGAAATATATGTGTTAAATGCAACATGTAGATTACTGTTGACCTCAGAAATAACACATTCGTGGTCAGGCAAAGGCAAACATCGGAGGGCAGTGAGGCGGGTCGCTCATAGGAAGAAAGAAATTGGAGCCAAGTGTCAGCATTTATTTTACTTCCAGAAGCTAGACTGTAAAGGGACACAAAGACACACCAGTAATTAGGCAACAGGCTTAAGGAATGAGGAGAGAGACACAACTGTGTCTCTAATGGAGGGACCGAACCAGACCACATTTTGTATCATGGCCGTTTCTGCACGTGATTGCTTCCTCTTCTTGACTCTACGTTGCCTGACTGCAGAAACACTAACTCAGGCATAGCAACTGCTCAAGGAAAGTTACTTAATGAGTAAATGAATGGGCCAGGCAATCAGAAAGAACGTGAAGACTATAAAGACTATGATGAACACATCTAGACTTGAAAATACACAAACAGCCTGTCACCGAATAAAGCTGGAGTGGGAACCTGTGCATCTGGGTTTTAGGCTCAAGGACACCAGAAACGGCAAGTTGCACGGCTTTAGTAAAAAATGAATATATATAATACTTGGACTTCAGGTTCTTTACCTGTAAATTAGGAAGCTAAGAGTTGTTCTGGAACGACAGGTTTCTAACTCCCCTGCAGCTCCGACTGACCGGCCACAGCACCCAGAACACCACCATGGAGAAGTCTGAGGCTCTGCTGTGCTCAGGCCGAGGAGGGGACTGTCACCGACTGGCAATCTGCTATGTGGCCGGAAGGGGGTTGCGCATTTGCTACCTGTTTGCCAACCCTGAAGCAGTCCCTGTAGATGGCTCAGAAAGGCAAGAAAACAGGTGATTTGTGGTCTTTTTTCAAAATTCACTCAGAACAAAGTTTAAAAAGAACTATACAGTGAATTGAAGACTAGAGAGATGTCTTATTCAGGGTCTACTTGAGATTCTTCTTTATAAAAAATCAACCAGTGTGTCTAGAATAGAGCCCAGGTAGGAAATCTGGTGGCAGTCAAAGAACTATGTGTCCACCACCCCTGCCCCTTACACGTCGCTGAGCTTAGGCAGTGAGTTTCTGGCATCCTAGATGCTCAGTGGACCTTACTTCACCACCTCAGAAGGCTGCTGAGAGGGAGTAAGGGGTAGGCACACTGGCCTCGCTGACCAGAGGGGAAACAAAGCACAGAGAGGATCAAGTACTTTTCAGAGGCTCCTGAGCAAACCAGAGTGGATATGGGAATGGTTTCCTGGCAAAGCAGATGCAAAGCCTGACTCAGGCACACACTCAGCCACGTCAGAGCTGTACGGAGAAAGGCCCCTGAGGCCTGGGTCCAGTGCCCTGACTTTCATCATTCACCCACCACTGCTGAAATACAGCCCTCCAGGAAGAGGTGAGCCCCTTGATGTTCATTTATAACTTGCTACGGAGCGGGATGATGTCCACTGCCGTTCATTCGCAGGCACCACCCTTATCTCAAGGCTGCCGGCCTTTGTGCACAGACCTAGGGACACACCGGAGGGAAAGGTGCCATTTTTCTTTAAAACAGAAACTTAGCTGAATAATATGTTCCCCTTGGCGATTAGTGCAACAAGAAAAGAAAGCTAAAATCAACTTTTCCTTTTAAATTCTATTTGGTAGAAATGTTGATCACAGTTCAACGTACCTGTGAAAGAAGGTTTTGTCTAGTTTAAACCGTTGAGATTTTTATGTATTTTACTATAAGATGTCAGAATGAAAAATGAGCAATCTAAGTTGCAGACCCAAAGAAACAAATGCCAAAAGGGGCCTACTCGGCCACTATAAGCCAGGTCAGACACCAATTGATTCAGTGCAGGACATGAGCAGCTTCGAGAGGCCCTGTAGTGATGGCGGGCTACGTCTCCAAAGCGTGAGAAAAAGGAGCTTCTGGATATATTCTGACCAGGTGCCCAGAGAGAAAACAAACCCATTTTTGTAAAAGTTAATCTTAAATTTAATTAATTAATTAATATTTCTAAGAAGGGATTAATGTTAATCAGGCAAGATGTCCAATGAGTTTTTTAATTTGTATTTTTTTTAATCCTTTGTATTTCTTGGATTTCTTTTATATTTTGAATCTTTTTGGAGCTGTTTGAGCTCTGAGCTCTGGAGTCACGCAACCCAGGTTCAGATCCTCACCCTACAGCCTGTCAGCCCCGGGGGCTGGGGGAAAGTTCACTTGGGTCTTCTCTCCTGACCCTTAACAGACACCGAGAGAAGTCTGTTGCTGCTGATGGTGTGTCATGCCGTCCCCAACGGTGCTGACACGAGCCAGAGTCCCTCCTAACTGCCATCTAAAGGACAGTCCTTTAGGTCATGAACACATTGTCAACAGTAAAGTAAAATAAGAGAAAAGGGAGTTAAAAAATAACAAACTATATACTGTATAAGCTCTGTTTTACATAGCAAAGTCCACATTTCTATGAAAGGGACCAGAAAATCTCAAAAACTGAGACAGTAAATATCCAATGTACACTATGATTAGAACCCATCTTTTTATTCCATGTGCAAAATATTCAATATCTATTATTTTCCCAATTATTCATTTGGTGTCAATTATTAATGTGGATTATGTAACCTATAGAAGAAATTTTCCATACTTGAAATGTATTTTCCCAGATACATAATTTTTATTCAAAGAAATAACAATATATAATTGTCATTTGAAGCAAAAGACCAATTGGAATAGGTAAGGAATAACAGAAAGAAAATTGGAGTTCAATTTCAACAAATCTTAGACTCCATCACTTACAGTCATGTTTGACTCCAAGCAAATTATTCGCCCTCTTTGAAGACTGTGCCAGCTTTCATACATTTAAAATGGAGATAATAATAGCAATCATGGGGCTTTTGTGGTGCTTAAATGAATTAAAAAATAAGATAATTTAGTAACACCTAGCAAATGGTACAGGCTCAATAAAAAAAAACCCTAAATACTACTTAACTGAAAACATTTAAACTATATATAGTTTTGGCTGAATTGATTGTATATACTCAGTAATAATAAAAAATGAAATAATGAAAGAGGAAAAGGAGAGAGGGAGGAATTCCAAACCTCTAACTTAAGTGACTTTATTTTGCTGTTACTGGAAATACACCAACTAATAATTCTACTTTAGAGCAACATTGTTCACACTCAGTCCCAAATAAGTTCCCCTGGCCGCTCCATCTGGCAGCACCTCTGAACAGCAGCGCTGAGCCATCATCTGCAGACCCGCAGCCCTGCGTCCTGCTAGTAACACCCATCGCCCCGTCTCTGGTCTCCAGTCCCTGTCTTGCGTCCTTCAGGACAGGTGCCTGTTTCACTCTTCTTACGAGAATTCATATTGTAAAGTTCTAGTTCTGGGCTTTGTTAGGTCCCAGTGAACTCGTGACAATGGATACTAGACTGTTCTGCTCAACTATGACAAGAGAGTTGGTAAAAAAAAAACAACACAGGAGCAGAATTAAATTACCTGTTATCTTCTAAAGTGCTTAAGGGTGAAACCTAGGAAGCACCAGATAAAAAAGTCCAGGATGAGATATGGTACTGCTCGGGAGAAAAGAGAAATAGTTATCAGTTCAGCCATGTGACTTTCTCACAGATAATATGAGTCTAACACCTGTGTCCTCGCTGCGGTGTGGGTCCCATCAGGAGCCAGGACCCATCAGCATG
Source organism: Manis pentadactyla (assembly GCF_030020395.1). Lineage (NCBI taxonomy): Eukaryota > Metazoa > Chordata > Mammalia > Pholidota > Manidae > Manis > Manis pentadactyla. The sequence continues at coordinate 89,641,159 of NC_080032.1, read as the reverse complement.
CAAGGCGCCAGGAAGCTGGAGGGGGGCAAGTCCACGAACAGCCAATCTCACAAAAGGAGAAAAGGAAACCTGCCCAAAAGGCTGAAAATTCAAAAAGAATGAAAAGAAGAGAAAAAAATCCTAGATGAGAAATATGAGGCAACATTAAGGAGAGAAAGACCCCTTCCAGGGGCAACGAATGAAAGGGGGGATCACACGCGAGCAGAAAGCTGGCGACAAGAGGCTGTGACCTGCTAGCTCCCTGGCCGGACGAGGGGGCCGCAGAGGGTCGCGCAAAGGGGAGCAGGTCCCCGGAGGGTGCGGGTCACGTGCCTCCCCTTGACCTCCTGACGCGGGTCCTGAAGGGACCCCGGGGGTGCGGGTCACGCCCCTCCCCTTGAGGGGACCTTGCGCTCTCCCGTCGGGTGTGTTGTCCGCGTGTTGCAGCAGAGCTTCCCCGAGGGACAGGACGCGACACGGGGCTGTGCTCAGGACGCCGCCCTGCGGGGGGAGATGGTCCCAGGGACCACCGCTGACGTGAGCGAGCATCAGAACGTGCGTGTCCTCGACGCACCGCAGGACAGGAAGGTGCCCGTGAGGCCGAGCCCAAGACGGCGGGGCTGGAGGCAGGAGAAGGCGCGGCGGGGCTCGGGCGGCTCCCGGAGGACGTTTGCTCGTCCTGCCCACGGCGGGGGCGCTGCAGGGGGGACCGAGGGGCAAGAGAGGGCGAGACGGGGGCAGACACTGAGAGACGGACGGAGGCGGAAAGGGGCAAAGACCGACGGGCGCACCGAGCAAAGCGGGGCCAGGAGACCAGCTGCTCCGCCTCGTGCCTGGGCTGCCGGAGGAAGAGGACGCGTCTCGTTAGCTCTGCGGGCACATCCCGAGCCTGATGAATGAACTGCTCGGCACAGCCCGTCCCTTATCTGGGGTACGTTCCTTGTGGCGAATATAAACCCGAAGTTCTATTCTCTGTAACAACGGAGGATGGTCTGCGTCTGTCCTCTAGGAAATCATTCTTCTTTCTTCTGTCTTCCCTCAGGAGTTTTCTTCTCTTGGCTGAATAATTGCTCCTTTACCTGCTTTTCATGGTTTTAATTTTATTAATGTTTTATTATCTTTCTTGGTTCCCTCGGGATCCCCTGTAACCCCCTGCCGGCCTCAGCCTGACCCCCTAACAGGACCGCAGGGCCGTGCAGAGACCCTCCCACCTGGAGGAACCGTGACCCGGCCCCAGCCTCTCCCCGAGCACAGGCGCGGCGGTTGCCCGTGTGGTTGGCACATCGGCGGGAAGAGGTGTAAAGGGGTTAGACACGAGGGAGACGCCTAGACGGAGGGGGGACAGAGGGCAGTCAGGTGGCTGGGACGCCAGTCGGGAGCAGCCGGGCCCTGCTTGGCATCTGGGGGGGAATGGAGGGATGAGGTGGGCGCAGAAAATGGAAGCCAGCCTCGTGGGAGTGCTTGTGCGCCCGGCAAGGATGTTTGAACTTGGTCCCTTGGGCAGTGGCTGCTCCCAGCAGCAGCGCGCGGGGCCAGGCCGGTCGGCGGGGGCCGCCTGTGGGAGAGGCTCACGCCCACTCGTGTACGCGGACCCCGGGTGTCCTGCGGCGACCAGCCCAGCGGACGCTAGGGGAATGGAAGACCCGGCCACGTCCCAGGGCCATTAATGGACACGGGAAAGAAAAGCCAGGAGGACACTGAAGGACGTCGTCAAAGGGGCGGGGAGGGTGGATGGGCAGCGGGCGCCCGGGGCAGACGGGGCACCCCCTGGAGTGTGGCCGGCCGCAGCGCCCAGGCTGCAGAGCGGCTCTGAGCTGGGCCGTGCAGGTCCCTGCTGGAGACCCGAGGGGGCTGCCTGCACCGGCGGGGGGCAGAGACAAACGTCACTGGGTGGAGAGGTGGACACCCGGAGACGACAGCTACTCGGTCCCAAAGTTTCATGGTGAGTGTGAGCGGCGGGATGAGGCTGAGGGCAGCTCAGGGGGTGGAGCAGTTTTGCCCCGGGTGACATTCTAGGTAGAAGAGAATAAGCAAAACATGAACAGAACAGCACAAAGCACCACCTTTCACTGGTGCAAAGGGCATCACTGGGCGGCGAGTGAGCCTGAGCTAAACACAGAGCGAACCCGGCACCGAACCCCCCTCGGGATGAAGCCCCCGGGCATCACTGCGTGCAGGACCGCAGAGACACGCTGGAGGTTTAGGTGGGTTCCGTGCGTGTCTGCGTGCACGGATATTCACACATGCCCCGACTCCAGTCCCTATTAGCATGACCTGTAGAGGAGAAAATGCCTAGGACTATAAACAGAAAGAAGAAATCCCGATTCTGACACCACGGGATTTGTCATCTCACACATTAGCAGGTAATGGAATGCTAGTGAGCCCACCACCCCCGGCATGTTCATGCGGCGTGAAACAACCCACATTCAGTCTCCACCCTCACGTGGTCTCAGCGCACATGTCCCGTAAGAGCAGCTAGCAGCGGTCGGGCTCTTCTAGGGGATAAATGAATTAAACTGTGCCACAATCTTTAGAGTCCTTTGCTCAGAATCGTTCAAATCTTGACACAGTTTTAAACGCCCCATCAGAGATTTTTCAGGCTGACTCTGGTGGTCCTGTGCAGCTGCAGCTAGCATCCCCATGAACGAACACTGTGTCAGGCCATCAGTCTCAGTGCCCCCGCTGCCCCGCAGCCGGCTCAGCCCCCCGTCTGCCGTGGCGTCTAGGCCCACTCTAGCCTTTTTACCTGGTTTGTCTGGGTGGACTTTTTCAAAGAGCTCTTCCATATACACAAGGAAATATAACAGTCTGTTACCTCCCCACCCTCCTCTTCTGTGATGGTGCCTGACACTGGAACCCTAGACTAGGTTTGTGCTTTGGGGGGACCCCTAAGCGAGGACTCCCCCAGACTCACTCCCCATCCAGGCTTCAGCTAGAGTATCTCTAATTTTATCATATTCATTGTATTTCCTCTGGAAACAGGGTTGTACTGCTAGTTTGTAAACAAAACAAAATGAAAGCCCTGTTTTAAATTTTTAGATATTTCACTGTTTTGGTTTGCTTGCATACCTAAATAGTGGCAAAATAATTAAACAACCACATACTCCAACACTTATGGCATGCCAGGGAAAAGTGGTCAGTCTATGAATTCTCCATTTTGACTTCGGGTGAAAAAGGTATATACTCCTCTCTTCAGCCAGGTCCACGGTGGGCCATAATACCACTGGGGGCATGAAAAATGACGTATCAGATGCTCAGTAAAATACAGCCATGTGTTTGTGCAATGCTTCTTGTGCGTGGGACACATCTGCATATAACAGACAAATGCCGCCTTCTTTCTGCTTCTGCCATGGAGAAGGGCCACGCAGAAGCAGAAAGAACAAGATGTAGGGATACAGGGAGCCCCTTCAATGCCCGAACAATACATGTTTTGCCCTGACCCCAATATCCACAAAAAACATTGATCAGCATGGTAATATCATAACTAATTAACTAACTAAATTTGGTAAGATCACAAGACTGATATAAAAATAGGGTGGTATGTAGATATGAAACAATGTCACATGCCTTCAGACAAAAAATATTTATTAGTTGTTTACAAATTAGCTAAAGCATCTAAGAGAGTCCCTGACACCCAGAGGTACTTTTGGAATTTCAATCTTCTTTGCCCCTTTTCTTTTTAGTGGAACCCCCTGCCACATACATATACACACACCTGCATGTTATTTCCCTCATTTGTACTGTGCAATCATTGACAGTGTGTGAATTTTGAGAACAATCACCACGGAGGCCCACAGGATGGATTTTCTTAGTAATAATGGAATTTTTTATGTATCTTCATAACAGGAATGGGAAGAATTAAATATTGGATACGAAAGAAAAAATTTAAATGGCTGTTTCTATTGCTCATTTATGCTCTTTTATCAGCCATCTGGACTTGGTCCCTGTGCTAGAGATGTCAAAGGTGATTTTTTAATACCTTTCACTAAAGCATTTCCTTCATCACTCCAAGGGCTTTCTATATAATCAGCAAGTCAGCCAAAATAAAAATTTAGGAGCCATTACTATTAATAAATGCAGGCTTCTGGGTGAAGTGTCAAAACATTTCCAAAGGACCATACTTTAACCCCTAGTTCATTCCACTCACTTCTCCCTAATTACAAAATGCAAGCCATTCTACTCAAGGAACACATTTTTAAAGTTTGACATTGACAAGCACCACATAGAGATCAGAACTGGGCAGAGGCCCATGACTTACTATGATTTATATTCTGTCATTGAAGCTAATGCACAGTGAATAGCTCAAAATCCTCTTCCCCTTCTCCAGCCCTTTAAAAGGAATCAAGCATAGGCACAATATTAATTTTAAAGTTAACTTACTCTAATTGAATGACAGGCTTTATTACAGCCATGTATCAAGCAGGGAAACCAATATATCATCGGTGACGTAGCTGAAGTAGACCCTTTTATGCTTCCTTTTCATTCTCCTTGGCTTTTGATCCCCAAGCTCTTTAAATACCACCATTGGTGTATCAATATACCCTGTTAGTGAATTCATGTCACTAAATCATCCCTATCCTAGCGATCACACTCCTAAATCATGCACAGTGATGCACAAACCAGCTGACACTTCTCCAGACAGAGGTATTATCACAGCACAGAAACCCACGGCTAAAGGGATCCTCAGTGCCGTTCCATCTACCTGGCTTCTCTCAAGAAGAATCCATTTTCTCACGTGGTTCCACCTCTTTATCCCTCAGATGGTCCTGTCTCTTAGTAGCATCCATGATAAAGCAGTGAGTTAATAAAGTATTTTTTTTAACACATAATATGAGCTCTACCCTCTTTGCAAATCTTTCAGTGCAGAGCACCATGTCATCAACTGTAAGCACACTGGGTTACAGCAGGTCCTCGAACATCTTCCCATCATGTAACTGAAAGTGTGTACCTGCTGGCGCCAGCCCCACGCCCTCCCCCAGCCTCCGTCAACCACCTTCCTACTTCCTGTGTCCATGGTGTGGTCGCCTCATACACTCCATGTGTTCGAGATCACGTGGTACTTGTCCTTCGGAGACTGGCTGACTTCGCCAGCATGCGCCTCAAAGTCCATCGTGTTGTCACATATGATCGGTTTTCTTTTTTTAAGACTGAATAACATGCCACTACGGATACGCCGCATTTCCTTTACCCATTCATCCATCAGTGGGCACTGCTTCCCCCTCTTGGCCACTGAGGATACTACAGTGAACCTGGGCGTGAAAACATCTCTGAAATCCTGATTTCCATTTATTTTTGGATATATACCCAGAAGTGGGATTGCTGGATCCTATGGTAGTTCTAGTTTTAATTTTGTTTTTTGATAAACCCTCATACTGGTTTCCTAAAGTAATGCACCATTTTACATCTTTTTACATTACAGTTACAGTTACCATTTTACATTTCCACCACACTGCTCCAATTTCTTTGCACCTTTGCCAACACTTATTATTTTGTGGTTTTTGATAATGGTCCTGACTGGTGTGAGGCGACATCTCACTGTGGCTTTACAACGTGGCATAAACATGGATTATACAGAGATAAAGGGCACAGAATAGGAAGCCCAGAAATAAACCCGCATATATACAGCGAACTCATCTTCAACGTGGGACCCAAAATACACAGTGGGGAAAGGAGAGTGTCTTCAACAAATGGTGCTGGAGAACTGGACAGCCATTCAAAAAAATGAAATATTGTCATATACAAATTATATCTCAATAAAGTGGGAAAAAATGGAAAAAGACATATGAATAGCCAACAAGTATAGTAAAAGGTGCTTGCCATCACTAATCACGAGGGAAATGACATTTCTTTAAAGATCATATTCAACAATGAAACGTGGTTCTCGGTGATATGGTGGATTCATGACCTCCTAGGGGGAAAAGGGGGAAGGAGCCTCCTGTGGTTGGGCTGGAAATCAAAAGTGATTTTTGTTAAAGTGTCTGATTCTCACTATAAACATAAGAATTGGCTTAAAACAAAACTGTGAGGTTTATGCTGACACCTTCCCTGCCCCATGAGAAGCACCCTGGCTTCTGTGATTCTTATTCATATTAATTGTGAGAATTACATGCAATAATAAATGAAAATATGTAAAAACATTCATAAACTTAAAGACACAACTATAGTAGGAATTATAAAAATGGTGTTGATGAATGTGGTAATAATTAGAAATACAAAGTGAGAAAGAGAGTTGTTGGCTTTACACACAGGGAGCTGTGGTATCTAATTTAACCAGAATAATGTGAAAAGTTCTGCATGTTATTCTTTGTTCAGAAAAAAATACAGCCTACCCTTAATCCAGCTCCAAGCCACACGCGCGCCTGCAGACCCAGAGCTCCCCCAGGCCTCCCCGGCGTCTCCCCCTCCCCGGGACTCTTGCCCTCTCTTCTCGCCTCCGTCTACGTCTGATTTCTCATGGTCGCTCAGATTGCAAGTTAAATGTCACTGCTTCGAGGGAACGTCACTGCCTCAGACCTACTCGAACTAGGGCACCCGGCGCCCCTCACTGCAGATGCGCACACCTGGCTCCCCCACTTTGCAGACCTGACACCACCACCATGGCGGCAAAGTCACTTGGCTGCGATGTGCCCTCCACGCGCCCGGGGGTCACGTCTGCTTATTCTGCTCACGTCTGTGTCTGGCCTGGGGTCAAACTCAATTACTAGTGAGCAGAAAGAAAAATGAGTAGCTCATGCCCAGCCCCTAGGTCTCTGCACGGAGGCTGCTGACGCCCTGCCCGGCAGCTCGAGCTCTCTGGGCGGGTGTCCGGCGTCCTCCAGGGCGGCTACCTAGGACCTTAGGACCGGCGTCAGTGTTTCTGTTCCTGCAAGTGGTCCGCAGCGATGGCGGTCCTACCGGGACAGGCACGCCGCTGTGTGGGGGGCGGGAGCCATGCTCCCCTCTGCCTCCCTTCCCGGGGCTGTGACAGAGCAAGGCCGCCCACCTCAGCAGCACTAAGTGCGCCGTCCCCACCTCCGAGGCGAGTGGGCCTGACCACACGGCGCTCAGGAAAGCCCCTAGTTCTCGGCTTCAAGACCTGCTCGGTGCCTGGCGCGCAGTGTTGGGCTCAGCTGTTTCTGGGTTTGCTCTTGACGGAGGCTGTGAGACAGAAATACACGTCCAGAAATGCTACCTGGACTTTGTCAACATGTGAAGAACCTAGAATGCAATAGATGTCTACGTAAAGTTGAGCGTTTAATCCCACACACTGGTACCAGAATGACTTATTTCTGTATTTAGCTCTGTGTTATTTTAAATAAAGTAGCTGACACGTACCAGGTTCTTCACTGTGATCAGCAGAACTATTCTTTCTTACCGATGAATCATGCTAAATCATATTCCAGGATGAGACATCCGAGCTGAGTGTCTCCTTGGGTCGCCTGGAATGGCTGTACTGTCCCTTCATCGGTGTTACAGATCTCATGGCTTAGCGTCAGTCTTCTCCATCTGTGTCACCAGAAAGTGTGGGTGTACATTTGCAAAGAATGGCTAACATACCCAAACCAACGGGTGCCACACAGAATGAATAAAAACTGATCACTGGGCTGCACTTACTAGAATTTTTTTCCAGGCTAACAGAGGGGAAAAAAACTGGAAACACACAATTTTCAATTGTTTCTGTTTCATACTCCAGCTTCTCTTGGGTAAAGGCAACCTCTAGACTGCTGTCCTTCCTCCAGCCTTGAATTTTGAGAAGGATGCAAGCTGACTGTATTCTGTTCTCTGCTGCGCCAGCTAAATCCACAATGCTGAGAACAGAAACATGTCCCTTTCCAACCTTAATATCAATCAGCGGACATTGTCAAGCTTGACATTTTATTGTCCCTTGCTTGGTGGCATGCTGTAAATAGAAACATTATTGTTATAAATTGCTCTATGAAGTTTGACATTGTACAAATTACAGTGTACTCTATTTTATTAAATGGTAAAACTCAGCAGGCTCTTCGTCAGGAGGCCAAGCTATGGTACTTTGTTCTCTTAAGAAATGAGCGCCGTGCTGGCACACTGAGCAAAAGGTCTCATCAGAACCACACTGGCAGCAAATAAGTCATCAAATCTTTTCTTAGAATACACATTAAAGCATTTATCCTGATCTTTATTACATATCTAAACATAGAGAGGTGATGTGCTCCATCTCAGCATGAGCTGATGTCTGCACTCAGCAAAGAACCAAGACAGAGACACAACACCAAGAATTAGAACATAAACAAAAAGGGCATGGGAGTAAAGAGGAATCAGTGTTTTTCTTGTCCGTAAAAGACTTTTAAGTCAATCACAAATATCTGAATGTCTGCATATATACTGCGCTTAAGGTACCTGGATAGATACACGGAACACCAAGAATGATCATGGTGCCTTTATGGCCCTTACAGTCTAGCTGGGAATGTTGGATAAACACATGAGCAGTAAGAACAGAAGAAGGTATGTGATAGGTGTGCTCGTCACCATGGAGATGCTGACAACAAGAGTCGGATAATCATCACGAACTGTGTGGGAAGTCTTGCTGGCACATGACCACACTCGGGTGTGTAAGCACTCAGGGCTGCTGCGGCCACAATAGAGGAGACGGTCACAGCACAGACCTTACGCCCACGAAGCCTGAAATACTTACTCCCTTTACTGAGAAAGTTTGGCCACTCCCACCCTGGAAGGTTAGAGACAAAGAGATTGCCACACACTGGACGGGTAAAGAGGAGTTCGAAATGGGTAGAATTAGGCAAAGGAAAGAAATGAGAGAGGGCACTCTAAGGTGAGGGGGCCACATGAGCAGAAGTACAGAGGTGGGGTCTGGACAGTGAGGACACACAGAGGCCAACCTGGCTAAGGCAGTGGAGCACCTGGTGGAGAAGTGGAGACTGTGGCTTTGAGCTGGTGCAAGGACACAGTGCCCGACGCCACTGAAGAGATAGGGACTTGCTCTTCACAGACAACAGGTGACAGCTGTGTGGTGCTGGTTATCATCTTGTTTTTAGCAGATAAGTAAAGCAATGGAAGATACAGTTTAGAAAATACTACCACTTTTCATTTCAATAAAGCATTTTATTGCATCTAATTAGGTCAGTTTACTGCAGAGCAAAGAAAATAGTCAAAGAGCTTTTTATACCATCTCCATCAATTCATCCTTCCTTTTCATTCATTTCAAAGAAAATTTAACATTGTTATTTATAGTTTCTTATCCAGCACACACTCGTGTCCCTTCCACCTGTGGTCCATATTTTCTTCATGTTTAATGCTTGAAGAATCAGAGCCCAGGGCGGCAACAGAGATAGAGAATGGTTTTTGATCCTGTCCTTTTTGATTTGCAGGGTGTACAGTGCAGTCATTTTGATTTGCCTGGAGGTTAAAGCTTGAAGACAGCACAGAGAGAGCGGTCCTCCAAAGAGATAAATACATGAGGGCCAGCTCCCAAGCGGATGCTCTTTGATATCTCTGCTCCTGGCAGTCGGCCTCTGCAGGCTAGTGCTGGGGGCCACTGTTGGGCCTAGGAGTGGCTTGGCAAGTCTGTCCAGGTGCCCAGCGACCCTCAGTGGGGTAGCACCGTTGCAAACCATTTGTGTCGATCAGGCCTCTAATGAGTACAGCTATATTCCTCAGGCAGAATTATAGGCTCATGACAGTTATAATCCCAGAACTACCCAGGACACAACTCAGAAAGACCCCCCCCCCCAAGTCTGCAGGTCACCCTGGAACCAAATTCACCTTCCAGCTATCCCCCTTGGCCTGGAGCGGCCATCACAGGGTCACCTGATTAATGGAGGCTTCAGTTCTGATTCTAATCAGCCTCTCGCTCTGGAATCTGTGATGGAACGAGGCTGAACTTAACTCACCTAGTTTCATGGAGAATTTCTAGGTTGTCCAGGTATGGGGGGAAATATGTTATAATGGAAAAATCACAGGCTTTAATCGGAAGATCTGAGTTTAATGTTCCCAGTTGAGTTCTCTTGAATCAATCACTTAATTTTCCCAAACCTGTAAAATTTTTTCCTACCTGTAAAAATTTTTTCCTACCTGTAAAATCATACCGGACATGACCTAATATTTCCTACCTGACATAATCATAAGCTCACCATGTTATTGGCAGAGCCAAATAGAAAACACTTATGAAAATACACAGCACATGTCAAGCTACCCTGCAAATACTCGCTTTGTGTTTTATACAGCAGCTCCTAAAGCACCGCGTGGGGTTGCTGGAGGTACCGAGACCCTTTTAGTTCCGCAAAACAAAACGATTTTTATAACAAACTCAGTTGTTTTTGGACTTTTCACTCTGATTAACTCCAGGGCCAAGGGCAGTTTTTCAGAGGCCAAGTGGTAAGATGATGACGTCATCACTCTATCAGTTGATGGGATGGTGTTTGTGCACATTTGTGGTTTCCAGAATTTTCTAAAGTAAATCTTTGGGCTTCTCAATAATTGTTAAGAGTGTAAAGGGGTTCTGATACCAAAATGTTTGAGAGCTACAGCTTTATAAGCTTAAATGCACTTTATAAGCAAATAACGCACCCACTGTTTGCTCCTTTGGTAAATGCATGTGCAGATTAGAGAGGCAGAGAGAAGTGGAAAAAAAAAAGTACTGCATTGCAGTAACATTATGTTCCCTCAGCTAAGGGCTGATGGAGTACTTTTAGGTTCAGCATATTGTTCCAAGGGACATGCAAGGAAGTCTGGCACAATGGACTTAAGATATGGGTTTAAGATAATTTCTCAAGTTATTCTGCACCATGGACTTCTAAGTTGCATGAATTGTTCACCTCCACCAAAAAACCTTGAAACAATTAGCAAGGAAATAAGTATTTTATAGAGAAAAGTGATTGAAATTCTAACTGAGCATTTTTTTGGAACATTAGCAATACAATTTGGAACTGAGTGTTCTGATTATGTGGCACAGACCATCCCTCACCCCCCCAAAAAAGTAAAAAGAATTACAAATCCATCTATGTCAGCATCAGTATTATTCATAAAGTCATCCTGATATGAATAATGAATATTAATTTAATTAAAATGAGATAAGAGTTACTGGCCTTGGAAAACAAGACTCTATTCAGACAGACTTTTGTTTGGAATTTGATCCAAATGCAGAGAAAGTCAAACACATCTGGGTCTGCATAGAATCAGAGTGTGAAGCCAACCTGCAGAAGAAACGCAGCCCTGGGATGGAAAACGGGGCCAATGTAGGCAGAAATCAAGAGTGGGAAGCAACCTGCAGGACTCCCTGAACCAGCACGTTAAGCCTTCAGTATCCTACTGACATGAAAGCTACGGCCGAGGGTAGCTCCATTTTCCAGTGTTGTTAGCTTTCCAGATCACGCTTTGTGAAAACTTATCGCTGGGAGTAAATTGTTCTTGGATGACGTATAGCAGCAAACCTTGGTGGAGGTGAACAATTCATGCAACTTAAAAGTCCATGATGCAGAATAACTTGAGAAATTATCTCAAACCCATAGCACATACTAGAAGAAAGACTCTTTTAGCAAAATTAGGCCTGACAACCCAAGAAAAAAGACAGGCTTGAGTTAGGGCATGCCATAATGAGTTATGGGAAATTTTAATCTCTCTCTCTTTTTTCCAGAAACTGTGATTCCAGAAAAAGTTACAATTTCAGAATGAGCTGTACTTTATTTCTTCTCTTTCTCCTCTCTGTACAAGATAGGTGCAGAAAGGGGACAAGCGAGACCATATTTTTATGCATTTTATAATTGTTACATTCAGAAATGATTAGGCATGGGGTTAAAGAAGATCATTTTTCTCTTGCAGGGAGAAGAAAAGTTACATAATTTCTAAGTAATACAGATTGAATGAGGTAATTATACAAGGACTAAAATGTGTATTAGTAGCCATCTTTCCCCGGTGAGAAAGCACCATCTGCTTTCCCCTAAATATATCTTTCTTAATCTATTTCTGCATTGTTGAAAATGGACTCCTGAACCCCTGCGGGAGGCAGCTAACAGTGGTCTAGCCCTGAACGTGCACTCGGAACAAGCTCCCACTATGATCTGGTGACAGTGAACCAGATGACCTGGTTCTAACGGAGCCCCCAGAACTCAGCCACCTTGGAATGACAATGGCTTTATAATCATGATTTTTACTTAAAAGTTCAAGTAAATACAAACCTTATTTCTGCTGGAACTGTATTTCTCAAAACTGTGGTCATGGCACAGATATGCCTTGGGTCTCTTACTGATTCAACCAAAAAAAAATATTTATTGTGTATTTATTGTATGCAAAGCACTTTCCAAGGTATTATTTAGATAAACGGGATAAAGTCTCTGTCAAATTAGTTTTCAGCTGATTATGGGAAATAAAACACATACAAAATTAGCCCCCAAAAGCTGTAAAATGAGAGATGCCCTTATGTTCAAAATCAAGGTTTAGAAAGGCAGCCGTATGAATTAATAGCAAAACATGGTACATGCCAAGTTTGTGAAGATTTAAAAGAATACAGATTCAACATCATTTTGTTTGTTGGTAACACTTAAACACTTACTGTATGTCAGACACTGATACCATTTCATCCGTAAAGCATCCCAGCTGAATGTCATTTTCAGGAATTCCCCCAATATTAGATAATACTGAAAGGCAAAGGTCTCAGGGTCTCAGAGAAGCTCTCCCACAGAAAGTTTCCTTACTCTTCAGAAACTGGGTTTAAGCTGAGCTTTCCCCCTGCCTGGGGAGCTCGGGCTGACAGGCTGGAAACACCAGCGGGCAGGGTGCTCTTTACATAGGAAGCACCAGCCCGAGAATAGACTCAGCATGGGACCCGACAAGGTCATCGTTAGGCCACTGTAAACACATGAGGTCAACGAGTAAATGAGGCTTAGCACAGGGCCAGAGATCCAGGGAGGACGCTGAAAAGGGCAGGTCCTGGGATTCCAAACCTCCTCACCAGGCAGAAAAGGTGAAGTGAGTAATTATCCCCAGATACTGACCCTTTCTACCCAGAGGAAAGAATGGACACCACGAACAGGGAAGCTCCCGCGTCAGGCAACACGCTCTCCTCCTCTCACAGCAGCAGCGTCCCTTCAGGGCGCCCCTGGATGTTAAAGTTGTATTTTAAATAATTGCAACAATTAGTATAATGATGTGTAAGTAGCTTTTATGTTGATACCATGTTACCATTGACAATAGCATAATGATACATGCTTTAAAAAAACCTACAGATAGAGTAGCAATGGCTTAAGTAGTGACCGTGCTGAACTTTTTAATTCCATAGATACTGGAAGACTCTTTAAAGGGCAAAGTATAATATAAATGATGATTAATTAATATAAAATGAAAGTGTCAAGCCAAGTCAGCATTCAGTGTGTCCCAGTGAAGGATGCGTCAGAACTGAAAGGTTTCAGGATGAAAGACAACTCCTAATTCCGGGTTTAAAAAACAGACCCATTTCTAGCTTCCATATATACACAGTCGGCTCTTGGACAACATGGAGATTGGGGGGGCCAACCACCAACCAGCTGAAAATCTGAGTATAACTTTTGACTCCCCCAAACTTAACAGCCTACTGTTGATCAGAAGCCTTACCAATTAGCACATATTTTGTATGTTATATCTATTATATACTGTATTCTTATAATAAAGTAAGTAAGAGAAAAGATCTTTTCTGAATTGTCACAAATCTCCAAAAATTTTTACGACCTATTTATCAAAAAAATCTGTGTGCACCCATGCAGTTCAAACACACACATTGTACAAGAGTCAACTGTGTGTGTCTGTGTATCTATTACATATTATACATATACACACACACACATTGTTTAGTCTGTCATCCACCTTTCAACACAATAATTAAGCAGAGATGGACATTCTCTTATTTTAAATAGATAAAAATCATCAGTGATTTACAAAATCAAATTAATCCTTTGAAACCCTCTTGGGTTCCAAAGTGTTTTGCTGGTGTTTTCTGCTGCATTTAAGGGTAATTTTATTCAGGAAAATGAGTGTTAATACAAAGTAATAAGGAAAAGACAAAACAACCAAATATGGAGGGAAAAAAGACAAAAGACATTTCACATAAGAAGAAATAGTAATAGTAGTAAAACCTTCATGTTGTATATGTGACTTATAAATTACACCGATGTGGGATCGTGGACACTGTGTTTCTAATTTACACCTGCTTCCAGTAAAGAACCTGCTTGATGAGATGAGAGATTTATTTGTTTACTAACTCAGCCCAAAGTTTTGCATTCTGGACTTACTCCAGCCTCAAAAGAAATCCCAAGAGAGTCATTAACTATAAAAACAATGATAGTCAATAACCATGGAAGCCTCAACCTCAAGAAGAGCCAACCAGAAAAAGCTGCTCTACAGCAGAAATCCCAGATTTATATTCCAAGGCCATCTAGTTATTGATTCTCTACAGATCAATTTCTTTATGTATAAATGGATGATTACGGATCACAGAAGCGTCTGTCTCTCAGTCTGAATAATCATAGAGATTTGCATATATTTTTAATACCGTATGGCACAGAGGATCCATAAAAAATGAACTGGGAACACGAAATGCTAGAACACTATGCATCTGATTAGGATTACATTTAGCTGAGTTAAGTCAGACACAAATATAGTGTGTAATTTCACAAATGCATTGTTTTAAAATTTGTGGCAATTAATTACTTCAGGGACCTGACAAATATTTCTAAATTAAACAAGCCTTTAAAACTGTAGTGTAAATCAGAAGAAAAGGTATATGGCTAATATGGATTATTCTTTTAGTACTGGTATCTTTCAGCTTCATGTGCCAATTTATTCATCTAGCCCTTCAAAAATACTTATCGGGAACCTACTCCATACCATTCAAATGCCAACACAAAACAATACTAGGGTCCAATTCACCCCGTCATGTGTTCCTATGTTAGTCCATAAATCATTATGAATAATGTCCAATTTAACTATAAAAGCTACTTTACCTTTTCATTATTCAATTGTAGATCAAAATCAAAAATTAAATAATTTAGAACAGGAGTTGGCAAACTTTTTCTGTAAAGGGCTTAAATATTTGGTAAATAGTTCAGGCCCTGCAGGCTAGGTCCTCTGTCGCAAAGGCTCTTCCTTCCGCTGCAGGATCAAAACAGCCACGCCCAACAGAAAATGAACCACAGATGATACACACACACGAGTGAGCATGGCTGTGTTCAATACCACTTCATTCACAGACACTGAAATTTACATTTCATACCACCTTCGTGTGTCACGGAATATTCTTCTTTCGCTGCTTCTCAACCATGTAAAAATGTGAATATCATTCATCTACTCAGGTTCCTCCGATGATTCTGTGTCTTCTTTGTTTAGTTGGTAGCTAAGAGTTTTGCTGTTATTATGAAGAACATCCTATCTTCTAGCTGGTTATCGTGGTGACTAGTTTTGACAGGTGAGCAGGACTTGGAGGGTAGAGATGGGAGAAGAGCAAGGGACAAACCTCAGTGACAGCCGACTGCCTGCAAAGATGAGGAGATGTCATGGGAATGGGAAAGAGGGCCATCTGCCTGGAGCTATGGTTACCTGGTGAGAGCTGCTGGGGACGAGGCTGAAGCCAGCGGGAAGGGCGTCAGGCAGAGTACTGCACACGGGCGGGAAGCCCATGTCCTGCCCATGTCCCGGCTCTGCCACTTACCAGCTGGGCGACCCTCAGTGTCTCTGTTTCAGCTTCCTCACTGATAAGTGGGGATTATGGTGGTGCCAACCTCAGTAAAGTGAAGATTAAATGAGTTAACAAACATAGAATAGGGTGTGGAATAAGGATGCGGTAAGTGTTAACTTTAAAAAAAAATGTGAAATTCACTCTTAGCTCATGGACCTTCCCAAAACAAGCAGAATCTGACCCAGGAGCCGTGGTTTACAGAAGCTGGCTTAGAATATAAAGTTATTTTCTTTTAGAAAAGCCTCTTTCTAAAAAGTATCATCTTTATGCATGACATAAAACAAACAAAACACCTTTGTGGTTCTCATATGGTTTTAAAGATTCTAAGATGGTACTTTAGACAAAATTTCCAAACTTCAAAATACTTGGAGAAGAATTCCTTTATTGCATTTAATTTGAATTCATTTTAAAAAGTACCTCTCTGAGGATGAAGAATTTTGTAAGTATGTTTCCCATCAGTCTCATAAAATCTTATGTTGAGTTCTGCCTTATCCAAATATCTTGATATATCTTTAAACATTGGAACTTAAACAAGTAAAAGCAAGTCTATTTTAAGTTGAGTCCAAAATGCCTTCCCTGGAGCTCATGTAACATGCATGCAGTCTTGAGTGAACATCCTCGGCTGCAAACGGCCCGCCATGGATGGACCAGCTGTGCGTCATAAGCAGTCGCTATGGAATAATCCAGCCGAGGAGAGTCACTTTTCCTAGAATGTTGAAGAGCTATTTCATGTGTGTTGTATGACATTTATTCTCACCAGCTCATCCAACTTTAATTATTTGGCATGGTTTTATTAACTGCTACAAGAAATCAGATAATTGTGTAGGGTCTTAAATATGTATGGAGAGCTGGTATCTCCCTCCATCCTAAAGGCACGTTCTGCCAACCATTAGCTGAAGAAAAGTGCCAGTAATATGAAAATGTCTTTTAAACAAATGGTGTTTCATTCATTTAAAAAACATTTGGATAATTACAACATTTTCAGAGTTTTTTTTACCATCAACATGGAAGTTATGATAATTTAATTCCTGTAATTCTCCTTTCTGAAGTCCGTCTCTTGGTTTCATGTTTCTTTTGAGTTACATATTTCTAGGGAATGTCAAGGAAATACTGAGTTTTTTCTCCCCCAAGTTTCTCGTTGAGTTTGTCTAAGTACAACAACATAGTTCAGTCTCAGAGAATGTCTAAAGCTATATCTTTGAGAAGAAAAGATTTTCTGTGAATAAGAAAATATATGTACCAAGAGCCTGGAACTGTCAGCACCCTCCTGCCTCAAGCCTCCTGCTTGCACTGCCTCCTCGGCCTGGAACTTCTTCCCCTGTATGTCTGCCAGGCTCACTCGTTTCCTTCTGCCAGGTCTTCACTGAAATGCCGCCTCTCCGTGAGGCCTTTCTCCCACCTGACATCAGACTGTAAGACTCCCCCTGCCCGGAACCTCTTTACCTCTCTGGGACCTTTAAAATTAACACAGACCCCCATTGCTCCTGCAAGCTACAGGTTTAACTCACAAAGCTGATTTAGCATGTGAGAGTTTATACTTTCCTGAACTATAAAAAGTTCGACATTTTTTAAAAACTATCATTTATGCCATCACAACTTCAAAGGGATTTGAGGCACTTAAAAAAACAAGCCACACTCACAGTAAACCATTATATAAATAAACCTAACTAAAAGCCATAGAGTACAGATGTTAATGGTGATTCCATTTTCTACTTATTTTAGGCCCTCCAGGGGGGCAGGGGGCTCAAACTCCTTGGTAAGACTCAAGAAAAATAATTAATGGTGACAGCCCAATGGCAACTTATGCAAGTGCCTACACCAAGGAAATAGTCCATATTCCCTGTGGTTTCCTCCAGTTAAACAATGGCTTCAATATAGAACAAATGACACAAGCAACTCAAAACGTTTAGCGTGCTTACTGTGGTCCCCTCTGTCAGCAGGAAATCCACCACTACAAACCCCGGAGAAGGCTGCGTACACTGCCTCCCCTTCCCAAGTGAAGGCCCCAAAGGCCTCATTCAGTCACCCTCTCAAAGCCTTGCCAGACTCCTCACCTGAACTTTACTGGATCTCAAAAGCCACGTCCTGTTCACTGCATTTGCATGCGAGGCTCTCCTTAGCCCGTCATTCACATGGGGAGGGGACCACGTTTCAGGGGAAGCATCCATGCAAGCCCTTGCCCCACTTTGCTGAGTTTCAGCTGCACAGGTTGGCCTGCATGTGAGCGGGTTTCTTTGACCTCATCTCTGCTGCTCCCCACGTGAGCACCTTCTCCCTTTCCTGCCTATCAGGACGATTCCAGCCCAACACCTCCTGTGCAGCCTTCTGCTTTACGTGCGCTTTTTACACATAAAACTTGTAACTGGGTGGTTTATTTTTTCCAAATAGAAATATAATCCTATAGTTACATATACATTTCTCTATGAACTATTTATCCCATTTTTCAAGATATACCATTGATCTCAAAATACGTCCCAGTAGCTGTCCTTGGCACTAAAGATAGTGGTGAATATAACCCAAGCCTGTCCATGGAGTTCATAGATTAGTATTATTCTTACACATGAATGTTATCTTCATTTCTTCAGGTCAGTTTACTAAAAGTAAACTGAAGGGGCTCATTGTAGCTGAGCACTAAATTAAGTATAAGCTTCTCACTGCTTAAAACCATGAGAAATGGTGGTTTATCACATTATACTGGTAACCAAATCACTCAAGAGTAAAAACTTAAAAAAAAAAGTAAAAGTGGGTTGGAAAGGAATTCGCCACCTGAGTCGAGATACTAACGCCATTGTAAAGCTTTATGCAGACGTCTTCACCGGCAGACTGACTGAACAGGCCACTCCTTCAAAGAGCCACTGACACCCTGCGACCTAAATATCGCAGGCGACAGTTAGCGGCAGAGCCCCGGCTTTGTCTGTGGTCTAAATTGCAATCCCTCATAAACTGTACTGAAAAAATTAATTAGCGTGAGCTTCCAAACCCTCTTCCCACTAAAAACCCATCACTTATGCAAATAGCTTGTTTAAATTAACTTAAATAAGCATCCATATTTAAGCAGATACTCTTTAAACTTTATGAAAACAAAATAGAAATGATGTCAATGGCTCCACCTGCTCTGGGGCCGTGGGGAGACCCCTCCTTCCTGACCTGCTTGATTTTGGCTTCACTCCAGAAGCTGGTCACCATCTCTTTTTAGAGAATCACCTCATGCTCTGTGGTTTTCTTCTTTGATCGAGCAAGACAGGTCTCTCTGCAGAAATGCCCCAGTAATGCCTCCCAAGAGACCCCCAAGCACCCTATACATTCACCTTTGCAAAAAAACCTGCTTAGACTGTCCCTAACAGAAGAATTTATCTTCTAAGATACGATTTTAAATTTCCCTCCCTCCATCTGATTAGTGTCATATCAATAGGGAGCAAGCCTATTAATTTACGGTCTCCTTATTGGTTGCCTGGGCAACTACAGTCAGCCATTTTTCCCCCTCAGAATCATGCATCATTATAACATCAGAAAATTGCATATAATTTTAAATGGATTTGTTACACCTTCCAAGGATGAAATGGAGCAAGAACAATGGAGTAAGTACAGAACAAAGAAACGAAACCTGATTTACAGATGTGTATCCTATTTAAGCACCTAGAAACTTTTCCAATTGGCAGTTATACTGGACGTTCCTTTGAGCATTAAGATTGCATTCTGAAAAGCAAGCTGGCATTGCTAATAAAATACTCAAGGTCGTGCTCAGAATACAGACCGTCAGGGACGCGGAGGCTCTGCAGCATTCTCTCATGCTCCTAAAACTTGCTTCTTGCTTCAAAATAGAAATAATTATATATTGAAGAAATACTAATATCCGTTCCTTATGTTTTAGTAAAGAACATGAGAGAAGAATCTTGGAGACAGGATTTCAGCCTCAGTGTCTCTTTAGGAGGGACGCTTCTGTTCCAGTTTCCGCTAAATGTTCTGACTGCTCAGTGAGACCTCGGGCGGCTCCCGCAGCAGGTGCACTGTATCGCTCTGTCCACGAGCCGGAGAGCAAATGCTCTTTCAGTACCAACTGTTGAAATTGTACTTTTAGGACTGCAGCTTATGGTCCCTCTAGAAGGCAGAGCAGACCTGGGGCAGGAGCACCGTGGCCACAGCAGCCTCAGGACCCCCTTTCCATCTCAGCGACTGCTCGTGGTTTCTCAGGTTCCCCGGACAGAGAATCGTAGATGGGCTTAACTCATCTTTTTTTTGCCAGGCCATGGATCATGCGTCACTGTGATGGAGCTGCCCCATGTCAGGGGACTCCCCCATCCCAGCCAGCGGAGGTCAAGGGCAGACCAGGACCAGCTGGCTAAACCCACGGCTGGGGTCTATTCCCTCGGTGAGAGAGCCTTAAACCTGGGCGTCCCTCTCACAAGGCACTGAGGGTGAAGAAATGCCACAGAACATATGAGCCTATCGAGCACTAAACACTGAACCGGAGGTTAGCCACATCCGGAACATTCCATCAAGAGTCCAGTCCACGAGGCAGAATGGGGAGACCTCACAGATGACATGGCAACCTATACGGATACTTTAATTAGATGCCCTAAGACTAGACATTCAGTGCGTGGGACTTTCTTTTTAAGAAAACTGGCATATACCTAACCAATTATTTCAGACAAAGCTCGCCACAGCCCTCCTAATATAATCTGAGGCATGACACGTAGTCCTTCTGACCTAAATACATCCCTAAACTTTATTCACTGTATGTTCCACATGGAAGCATTGCTAGAAAAATTCGTAACAGTAATGGAATGGCATTTAAAACTCTGTTGCTTGGCAATGATTTTATTCACTTGACCCATCAGCTGGGCCAAACCGCCCGCCCTCCCCAAGCCCTGTGTCCGTGTTGCTTCCTCATCCCAGCAAACAGAACTGCTCCCCACAGATGGGCACGATGGAGGGCATCTCGGCAGAGCCTCCCCTGCGCCCCCTAGGAAGCCCCTCACTCTGAAACCTGCTCTGAGTGCCCAGCCTCTCCCTTTCCCACCTGCACACATGCTCTAAAAACCCGCCTTTTGAGCCCACCCGCTGCCACACCGTGCCTTCTCCCCCCCCTCCTGCTTCCTCTTCCTGCCTCGCAGGTGTATTGACTCGATGCTTCTGATCTTACGGCAACAGTAAACAGCCCTGGCAGGTCGAATGCTCATGACGTGCATTCTCCTCCTTACGGGGCAGCCATTTCAGTACTTCACCAACACTGATATAAATCTTGCCAGACAAAAAACAAATCATACCAAGCACATTCCAAATTTTGTAGTTTTATTGAAATGTGTGAGGGTAACAGAAGGTATCATGTTACATAATGCATAGATTTTTCACTCCGAAAAGTCGCTGAACTCCTACCTTCTTGTAGGAGTTCAGCCTCTCGCCTTCACTCCAGCCACGGTGCCCTGCCTGAAAGTCATCCCAAGCAGAAAGTGCAGAGACCAGCCCTTCCTCTCTCTTTATTTTGCTGAGTACGTTTCTTTGCTCCAGTAGAAAAGCCCAGCCAAGCTCCCACAGCGTCCTCTGAACCATCTTTTCAGACAAGACCTTCCCATCCTTCATGAGTTGCAAAGAAGACAAAACTCTGTCCATGTCATTACCCCACACCTTTCCGTGACCCCAGACACAAAAGGTCTACCCCCTTATTTCTCTTTGCACTGCCCAATTTATCCAGCAAATAAATGTCCTCTGCCTCTGATTTCTAACCACAAACTCCTCCTAAATCTCTTGCAATGAGTATTTTCAACTCTCAAATCAAATTGCTTTCTTAACTTTAGCAAGGACCTCTGCACTACCAAAGGCAATGAATCTGCCTAATTTTCTTTTGTGTGTGTCTTCAGGAACCATTTAAAATCTTTCTCCTTGAACCCTTGCCTTGGGGACATAGAAACAAAAGCAGGGTTTGAGGTCAGAAACTCCTTGGTTCAAATCCAACTTTGCCACTTAAAAATTGCATGGCCTGCTTCCATTTCCAAGCCTTCCTTTTCTGTGCTGGAATTTGCTGACAGCACGTCACTGGGTTTTATAAAAATGGAGTAAGTAAAGGCCATCCCAGAGGCCAAGCCCAGCAGGAGAAGAGCGCCGCGTGGCCCCAGCCTCTGCTGGCCCTCCTCCTCGGTGCCCACCCTTCCCTCCGTCCTGTACCGGCTCCGCCCCCAGATGTGGACAGATGTGGAGGCCTGTGCTTCTCCCCCGTTGTCCCCTCTCCTGTTTCTCTTCTCTTGGGGGTGGGGTGGGGGTGTCCTTCTGCCTCTGTCTCTGTCTCTCTCTGAAACCTCACCGACTCCGTGGCTTTGCCAGACGCGGCCCTGACCTTTCTCCTGTGCTTCTGGGCCTCCCTCTTTTAAAATCTCCCTGTATCCAAAACTGAATCCCCTTCTCTGAAGACTGCTCCTCTCCACACAAACTTCCCTCTAGAAATGCCCCCATTATTCCAGCAAGTAAAGTGATCTGATGCCCAGAGGACAGTTCGCGGCTGCCTGGGCGCAGCCCCCTGGCACCCTCTGCCACCGCCCCCCAGCCCGCCCGCTGCCCTCGCGCCTCGGGGACGCCTGCTGCTCAGCCTCTGCCCTGGGCGGCCTCTTGCAGGGCCACTCTGCACTCGGCCACCTTCAGCCCCATGTTCCTTCAGAGGCCAGATCACGTGCCATGTCCCCCCGAGTTCTTCCTCGGTCGCCCTTGAATGATCGCGCCATTCGTGCCTGGTGTTCGCTTCCGTAAGGTTCCAGAAAAGCCGGGCGGGAAGCCAGAGAGAAGCCGTATTTGTCACATATGGACCTCATTTGATGAGGAGATGCTCACCTTCTCGTTTTCTGCTTCAGGTACCCAAGGTACATGGGACGGTCTGGGCCTAAAATGTGTCATCACAGAATTACACAGCTACCTGTCAGCTGTTTCCCCCGCGCTCTTGAGGCTGTCACCACTTAGCCAAGTGAGAAGCTGGGTCTCTAGTTTGAGTCCATAAAGCTGTCACTGGGCCCCTCATGGACAATTCACAGTGACATGCCCATAGGCATGTCAAGAAGAAATCCATATAAATGTCACAATCAAATACTTGGTGGCAATTTATTCTGCTTTTTTCCGTTGCTGTAATTTTAATGAGCATGCCGCAGGGTCCCGGGAGGGGGCTGCTGTGTGCTAGGTGGCCGCCTGCCGGGCGGAGGCTTGCCGGCAAGATGAACACCATGCCTTATTTCTTCAATGTGACAGGAGGTAAACTGGTGTAAACTTTTGCAAATTACTTGCAAAATGGATGCCAGACCCCATGACACTCTCTTTAAGCAAGGACCTCCCCAAAAAGAGCAAGGTCACCACGTGTCCTTAAACTAGTGCGACACGTCTGACAGAGCGCACGCGGGCAGCGGGGTCTCAAGAGCCAAGCTTCCCTCCTGACACCGAGGACTCAGAGAGAAAAATGGGCGATGCATAGCTCTCAGTTATTTTTTATCTTAAAGAGGTTTTAATAAAGCAACAAGAGGGTTAGCGCCAATGAGCCGTTTTCTTATAAATCTATCTGTTCCTCGAATTTCTTTCAAAAGTATGGATGCTTTGACTAAACTAAAACACACGCTTTCCTTCTTGGGTCCCTGCGGCTGATTGAGCCGCACAGCTCAGAGAGGACACTACGCAAAATGTTGACCAGACTGTGAACAAAAAAGGTGAAGAGAAGGTTTAACTGCAGAATCCACATGGTCGACAGAGTTTGGATTACACCTGCTCCACGCCCACAAGGAGGGTAACAGCCACACGCACCTTACAGACACCACTTCCTGCCAAAGGAGAGACACTTCAGAACGGATGGATCTATGCGGGCGCTTGGTTTAATCACCATGGTAACCTCTACTCATCAGTATATGAATTTTTTAACTGCTTGAAACGAAGCTAAGGAAGAAGGACCCTGAAATAAGAAGCAGTATTGGTTCAGCTTCAAGTCAATGCTGCAGAAAAATACCCAGCCTGAGAAAATGATCACACCAGCATTTGCAGCACAGAGACCCGATCGCACCGTCACCTGCAGGGCTTTCCCGGGTGGCGCCTGGTGAGGCGGTTTTCTATTGTGATTGCAGAAGATCGCGCTCATGACAAAATACAGGTTTCGGATGTTGTCATAATGATTTGACTTTCTCTTGTGGCATAAGTGGGCTTTCATTTTTGACTAGCGGCTGCTGAGGCTCTTAGCAAATATATTATTTTGAGCAAGTTAAATTGCCCAGTATCTGATGTCAACCACAAGTGTGATGACTGTTCCAGAAAAGAACATCCCTATTTCCTACATCTCTCTATTGCTGGTTTTCTCCAAATTAAGTATTGGATAAAAATAAGTAATGAAACATAGCTGCCCTTAAATGACTTCTTACCAACATAACAGGAATAAAATTAATGATTCAGCAATGATTTGCTTTTACATAGTATAACATCGGATAAGCAAAAATTGAAAAAACTGGAAATCCTGAATTGAAGGCTGTACCGACCCTGAGTGGATGAGGCCTAGTCACCACCGTGTGAAACACAGGCACATTCAACACAAAATTAATCAGCTTCACACAAGCTTTACTGTCCAATTCCATCCTGGCATATATTTTGTATTTCTACTTCAAGATAAATAAATCAAGGAACAGAGGAGTATATGGCTTCCCCCACAGTCACACAGCCCATCAGTGGCAGAAGGGGAGCCAGAATCTAGATCTCTAGACAGTGTTCTATTCTAGATCTTCGAACACTATTCTTTAGGTTGCCTTCAATAATTTAAGTTGCAATTGACATTTTTTTCCAATGAATCTTCAATTTTCTGATGTATATCAGCTGGCCATATACCTCCCATCTTTCTATCCAAAATACTTAATCATAGCACACACTTTCTATGGCAAATGTTCTCTCATGATGTCTAACATTGTCTGCCAGGATATGCTCACTTAGGGGGAAACCTTTTACTCTCTTTCAGAGATATGAGCAGTGTATTTGGCCTTGGGAGGGGGTTGGGGGTCTCACAAAACAATTATTCAGTCATACGCCCCTGGTACCTCCTCACAGCACATATCCCCAGCTTGTCATTGTATATTTGTGTATTATTTGCCTCCCACGAGAATTTCCTTAACCGCATGGCTTACATCTGTCTTATTTAGGCATGAATCTCCAGAACCTACCTGGACCATCACTGGCACGTGGCAGGTGACCAAGTGTCTGTTGAATGGATGGCTCATTCAGAAGACACTCTCGCCACGCACTGCGTCACAGCTGTGCCAGTCTGAGCGGGGCCCAAGCCGCACCTTACGCGTGGCTCAGGAAGCCTCCAGGCGCCTGCACGAGGCCGCTGCACCCGTCCTTGAACAGACATCGCAGGCTCCATTTACAGCTCTGCTGTCTGAAGGAAATTCTCCCCAAACGCAAAATATGTGGCTTCTTTCTCTTCTTTGATTCCCAGACTAAGAATCTGGAAAGGAAGTAAGTGTTAAGCACAGATTCTGAAGTCAGACTGCCTGGGTTTAAAAGGAGGCTCCACCGCTTACAATTATGGAAATGAGAGCAGGTTATAAAACCTCTCTGTATCTCAGTTTCTTCGTCTGTAGAATTTGGATAGTAATATAGCCTGTATGATGAAGTTCTTATGAAGATATGAAATTATATAAAATACATACATGATACTCGCACGCAAACACACATACACATCATTCCGCACAGTGCCTGGCACAGAGTATTAATTGTTCTTGTTACGAGGCTGAATGGACAACCTACTGTTCATTTCTCCTCCTGTGTCACCCACTCTTCCACAGATGTTCTTTAAGTATAATTCATGCTAAAATGCCAAAGATATAATCAAGCTCAAGTCTTTGCTCTCTACTAAAGTTGCCACATAAGTTTTTCCAAGCTGTAGTTTAACACCTACAACTGCTTATTAACATTGCAAAATTCCTCCCAACACTTTGTTCAAGTAAGTGCAATTAAGGCTTTAAAACACTTAATACCCAGAAAAATAGTTTAAAATATAAGCTAAAATTCAACAAATTTTTGTTAATTCAACAAGTGAGGAAGTTTTTGTTGAGAACACCTTTTACAACGTGGTATAAACAAGTGGCTTAAGAACAGAGATTTGAAAGAGGGTGGAAATATCCTTATTCACTGGTCCTGGAAAGAAAATTAGTGTGATATTAGGAAAAGCAATTTGTTAGTGTATGTTTTTTTAATGCTTACAAATTGGATACATGTACATATCTTGTAATTCTTTTTCTCACAGTTTATCCTATGTCATGACTCCTGCAAATTTAGATAAACGCATTATATTATGACTGGTTTTTTTTAAAAAAGAAAAGCTGGAAACAAACTAAAAGTATAAAAGAGTTTATATAATTTGGGGATTAAACATATAATAAATTGCTCTAAGCTCTTAGTAATCAAATTGTATGATATATTAATAACATGGAAAATAAGCAGAAGTGAAAAAACAAGAACAAGATGTACAGGCGGATAAAATTTTTGCTTAAAGAGGATGTGTTTATCTTAATACATTTATGTAGAACTCAATATGTTTCACACACTTTAGAATTATTATAAATACTGGCATTTTATAATTTAATTAACTGTTTCAGATATCAACTAATTTAATTTTCATACCAAGCCTATAAGGAAAGTTGTTACTATTACCACTTTACAAATGAATAAAATCGAAGCGCAGAGAAGGAAGCAAACCCCTCTGATGTCACACAGCCAGTGAGTGGCCGTAGCAGACCTGAACTGAGGGGTCCGGCCCCAGAGTCCATCCTCTTATTCACTAAATGTTCCTCCTACGGTTGATTCCATACTGTCCATATTTTTAGACTTCTCTACAGTAATATTGTATTATTTTTGTTAAGATCAAAGTGATTTTGCAGTGCTACAAAGGACAAAGGCCTCCCTGAAACTAGAAACTATTCCCAGCAGCTAAATGTTTCCTCTTCCCCAAAGTGTGTATTTATTTCCATGAAAAATGTCATAAATGTAACTAATCAGTAGAGATATGCAAAATTTTTATCAGGTACAGGTTTTGTCTAATTTAAATTTTCCCATCTCTACCTCACTTTAACGGAATAATATGTTTCCTGCTAATTTATAAAAAAATTAAGTTTATATCAAAGATTTATGCTTTCCTTATTCTAAGTTGTTTTCTGTTAACAGTTTGAACTTGAGTCATATCCAGCTGTCTACCTATTACAAATGAACATAATAACAAGTATGGAGCCTTCTTATGAAGACCTGAGTTGGGCTCCCAGTTAGTTGGCTTATGGCTGTGGCTGGTCGGCTGACTGTGCAGGTATTGGGGACGCAGACATTTTTTGGAGAACAGGACAGGTCTACGTCAGCAGCCATATTGCTCTCTAGAAGGAAATATCATTCATTGTACAACCTAATTCATAGACCTAAAGATAAGGGAAAATTGTGCTCCAGTGATAGCAAGTCACTTCTGATACTTAAAATATGTTTTGCAAAGCATTCCTAAGATTTCAAATTTTATTTATAGACATCTTTTTTAAACTATGCCATATGGTTTTTAAGATAACCTCTCTGTGCAGCTTTCACAATTATCACAACCAACTCTTTGACACAGTGCAGTTGAATTCCAAAACAGATTGTTCATATGCTCAGGGAGATTTGCAAGAAAATTGATTTCCAGATTATGAAAAAGAGCAGGCTTACAAGAAGTCTCAATATGTCCCCAAGTTGTTCTTCAAATTCAAAGCATTTTAGCGAACCTCAGACATCTTTGAAAATTTATGAATTACCAGAGAAGTTATTCCTTTCTAATGCTTGATTAAGATTTATAGGCACACAGGTTCTTTCTGCTTGATTAAGATTTATAGGCACACAGGTTCTTTCTAAATACAAATCTTTCAAAACAGGAAAATATCTTTCTCAATATATGTCATGACTTTCAAGGTTTGGCACCCAGGGGACGTCCATTATGACCTTCACGGTGTTTACAGCGAATGTTAAAAATGCAATGCGTCACTAGTTACCAGGGATGCGATCTTCACCAGGTTGTTTGATCTGCATCATTTCCTTTCACTTATAATTACCTAACTTAATGAAAAATATTCCAAGAACATTTAAAGTCATCCCAGCCACAAGTCAAGGCCATACTTGTGTATATGAACTTACATTTACGTCAAAATAATTGTGTAGCATTTTTCTCTGTGTAACAGAATGTTAAGTGGGGTTCTTCCTGTCCCACTTTTGGCTGGGGCCTTAGGCAATAGGTACTGAGCACTCCCCATGTTCAAGGCGGGGGTTCCAATACTTACTTGACCCAAGTCCCAGGTTCCAGGCACAGAACTTCAAAAACGTTTGGATTTCTTTAGTCATGTTTTTCACACTTTGCATTTTAAATTTTCACACAAGCCGCTGTGGACACACCGGAGTTTATACTCAGCAGAGTGGCTCCTGGGGTGGGCCAGACAGCTTCAGGGAGGAAAGGCCGGCTGCCAGAGGACCAGCCATGTGAGGAGACAGTTAGAGCTTCCAACCCCAGTGCCCAGCGCCCAGGGCCGGGCAGGGCACGGCGGATGGGGCTCAGTAGCGTGGCCAAGGGGCTCCTCGGCCGTGCTGATGTGACACTGATGGACGTGCTGCTTTGCTGGGTGGGTGCCTTGGCTAGAGACACAAGGAAGCTCTGCCCTGGGGACCCCCCAGACCTTGGTGCCCCAAGTATAAACCACCGGGCTGGTCACTGTATCCTTTATGATAACAGTCATTGCAACTGTAGTGCTGTCCGGAGTTCTGTGTCATTCCAGGGAATTGACAGACCTGAAGGCAGATTGTGGAAATCCTTGAATTTGTAGCCAAGTTGGACAGAAGCACAGGCAACTTAGATCTGGCATCTGAAATGTGTTTGATTGTGGTCCTCAGTGGGCTGGAATGTAACTGCAAGTAACCAGATGGCCTTGAGCTCTGCCTGAACGATGCCAGAGAGGTCATGAACTATGACCTCTGTTCAGCCAAAGGGGATGGAAAGGGTGAACCAGTCCCTTAGAATGGCTCCGAGACACAGAATATTGTGCAGGAAACCAGCCCCTGCATGAGAAGCACCTGCAGAGCCTTACCAGCATTGCTGACACTTACTGAGGCTCATCATGTGCCGCACACAGGTGACTGACCTGGCAGGGGCTGTAAGGACTGTCACTAGCATCGCCTTTGTACGTTATTGCCTTGTATTTGATAAGGAAACCGAGGCTTAGGTGAATGAAATGACTCAGCAACACTGAACACCTACTCGGGGGTGAGCGGAGCCGGCATCTGGGAGCAGATCTGCTTCACAGCAGACACGGTGCCCTTAATTATCACACCATGTTGATTTGCCAATTGAACGTAGGCTTTTAGAAACATATTGACAGAATGGATAATGGTGGTGAAGTCCAGATAATTCCTTTTAAAGTTGTTACTCTACACAGAGGTTCATTTGCTTCCCCAGTAACTTTCAATAAGTGGGGTGCATGTGGCACACGGCCACCTGGGGACAAACGCCCCCACCGTCCCCACCTCTGTCTCACCAGAGCCCCATTCACACAGATGCTGAGGTACCACTTCACTCATCTCAACTGCTTTAACAAGATGATATGATTTCCATTGTCAAACAGCTTGATCACAGCACATCTCAATACATCCCCTAAATGGTTGCCTGGTTTGCCACTTGGTAGGAAGGGAAATATTTTGTGAAAGAATATATAAGGTACAATTTTCCTTTTATGACATTAATCCTGCCAGAGACTAATTTTACAGTTATTTTTAATTATATACCTCGAGGCTTCAGGTATATTTTATTATTCATTTATTCTTGAGAAGTGAAAGGAAGTCTGACCTTTCTTGTGTATACACAGCATAGTGTTCACTGCTGCTGCGATGTGGATATTATCTATTATTATTATCATCATCCTCATCACTATTATCTCCCCTCCAGCATCAAAGTGCTGTGGCTGCACCAAAGAGCTGGGGGTAGGGGGG
Organism: Manis pentadactyla; assembly: GCF_030020395.1. NCBI lineage: Eukaryota > Metazoa > Chordata > Mammalia > Pholidota > Manidae > Manis > Manis pentadactyla. Next base: position 89,611,518 of record NC_080032.1, on the reverse strand, counting down.
GTTGTGATCCCTCTGACAGTCCATGGGATTTATAGCACTTTCAGCCTGCGAGGTCCCCTCAGGACATTGAGGGCACCCCAGTGTGTGTCTGTGCACGTTGCCTTCACCATCCTCAGCTGACCCCCCCTCTGAACTTTGGATGCAGCCAGAGACACACTTGGGAATCCTTCAAAATGAGTAACCCTACAGTCTCTAACACATAAAGCATTTATTATTGTTGTCTTCAATTATCTCAAATCCCAAGGATCGTAATAAATGAAGGCTCAGGAATAATGAAATAATAAATTTTCATTTAGAAGAAGTTGCAATCTGAATATCCTTAATGCCCGCCATCACTCTCACTCCAAGACTTCCCAGGACCCCGGTGAAGTCGCCCTTGAATGTCCTCAGGGCTGTCAGTAAGATTGAATCTTCAGTCTTTACTGATGCAAATCCATAACTCAAGGGACTAGAAAACATTCTTTGTGAAACAGAAAGTGACAGATACAAGGGGTTGAAGAAATCACTCTTTAGGGCTCCATTAGCAGTAGATCTCTGGATGCTTCTCTTACGAGGTTGCAAGTTCCCTGAAATCATGTGCAGCAAGCACAATGCCTCGAAATACACTTGTTTCATCAATATCAGATTTTAAAAGGAGAGACAAACAGATTCAGAGAGACACAGGCAGAGACGGAGACAAAGAGCTGACAGAGATGACCGGGAACGAGATCCATGCGCACACCGACCTCTCAGCGTCCAGAAGCTCCGAGTCCCGTCTGACCTGCTTTGGCCGCTTCGCCGTCCAGGGAGCCCCGCCCAGCACCCGGACCGTGGTCGGCCTTCCCCAGGGCCTCTGCTCCCCTGCGGGGCTCCCAGCTGTCCAGCGGCCCACACTTCACTTCCCCTCGTCCTGCAACTGCCCTGAGAATCCATAACTGATTCCCTTGTTCATCCCCACATCCCCCTGGTTGATCAAATATTGACTATAGCTAACTTTTCTGTAAAATTTGTCAAATAAAATAAAACTTTCTTACTGAGCATGGACCATTATTTGCTGTGGGAGAGCTGTTATTTGCAAGGTGGCAAATCTAAAGGTAATTCCTTTGTCCTTTCTATCCAGGTGAAAAGCCATTAACCAGCCTTTTAAGGGCACAAAAGGTCAACTGTTTGATATCATGTTTTTTAAGTAGTTTGACTATATTTAAAATAAATTTTGTTGCACTTTCTATATGTTTTCCATAGCCTTAATAATATTTTAATAGATATCATATAATTTCTGAACACACCATTTGGAGGAATCCTCTGAAATAACAAAAACATGAGGTATTACACCATTTTCCTATTCCGAGCTCTCCAGTAACAATCTGTAAAACCAGAATCATTTATTTTTACTGAATTCTGCAAATTATATTCTGAATACATCTTGGAGGTAAAAATAGCTATTACAGACAATTTATGATCATAGATGAATGATTTTGTAAAGTAAGGAAAATTGTCTTATCTGATGCATGATACACATAAGCTTGTATGCCGGTGCTCACAGGGGGCTTACCACATGCAAGGAAATACACTTGGTTGGAACCAACCCAGGGATTCTTCAACCACCACTGAAACTAGGATGGAATCATCCACTGTCTAATGTATATTTTCTAATGCTGGCCATGCAAATATCCGGGATGTACTAAGAGCCATACAGAATATAATGACAAATTCATTACAGCATTAAACACCAATCTGTCGTAATACTGTTGATGAAAGCTTTATTTTTCCTGAAAGAAAGACTCTGAACAGCATGGGTATGTATTTCCTGTGCCCTGAATATTAATATGTTCACAGCCATGGGCAGCTAGTGTGACGAACGCAGTTCACACTGTCATGGCCGCTGCGTGTCACCATTTCATGCCAACAACTTCCTCAGCCAATGAGCACGCTGCCTTGCTAGGAATTCAACGTGCCCTGAGATATTTATGGTTTACTTAGCTGTGGCCTCTATTTTTGCCCAGTATTTTGTGCAGTCAAAACAGTTTCAGTCCTTAATAGCTGAAAAAAGGAATTTACAAGTGATAGTATACACCAAATTTGTCAGATTTTGCTGAAGTTATTGTAGAAATGTATAGGATATGTATATCCTTTATGTAACAGGAAAGTAAAAGATGAAAATTAATGAGCCCAATATTGGTCTCAAAAAGTTATAAAACTAACAGTAAAATATATGCAAAGAAAGTGGAAAGAGAGAAATAATGGACATAAGAGTAGAAATTAAAGAAATAGAAAACAAAAATTAGAGAGGATCAATGAAGCTGAAGAATGGGTTTTTGGAGTGACTGAATCGATGACCCCTCGGAAAGACTAATGCAGAATAAAAGAGGAAAGCAAAAGTAATAATGTGAGGAGTGAAAAGGGACTTCATTGTAATGTCTATACATATTAAAATTACAAGAAGATATTACAACGTTTATGGTAATCAATTTGAAAATGTCAGTAAAATTAAGACATTTCAAGAATACAACAAAAGTGACACAAGGAAAAAAATTTCAAGTCCTATAACTAAACAAATTAGATCTGCAATTAAAACAAAATTCCCCAACAAAATTTCAAGCCCAGACACCTTCACTGAGAAATACTACCAAACATTTAAAAGGAAAAAAATAAAGCCAGTTTTCTATAAAACTCTTTCAGAGAATAGATAAAGAGGAAGCTCTTCTCAACTTATTCTATGTCAGTATGACCTTGAGACTAAATTCTGCCAATTGACGCAAAAGGAAAACTAGAAGTCAGGTTCACCTATGCAAATAAATGCAATAATCCTAAACAAATTATCAGCCAACCTTATCCAGTAATTTATATAGTGAGTGATATATCTTGATCAATTTGTTATTTTTCCCAGCAGGCTCAGCACTGTGGGTTTTATAGTTTACGATTGTGTAATGGATTAGAGACAAAGCCTATAGACTATAGAAATCAGCTAAAAAGACAACAGATTCCTGAACAAAACAAGAATTTTGAAAAAGTAATACCCTCTACAAAATAATGAATGGGAAAATAAAATACACTCTATAGATGTAAATGAGAGAAAAACACATCTATTTATTCTAAATAGAGATGGAGGTGAGGGACCTGGGGACTGAACCCACACTTCCTGTGTGGTCAACAATCCCAAACCAAGATATGGATATCACATAATCCAGGCTTCCGAGAGGCTACAGTTATGCGTTTCTTTCTGCCGCAAAGCCCTTTAAATGCAAAGTTGAAAGAATTCTGATGGACAAAGTTCCATGGAATCCAAGTTCAGGTGTATATATTATAATACCATGAGGAAATAACTGCCAAAATATGGAAATAGCAGAACAAAATAAAACAGTGTTGACATTATGTTTAGCATATAATTCAGCATAAAATACATGTTTAATGATATTTGAAGAAATTTTTTCAAATGATTTTAAGAGATTATTAAAAATAAATGCATAAACCTTGGCAGATTTCCCCCCAAAAATTAGTAGAATTTTAGGAACTGAAAACTATAATAATAAATGTGGAAAAAAATGAACAGGATAAAAGACACATTATACATAGCTGAAAGGAGAGTCAGTGAAGTGGAATATAAACATGAAGACAACTCAGAGGTAATGAAGCGCAACTGGGGTCAGAGGCCACTGCTGGCATGACACAGATTCTGTGAGATTTTCTGAGACTTGCTTTATAGCTGATTTTATAAATGGCCAATTTTTTGTACTATTTCATGTGGCTTGAGCATATTGTGTATATTTACATTATTGAACAGAGTGCTCTGTATTCTTTAAATAAATCAAGTAGCTAATTATGTTGTTCACATACATTTAGTTTTTCTGTGTACTCGTTTTTCCACTTCTCCTTTTACTTTTGTGAACCATCACCTACCACCATGCTGTTAGGTATGTCGCAAAGTGCTCCTGGAGAGTTTAATGCTTTTTGATGCATAGTCCAGGCACAGCTCATGGGATCGCAGTGCACTGCGCTGTGCTTCGCAAATACTGAGTCTTTTGCGAATTCAAGGCTCGTGGCAGCCCTTCGTCCAGGAAGTCTGTCGGCACCATTTTTCCAATTACATTGCTCAGTTTCTGTCTCTATATCACCTTTGGGTAACTTACAATATTTCAAACGTTTCCATTAATATTATATTTGCTATGGTGACCTGAGATCAGTGATCTTTGATGGTACAGTGGTAATTGTTCTGGGGCACCACAAACCACCCCCTTGTCAGACAGCAAACTTGATCGATACACGTGTGTGTCGTGTGTGTTCTGACTTTCCACCAACTGGCCTTCCCCCCATCTGCCTCCCTCTGCTCAGGCCTCCCTGTTCCCAAACACACAGCAACACTGACATCAGGCCAGTCAGTAAGCCTACAATGGCCAGAAAGTGTTCAAGTGAAAGGAGAGTCACATGTTTCTCACTTTAAATCAAAAGTTAGAAATGGTTAAGCTTTGTAAGGAAGGCAAGACAAAAGCTGAGACAAACCAAAAGCTAGACTTCTTGCACCAAACAGCCAAGGTGTAATGGGAAGGAAAGGTTCCTGGAGGAAATTAAAGTGCTGCTCAGTGAGCACATGGATGACAGGAGAGGGAAACCTCCTTCCTGCCGATGGGGAGAAAGTGCCAGTGTTCTGGGCAGAAGATCAAACCAGCCCCAACAGTCCCTGTAGCCAAAGCCTAATCCAGAGCAAGGCCCTGACTCTCCTCAAGTCCAGGGAGGCTGAGAGAGGGGAGGAGGCTGCAGGAGAAAAGCTGGGAGCTGGCAGAGGCTGGGTCAGGAGGTTTAAGGAAAGAAGGCGTCTCCATAAGTAAAAGTGCAGGGCAAGCAGCAGGTGCTGACAGAGAAGCTGCAGCAAGTCGCCCAGAAGATCAGCTGAGATACTGAGTGAAGGCGGCCACAGTAAACGACAGGTCTTCAGTGTAGACAGAACAGCCTTCTTTTGGAAGAAGATGCCGTCTAGGATGCCATTCATAGCTGGAGAGGAGAAGTCAGTGCCTGGCTTCCAAGCTTCCAAGGACAGGCTGACCCCCTTGTCAGGGGCTAATGCAGCTGGTGGCTTTAAGTTGAGGCCAGTGCTCACCGACCTTCTGAAAATCCTGGGGCCCTTAGGAATTCTGCTAAATCTACTCTGCCTGTGCTCTAGAAATGGAACAGCAAACTGGACGACAGCACATCTGTTTACAACATGGTTTACTCAATATTTTAAGCCCGCTCTTGAGATCTGCTGCTCAGAAAAAAGCTTCCTTTCCAAGCATTCCTGCTCACTGACGGTGCACCTGGTCACCAGGAGCCCTGACGGAGATGTGCAGTGAGACGAATGTTGTTTCATGCCTGCTGCCCGACACCCATTCTGCAGCTTACGGATCAAGGAGTATTTTCAATCTCAAGTCTTATTATTTAAGAAATACTTTCCACAAGGCTGGAGCTGCCATAGGTGGGGATTCCTCTGACGATCTGGGCCACGCTAACTGAAACCTTCTGGAAAGGATTCCCCGTTCTGGATGCCACGACGAACACCCACAATTCACGGGAAAAGGTCACAACACCAACATGAACAGGAGTCTGGAAGAGGCTGATTCCAACCCTCACGGAGGACGCCGAGGGGCTCAGGCTTCAGGGGCGGAAGTCACGGCAGATGGGGGGGAAACAGCAGGAGAGCGAGAACCAGGAGTGGGGCCTGAGGACGGGGCTGAATCGCTGCATCTCAGGATCAAACCTGAGCAGATGAGGAGCTGCTCCATATGGACAAGCAAGGAAAGTGGCTTCTTGGGATGGAATCTCCTGGTGAAGATGCTGTGAAATTGTTGATATGCCAACAAGAGATTCAGAATATGACATAAACTTAGCTGATAGAGCAGCAGCAGGTCTGTGAGCACCAACTCCCGTTTGGGAAGAAGCTGTCCTGTGGGAGAAATGCCATCAAACGGCATCACAGGCTACGGAGAGGTCACTCATGAAAGGAAGAGTCCCTCGATGCAGCAAACTTCATTGTTTTCTTATTTTAAGAAATGGCCACAGCCGCCACCTGATCAGCAGCATCAACGTCCAGGCAGGACCCTCCACCAGCACAAAGATTATGACTTGCTGGGAGTTCAGAGGATGGTCAGCACTTTTTAGCAATAAAGTAAATATTAGTTAAGGTGTGTAGATGGTTTTTGTCAATGTAATGCTATTGCATACTTAGCAAACTACGGTATAGTGTGAACATAACTGTTATAGGGACTGGGAAAACAAGAAATTCATTTGACTCACTTTATTGCAATGTTTGCTTACTGAAGTCACCTTGAACAGAACCTGCAGCACCTCTGAGGTCTGCCTGTGTGAGATCATCTTGATACAGACCAACTACAAAGTTTACCATCCACTCATGAAGAAAAAGACATTCTTACCTAACTATGAATCAAAGGAATATTTTGTCCAACAAAGAAGACATCAAAAAGAAATGAAATCTTAAACCACTCATTGCAAATCTGTAGCAAGACAAGAAGACTCTCCCTTACCACCAAAACCCAGCCTTGCACTAGCAGTTCCCGTCAATGGAACAACACGGCAATAAGACATAAACCATATAAGGATTGGAAACTAAGAGAGAAAGCTATTATTTACAGATATTAAGACTGTTTACAAAGAAACCTTGAGGAATATACATATAAATTATTCAAATTATGAACAGATTTTAGCCAATTTGCCAATATAAGAATATTACATAAAACTTAATTGCATTCCTATACCCCAGAAAGAAATTGCTAGAAACAATTTAAAAAGCAAGAAAAGATATTTAGGACAGTTACATAAATATAAAGAACCTAGACAGTGGTATTCTGAAGCTGGCTTGTACAGCTTGTAAAAGCTTATTTTCAAGAATTGTGTAAGCCAGTTAGTTATTAAATACAACCAATGTTAAAAATTAAATTATATGAATTTACAATTAAATAACTAAATATGCTATTATATTTCACAATTATTTATGTTCTTGAGCTTATTTCCAGCTGTTGTTTCTGTCTGGTGGGAATATACAATCGTGCAGTGCTCCACATTCCCAATCTGCCTTCATGTTAGTATCTTAAAATTGGCCATGTTAGAATTTACACCATGGAAATCAGCTGACTCTACAAACCATCCTCTTTGTGTTTCCCCAGAAAGCCTATTGTTAAACATTTACCAGCACATCACTGAACTAAGAAAGAAACCTAACAAAACATATAAAAGATCATTATGGAGAAAATTATTAAAATTAACTTACTGAGTACCTACTATGTACCAGCCACTATTTCCTATTTGGAAGTGACCAAAGAGGTAAAAATATGCTCTCACTTACACTGTTATCAAGGAGGAACAATGTGGAATATGGTTTAAATACTGAAGAAGTAAAATAAAAAGTAATTTATAGTAAATTAATATTACTAAGGTGGGCACTCTCAGCTTTGCTCTTCTTCAGGAATCTTGACTGTTCCTGCACCTTTGCTCTGTTTACTAATTTTAGAAGTAGATGTTCTAGGAGAAGACAGGGGTTATAATTTTAAGTAGGCTGAACAGGAGAGACCTCACTGAATGGGAGAAACTTGATTAAAGACCAGAATGAAGAGAGGAAGAAACTAAATAAGTACATAAGTTTTTTCCATTTATGTGTTACAACGTCAAACTTTGAAAGACAGCTTCACCACAGATTTACCTATATGTGGATCATGGTGGCAATCAAAATTTCAAGTTTTTGGTAGAACTTGATAATCTACTTCTAAAATTAGTAAACGGAGCAAAGGTGCAGGAACAGTCAAGATTCCTGAAGAAGAGCAAAGCTGAGAGTGCCCACCTTAGTAATATTAATTTACTATAAAGCTATAGTAATTAAGATAATACAACATTAGCAAGGGATAGAATAGAGGGTCCAGAAACAAACCCTCACAAATTTGAAAAGTTGATCTATGCCTGAGATAGCATCAGAGATCAGCTGGGGAGGGCAGGCGGATGTGGCCTAATTAGTACCTAGACAAAGAACTGTCCTTATTTTAAAGCAAAACAAAACAAAACAAGCAAATAAAATTATATCAATATCTCATATCATACATATACAATGATTTCAAATAAAATAAGAACTCAGTGAAAAAACAAAGCTTTAAAACATTTAGAAGAAAACAGGAGAATATGTTCATGATCTCAGTTTACAGCGGGATTTTTTTAAACAAGAAACATAAACACAATCTGTGGAGGACAGAAGCTGATAAATTCAACTACATTAAAGCTAAGAACCTTTGTTGATCAAAAGAACACCAACAAAGTGAACAACAAGCCGTGATGTTTGCTGAGTAGGACTGGCTGGGCGGGCAGGGAACGGGTCACCGGGAGAGGTGCGGACGAAACAGGAGCTGCACTGACGGAATCGATGCTGCAGCCGGGCAGTGGGTACCTGGGGTTCACGCGACTATTTTCTCTACTTTTGTACATGTTTGAGACATTTCATAATAAAAGGTCTCAAAGGCCACACTGGAGAAATTATTCATGATGCATATATATAGAAACAAAGATTAACATCCGAAGCATGTGAAGACCTAAAAATTTAATAAGAAAATAAAAAGAACTCAATGGGGGGAGAAAAGGCAATAGACATGAGTATGTTTCCATAGAAAAGGATCAGAAAGCACATGAAAAGATATTCAACCTTGTGTACAATCAAGGAAATTAAAATTAAAACCACAATGAGATGCTGAAGCTACCAGATTGGCAAAAGTAATAAATTTGAGAATAATGTGAATAAATAAATGATATGCAGCTGATAGAATAATTTGGCTTATCTAACAAAGAGCCACATGACCTCTAAACCTACAAATTGATTCCAAGTAATATCTGTTATCTGTACAGAACGTACACAAAGACACACATACAAGAAAAAAATGGTCTTAGCAACAATGTTTGGAATGGCAAAAAAGGCAAACCACCAAACTCCCCACTGGGAACAGAAAGGACCAGTTATTTGTGGCATTTCCCTTCAATGTAACACAGACTGAGGATGAACAAACCCGAGTCCCGGGCAGCACCGGCACATCTCAGGAAGAAAACTGAGTGCGCAAAGGAGGCCTGGAAAGACACATCATGTTTTCAGGGCTCTATTTACATTACGTCCCAGAAATGCAAAAATAAATGATATATCCATCAAAATGAATTTGTGTGTGGAGAAATAGGGTGAAAAGCAAGATACAAACATAAACACTCACTGTAGAGGCGTCCACTGGAGGGAAGGAAGAGGAGGAGACCAGAGAGGCCCAGAGAGGCCCAGGGAGGCCCACAGAGGGCCTCACGGTATTCTAAGCAGTGGGTAAAGGGTTGTTTTCAGTATTATTTGATAAGCTTACAAATATTTTATGAACTCCTGCCTACATGATATATTTCATAATACATACATTGATTTGTAAAGGGGTAATGTATATGACAATTTTGGTGGGAGAATTTTTTTCATTGCAAAGTGGATGATACTCTTTGAAGACTACAATGACCCCTATGATCTAGAAATGTTCCCCTGCATTATCAGCACCCAGCACCCTGAGCAGAACGCACAGAGCTAAACCACAGGGAACAGAGCTAGCAGTGCTCAGCGGGGAGGAGGGGACCCACCCCCACCCTCCCACCATGCTGTGAGGCGCCTGCAGTGTCATCTGTCTGGTAAAACGCACAGGGAACGCTCAGAGGCCTCCACCATCCCCCGGTCGCCCTCCTTTCCTTTCTGCTCGGTGCCACTTGTTCTCAAACGACAGCCACACACAGCAAATCCGTAGTCCCTCTCTCACCCGCTTCAAACAGAGCCTGTTTAGATAACTGCGTGGCAGGTAAAAATCATCTGAATCCAAGCCAGACTGAGTATAATGATGAAGATGATGGACTTTAAAGAAAGAGTACATTCCATTTAACCTGCTGGATCAAGGTCCCAGCAGGGAACAGCGAGAGTCGGCGCTGCACACGGACCCTGGGCTGATGCGGACACGTCCCGACGGGTCTCCGTGCTCAAGTCTCTGCAATCAGTCCGACCCATGTTCATGTCTAATCATATATAATGCCTTAATTATTCATTTCCCTCACTAGACCACATGTTTTATGAGTGCAGGGACAATATACTTTTCATTCTCAAACGCCCAGCATTGGACATGCAGTAAACACTCGTAAACAGCACATGAGTGCATGAGGTCGCCATCCCAGAAGGCAGCGTCCGTTCCCTCCGCCTCTCAGCTTCCACGGGTGAGGGCGGACGGCGGACCCTCCCCACACTCCCCCGGAGCGGCCCCGGCTGAGCCCTGACTCCGATGGCACCAGAGAAGGAACGGACGGGGGAACGCGTCAGGCCCCAAGGGCGGCCTTCCATTCCGTCCTGAGGAGCCAACAGCCTCACGCCGGAGGCCCAGGGAGTGCCGCCCGTTGGCAGAGCCCCGTCCAGTCATTGCCCACCACCAGCCAAGGGTCACACCCAAGCATTTCATTCGATTCCACTCAGTCACCCTTGAGGGAGAAAGAAGACACCGAGAAGTCGGTATCGAAATATGCTTCTACGCTCACAGAACTCTTTCTGTGGAAGAGATGAAGAGATTTGCCCCCAAACTAGAGACTGCCACTAAGGAAACACTTGGGCCCCGGTCACAACATGCGGGTGATCTTTGGCAAACCGCTCCATGGCCCTGGACCTCAGTGATTTCGACTGTTAGCTGAGGGAAATGGCTCTGCGGCCATAACACCAAGGGTGTAGCTTGGAGATTTCAAAGGATTGATTTTCAGAACTGGCACATTATCATGGAATAATGCTCAGCTTGAAAACCTGATTGAAAGCTGAGGGAATTTGCTTTCCACAAACCACCTCTACAGAACATGTTACAGGGACTGCTCTAGATGGGAGCACTCCTAGAAAGAGCACAGCACAAAACACCCAACATATGAAGAATCGAGGAGGAGGAACAAGAAGGGAGAGAAGAAAAGAATCTCCAGACAGTGTATATAACAGCTCAATAAGCGAGCTAAGTTAGGCAGTAAGATACTAAAGAGGCTAACCTTGAACCTTTGGTAACCACGAATTTAAAGCCTGCAATGGCAATAAGTACATATCTTTCAATAGTCACCCTAAATGTTAATGGGCTGAATGCACCAATCAAAAGACACAGAGTAACAGAATGGATAAAAAAGCAAGACCCATCTATATGCTGCTTACAAGAAACTCACCTCAAACCCAAAGACATGTACAGACTAAAAGTCAAGGGATGGAAAAACATATTTCAAGCAAACAACAGTGAGAAGAAAGCAGGGGTTGCAGTACTAATATCAGACAAAATAGACTTCAAAACAAAGAAAGTAACAAGAGATAAAGAAGGACACTACATAATGATAAAGGGCTCAGTCAAACAAGAGGATATAACCATTCTGAATATATATGAACCCAACACAGGAGCACCAGCATATGTGAAACAAATACTAACAGAACTAAAGGGGGATATAGACTGCAATGCATTCATTCTAGGAGACTTCAACACACCACTCACCCCAAAGGATAGATCCACTGGGCAGAAAATAAGTAAGGACACGGAAGCACTGAACAACACAGTAGAGCAGATGGACCTAATAGACATCTATAGAACTCTACATCCAAAAGCAACAGGATATACATTCTTCTCAAGTGCACATGGAACATTCTCCAGAATAGACCACATACTAGGCCACAAAAAGAGCCTCAGAAAATTCCAAAAGATTGAAATCCTACCAACCAACTTTTCAGACCACAAAGGCATAAAACTAGAAATAAACTGTACAAAGAAAGCAAAGAGGCTCACAAACACATGGAGGCTTAACAACACGCTCCTAAATAATCAATGGATCAATGACCAAATCAAAATGGAGATCCAGCAATATATGGAAACAAATGACAACAACAACACTAAGCCCCAACTTCTGTGGGACGCAGCAAAAGCAGTCTTAAGAGGAAAGTATATAGCAATCCGAGCATATTTAAAAAAGGAAGAGCAATCCCAAACGAATGGTCTAATGTCACAATTATCGAAATTGGAAAAAGAACAGATGAGGCCTAAGGTCAGCAGAAGGAGGGACATAATAAAGATCAGAGAAGAAATAAATAAAATTGAGAAGAATAAAACAATAGCAAAAATCAATGAAACCAAGAGCTGGTTCTTCGAGAAAATAAACAAAATAGATAAGCCTCTAGCCAGACTTCTTAAGAAGAAAAGAGAGTCAACACAAATCAACAGTATCAGAAACGAGAAAGGAAAAATCATGACGGACCCCACAGAAATACAAAGAATTATTAGAGAATACTATGAAAACCTATATGCTAACAAGCTGGGAAACCTAGGAGAAATGGACAACTTCCTAGAAAAATACAACCTGCCAAGATTGACCCAGAAAGAAACAGAAAATCTAAACAGACCAATTACCAGCAACGAAATTGAAGCGGTAATCAAAAAACTACCAAAGAACAAAACCCCCGGGCCAGATGGATTTACCTCGGAATTTTTTCAGACATACAGGGAAGACATAATACCCATTCTCCTTAAAGTTTTCCAAAAAATAGAGGAGGAGGGGATACTCCCAAACTCATTCTATGAAGCTAACATCACCCTAATACCAAAACCAGGCAAAGACCCCACCAAAAAAGAAAACTACAGACCAATATCCCTGATGAACGTAGATGCAAAAATACTCAACAAAATATTAGCAAACTGAATTCAAAAATACATCAAAAGGATCGTACACCATGACCAAGTGGGATTCATCCCAGGGATGCAAGGATGGTACAACATTCGAAAGTCCATCAACATCATCCACCACATCAACAAAAAGAAAGACAAAAACCACATGATCATCTCCATAGATGCTGAAAAAGCATTTGACAAAGTTCAACATCCATTCATGATAAAAACTCTCAGAAAAATGGGAATAGAGGGCAAGTACCTCAACATAATAAAGGCCATCTATGATAAACCCACAGCCAACATTATATTGAACAGCGAGAAGCTGAAAGCATTTCCTCTGAGATCGGGAACTAGACAGGGATGCCCACTCTCTCCACTGTTATTTAACATAGTACTGGAGGTCCTAGCCATGGCAATCAGACAAAACAAAGAAATACAAGGAATCCAGATCGGTAAAGAAGAAGTTAAACTGTCACTATTTGCAGATGACATGATACTGTACATAAAAAACCCTAAAGACTCCAACCCAAAACTACTAGAACTGATATCAGAATACAGCAAAGTTGCAGGATACAAAATCAACACTCAGAAATCTGTGGCTTTCCTATATACTAACAATGAACCAACAGAAAGAGAAATCAGGAAAACAACTCCATTCACAATTGCTTCAAAAAAAATAAAATACCTCGGAATAAACCTAACCAAAGAAGTGAAAGACTTATACTCTGAAAACTACAAGTCACTCTTAAGAGAAATTAAAGGGGACACTAACAGATGGAAACTCATCCCGTGCTCGTGGCTAGGAAGAATTAATATCGTCAAAATGGCCATCCTGCCCAAAGCAATATACAGATTTGATGCAATCCCTATGAAACTACCAGCAACATTCTTCAATGAACTGGAACAAATAATTCAAAAATTCATATGGAAACACCAAAGACCCCGAATAGCCAAAGCAATCCTGAGAAAGAAGAATAAAGTAGGGGGGATCTCACTCCCCAACTTCAAGCTCTACTATAAAGCCATAGTAATCAAGACAATTTGGTACTGGCACAAGAGCAGAGCCACAGACCAATGGAACAGACTAGAGAATCCAGACATTAACCCAGACATATATAGTCAATTAATATTTGATAAAGGAGCCATGGACATACAATGGGGAAATGACAGTCTCTTCAACAGGTGGTGCTGGCAAAACTGGACAGCTACATGTAGGAGAATGAAACTGGACCATTGTCTAACCCCATATACAAAAGTAAACTCAAAATGGATCAAAGACCTGAATGTAAGCCATGAAACCATTAAACTCTTGGAAGAAAACATAGGCAAAAACCTCTTAGACATAAACATGAGTGACCTCTTCTTGAACATATCTCCCCGGGCAAGGAAAACAACAGCAAAAATGAGTAAGTGGGACTATATTAAGCTGAAAAGCTTCTGTACAGCAAAAGACACCATCAATAGAACAAGAAGGATCCCTACAGTATGGGAGAATATATTTGAAAATGACACATCCGATAAAGGCTTGACGTCCAGAATATATAAGGAGCTCACACGCCTCAACAAACAAAAAACAAATAACCCAATTAAAAAATGGGCAGAGAAACTGAACAGACAGTTCTCCAAAAAAGAAATACAGATGGCCAACAGACACATGAAAAGATGCTCCACATCGCTAATTATCAGAGAAATGCAAATTAAAACTACAATGAGGTACCACCTCACACCAGTAAGGATGGCTGCCATCCAAAAGACAAACAACAATAAATGTTGGCGAGGCTGTGGAGAAAGGGGAACCCTCCTACACTGCTGGTGGGAATGTAAGTTATTTCAACCATTGTGGAAAGCAGTATGGAGGTACATCAAAATGCTCAAAACAGATCTACCATTTGACCCAGGAATTCCACTCCTAGGAATTTACCCTAAGAATGCAGCAATCAAGTATGAGAAAGATCAGTGCACCCCTATGTTTATCGCAGCACTATTTACAATAGCCAAGAATTGGAAGCAACCTAAATGTCCATCGATAGATGAATGGATAAAGAAGATGTGGTATTTATACACAATGGAATACTACTCAGCCATAAGAAAAGGGCAAATCCAACCATTTGCAGCAACATGGATGGAGCTGGAGGGTATTATGCTCAGTGAAATAAGCCAAGCAGAGAAAGAGAAATACCAAATGATTTCACTTATCTGTGGAATATAAGAACAAAGGAAAAACTGAAGGAACAAAACAGCAGCAGAATCACAGAACTCAAGAATGGACTAACAGGTACCAAAGGGAAAGGGACTGGGGAGGATGGGTGGGTAGGGAGGGATAAGGGGTGGGGAGAAGTAGGGGGGTATTAAGATTAACATGCATGGGGTGGGGTAGGAGAAAAGGGAGGGCTGTACAACACAGAGAAGGCAAGTAGTGATTCTACAACATTTTGCTATGCTGATGGACAGTGACTGTAAAGGGGTTTATAGGGGAGACCTGGTATAGGGGAGAGCCTAGTAAACATAATATTCATCATGTAAGTGTAGATTAGTGATACCAAAAACAAAACAAAACAAAACAAAAAGGGCAGTTCCTGTGTGGTAACCTCCAATGAGTTCTACACAAGGGTATAAAGGGCACATAAAAGTGTAGGCAAAGGGTCTGTTTGCGTTTATACAGAAGATCAAAGCCTAATTGGGCTACCCTGAAAATGAACTAAGATACTATATGAAAAAGAACTTCCAACATCTGCACTCTCTGGAAGACTCATGCCAGATGATCATCAAAAAACCCCAACAAAGATCCACGCACTGCTACAGCTGTAGATGCACTCATCCCACCAGCTCCTGGACTTGCCATGGGAATGAAGGAGATATCTAAGCTGGCCTGTGCATACAGTAAAACAACAAATTTGACTGGATCTATACTGTTGGAACTCAACCAAGAATTAGGAGAAGCACAAATTGTAGCGCTCCAAAATCTTACAACTACAGACTATTTACTGTTAAAAGAACATAAGGGATGTGAACATTCCCCAGGAATGGGTTGTTTTAATTTGTCTGATTTCTCTCAGACTGTTCAAGTTCAGTTGGACAATATCCACCATATCATAGATAAGTTTTCACAAATGCCTAAGGAGCCTAACTGGTTTTCTTGGTTTCACTGGAGATGGCTGGTAATTACAGATATGCTTTGGTTATGTAACTATACTCCTATTATGTTAATGGGTGTGTGCAATTTAAGTAGTAGCTTAAAACCTATACATGCTGAAGTTACTCTACAAGAAGATATGTCAAAGAAATAATCAATCTTCCCATGTTTTCTTCCGCCTGCTACTTCTACAGCTTTTCTTCTTCCTTCCTAATTACAACCCTTAAATAGAATTCGTGCCTCATATCAAATTTACCGAGTATCATAATTCTTCCAAGTGGTAAAGATACCTTAAGACAAATGCTGGGCATAGAAGCCACAGGGATAAATCTGCAAAAAAGTAAAAAGCTAACCTTTTCAAACAATATTGCTTCTCTCTCACTTGCCAACTCTACATTTCCCTGTATGGCCCCGGAAGATGACTGGTTAGCCAGAGACGGGTAAGATTCCTCAAGGGAGGAACAACCTAAGACAGGCACAGTCACAGGGGGGTCATCAGGTGAGAAATTGGGGATCAACAGAGGTGAGGCTTAGAACCTCACCCCCCCGTTCTGAGAGAAATCTTCTGCATACGTGGATGTTTTATTGCCCCTGTCTAGCTTGGATTAACACATAGTCTACAGGCACACACCTGATCATCTACATTTGCTCTCTTACAACACTAAACTATGTTTTCTACCTTTATCTTCTATCTACCTACCACTTCAGCATTTTATTAAAAATAATAATAATAAAGAGAGAAATGTGGTATCCACATATAAATCAAGTATAAAAACCAAATGAGTATTCATATTTGAACTGTTTATAGTTCATAATGCATGAGCAAAACCGAAGGTTTCTGTGATGGCTGCCCTTGTACTGTTCACTATGTAACTTATTCATTATGTAAGAATTTGTTCTCCATGTAAGAACTTGTTTGTTATGCCTCAGAAGATTGGAGACTGACGAAAATTAGGCTTGGGGTGGATTAATGATTGTGCATTGAGCATTGACTCCCCTATACAGAATTTTATTGTCATTAACAACCATTTGATCAATAAATATGAGAGATGCCCTCACAAAAAAAAAAAAAAAAAAAAGGACAGACTTCCAATGGTAAAATAAATAAGTAACCGGGATGTAATGTATAGCATAAGGAATATAGTCAAGATACTGTAACAGCTTGGTAGGGTGTTAGCTGGAACCTAGAATTATGTATATAAATGTTTTATCACTGTGTTGTACACTTGAAACTAATGTAATGTAATATTGTGCGTCAACTACCCTTCAATAAAAAATATAATTATCTTTAAAAAAAAAAAAAAAAAAGATTCATTTCATCTGGATAAGTCCATTCCTAATCTCTCAAAGCATCTTCTGTAAAGCGTTTATTTAATGAGGTGTTTCTAACCAAATAATTTTTTTCTTCTGCCTAAATAATTGTTCTCTAGATGCTATATTCTTCCTTTAAAAGTAATCACTGCATTCCATCTTGGAAGAAACTCACTTAATGCTAGAAATGGAGAAAAAAATAATGGTGAATAATAGTAACAGGTAGGTAAAAGCTAATGATTTTATACACATACACTCATAAAAAAAATGAATATTATCCTGTGCTATAATCAACCATAATTGTTATATCTTTGTGTAGATAAAGGGAAGGAAATTTTCTTACAAATGTGTGCGCTAAGGGCTTACTGAATAATGATCACTCTCCTATAGCATTTTTGTGTTGTTAACATTACTAACCAGGCAAAAATCCTTAACCTGCATCAACTCTTTCGATCACACTTTATATTGGGTTGTTTTCACAAAGAACCACTGAAATGTTTGTTTTAAAGGACAATAATCTTTATTCTCCACATTTATAAAGTAATTGGTGATTTTACCTGGTAAAAAAAAAAAAAAAAAGAAAACCTGATTGATGCAGTCGTTCATCCATTTTTCATTCACCTCATGCCTCTGTTGCAGTTACTGGAATGATGGAAATATTACAGGGTCATTAAAAAAACAACCTGTACCCTGTCAAAACTGCTTATCGACAGTAAGGAACAAGTGTACACTTCAAATACACATGGAAGCCCCACGAGTATGTAGCATCTCTAGCTTAACAACTAGACCCAACAGACGGACCCCGGAGGCCTGCATTCACGCACACGTCTCGTCTGTATCTGAGGAGTTTCACTGCTCGCCCGGCGCGCCCACCGTCAGGCAGCAGGTCGGGAGTCCGAGGACGTGACCCTCTGCTGTTCACTGGCGCTGTTCAGAAATGTGATCGGAGTGTGTAAGCCGGACAGAGAAGACAAGGGCTGCGCGGTGTCACTTACGAATAAAATCTAAAAAAAGAAGTCAATCTCATAGAAACAGAAAGTAGAAAAGTGGTCACCAAGGGCCGAGGGGAGGGGAAATGGGCACAAACTTTTCAACTATAAGACGCGTAAGGTCTGAGGATCTAATGTAAAATATGGCGATGACAGTGATCAGGCTGTATTCTATAATTGAAATTTTGTAAGAAAGTGGAACTTCATGTTCTCAAAAAAGGAAGGAAATTTGATTAAAACGTGACAGTGTGACACAGTACCTCCCCAGTGCCGGAGGGGGAAGGACGTGCCTCTCGGGCAGTTTTCCTAATGAAAATGACTGTTTGAATTCAACCATGAGGAAACACCAGATAAACCCAATGAGAGGGATATACTATAATATGACTGGCCTATCCTCTTTAAAAATGACAGGGTTTTAATAAAAGGCTAAGGAATGACTTGATGTTAAAGGAAAGTAAAAAATTGTTTTAAGTAAATGCAATGTCAGATCCAGGATTGCATCTTGGACTGGTAAAAGAATTGCTATCATAGACATTAAGGGAATAGTTGTCAAAATCTGGTGTGGGCTGTAGCATTAATATCTTATTGTTATTAAATATCCTGATCTTTATAACTGTCTTGTGTTTATGAACAAAAAAAGTCCTTAAAGGAGACATTTCTAGAAAATACCACTGAAGTATTTAGGGGTGTATACATAATAACAATATGTACATACAAAGAAAAAATGATAGTGCAAATAAGATTAAAGTGTTAACAGTAAATCTAGATATATGGGAGGTTTTGTACTATTTTTGCAACTTCCCTATACATTTTAAATCATGTCAAATAAAAGGCTAGGAAAATAACTGAATGTGTATTTCCCAATCAAAGAGCTGGGAATATAAAGGGTTTTTAATCACAGTCTAATTCTACAAGAAAAGGCAGAAAAAATAATTATGGCAGCAAGGTGCCGAGGAGCAGGTGTGCACAATCAGAGCAGACCACAGTATTACCTGGGACGTAGGGACATGCTTCAGACAAAATACTACTGCTGCAGACATCTAGAAAACAGCCACAGAGGGAGAAAGCCAGTACTTCCTGTTTGAGTGACAGAGAACAATTACCGAGCCATGGCAGAGGGTCACCTGCTACAGCCTAAAACCAGCCAATGTGCTTTGTCACACGAAGGGTAAGAAGCTCAGTGGCTCCGCACCAGTTGTGTGGACAGTGAAAGAGTAAATCACTGCCCCGGTCATCTTCCCTTCGAAAGGGAAGAACAAGTGACTGGGACCATCTAGGATTTCCTCCCAAGGGACATAGTGTTCCTAGGGTTCCATAGGGGTTGCATACTCCTTGGACTTGTAGCTGAATTTCACAAGCTCCATCAAGAATTGTAGCTGTGTAACGATCCAAATGTGGAGTTTTTTCACATGTCTAATTGACAGAAGATTTGAAATACCATCTGTTATCATATTTAAACTTCAGAAATCTTCTCTAGAAATGTTCTTTTTCTCAAGGAAAGAAGGTTCTTTAACACAAGTTCAGTAGAATTTTAACAAATGAGATGCTCCATCAGGCAGCCAGCAACATGTTTTTCCTGAAACACAGCATCTGAATTCACACATTGTCCCAGCGTTCCTCAACTCATGAAACGTCCTTTCAGCACCCGTCAGCAGAGCAATGATAAAAGAGGGATTTCTCTCTGCATACTTGTTCTCTACCTTTAAATGCAATGAATTCAGTTTAACAGTTACTCATTTCTCCACTCCATATCTTTCATTTGCCCATATAGTCCATTCTCCTGTATTTCCACTTGCGTTAAAGTTCAAACCCTGCCTATTCCTGTATCAGGAGGAGAGGCTGACTAGCACACTCACACGTCTAGACGACCTCATTCCCTCTTCAGTGGAAACCGGTGCTGCGAGAGCTCTGCCAGCTGCACGCCCCCTGCTTCCGGTGGGCAGCTGCTCTGACACTGTATCGGTTCAACCTGTCTCCCGCCTCTTTGCTTTATGGTGGTGGTGGTGACCAAGATGAAAAATTGAGTCGTTAATGTATGTCAGCATTTCACAGGCATTCTTCCACCTACTCCTTACAACGACCATTTGGGTATTAGAGCCTTCATTCTGTGCCCTAGGAAACTAAAGCCCAGCAAAGGGAAGCTATTTGCCTAAGCTCATTCACTCAGCTGGTTACTATCTAGTGGCCCTAGTGTAAGTGGTGGAGTGGCCTAGTTACTTCCTTTTGGTTGTAACTGGAAATCGAGTCCCTAATCTAAGATCTCCAATCAGTCTACATTTGGGAATGGATAAAGGCTATATACGTGTGTACACACACACACACACACACACACACACACACACACACACACACACACAGAGGTACAATATTTTCAGACCTATAATGAATCATGGTTAAAATAATTTTTCCTTACAGAATGAAAATCTCACAGGGGTGGGTAAACTGGCCTCTCAGTCACCATAATCCCTTGACTTATCTTCATTTGGTTTTCTGTCTTCTCTTCCTCCCTTCTTCCCTTCTTGCCTTCCTTTTTTTGTTTATTCAGCTACACCCTGCTTTCTTCCCAAAAGATCTATAATAAAGCCATCTGCACCACATAAGGAGATATTACATAATCTCCTTACTCTTGTTTCTTAATAATTTGTTCTCATCAGTAGATGTGGTCAGTCTGTGCTCTCTTAACCATTCAGCACAGAAACAAACCCTGAAGGCTCCGTATCAGTCCACCCAGCAATAACGCTTTCATCATTGTCACACACTGTCCGGGTCACCTTATTTGACTTCATCTTTCATCGAGGGTGTTTCCGTTGCTCAGCATCCAGTCTGAGTAGATGCAGCACCGACTCCATCTCAGCTGCATTGTTGCTGTAAGTCCTTAATGGAAGCACCAGACCAATTCCATACGTCTCCTTTCAGCTGCACTTAGTATTATACACTGGCTCACAAGGAGCAAATGTCAGCAGTTCTTTGTGTATTCTGACCCCACTTTGCCACGTAGTCTCCTGAAAAGGGCTTCCCGTCCTCGGTGAACAGTTTCAGGAAGACTAAGTCACCTCACTGTCGCTCAATACAGGCTTTGCTTTTCTCTGTTAAGGGGACTGGGTTCATGTGTGGAATGAAGATCATTAATACCCAGCATGACTTGAGTGAATGCATTCAACATCACGTTAGAACCACTGAACTGCAGTTGGTTCATTCATCTGCCGTTCCTCATAGGTAGTATTTTATTAGATGCCAGACCTCACTGATGGAATTCACCATCTGAAAATTAAATTAAAACAAGAAGCCTCCTTGTATCTTTAACCCATCTCTGTACTTGAGTAATATTTTTGTGGCTCAAGCATAGTAAGTGGAGGACTATGTGTATATGGACCTTGAGAAAGGAACTTTGATCATCTGAGGGCTCTTTTATTCTTGAGCATGATTCCCTGCTAACCTTTCACGCTATTCACATTTCAGAGTTGTTTTTCACGTAAATGCGAAATTGCTGCTCAAAGTTTTAATGGCTTTTTACAACTGAGTATCACCACTCTTAAACGTCCTGCATCTATGATGTGCTCACATCCCTCATGACACCTGTAGATGACTCATCTGATACTCATACCTCACTTCATTTTTCCACAGAAGTGTGTATATAATATGTGTATCTATGTCTATGCACTAAAACCATCAAAGGAAAATTCTTTTGATCCTGAGTAACCTTCTGAAGGAGGAAGTATTGTCACCCTCATTGGATGATAAAGAAAATGAGGTTCAGAGAGGTTTGTGCAGGTCGCCTAAGTAGTAAGGCCAGGACTTGTAAACAGACAGTCTACCCTCCTAGTCATGCTGTGATTTAGAATTCACCAACTTATGTTATGCCCTTTCTGCCACCTCTGTGTTGTCGTGAGAATTACAATATTGTCATTATTTTATAGCCTCAGAGAGGCTAAGTGACTTGTCCAAACTCACACAGTAATGAACAGCTGAGGCTCAATCTCAGGGCCTCTGGCGTCAATGCCTTCACTGGATCACTGTTTATGCTGCCTTCATCGTTCACAAAAAGAGCGACCAAATGGCTGTTTCAGACCAGGAAGGGGCAACAGTTATTAATGCATCACTTGCACAGATTCATTTTCTTCATGCCCAGTGTAAAACAAAGCTAGTTGGTTTATTATTTTTTTTAAATATGCTCAGGGATATGTATCAATGCAAGTGGCAGGCTTGAGGCTTTGGGGGGCTGGATCAGGGGAGAGCAGAGCCGCAGACGCAGTCACACCCGGCAGACTTCGCGGGGTGGCATGGACGGCATGGACGGCATGGACGGCTGGAAAGGGGAAGTTTCTTCCCACTAAGACCTTCCAACAGCAGCATTACCCGCCGCCTCTCAGAAGGGAAGGGGGCAGGGCACCCCGGGGCACAAGGAGAAAGTGGAGGTGGGCTTCTGTCCGCGCGATGCCCCTCAGCCCCACGACACGCAGTCCAGTGGGGGGGCTCTAAGGGGCAGGAGGGCTTGGCGTCTCCTGTAGCCAGACCCTGTCTTATCTGCGGTTAGCAGCTGCTGGGTGCAGTTTCCCAGGCTCTATCTGCCTAGAAATGGGCTTATTTGGAGCTATGTTTAAAGCAACTGGATGTGTAAGAACCTGAGTTTGGTGCCAGCGCAGTGTCCTCGCCTGCTATGAAGAAGTAAACGCGGCAGGGGCCTGTTAGGCTGAAGCACAGATGCCACCTCAGGCCCATTTACAGAACAATATACAAATCTCCGATCTAAAGACTGAACGTCAAGTCATTTGTGCGGTGGAAAAGAAAATAAGTATGTGAGTTTTCCTCCTGTTTAAATGTTTAACAAACAAGCCGGTAAGTTCTACCCTGACTTCAGACTACAAGTAGAAGAAATAAATGCCCAGGCTTTGCAAGACTTACAGCTTCTATCAGCAAATTCAGCTGGTGCTAGAAACCACGGCATGTGGCATTTGTTTAATAAACTGATGTGTAAACTGAAGAACAATTTCGGATTTTGTCTTTTCTGTCTCTTACAGCCTCCGTTCTGCCTTCAGCATTCTCCCAAATGGAGCTGAGGCTGTGGGCTGGGTTCTGGCTGCTAGCTAATTTTGGCAGAGTGTCAACTCCTTGAAATATCCACAGACGCCCTGACAACTGAGAACACCATGTAAAATCGCTGGAGTTTAACTGAAAACTGCCTAGTCCTAGGTCCAAGCCCTCTCCATAGCCTTGACGTATGCCCAGTGTTTTCAGAATACTGCCTTAGCTGTTCACACAAAACCTCAGGGTTGCAAGGCATTGATGTTGGGCCGTTCCTTTGACTTACAGATGAGAGTAAGCGATGTCCCAACGTCATGGCCTGAGACAGCAGCTGCTGACAGGCCGGAAGTCAGAGGTCTCAAGCTCAGAAGGAGCTCCTGCGTTCGTCTGCGCCACGTCACCACGTTATGAATCCCCCTCATTTGGTCTTTGGCCAGGAGGAGAATATGCAGTTGGACAGTATGAGGTGTGACCCTCACATTTTCTTTTAGTATATTGATTCTGGCCAGACTGAGCTCCACATAACCATAAAAGACATAAAACAGCTCTTTGAGTGAACAGTGACTCGCCAGCCCTATCTGAATGCTGCTAACACAGAACATACTATTTTCTACCCCTTGGTCTCTCTTCTCCCTCTGGTGCCCCTGTCACGCGAATATAGTTCTGTTTGGATTGGTCACACGCTCTCTCAGCATCCTCTCATTTCTAAAGAGTCTTTCTTCTCTCGGTTCCTCGGCTTCATTGTTTTCCTTTTCTGTTTCCATCTCGTTGCTTGTCCTCTCCACGGGCAGCAATCCCTATTCATTCCCTCCACTGTGTGTTTCAGTCACTGCATTCTTCAGCTCTGAGTGGTGCTTTTTCAACTCGTCTCTTTGTTGAAGTCCTCCTTCAGACGGTCAATATATTTCCTCAGATCAGTGAGCATATTTATGACTGTTACTTTGAAATCTTATCAAGAAAATTGGTGCTCTTCATTTCACTTAGCTCTCCTTCTGGTGTCTTGCCCTGCACTTCTGTTTGGGATATGTTCCTTTGCCTCCTCGTTTTGTCTGGGTTTTCGTGTTTCTTCTTTTGCATTAGATGGATCTGCTGTGCCACCTGGTCTGGAACATACTATTTTCATTGAAAGAGTTAAGCCACTTCTCTTATCAAAGAGATCAGAGATCTGATCATTAGATTTGCCTAAGAGACCTGGAATTCTTCAATCCCAGTTTGATCTTAATTCTTAATTTATTTTTAATTTGCATAGTTAATAATTAGAAATGCTCAAGTTAATGCCATTACTGCTACTGAGTGGTAGAAGGAAAAAGGGTTTCTATTTGCTGAGTATTACTAACAACCAGAATGTATTACAATGTGTCAACAATCAGAACTTTCATTCTGTTCATAGAAGCATTTCCTGAAGTTGGGGATTATCGTACATGGAATGAAGAAAGCAGCTTGGGGGGATTCATTATTGATATTCATAGAGCCTTAATTAAAATACTTTCAAACTTTCCAGAGATATAATTCCATCATTTAATAATTAGGAATGCAGAGGAAAGACTTTCCACACATGTACAGTATTAAAGGCATCGCTCGGCTAGTTTGTAATCTCTATACATTTATTCTGAACCTGCTACTTTAAAGAAATGAAAATTAATAAAAAATTATGTTTATAAATAAAACATTACATAAAGCTTGAAAATAATGGCCATGTTAAATTTAAACTTTTTTGTCTAACTGCCTTTATCCAGAAGAAACTAGAAGAGGAAGATGAGGCCCAAGAAGTGGAGAAGGGAAAATGTGCAGCAAGGAGGACCCTGGACCAGGCGGTGAGGACCCGAGCCCGGGTCCCGATGCCAGGCTCATCAACCGCGCGAGTCTGAGGGAGCGGTGCCCCCCCACAGCCCCAGCTCCCACACCGCCTGTCTCTCTGGGCTGCTGGCGGTGAGCATGCTTGGAGAATGTAACGGATCTCCTGGCAGAGGGAACGGCCAGTCATTCAGGGAAGCGTGACTGCCGTGCAGATTTGCTTGAGATGGTCTTTACATCAGATTTCTGCAACTTTCACATTCTGAGGAAACATAAGTCTGGTCGTACCAGATGAGTCTGCCCAAAAAGTGTTCAGAAAAAATGGCTGCCCTTCATCCTAAAGCCCCACCACAAAAAAAAGAGTCTTTCATACAGAAACACAATTAAACAAGCAAAAAGCCTATAGGCAATTTGATTACATTAATCACCTCCTTCCCCGACCTCTTCCTGTAGCTAAGAACCACCGACTTGACCAAGTCTAGTTATGGTTACGGGCGGCTACAAGAGCGGAGAGTTAATTTTCAAAAGTATATTCTGGAAACAGGAAACAAACTGTCACTAGAGTGCAGAGGGGCCGGGGGGCCTGGGGAGATGGGTAAAGGGTATCAAGAGGCAAGACCTTCCAGTTATAAAACAA
Organism: Manis pentadactyla; assembly: GCF_030020395.1. Lineage (NCBI taxonomy): Eukaryota > Metazoa > Chordata > Mammalia > Pholidota > Manidae > Manis > Manis pentadactyla. The sequence continues at coordinate 89,585,967 of NC_080032.1, read as the reverse complement.
ATCATGGGAATATAATATAAATCTAAGGGAGTATAGTCAATAATACTGTAACAACATTGTGTGGTGACAGATGGTGACTAGACTTCATGGAGATCCCGTCATAATGTATAAAAATATCGAATCACTATAGTGTATACCTAAAACTAACAGGATATTGCATGTCAGTTATCATTCAATTAGAAGAAAGAGTACTTCCTGGATAAAATAATTGACAAAGTCCTGGGAGTTGTTGTTCAAGACCCAGTATGCAGTTTGAAGAATTCCTAATAGCAGAAGTCCACATTTATGGAACAACTAATCAAGTAAAAGGCACAAAATGTTAGTTTCATAATCTAAGAAATGTAACATTTTATTAAAATAACTCTCTAAATTACTGTGGCCATTTCTAATTTAAATTCTTTCAAATGTGCTTCGTCTAATATGCTCCATTCACCAAAAGCTTTAGAAAAGTGTTGAGAGCTTATAAATTTTATTGCATGCTTATACTTCCTGCAAATTCAGTAGGTCTACGATGCAATTTTGACCTTTCCTTAAAGCACACATATCATTTTCAAATGATTCTGAGAGAAAATCCAAAGCTTAGGAAAGAAGAAAATATAATGAATCTCTTGAATGAGGGTCCTATTTTTATTCAGTTGGCACAGATTTCTTTTCGCTTTCTGTAACCATTTTGGAAGTCTAGTGACTAACTGGGGTTAATGCCCTTTCACACATTGGATGTTTCTTGTCTAAATTCAAGACAAAGGCAGAAGAAGTTTGCATCTGGGTGCAGCTGCACCACACAGCATGAAATGAACTCCCGCAGGGTGGCCCAGGCTCCGCAAGCCGCCAGCAGGCACCCAATTGGTAGCGATGAATGCACAACCCACCAACTAGATGGTCTAATTAAATAACAGTGGTTAATTACTAATTAGTACGTGACTTATGTAGATAGAACACAGCCTTGTCAGATGTTAAAAAGAACATTGAAAAAAATCAAAGCTCTGCCATTTCAATGATCTATTTAAAAATGTTGCATCAGAGATTTTCTGCCATCATTTGTCTAGCCAAAATCCATGTTGAGGAAGTTTTTTTCTGCTCTAAAACTGATGTCCTCATTCTATTTAAGTGATAATGTTACTTCTGATGTCATGAAAGGCTATAAACCCTTAAATGATACAATACTTGGAAGTGTGTGTGTGGGAGGGGTGTGGGGGGAGCGGGGTTCCTGTTGCCATTTAAACCCCAGCGTACTTGAAATGTATCCACGGCTAATCAGCAAGAGTAATTGGTTCTCGCTTCTTGCATGTTTGTTTTCTGTATACTTAGAAAGCTCTGGTTTCGACCAAAAAGTCTTCTATTCAGCCAATGGAGTGACAAGCAGTCAGAATATACAGATTTACTGTCCATGTGACTCACTGTCCTTGGTGGCTAAGGAAGGGGGCTGGGGGACTGGAGGCCTGCTTTTGGAAATTATGTAAGATTTGCTTCTACAACTGTGAGATCTGGGAGCTGCTTTTTTTTTTTGGCATCTATAGAAAAAATACCATCTGTCTCCTCATTACCCCCTAAAAAAAAATAAAGAAAAAGAAAACGTTGACATGCCATATTGATGCCAAACCTTTACTTTCAATTATCACCTAGGAAAACACACGCACAGAAGGTTTCATGAATAATGCGTTCTCCTTCCGTGAGAAGTGTGGGTGGAAATACCACACGTACACTCCTAAATGGGCAGATAAAATAAATCCATGCTCATGCTCTTCCTTACTGAACATTATTTTTTCATAACCTCACCAAACAATATCAAGCTCAATACCTTTCCTGTCTCTCTGGCAATCGTGACCCATTTGCTGCTTTAAAACAAAAACCTATAAACAAAAGATACACTCTAAGAATCACAACACGTTTGTCTGGAAGGACCCTGGAGGGTTCGTCAGTGGGTGGCCCAAGTGACAGCCTCATCGGAATCAAGAAGGATGCTCATTTAAAACGCGCTTCACGGTCCCACCCCACTTCTGGGAATCTACATTTTTAACAAGCACACCCAGCGACACTGACAGGACCTCAGTTACGAGGGCGGTCTGTGTCCCCCTCCCGCCACCCTTCACCACCCAGGAGCCCTCTGGCCAGCAGTCCTCCCGTCTGCACACACCGTCGGCATTTTGCCCGCCGCTCACCTCTGCCTTCACCCCGCCAGCGCCGCGGGGAAGCAAGCAAGCTGGTTCCAGCCCTGGCCAAGGAGGAAAGGGAAGCGCCGATGAGACGACAGGGCAAGGAGCCGACTGTCACGTTCTGCTTCCTATCGCATTTCGAAGACCCACTGATGGGAATGGAAGACTGACGTGGCGGAAGCCCTCAAGAAAACAATCTGGATATGATACAAGCAGTCATTGAATCAGGAGCAAGAAGGTTGAGGAGAAAAGAAAGGGGAACTATTCCGAGGGCAGGGGGACAGAGGGAGAGAAGGGACACTGCTGCGGCCGGGGGGCGGCCCTGTGCCCCAGTGGGGAGTGGGCACGGCGAGGAACCGGGGAGCTCGATGCTGGAAGGGACCACCCTTGCTGGCTGGTGTTGGGGGGGGGAAGTTTTCCTCTACCCCTCAAGGTTCTTCTAGCTCATCTTCAAACTGACATGAGATGGATTAACAGGAGAAAATAATATTTAATTCCATACGCAGGGGAACCACAGACGTGAGATTCCAAAGACAGTCAGGCAAAGTAGGTCTGTACGTCCTCTTGAACCAAGAAGGGGGTCTGGGGCTGGGTCTGGGGCTTCAAAGGGAAGGAAGACACGGAATATGAAGGAAAACATGTTGGGTGAACAACAGTTTGCTGGGCCACAGAGACCAGGGGCTCAGAGGGGACCTTCAGCAGACTGGGCTGTCCCCCCCTCGGCCACCCCGAGGGCGTTTGTCGCGCAGCTGTCTGGGGAGGGCTCCCTGCCAGGGGCAGCCCTCCGTCGGGGCGCCAAGAGGCAGTTACGGGGGAGGTCGGAGTCCCTTCCTCAGTCTTCTGGGCCTGACTGCTTTCGCCTCAGAATCCCCTGCGTGCCAGCGTGGCACCGCGCGGGGACGCCTGCCCTTGGCCCCGACTTTTGGGACTAGGAGGAAATGCCTTCACGTGACACCGCTGGCTGGACACCTGGCTGCCTTTTAAGATAAAGGAAGGCGGCAAGAGATGCTGGCGAACAGCACCTGCTGGGGAAGCAGGGCGGGCAGGAGGCAGGGGTCGTCGGCAGCACGGTTTTCAGGGGAGGCAGCGCCCAGTGGGCCCCACCCTGCCGACAACAGGAGGGAGCCGGGAGGAGGGGGCCGGCAGCTCTTCCACCGAGTATTTTTGTTCAGTTGAGGTTTTCGAAGGCATGAAGATTGCCGCTTTGTGGCATTTCCAAGCCAGCAGGCTTCTATAATTAAACCTCCTCCCCTGCCCCCCAAAATGCCTCTACCTTCAGATTTCTTAAAACCCCATCATATCTAAATGAATTGCACGATCTTACCGGGCTTTTCTGTTGTTCTTTTTGTTTACTCTTATATAGTGAATGAACCTTAGTTAGAATGTATATTTAACAAATTATTGGGAGTTAACTTAGGAACATACTGCCACTTATTTGATTATTTCTAGGAGATAAAAAATGCATTTTGAGTTCCAAAGAAATAATCTAAAGACAAAATTTTGGGTCAGTACACATGGGTAACGGGGGGCTTCCCGCACAACGAAAGTCGTCCCACTTGGACCCCCTGCCTGGAGACCTTCGGGGCAGATGCTTGTCCACAGTGCCCTCTGGCGGTCTTAGTTGTCATTTCAACACCACGGACAAGAAAAAAATTCTGAGCAGAAAAGCTTTTTCACATTATGAAATGGACGTTATATATTTGAAAGTCTTGGAGTCACACAACCCAGTATTTTTATATCTGGGAAAAACTAATAAATGTTTGAGTTATTATACATTCAAACCTGAATCAATGTTTACTTGATCATGACACAAAGGAAACAGATTCTTTGAGGTAGGGACAGAGGCACCCCTTGGCTTTGTTCTTCTTTAATTAAGAACATCAGCGTGGATATAACAATGACTCCAGACAGCATTTTTTTCTGATTGAGTTTTCTTTCGTTTCTTTCTCTTTTTGAAGTCCGGTTTCCCCTCTTCTAGATGAGGCATTATTCCTGGATAGATCTCATAGCTCATAACAGAGTAATAACAGCCAGAGGGAAAAAATGTTTTCCATGGTAACTTCATCATCTGTGTCTGAAACCTCAGACCTCTGATTTACACATTATTACACAGCCACCCAATCTGCTGTTCCTGAAGTGAGTTTCTAAGGTTTTACAGACGCCCCTCAACAAATAAAACCTCCACAGTGAAGTTAATAATACAAATTGTGGCAGGCTTTCTGCTCTCCTCAGCCTGGATGCAAGGTAATTTACCTTAAACTTAATTAAATTACATTATTTTCACACTCTTATCACAGTATATCACAGAACATGGGGGAAAACACAATACAACAAACAGAGGTTTTAAAGAAAGATCAGAGTAAGAAGAACAAAGGGAGAAGGAGAGAAAGAGAAAAGGGCCGACATAAAAGCACAACATTAAAGAGAGAGAAAAAGACAGTACCAATAAATGGAAATGCAAGCGCCCGTCTTCCTTGCCCCATCCAGGTGAATAAGCACAGAGTTTTGAAAGGAACACAAACCAAGGAACTGGGTGAAGGAACATGGCTTTTGATCATGCACAGAGTCACTTCAGCTCACCAAATAAACCTAAGGCCAGGAGGGTGGTTCTGACGCAGTACAGTGGTTTTCAAAGAGCTGCCGCAGAAACAGTAGCATCGGCCTCACCCAGAACCTTTTTAGAAATTCTGAAGCCCCACCCCAGACCTGAATCTGAGCCTCTGTGTCTTCACAAGTCCTTCAGGTGAATCCACAGCACATGGAGGCATCAGACCCACTGTCCCTGTAGATTCAACACCGACCTCAACTGGACACAGAGTTCAGAAAAGCTGAGCTCAAGTTCTGTGATGATTCTCAACAGATCTTAGGTACCAGTTTCCTCATCTTTGAAAAGAAGACCACAGTGCCCACCTGATCATTCAGTAATCCACAGACCACACCAAGTCCAGATCACTAGCTGGTAGCAGCTAACAGGGCGACAACTGCTGGTGACGCTCCATCCCTGAAGGTGATCAGCTCCTCAGAGAGTGCAGGGACAGCTCTGGTCCATCTGGCGACAGCCATGTCAGCTCCTAAGAGAACACTAAGGCATCTGAAGCCTTTAGAAAGTATCGGTTTTTGCAAAAGTTCTGTAGTCAGGGTGAGAAACTTCATAGGCTTCATAGGCTCAGGATCAAAGTTGAGTTTAAAGGCCAATTTGCAAGCTGTGTGACTTCAGCAAATTAATTTCTGAAGCTCCGATTTTCTCACCTATAATTAAGTTGGATGTATGCTTCTAACTTTCAACAAGATTAATGTATGGATTAAGTGACATTTTCCTTCAACCCCCATCCCAACAAAGGCCATTTTCTAACAACCACAATGTGTCAGATAAATAAATGCAAAATGTGACTTAACCTCCAGCACATATTTCACTGTGAAAACAGATAATAAGAAGACTTTCAATTCATTAAGGAGGAAAAGTAGCTTTAAAATGCATTACTAAATGAAAAAGAAAAATAAGAAATTTTGGACACTGCAGCTATTGCTAAATTCCAAATTCCTGGACTTTACTATTGGCTGTTGTTTATTGGTTTGTTTTTCTTTCCAATCTCTGGTTCTAAAATAACACAGCAATTATACAGAACTTACTACATGGAAAGAATTTTTGTACATCATTAAATGCTAAGTTTAAACTGACCTAGTAAGCTTTCCTGTGTTATAATGAGGAATGAGAATATAAAACAATAAAGACATATCACCTTGCTGAAGCTTGATGTTGTACTGGAATTCAATATTTTGAGGGATCTGTTATTAATGAATATCTACATCTGTTCCCCAGAGATACAGCTCATTACCTGACTCAGGAAGCACAAAAATGCCAATGGTTTTTGGCCTTTGTGAGACCATGGGACCTTTTGAGAATGCAGTGGCCTCTTTCCTCAGAGATACATACACACATTAACAAAATTTTGCACTTTTTAATTTCAAGGCATCGGCTTCACCCAGAAGACATTCAAAGGCCTCCCAGGAGACCCCGGGTGGTCCCAGGCTTAGCACAATGAAGAAACTCTAAATATCTACATTAACACCTTATCTTCATGTCATAAAGAACATTCTTACAATAAAACTAACATTCTCATGATAAAACCAGAATTTTAGGAGAAAAAATTTTCTTAATTGTACATACTTTTTAAATACACAGTATTCTATATCTGCTTCCTGAGACAGATAAATAATGCCAGATTTGTTCATTTCCCTTCCATTTTCTCCTCTGACCTTTCACCCTTCCATTTCTCAAAGGCTTTCCACCCAATCCTGAACCCTAAATAAGAGTCTAGTACACATGTGAAGAATACATATATGTTTGCCAATTGTCCAGCTGAGGAGGGCAGCTCACATCTGCTTACTTCATCCTTCAAGATATTTATTTAATGGAACTGAGGTTATAGAACAGTGATAGATGTTATTATAATATCTATTTTATAGATGTATAACATCTTAGAGCTGGAAAGTAGCTACGCTGGGATTATATTCTGGCACAAAGGCTATCCTTTGACTAACTGATGCCCTAGAGTTTTGAATACCATTACTTCAGAAAGATCAAGAAAAGACTGGTTCGAGAATACCCCCTCCATGACCCCTCTCTGCCCACACAGTCAGGGGTGGCCTCTCCTTTCTGTGACTTCCATTGCTCTCTTTGTCTGAAGCAACTACTTCACAGCTGTTGCACACTGTTGTCTATTATTATTCAATCAACATACACTAACTGAGCACCTACTATGTGTCAAGAATTGAACCCTGGGGAGAGACAAGTGAAGAAGACACAGTCCCTGCTCTCAAGGCTCATGAATCAGAGGTAGAGAGGGACAGAAAGGTTACTGTAGCCAAATGTGGTTAAGTAGGTAGGAAAGTAGGAGTAAGTCTCTGAGAGCAACTCAGGCATCAAGAATGACTTCTCAGAGTGGGAGCGCGAACCGAATGTCGGTGGGTGAGGAGAATAAAGCCCGAAGAAAAGAACAGGGCCTGATGGTGGGGTGTGCAGGGCAGCCCAGGCAGGAAGTGCATGGGGGCTCAAGCCGGGCCTGGGGGCGTGTGACCGGAAGAGCGAGGAAAGCTCCTGCTTTGTCTGAGTTTCAGGATTTGGAAGGTAGGTCAGAGGGCAGGCGCAGCACGCGTAGGCCTGACGAAGCAGCCGGGGCTGGATGGCCAGAGATGCTGTCAGTCATACAAACTGGTTCATATCCAAGTTCATGAAGAGCAATGAATTTTAAGATGGTGGGTGACATGCTCAGGCTTGCATTTTATTAAGTTCTCTTCTGTTTCAATGTGGAAAAAATGGATTCAAAGGCTGAGACTGGAAACAGAAAGAGCAGTTCAAGGGCTACTGCAGGAATTCAAATGTAAATTCTGATGGGCTGACTTAAGGCGAGGGGATGGAGAACAAAGTAAGAAGATGGACTCAAAAGTAACCTCTCTTTGAGAACTGACAGTTATTGAAAACATACTTTGTAGTGGGCTTTCTCCTAAACGCTTTGTATTTGAGTCACTGAATCCTCACAACAAGCCAATTCACCATTATACATCGATTCAGAAACTGAGGGTCAGAAATGTACTTTGACCTTGGTTCTTCAGGTCCAAGACATTATCTTATATTACATGCACTGTATATATATCAAATATAAAGGAAACGTATTTATAGCCATATACATATCTATGCATATACATAACAAAGTTTCTTAGAAAGAGGTGATTTTCCATCTCCCAAAGTGCTCAAGAGGAGACTGTGTGATGGCTTGTCGAGCATACTGTGGAACAGAATCTCACATTTTGTGGAGGCTCCCAGCAGATCCTAAGGCCCCTAAGAACACGAACATTCAGATGAGTTTACAATGCAATGAATCTGAAGCATGAACAACCTGCTAGTTAATAAAAATATCTCTGAGTTTATAAGATTCTCCACCAGTAAGACAATCACCACTAATGTCAACCACACTCAGTCACATAATCTTCTCTGGCTACTGTTTCTGACTCTCTCTCTCTCTCTCTCTCTCTCTCTCTCTCTGTGTGTGTGTCCCTTATATGACTGGACAAGGAAATACCCACTTCTGTGCAGAAAGGACACTGATCACACATATTTCTCCAGAAACCTAATCAAAGTGTAATACAGAGAAAGAGACATTTTATTAAATTCCTCTTAGGTCCACTTTAATTTCCTAAAGCACTGGGCATGTAATAGTATGCTAATGTTCATGCACAATGTAGCATTTTAGAGTGGAATTAAGGATATTTTCTGAGGAAAGGCTGGAAATCTCTCAAGTCAGGGGACTAAGCCTTTGTTGCTTTTCTGCTATTAACTTGCTCTGGGACTCAAAGCAAGTCCCTTAAGCCTCTCTCAGCTTCATTTGTACCTCATACGTAAAATAAGGAATGATACTTAACAGCTACCTCACAGGGATACACGGAAAAAATAATGAGCTAATATGGGCAGGCAAGATGCTTTGAGATCTTTGGATTAAAGATTAAATCCTAATTAATTAAATCCCAATTAATTTTAATGAATTAAAGATGCGCACAAATCCTATTAATGAATATACTTTAGAGGAATGGACTGTGATATTACAAACTACACAAAACCTTTATGGTGTAAGGCGTAAAACCATTAAATATGGAATCATTTTCTAAATGTTCTCGCCTTTTAGTTTAAAAGCCAGAAGTGCTAAGTCGCATTTCCTATTAAAGCTCTAGAGAATGGTGAAATATCTCATGACGACATTCGAAGAGGAAATGTGGAGTTACCTTGAAGTCAGTTTTGGATAATAAAATGACTTAAAGTCTAATTTCTGAAACTGCCAAAGAAAAGACTTCAAATTCACTTGACCCTCAATATCTATGTTCATCCACATTTCTCACGTGAGCTTAAAGCAGGCAGAGGCAGCAGCCACCAGAGAAGCTGAGTTCCACCAGACGGGCAATGGTCCAGGGCTGCAACATCCTTCCTTCCAAACCTTTAAGAGGTTTTTTTAAATCTAGTTTCTTTTAATTAATATTTCCTAAGGCAGATCATTTTCCACATTAGAAGATGTTGGCCTTGATTTATGCACTAGTGTGAATCTTACCAAAGGGCATGTTTCCCATTTTGGAGACAGAGCCTAAAATGGTATCTGCAAGAAACTATATAATAAAGCCCTGGTCTGATTCAAATGCATGGCATTTAATTTATGCAGAAATAACACAGAAATAAAAATATATTTCTTCAGGGAAGCCTGAAAATTTTGAGAGATTTCAAGATCTAAGCTCCTAAATGAAGGTAAATTATTGCATATTGTTGTCTGAGGATGAACTCTCAGGCAGAAATGGAAATAATCACCATTATTGTTATATTAATATAATATTAGTTAATATAATAATAATTATTATTTTAGGGAATAGAAGAACCGGTTCTATGGAGCTGGACTTTAGTAAAGGGCTTTAACATTCTAGAAAGCTTAAGCAGCTAAGTACAGAATCCCTTAACAGAGAGAAGAATTGTCCACAAGACAGATATTTTCAAATGAAAAGAGGTCATCAGTATGAATGGAATCTTGTAACTCAGAGCTGAACACTCCAGGACCCAAACGTGAGGCTATTTCACAAATATCACCCAGTTAGAGAATCCAGCCACAGATACAATACACTGTAGAATGTAGAGTAACATTGTAGTTACAGAAAGTGTAGCAGTTGAGAGATTCTATGTCTAACATCTGTAAAACCAAAACTAAACTTCAAGTACAAATGACTTGTCAAGAAAAACTAACCACAAAACTTCCTGCTGGCCTAATTCCCATTCCAGTGAGGCCCGAATCAAGAGCAATGGCTAGAAAGTGATGAATAATAAATAAACATATGCCCAAGGGTAACAGATTCTGAAATCTGTCCTAGAAATAGGAAATAAAATTAGAATGAATAAAATTGTGCCCATCTGTAAACCTAAAATATTTTATGTGGATCAAATAATAAAAAATGGATGTAACATGCTACCTTATTAAGCACTTGGAGAAGGGTCAGCAAACACTCCACATGGCGTCCCCTCCCACCCCCCAGCGTGTGGCCCACGTAAACATTGCTAACTGGAAAGTATACTTCCCACTAGGCATGGAGAGGGTCTTTGAATCCTCCTGAAAACACTGCCTCCACATAGGCACTACCTGCCAACTGGAGCTAGGTTCTGAGGTCACATCTATTTCCCACCCCCAATCTAGAATTTTTTAAAAAGTTGTGTATAATTAAAAAGCAGTGGTTTTTCATTTACGTGTTATATTTAGCAATAGTAAAATACATACTTGTAATAGTTTTGAAAAAAATACCCATAGTCATTTCTAGTGTCCTCTAATTGACCTCCCAACCTATGCAATGCCCACTGGTAACCATCGGTGATAGCTGGTGTAATCCTTTCTAAAATTTTCTAAGGCACTACCATCTATCATATCTCCTCAAGTCTAAATGTTTTTGTTCTAATTTGCAGTCATTTAACCACAGCTTTCTTAAAGAAAAACATCAAACCAAATATCACCTTATTAATGTTTCCATAAATTATGACATTGCCAAATTTCAGTGATTAAAATCTGAAAAATGTGTCATACATATGTATTTTACATAAACTAAACCTTGTAAATCACTCTTCTATCACTCTTCTATCTCTTGTGAGAAGTAGATATAAACCAAGGGTTAAATAAAATGCATATCTAGAACCCCATTTTGCAGATGCAGCCAGGCATTTACTTTAAAAATCTACAGGTTAGTCTTAGACATCCTTCCCATGGAAACCTCCTGCCACACAGTATCTCATTTTATTCTCTCATGAGAAGACATGTGATGGAAACTTTTCTATTACAATGTTTCAAGTAGTCATGTTTCCCACAGCACTAATGTTTTTCCTAACTCTTAGTCTAAGATTCTAAAGGGGTTTCATCCAAAAAGGAATGTATTATTTTTACTTACTACAAAATTAGAATATGGTAACAATATCCTGATGAAAACTGGTGATTTTCTATGATTAACTGCAGGTATTAAATAGGGTTGAAAATAAGAAACCACCCTACCTTCAAACATTCATGTGTTTTCCTGCCAAATATAGAAATGAATATTAATTTTCAACTTCCTGGAGGAGGTTAAGAAAGACTTAAAACTTGCAGATACGACAGAGCTCAGAAATGAATAACACTGACTCATCAGAACAGGGCGTAGTCTGAAAAAATGCACTCATTTTTGTTTCTAAGAGATGAATATGAACCTTCACTCTGACTTTACAAAGAAGAAATGCATATAGTCAATCAGCACATGAAAATTTCTCATTTATTAGTACCTAAATTAATACAAATTAAAATGAGATTCCATTTTTTTCCATTAGATAAATTATTAATTTTTAAACTGCTCTAGGGCACGTAAGACTCCCCAGAAACAAACTACCTAGAACACAGGGAGGTGGCATCGGTAAGCGGCTGGACTAGGAAGTCCTGAACCCTCCTTCTCAGCCACAAACACACCAGTTCAGCAAGATTCACAGACAAATCCCCTTGGTGAGAAACCCAGAAACACTGAGGGGCTCCTACACTCCAGAGAATGGAAAAACACTCACTGATGCCAGCAGGGAGAGGTGGGGTGCCTCTGCTGGGTCTCTGTCCCTGGCGCAGGGCCACTTGATCAGGAAGCGATCCCCCAGCCCTCGGCTTCACTCAGGGGAGGAGGGGGTCTGTCCATGGGTCCCCAGGGGCTCTCCAGAGAAACGGCTCCAATCTTGGCAAACAGAGCTCTGAAGTGTCCAGCACAAAATGGCCAGTCAAAGGAAAACGGAGATGGTGACACCACTGATCCTCTACCCTGCTCATCACACAGTGAACAGATGAGAAAAGTCCCAGCTCTCAGTTACCCCCTGGGGAGAGAAGAAGTTGATCTGTGTGTCCAATGGTGTAATTTCCTCCGACCACACAAAGAACCCTGGGTTAGCATCCACCTTGCCAGTCTTGGAGCTATAATGGCACCTGGCACCGTCTAGTAGCCTGGGGGAAAATGAAGGTGATAACTTGGGCTGACAGACACCATCAATCATCTCCCTTGCTCAACACAGAACGAGTAGAGGACAAATCCCAGCCCTCAGAATCCCCCTGGAGAGAGAAAGAATTGATCCATGAGTCTAGTGTATGCACTTCTCCGGTGATGCCTAAAGAATTACCATTTGCCTTACCAGTTTTGAAGTCCTGACAGGTCAAGCACAGTTTGGCTGTCTGAGAGAGAAGATGGGGGGTAGTTTGTGTGGACTCACCTCCTGGCTTGTCAAAGAATAAGCAGATTAAAACAAATGCTGCCCACTTCCCGCAGGGGAGGGAAAGAGCCTGTAGAAGCTCCCAGAATCTCCTGCCAGGGGGACTGATGGAGGTCTTCCTCTGTACAAGGCTGCTCTGGGGAGACGCCATAAAAACACTGCTTTGTCCAGTGCACAGACACACAAACAAAGGTCAGGAAGAAGGAGGAATCAGGAAGAAATGTCACAAATAAAAGAACAGAATAAGTCTTCAGAAACATGCTAAAGGAAAAAAACTATATGATTTACCTGACAGGTTACTCAAAATGGCTGTCATAATCACTGAGGTCAAGAGAAAAATGAGTGAACAAGGTGAGAATTTCAACAGAGATAGAAAATATTGTTTAAAATACATAACAGAAATTATAGAGCTGAAAAACACAATAACTGAACTAAAAAATTCACCAGAAGTACTGAAGAACAGACTAGAAGAAGCAGAAGAATTAGCTAACTTGAAGATATGTCATTAGAAGTAGTTCAATCAAAAGAGTGAAAATGAGTAAAGAATGCCTAAGGGACTAATAGGATCCCAACAAGTGAATCATATGCTTTATGGAGTCCCAGAAGGAGAATAGAAAGAAAGGACAAGGAAGCTTATTCAAAGTAATAAGTGCTGAAACCTCCCAAGTCTGGGGAGGGAAAGAGACCTCCAGATCAGGAAGCCAAAAGAACCAAAGAAAGATAAACCCAAAGAAATCCACATCAAGACATATTATAGTCAAACTGTCAAAAGTCTATCACAAAAACAAAATTTTGAAAGCAGCAAGAGGAAATGACTTGTCACATACAAGAGAACCCCCATAATATTATCAATGAATTTTCCAACAGAAACTTTACAGGCCAGAAGGTAGTAGGGTGATATATTCAAAGTGATCAACATTAACATAATAAAGGATAAAAATCACATCATTGTCTCAACAGATGCAGAAAAAACATTTGACAAAATTCAACACCTTTTCATAATAAAAACTCCAAACCATTTAGAAATAGATGAAAATGACCTAAACATAGGGTCACACATGAAAAACCTACAACTAACATCATACTCAATGGTGAACACATTAGGAAACATGAAAACATTTCGACATTAGTGAAAACATTTCCTCTAACATTAGGATAAAGGGAAGGATGCCCCCTCTCACTACTTAGTACTGGAAATTCTAGACAGAGAAATTATGCAAAACATGCAAATCAGAAAAGGAGAAATAAAATTGTTCTTGTTTGTAATATAGAAAACCTTAAAGACTCTATTGCTGTTAGAATAAATGAATTCAAAAATACTGTTAGAATAAATGAATTCAGTGAAATGGATACAAAATATATTTTTAAAAATCACTTGCATTTCTATTTGTTAGCAATGAATTATCTGTAAAGGAAATTAGAAAAACAATCCTATTTACAGTAGTACCCACAAAAATAAAACACTTAGTAATAAACTTCAGTAGTGAAAGACTTGTATACTAAAAACTAAAATACTGGTGAAAGAAATTAAAGATACAAACAAATGGAGAGACATCCCATGTTCATGGATTGGAAGACTTAATATTCATAAAATGTCCATACTACCCAAAGTGATCTACAAATTCAATAGAATCACTATCAAATCTCAATAGCTTTTTTTTTATAGAAATAGAGATAATTCTAAAATTCATAAAAAGAAACAGAGAGATTATAAATAGCCATATCAGTCTTAAGAAAGAAGGGTAAAATTGGAAGCATCAAACTTCTGATTTCAAAATCCATTACAAAGCTACAATAATCAAAACACTATGGTACTGGCATAAGGAAAGATATGCACAGCAATTAAATGGAATAGAGAGCCCCAAAATAAATCCACACATGTATGGTCAAATGACCTTTCATAAGGGTGCTCAGTGTACACAATGGGGAAAGAACAGTGTTTTCAACAAATGGTGCTGGGAAAAATGGATATCCACATCCAAAGAATGAAATTGGTCTGTTATCTTACACCATACATAAAAATCAACTCAAAATGGATTAAAGACTTAAACATTAGATCTGAAACTATAAAACCCCTGGAAGAAAACATAGGGGAAAATCATCATGATGTTGGCCACGGCAATGATCTCATGGATATGAGAGCAAAAGCAGAGACAAAAAAAAGAAGCAAAAATAAACAAGAGGGACCACATGAAATTAAAAAGCTTCTGCACAGCACAAGAGACAATCAACAGAGCAAAAAGACAGTCTACAGAATGGGAGAAAATACTTGCAAACCATGGATCTCATAAAGGGTTGATGTCCAAAAAAATAAGGAACTCCTACAACTCAATAGCAAAACAACTTAATAACCCAATTTAAAAACACCCAAATGACTCAAAGAGACATTTCTCCAACGAAGACGTACAAATGGCTAACAGATACATGAAAAAGTGCTCAATATCACTAAATATCGAGGAAATGCAAATCAAAACCATGATGAGAGATCATCTGTGACCTGTTGGGATAACTATTATTAGAAAAAAACAACAGTGTTGGCAAAGATGTGAAGAAATTAGAACCCTCACAAACTGTTGGTGGGAATGTGAAATTGTGCAGCCACTATGGGAAACAGTATGGCGGTTCCTCAAAAAATTAAAAATGTAAATACCATATGATATAGTAATCCCACTTCTGGGAATTTATCCAAAATAATTGAAAGCAGGATCCTGAAGAGATATAAGCACTCTGTGTTCACTAGAGGACTATTCACAATTATCAAGATGTGGAAACCACCTAAATGTCCATCAATGGATAAATGGATAGAGAAATACACATAAAGGGAATACTATTCAGCCTTTAAAAGAGAAACTAAACAAAAGCCTCATTGAGAGAACATTTCACAGTAATATGGACAGGCAGTGCGAACACCACGTACACAAGACAATGGAAACAAAAAAACTAGAAAATGGTTCAAAATATGCTCAAATAAAAGAGATTTTAAAATGAATAGAAGCCACACTAAAAACAAAATATCCTATGTATACTAGCTGGCTAGATGAGCCACAACAAATCCCACAGACTGGGTGGCTTCACAGAAACGTATTTTTTAATAGTTCTGGAGTCTATAAGGCCAAGGTTTGGTTGGGACCGTGACTTGAAATTCAGGTGTAATGGAATTATAATATTTCATTAACAAAATGTTATTGAAACAGCAAGTTAGGGAACTTTCAGTCTGAGGTGTCTGCTTGGATCTCAACGGAAGGCTGCTCCTCCCAACACGGACCTGTTATGTCAGCAGCCAGAACTGTGGCCCGAGGAGCAAAGGGAGAAATCCTGTTGGGATTCTATACAAGGCTAATCTTAGTTTGTTTTCAAAATTACCTTCTTTTAATCATCTTCATTTTCAGTTTCCGTCATATGCTTATTGACATCTCAATTTTTTCACTAATCTATCTGACACTAATTATAAGCTAACTGCTGTTGCTAAATCATTCCTTCCAAAACAATACTCCATATATAAGACAATATTTTAAAATATGATCCATAATAAATAAGCACATCACAATCACATTTCACAAGAGCTTTGAAAATGAAAAACTATTATGGTTAACATCTATAAAGTGATGCTTTTCATTATAATTTATTAAATTTGGAGTAATTATCAAAATATATCATGACAAATAACCTGGCTATTTTTTCTTTCAGTGTTTCTCTGAAATAAGTGATTATTTTAGAAAAACCATATCACCTTTTCTTGCCCAAATATTACATTCATATAAATGTAAGGCTTTTGACCTTCTAATTTTCAATGCCTCACTGCAGTTTTACTAGCATTTGGGCTCTTGAAGAATCCTTCAGTTTTCCTTGCAATAAAATGACTTTAAAATAACTTTTCAGAGGGGCGGAAGATGGCGGCGTGAGTAGAGCAGCGAAAATCTCCTCCCAAAACAACATATATCTATGAAAATATAACAAAGACAACCCTTCCTAGAATAAAGACCAGAGGACACAGGACAATATCCAGACCACATTTGCACCTGAGAGAACCCAGCGCCTCGCGAAGGGGGTAAGATACAAGCCCCGGCCCCGCGGGAGCCGAGCGCCCCTCCCCCCAGCTCCTGGCGGGAGAAGAGCAGGCAGAGCGGGAGGGAGACGGAGCCCAGGACTGCCGAGCACCCAGCCCCCGCCATCCGGGCCAGAGTGCAGGGCCCTCGATACTAGGAAAACAGGGCAGCAAGAACAGTGAGCAGGCACTGGAGGCTGGGCGACAGAGGGCATAAGAAAAGCGCGCGACCATTTTTTTTTTGCTTTTTTGCTGTTTTGTTTTGGCGAGCGCCTTTTGGAAGTCTTAAAGGGCTAGGGACCCCAATACTAGGGAAACAAGGCAGAAAGACCGGTGAGCAGAGGCCTGAGGCTGGTGCCAGAGAATAAAGAAAAACGAACGACCACCTTTTTTTTTTTTTTTAATTAAAAACTTTTTTTTCTTTTTTTTTTTAATTAAAAAATTTTTTTTCTTTTTTTTTTTTTTTGGTGGGCGTTGTTTTGTTTTGGCGGGTGCTTTTTGGATGTCTTAAAGGGGCAGGGCGGGTCACTTAGTCCAGAGGTAGGGAATCCGGGATCTCTGGGCACCCTAACCCCTGGGCTGCAGGGAGCAGGGAGGCCCCTTACGGAGATAAATAGCCTCCCAGCAGCTCCGGCTCCAACGCGACTCCACCACTTTGGAGCAGCTGCCCGAGCCAGGCCACGCCCACAGCAACAGCGGAGATTAACTCCATAGCAGCCGGGCAGGAAGCAGAAGCCCTGTCTGCGCGCAGCTGCGCAGCACAAGCCACTAGAGGCCGCTGTTCTCCCAGGAGAGGAGGGCCACAAACCAACAAGAAAGGAAGTCCTTCCAGCCGTCACTCGTCCCAGCTCTGCAAACTATTCCTATCACCATGAAAAGGCAAAGCTACAGGCAAAGATCACAGAGACAACACCAGAGAAGGAGACAGACCTAACCAGTCTTCCTGACAAAGAATTCAAAATAAGAATCATAAACATGCTGACAGAGATGCAGAGAAACACGCAAGAGAAATGGGATGAACTCCGGAGGGAGATCACAGATGCCAGAAAGGAGATCGCAGAAATGAAACAAACTCTGGAAGGGTTTATAAGCAGAATGGATAGGATGCAAGAGGCCATTGATGGAATTGAAACCAGAGAACAGGAACGCATAGAAGCTGACATAGAGAGAGACAAAAGGATCTCCAGGAATGAAACAATATTAAGAGAACTGTGTGACCAATCTAAAAGGAACAATATCCGTATTATAGGGGTCCCAGAAGAAGAAGAGAGAGGAAAAGAGATGGAAAGTATCTTAGAAGAAATAATTGCTGAAAACTTCCCCACACTGGGGGAGGAAGTAATCGAACAGACCACGGAAATACACAAAACCCCCAACAGAAAGGATCCAAGAAGGGCAACACCAAGACACATAATAATTAAAATGGCAAAGAACAAGGACAAGGAAAGAGTGTTAAAGGCAGCTAGAGAGAAAAACGTCACCTATAAAGGGAAACCCATCAGGCTAACGTCAGATTTTTCAACAGAAACCCCACAGGCCAGAAGAGAATGGCATGATATATTTAATACAGTGAAACAGAAGGGCCTTGAACCAAGGATACTGTATCCACCATGACTATGATTCAAATATGACGGTGGGATTAAACAATTCCCAGACAAACAAAAGCTGAGGGAATTTGCTTCCCACAAACCACCTCTACAGAACATCTTACAGGGACTGCTCTAGATGGGAGCACTCCTAGAAAGAGCACAGCACAAAACACCCAACATATGAAGAATCGAGGAATAGGAACAAGAAGGGAGAGAAGAAAAGAATCTCCAGACAGTGTACATAACAGCTCAATAAGCGAGCTAAGTTAGGCAGTAAGATACTAAAGAGGCTAACCTTGAACCTTTGGTAACCACGAATTTAAAGCCTGCAATGGCAATAAGTACATATCTTTCAATAGTCACCCTAAATGTTAATGGGATGAATGCACCAATCAAAAGACACAGAGTAACAGAATGGATAAAAAAGCAAGACCCATCTATATGCTGCTTACAAGAAACTCACCTCAAACCCAAAGACATGTACAGACTAAAAATCAAGGGATGGAAAAACATATTTCAAGCAAACAACAGTGAGAAGAAAGTAGGGGTTGCAGTACTAATATCAGACAAAATAGACTTCAAAACAAAGAAAGTAACAAGAGATAAAGAAGGACACTACATAATGATAAAGGGCTCAGTCCAACAAGAGGATATAACCATTCTAAATATATATGCACCCAACACAGGAGCACCAGCATATGTGAAACAAATACTAACAGAACTAAAGGGGGATATAGACTGCAATGCATTCATTCTAGGAGACTTCAACACACCTCTCACCCCAAAGGATAGATCCACCGGGCAGAAAATAAGTAAGGACACGGAAGCACTGAACAACACAGTAGAGCAGATGGACCTAATAGACATCTATAGAACTCTACATCCAAAAGCAGCGGGATATACATTCTTCTCAAGTGCACATGGAACATTCTCCAGAATAGACCACATACTAGGCCACAAAAAGAGCCTCAGAAAATTCCAAAAGATTGAAATCCTACCAACCAACTTTTCAGACCACAAAGGCACAAAACTAGAA
Source organism: Manis pentadactyla (assembly GCF_030020395.1). Lineage (NCBI taxonomy): Eukaryota > Metazoa > Chordata > Mammalia > Pholidota > Manidae > Manis > Manis pentadactyla. The sequence continues at coordinate 89,566,865 of NC_080032.1, read as the reverse complement.
ATGAACTGTACAAAGAAAGCAAAGAGGCTCACAAACACATGGAGGCTTAACAACATGCTCCTAAATAATGAATGGATCAATGACCAAATCAAAATGGAGATCCAGCAATATATGGAAACAAATGACAACAACAACACTAAGCCCCAACTTCTGGGGGACACAGCAAAAGCAGTCTTAAGAGGAAAGTATATAGCAATCCAAGCATATTTAAAAAAGGAAGAGCAATCCCAAATGAATGGTCTAATGTCACAATTATCGAAATTGGAAAAAGAAGAACAGATGAGGCCTAAGGTCAGCAGAAGGAGGGACATAATAAAGATCAGAGAAGAAATAAATAAAATTGAGAAGGATAAAACAATAGCAAAAATCAATGAAACCAAGAGCTGGTTCTTTGAGAAAATAAACAAAATAGATAAGCCTCTAGCCAGACTTCTTAAGAAGAAAAGAGAGTCAACACAAATCAACAGTATCAGAAACGAGAAAGGAAAAATCATGACGGACCCCACGGAAATGCAAAGAATTATTGGAGAATACTATGAAAACCTATATGCTAACAAGCTGGGAAACCTAGGAGAAATGGACAACTTCCTAGAAAAATATAACCTTCCAAGGTTGACCCAGGAAGAAACAGAAAATCTAAACAGACCAATTACCAGCAAAGAAATTGAAGCGGTAATCAAAAAACTACCAAAGAACAAAACCCCCGGGCCAGATGGATTTACCTCAGAATTTTATCAGACATACAGGGAAGACATAATACCCATTCTCCTTAAAGTTTTCCAAAAAATAGAGGAGGAGGGGATACTCCCAAACTTATTCTATGAAGCTAACATCACCCTAATACCAAAACCAGGCAAAGACCCCACCAAAAAAGAAAACTACAGACCAATATCCCTGATGAACGTAGATGCAAAAATACTCAACAAAATATTAGCAAACCGAATTCAAAAATACATCAAAAGGATCATACACCATGACCAAGTGGGATTCATCCCAGGGATGCAAGGATGGTACAACATTCGAAAGTCCATCAACATCATCCACCACATCAACAAAAAGAAAGACAAAAACCACATGATCATCTCCATAGATGCTGAAAAAGCATTTGACAAAGTTCAACATCCATTCATGTTAAAAACTCTCAGCAAAATGGGAATAGAGGGCAAGTACCTCAACATAATAAAGGCCATCTATGATAAACCCACAGCCAACATTATATTGAACAACGAGAAGCTGAAAGCATTTCCTCTGAGATCGGGAACTAGACAGGGATGCCCACTCTCTCCACTGTTATTTAACATAGTACTGGAGGTCCTAGCCATGGCAATCAGACAAAATAAAGAAATACAAGGAATCCAGATTGGTAAAGAAGAAGTTAAACTGTCACTATTTGCAGATGACATGATACTGTACATAAAAAACCCTAAAGACTCCACCCCAAAACTACTAGAACTGATATCGGAATACAGCAAAGTTGCAGGATACAAAATCAACACACAGAAATCTGTGGCTTTCCTATATACCAACAATGAACCAACAGAAAGAGAAATCAGGAAAACAACTCCATTCACAATTGCATCAAAAAAAATAAAATACCTAGGAATAAACCTAACCAAAGAAGTGAAAGACTTATACTCTGAAAACTACAAGTCACTCTTAAGAGAAATTAAAGGGGACACTAACAGATGGAAACTCATCCCATGCTCATGGCTAGGAAGAATTAATATCGTTAAAATGGCCATCCTGCCCAAAGCAATATACAGATTTTATGCAATCCCTATGAAACTACCAGCAACATTCTTCAATGAACTGGAACAAATAATTCAAAAATTCATATGGAAACACCAAAGACCCCGAATAGCCAAAGCAATCCTGAGAAAGAAGAATAAAGTAGGGGGGATCTCACTCCCCAACTTCAAGCTCTACTATAAAGCCATAGTAATCAAGACAATTTGGTACTGGCACAAGAGCAGAGCCACAGACCAATGGAACAGACTAGAGAATCCAGACATTAACCCAGACATATATAGTCAATTAATATTTGATAAAGGAGCCATGGACATACAATGGGGAAATGACAGTCTCTTCAACAGGTGGTGCTGGCAAAACTGGACAGCTACATGTAGGAGAATGAAACTGGACCATTGTCTAACCCCATATACAAAAGTAAACTCAAAATGGATCAAAGACCTGAATGTAAGCCATGAAACCATTAAACTCTTGGAAGAAAACATAGGCAAAAACCTCTTAGACATAAACATGAGTGACCTCTTCTTGAACATATCTCCCCGGGCAAGGAAAACAACAGCAAAAATGAGTAAGTGGGACTATATTAAGCTGAAAAGCTTCTGTACAGCAAAAGACACCATCAATAGAACAAGAAGGATCCCTACAGTATGGGAGAATATATTTGAAAATGACACATCCGATAAAGGCTTGACATCCAGAATATATAAGGAGCTCACACGCCTCAACAAAGAAAAAACAAATAACCCAATTAAAAAATGGGCAGAGGAACTGAACAGACAGTTCTCCAAAAAAGAAATAGATGGCCAACAGACACATGAAAAGATGCTCCACATCGCTAATTATCAGAGAAATGCAAATTAAAACTACAATGAGGTATCACCTCACACCAGTAAGGATGGCTGCCATCCAAAAGACATACAACAACAAATGTTGGCGAGGCTGTGGAGAAAGGGGAACCCTCCTACACTGCTGGTGGGAATGTAAGTTAGTTCAACCATTGTGGAAAGCAGTATGGAGGTACATCAAAATGCTCAAAACAGACTTACCATTTGACCCAGGAATTCCACTCCTAGGAATTTACCCTAAGAACGCAGCAATCAAGTTTGAGAAAGACAGATGCACCCCTATGTTTACTGCAGCACTATTTACAATAGCCAAGAATTGGAAGCAACCTAAATGTCCATCGATAGATGAATGGATAAAGAAGAGGTGGTACATATACACAATGGAATACTACTCAGCCATAAGAAAAGGGCAAATCCAATCATTTGCAGCAACATGGATGGAGCTGGAGGGTATTATGCTCAGTGAAACAAGCCAAGCGGAGAAAGAGAAATACCAAATGATTTCACTTATCTGTGGAATATAAGAACAAAGGAAAAACTGAAGGAACAAAACAGCAGCAGAATCACAGAACTCAAGAATGGACTAACAGGTACCAAAGGGAAAGGGACTGAGGAGGATGGGTGGGTAGGGAGGGATACGGGCGGGGGGAGAAGTAGGGGGATATTAAGATTAACGTGCATGGGGGGGTAGGAGAAAAGGGAGGGCTGTACAACACAGAGAAGGCAAGTAGTGATTCTACAACATTTTGCTATGCTGATGGACAGTGACTGTAAAGGGGTTTATAGGGGAGACCTGGTATAGGGGAGAGCCTAGTAAACATAATATTCATCATGTAAGTGTAGATTAGGGATAACAAAAACAAAGCAAAAAAAAAAAAAGGGCAGTTCCTGTGTGGTAACCTCCAACGAGTTCTACAAGGTATAAAGGTATACAAGGGTATAAAGGGCATATAAAAGTGTAGGCAAAGGGTCTGTTTGTGTTTATACAGAGGATCAAAGCCTAATTTGGCTACCCCGAAAATGAACTAAGATACGATATGAAAAAGAACTTCCAACATCAACATCCTCTGGAAGAGTCATTCCAGAAGATGATCATCAAAAAACCCCAACAAAGATCCACGCACTGCTACAGCTGTAGATGCACTCATCCCACCAGTTCCTGGACTTGCCATGGGAATGAGGAAGGAGATATCTAAGCTGGCCTGTGCATACAGTAAAACAACAAATTTGACTGGATCTATACTGTTGGAACTCAACCAAGAATTTGGAGAAGTGCAAATTGTAGCGCTCCAAAATCTTACAACTACAGACTATTTACTGTTAAAAGAACATAAGGGATGTGAACATTCCCCAGGAATGGGTTGTTTTAATTTGTCTGATTTCTCTCAGACTGTTCAAGTTCAGTTGGACAATATCCACCATATCATAGATAAGTTTTCACAAATGCCTAAGGTGCCTAACTGGTTTTCTTGGTTTCACTGGAGATGGCTGGTAATTACAGATATGCTTTGGTTATGTAACTATACTCCTATTATGTTAATGTGTGTGCGCAATTTAAGTAGTAGCTTAAAACCTATACATGCTGAAGGTACTCTACAAGAAGATATGTCAAAGAAATAATCAATCTTCCCATGTTTTCTTCCGCCTGCTACTTCTATAGCTTTTCTTCTTCCTTCCTAATTACAACCCTTAAATAGAATTCGTGCGTCATATCAAATTTACCCAGTATCATAATTCTTCCAAGTGGTAAAGATACCTCAAGACAAATGCTGGGCATAGAAGCCACAGGGCATAAATATGCAAAGAAGTAAAAAGCTAACCTTTTCAAACAATAAGGCTTCCCTCTCACTTACCAACTTCACATTTCCCTGTATGGCCCCGGAAGATGACTGGTTAGCCAGAGACGGGTAAGATTCCTCAAGGGAGGAACAACCTAAGACAGGCACAGTCGCAGGGGGGCCATCAGGTGAGAAATTGGGGATCAACAGAGGTGAGGCTTAGAACCTCACCCTCCCTGTTCTGAGAGAAATCTTCTGCATACGTGGATGTTTTATTGCCCTTGTCTAGCTTGGATTAACACATAGTCTACAGGCACACACCTGATCATCTACATTTGCTCTCTTACAACACAAAACTATGTTTTCTACCTTTATCTTGTATCTACCTACCACTTCAGCATTTTATTAAAAATAATAATAATAAAGAGAGAAATGTGGTATCCACATATAAATCAAGTATAAAAACCAAATGAGTTTTCATATTTGAACTGTTTAGAGTTCATAATGCATGAGCAAAACCAAAAGTTTCTGTGATGACTGCCCTTGTACTGTTCACTATGTAACTTATTCATTATGTAAGAATTTGTTCTACATGTAAGAACTTGTTTGTTATGCCTCAGAAGATTGGAGACTGACGAAAATTAGGCTCGGGGTGGATTAATGGTTGTGCATTGAGCATTGACTCCCCTATACAGAATTTTATTGTCGTTAACAACCATTTGATCAATAAATATGAGAGATGCCCTCACAAAAAAAATAAATAAATAAAAGGACAGACTTCCAATGGTAAAATAAATAAGTAACCGGGATGTAATGTATAGCATAAGGAATATAGTCAAGATATTGTAACAGCTTGGTAGGGTCATAGCTGGAACCTAGAATTATGTATATAAATGTTCTACCACTGTGTTGTACACTTGAAACTAATGTAATGTAATACTGTGCGTCAAGTACCCTTCAATAAAAAATAATTATTTATAAAAAATAAAATAAAATAAAATAAAATAACTTTTCAACTCACACTTCACTTTTTGTGCCCACAAGATGACCGCTTTAAAAAAAATCTCTAATCAATCTGTAAAGCACTCTTGTGAATTTCAGGCTACTGTGTGAATTCTTTGCATGCAAAGATTTCTAGGAATCTGTGGACATTTTCCTCCTACTGTTTTCTATCAAATGATTTCTAACTTACTCATTTGCAATCTTTACTCATGTTAGGTAAATATGAAGAAAATAACCTCAAAGGGAGAAGCTTCAAATAAAGCTATGGAACAGGAACTTATTTCAGCTCAAAGAAACTTCCACTGGAAATACTCCTATTTTGTTGATATTTTCTTAAAAGTCCCTTTCTCCTCCAACATTTAATGAATGCTTCCATTTTGCAAATGAAAGAAGACATTTCAGTATGTGGGCTGACTTTGAAAACGAACATTCCATTTTGCATGATTGAAGAAAAATGGATTAACCAAGAAATAGTAATAGATTGTGACATAATTCTTTCCCCTTAACCCCTGTCAGACATAAAATCCGAGTAACAAATGCTTCCATGCAGACTCGCAGCTCTGCATCCAAACTCTTCCTGTGCCTCTTTTCCTCTTTATTGGTTTCTAAGATGGTCTATCATAAGGGAAATTTATGTTTGAATCTCTCCCATCCATCCCAGAATATCAAATCTTTCCTAAGGTCATGATTTTCTTTAAGTCCCAAAGAAATGTTGGTGGATGCTGATAAAAAGAGATTAACTGCACTGGAAAAGGTCAGGTGCTCAGCACTTGACTAAAACACTGTGTCAGTGTAATACGGGAGTCAGTCAGGGTACACCTTGCAGATAAATCGGGAGTGAGAAAATAGTGGCACACGTTGAATAGACCCTGGTTATGAGTATTCTGATTTCCCAGGCTCACAGGGGGCTGTGGGACAATAGGCTAGCTTTCAAGCTTTTTTTTTTTTTAAATTATCCATTGCAAGAATTTTATCATGCAATATATGCATTATGAACCAACATGTAAGAATAAATGCATTTTATGAAATAGTACCTATCCTTAATGTATACCATTACTGATATTCTTCCACTGTATACTTTTTAAAATGTTTTTGAGACCATCAGCCTGGAGAGTGACTTGCTAACTGTGACCTCAGACAAGTTATTTACCTTCCCACATCTCAGTACTTTCACCCTCAGTTCACAAAATTAAATGAGGTGACATATGTGAAATCCCAGCCTCCGTGAGTTCTCAGTACATGTTGATTCCCTCCTATCCATACCACCCTCTTTATTTAGAGTCTATGCTCATATTACATTGACCAAAAACAAAAATTAAAAAGTAGGAAATTAACTAAACAGACACACCCACACCCATACAATCGATGGTGGTAAAAATGACGGCGACTTACCACTCCGCCCAGGCCCTTGCCCTGGTGGTCCTCTCCTCACTGCCCTTGACCTGCTCTGCCCCATGGGATACGACCAAGTGTGCCACAGGGAAGCCTGTGACTGAGCAGTTCAGGGTGTGAAATTTTCACAAAATCAGGGACACCAAGCAAAAATAAAAGTATCCTAAAAATAAGTAACTAACTACAGGACTACTGGACTTAACTACAGCTTGATCCAAGATACTGTTTTTCTAACAAAGGGAAATGGCTAGAAAGCATGGGTTTATTGCTTGGACCCATTTTTCCTGAACTTGGCAAGGAGGGCCCCTGTCACAACAATGTGGAGGCTGAGTCAGCTTGGCAGTACCCCCTTTTGTGGAGAGGGAGACATGAGAACCTGTGATTAAACACTCAGGTGTGCACCTTGCCTTCATTCAGATTCCCCCTCACCCCGGACACTATGATCATTGACTTCCTACTGATTACTCTGGGAGACTTGTTAAGCTGACACAAACATCCGGCTTTTCTGACATTTGCAGTCTTATGAAAAGAAAATTTTATTTACTTATACAATAAAAGTTAATATCTCTTGAAAGGTAATTTCTGTAGATTTCATTTTATGAGCAATATTTTGCTCTGTGGCAAATAGTTACGTCTCTTTTTTTCCCTTAATATGAAAGAATTCTGGACTTGGAAGAGTCACAAGAGGTCATCAGCTTTAGTGAGTCGTCCAAAGCAAACACCTTTTCGATACTCCCCCTGACAATTGGTCTATCTATGGCTGCTTGGCAGAGAATTAACTCTGTTATGTCAATAGAACAGTCACTTTATCTTCAGATGGCTTTAACAGTTAAAAGCTCTTGCTTTTAGTGAGCCCAAACTAATTCTCTATGCTGTGACCCATTCATCTCTTCTCTTTTCTGTCCTCTGGCACTACACAGATTAAGACTATTCCCAATTGTATCTGACCGCTCTTCAAGTCCTTAAAGACAGCCTTAACATTCCCCAGGCTAAAACCCAGATTTGACAGTTCCTCAAATAAAATAATCAGAAAACCCTTTGTTAGTGTGGTCTGGCCTCCCACTGCAAGCAGATGGCCAATGAACCTTTTAGCATATGGACTGAGATCTGACCAAAATGTGCTAGAGATGGTCTGACACTGCGGAGCACTATTCATTTCCTTGTTTGGGGAAAACAATGCTTCATATTGTGGCATCAGCTCTTTTAACAGCCACAACACACTAGCGATTCCCATTTAGCCTCCTTCAGTTAAAAACTTCAAGAGCTTGACTAAACAAACTTCTATTAAGAGTATGCCCTTTATTTTTCTGATAGAATCCAAGTGTAGATTTAAAGTTGTCTCCAGTTTTACTCTTGTTACTTCCAACCCATCACTCTAGTCTATGGAGAGTCTAATATCCTCTGCTTCTTTGCTGTCATCCAAACTACTCGTAGTCTGACGAGCCGGGGCCAGGAAGCGGGCCCTGTCTCCACCACTACAGACTGTTGGGCATCACCAGCTACTGGTCTTTTTATCGTGTGCTTCTTAGGTCATCCCAGAGCCCTAACATCCTCTGCTTTTCTTCAGTATACAACAATGAATCGCTCTCCTGAAGACACTGGGTTTCTGGCAAAAAGCATCCTTATGTAATGCAGAATGTAATGTACCCTGACAGTCTGCTGATTTTTGGTGTATAAAGTATGATTTCAAGAAGAAATAAAATAAATTTTTTTACATATCATATTAGTTAATTACCAAACTTGTCCTATAAAGCAGTTATTACCATTTGTACTTTATAGCTGGGAAAACTCCATGTGGCTAAAACTGCAGGGTCTCTGCAGTCAGAAAGCCTGCATTTGAATTCTGCCTGCCTGATGCATCAGCTTGCTCGAGCTTAGCAAACTGCTCAGCCACTGTGAGCGGTCCTTCCTCCTAAGATCCTCCCCCAAGCATTAAGTAAAAAGTTATATATGAAAATGTAACACAGCACCAGGTAAATAGTAAGGTTTTGGTTAAGTATTATCTATAATTATTATAGCCTAAAATAAGAGAGTTATAAAAAAAGTGGCAGAGAGAATATCTAAAACAGAGCTTGACCCCAAAGCAACTACAAATATGTACAGCCAAGGACACATGGAACTAATTTTATTTTTCCCCTAGCAAATACAATTTGTCTTCTGGGCTGTATCCTTTGATACAATAAAAAATAAAAATAGGATTTTTAAACTAATAAAAGGAACGCTGCACCTGCAGTCTTAGCCCAGTTAGGAATTCTATGGTGACACCTTGGAAGACGAAAACTGGGCGCGGAAGTGGGTCACACCAAAGATGAGTCAGAAGGCAGCCGTGTGGCAGCTCCAGGCTGGGCATTCGTGAGCAGCAACAGATTCATTTGCTGTCAAGTATTTGAGGGCAAATGCTGACTGGCACTCTGATTTGGATGGGTTATACTCACTGCCCTGGTGATACACCCGGACTCTCCTGGGATTTGGACAGCCCCTAAATTTTCATAAGTAAAGACTAACACTCCAAGGTTAAATTATTCACTAGCATTCCATACTATTAACAGACACATCAATAATATTAAGGATATAAATCTCAAGACAACACAAATGGTAAACAGATACATAAGAAAAATGCTCGACATCACTAGCCATCAGGGGAATGCAAATCAAAACCACAGCGAGAAGTCACCCCAAGCCTGTTAGACAGCTGTCATCAAAAAGACAAGATATAGGGATTGGGGAGGACACGGGAAAAGGGGGCCCCTGGGCACTGCCGGCGGGAATGCAAACTGGTGTGGCCACTGTAGGCACAGGCACAGTATGGAGGCTCCTCAGAAAATTAAAAATTGAGCTACTATATGATCCAGTAACCCCATGCCTGGGTATCTACATATACTTGTGTGTATGTATCTGCGTGCGTGTGTGTGTGTGTGTGTGTGTGTGTGTGTGTACAATGGAATATTATTCAGTTTTAAAAAAGAAGGAATCTTGTCATAGCATGACAATGTGGATGAAGTAATGCTGAATGCAGTGAGCCAGGCCAAGAGAGATAAATACTGCATGATCTCAGTTATAAGTGGAGTTCAGAAAGTTGGGCATTCATAGAGGCAGAGAGGAGAGCCACGGTTGCCAGGGTCTGGGGGAAGGGGAAATGGGGTGATGTTGGTCAAAGAGTACAAGTTGCCTTCAAGCAAGACGAATAAGATCTAGAGATCTAATGTGCAGTACTGATGTGACTACAGCAAACAAGCTGTGGCACTGTGTGCTTGAAATCTGCTAAGAGGGTGGATATTCAGTGTTCTCACCACACACACAAGAAAAAGGTAACTGTGTGAGATGATGGATATGTTAATTAGCTTGATTACAGAAATCACTTCACAATGTTTACATATATCAAATCACCACATTGTACATGTTAAATATGTACAACTTTTGTCAATTATAACAAAATTAAGTTGGGGGAAGAAATAAAGAGAAGGGAAGACTAATTGTCTACTTTGTGATTTTTAGTGAAAATAGATGTATTTCCATGTTGTAGCAAAATTTAGGAGTTATTTTAAGCACATGGTAACTGGAATAAAAGACAACAAAAATGTACATCTGGAAAAAGGAAAGATAGAGGAATGGATCATAAATGTTGCTCATCTTAGGTATTAGATCAAGAAGACAGAGAGAAATAAGAGCAGAAATTCTGTTCTTCCCACAGAACGGAGCAGAGAGCCGCACTGCTCTCGTCTCAGGTGTCAGCCTATCTACTGTGTGTTAACCGTGAAGCGCTCTTCTACAATATGTTAAAGCATCAAGAACTCAGAAATAGAGCAAGTCCTTCACAAAACTTACTTTCCAATGAGTAATTCCCAGCTACATTTTCTTTTTATTTTAAACAAACAATGATATCAATATTCTCCTATAACATGGAAAGTTCTCTGAACAAAATCAAATTTTACCATGCTGAAGTTTATTTAAAGTCTTAAATATTGGGACTCCATCAGAGGCGTACAGTCAAGGCCTCTCTCAACACTGAGACCCATGAGAAAAGACGGCGACATGCCACCGCTCCGTGGATGTGAAAAACCAGACAGAGCTTCCCAGAGCACAAGGCGGGCAGGGAACTCTTCTCTTCCAATTGTGGTTTCAAGTCAAATAACTGAAGGGTATAGAAAAAGTTACTTTGTTCTATTAAATAAGCTCTTCTTTTCCTTGCCTGACAACTAGACTGCTTCTGTGCAAAAGAATAAGTCTTGTACAGTGTGGTATAATCCAGGAGAATTCTTCTTTAATATACTTAGACTGACAAAAAATATGCAAAACTGTCTTTTTTAGCTTCTCAGCTGTCTCAGTGCCCAAACAAACTTTACCACTTTAAAAACAAGAGAGTCACTAAAATTTGGCGTATGGAAATGGGTCACGGTTCCGACTTCGGAAGAGCCGAGCTGGGTGGCCGGCAGCTCCCTCTGAACAGCAGGCGTCTGAAGAAGCTGATGGGCGGCAATCCCACCGTTTGGGGAACTAATCTCAACCCGAGGACCCAAGGTCGCCCCGGCAGCTCTGAGGTCAGGCCCTGGAGCAGCGAGTACATGAAGTCCTGAGGTGCGTGCCACTGCGAAGGGCGGCCCGTCTTGTTCCAGCTCCGTCCACTGAGTGGACTCTAAAGTACTGACCACCCTTCAGTATGTTAGGCAGCACGTCTCGGGAGAAAGACAAACAGCATCTAAGCCTCATCGCTGAAAGGGCTGCAACTGCTCACTTTCAAATCCATCGTGTCATGTGCTCCTTGAAACAAGTCTGAAAGGTATTTTTTTTTAATCTACACATATGAAAATTGACGCTCAAAGACATAAACAACTTGCCCAGGATTTAACAGCTAATAATGGAGCCCCACCCAAGCCTCCAGCTCATTGGAAGACTGACATTTGCCCAGTGACAGTCACTGCCTCTCCCAACCCCCTGACGCCGCCAGGGCGGCCCGCTGTCCCGACCCCGAAGCCTGCCTTCCTTGCAAGGCTTCAACTTCGGAAATATATGGAGAAAAATGTAGCACTCCCCAGACATGTTTATCTAGAGCAAAAACGATATTTCTCCATGAAGATAAAATACGAGAGCCACAGAAAGATTGTCACAAATCAAGAACAACTACAGGAAGACGCTGCAGAGCACACGCTGTCCTCAGGCTCCCTGGGGTCAGGACGGCCACAGGCCGCTGTTCTTTGGCACTTACGGAGGGAGAAGAGCCAGCAGAGGCTGCTGGGGGCTCCAGCTTTGAACCTGTGCTGTGCCCACCCCAGGAACCCGTCCCTGATTGAGGTAAAGCAGAGCAGGAACCGCAGGGGGTGCTTATTTCGCCCAGCCAAGCCTGCAAGGGGCCCCAGATGCTAAGAGTTCTGTATCATACCTGGAAACCATCCTCCTGATCTTTTAAATACATATTTTAGGGGGAGAGAATTAAACTATGTAGACTACCAAATATAAGTCAAAATCCAATATACCCTTTCTTTCATGTTGTTTTTTTAATTTTACTGGTCTTTTACTGTAAAGGATGTGAGTTTATTTTTAAATTAGGGAAAGATGTTCATTCAACATGTTACTTAAATTGGGATCCACCTTTAAAGGTGCCATTTCTAAGGAATTTCCATGTCTTTTGACACTAATTTAATCAAGTATGTTACACACATTTGCTTCTCTAGGAAAAAAAGCATGTGTCAGCCTACCCAGGGGTCAGAGGCTACGGGAAATGGAAATACAGGGAAGTTAGCCAGTGCCGGTGCGGATCTGTCCTTGAGGAAAACCTCCACCCTACGGAACAGTGCGGTCCGGAGCTGGTGCAACACTGTGAGAGAAGCTGTGGATGCTGTAAGGAAGTGGCCCGGGAGCATATACACAAATGCCAGCTTCGGGAAGTGCCTGAACGATGAAGCATTTCACTCACAAAACTCTGTTTACTGTTTGTCACCAATCCCTCAGGAACAGCCACGGCCTTAATAGATCACTAATGGGAGAATGCCACAGAAACGCCACTTTCTCAGCTGGTGCTGGGGTGTCCCATTAGTTTGTTAAATTAACCTATATAACTTTTGGTAAGCCTTAAGCCTCAGGCTATTCTATACATCAGTTTTCTATGTCTGGAAAGTAATTATTTCATGCAGGTTCACTGCTGGGAAAAAGGTACTGCTGGGAAAAAAGGATGGAGCCAGAGACGGGTAAGATTCCTCAAGGGAGGAACAACCTAAGACAGGCACAGTCGCAGGGGGGCCATCAGGTGAGAAATTGGGGATCAACAGAGGTGAGGCTTAGAATCTCATCCCCCGTTTTGAGAGAAATCTTCATCCGTGGATGTTTAGTTGCCCTTGTCTAGCTTGGATTAATACTCAGTCTATAGGCACAGACCTGATCATCTACATTTGCCCTCTTACAGCACTAAACTATGTTTTATGTGGGATTCACATATAAATCAAGTATAAAAATCAAACGAATATTCATATTTGACCTGATTGTTTATAGTTCATAATGCGTGATGAAAACCGAAAGTTTCTGTGATGACTGCCCTTGCACTGTTCACCATGTAAGAACTTAGTCACTATGTAAGAATTTGTTCACCATGTAAGAACTTGTTCGTTATGCTTCAGAAGATTGGAGACTGTTGAGAATTAGGCTTGGGGTGGATTAATGATTGTGCATTGAGCGTTGAGTCCCCTATACAGAATTTTATTGTTGTTAACAACCATTTGATCAATAAATATGAGAGATGCCCTCTCAAAAAAAAAAAAAAGGTACTGGGATGGGACTTAAAGACAGTCACTGTTATTCAGTCTCAGGATAGTGGATGCTCACACGGGGCACGTGCATGGACGGCACTATCTCAGTTCCCATATCGCCCACAATTCCATCAAATTCTCCCTGTTTTCAAAAAGGTCAAAAATTAGTACACAACCATTTAATAAGTTCATATATGTGTGATTTCCTCTTCTGAATCCTAATTATTATATTAGATTTCTGTATTTACTTTTCATTGGTGAAAAATAAAGTCGGGAACAGCTTACACACATTCATAAAGATGCATCCCGACCGCACTCCAGCCAGGTGCCAAGGAGTCCAGGTACTAATTTCACTCCATATGTTAAGTATGTTTAAAATTATGTGTTATGGCATAGGAAATTAATATATATCAAAGGCCGACTCCTGCCAGGCATTCATTTGGGTATTTTGCATGAAAATGATAATAACTATTATAATTGTATGGTAATAATAAGTTCATTGCCATAAATTGTTTTATTTTATTGGCCAAAGTACTTATTGTTATTATTTTAACAACTAATACTTACTGAGAGCTAAAGTACTTGAAAAAATAAAATATGTATTTTTTATCATCATACTAGCAACTGACATTGATCAGGAGCTCATTGTATGGTGGGCACCATCCCAACTGCTTCACATATAATGTTTTCTTTAACCGTCGCAACAGCCCTAAAAGAGGTACTATTATCCCCATTCTACACTTTGAGGCGATGAGGCTCAGAAAGTGAAGTCCACGTCGGGCCACACAGCTAGGGTGCCAGGACGAAGTCCATGGTGACTACATCACACGGCCTTCCGTGCAAAGCAGAGCTCAGGATAACCACGGCGTTCGGGGCCTGTCAGCCCACTTCCCCGCTTCGGAAGCAGGCACTCCCCCAGGTTAGTGACAACAACGGTGCTGGGGGCAGCAGTGCTGATACCCCCCATATCTGTAAAACGAGGAAACTGACTTGTCTGAGTTATTTTTGCCAGTGCGTGGCTAAGATGGGACTGAATCCTGGGTAATCTGATTCCAGGATCAAAAATTTCCCCTGGTAACAAGCTGATAAACTGTTTAAAGAGAGAGTTGAAATGAGCAGCTATAAACGGTGAGCACAGAGCACCTGTCCAGTCTGTCTGGTCAGGGCCGAGCTGGACAGAGCGACACGCTCCCACAGAGCAGGAAGGGTGGCGATGCTGATTATGCTTTCCATTAATGCTTTATTAAAAGTTCATCTGTTCAGACGACCCCACCAGTGGGCCTGGGATAATCTTGGATACGCTCTGCTGTTTCCTTCCTTCTGTGGATACCAAGGCGGGCAGGACCGGTGGGGTCACACTGCGCCCCGCTGCTTGCTGCCTCTGGCGGAACAAGTCTCTCCCTCTTTCCTCCCAAGCCTGCCTCCCCCCTCCAGTGCCCCATGGCGCCAGCCCTCTTGACCAGACCCAGCCATTCATTTCCATGCTCGGCTTTTCCTCTCAGCAGCCCCTCTCAGCAGTGAGCTCTGCCCCTTACTCAGCCTCAGTAATTAGTTGTGCTATTATTGTGAATTAATCATACAAGCAAGTCAATGTTTAGTCTAATTAAGAGTGAAGCCAACAAATTATTTAAAGCACCACTCCAGCAGAATTTGCATTCAGCCTTGTTCCAGCAGCCGGCCAAGCGCTTCAGCTGTGGACTCACGTGCCTGCGAGCTTTACCACTGTAGCGTGAAGCCCTCTCTCCACCCCAGCTCCTGAGCCCTGCCCGGGGCCTCCACCCTTCACCCATCCCGACCTGCCCATCCTTCTGAAAAGAACAGCCTGTCTCTCTGTTCATCCACTATACTTTTAATTGATAGCTTTGTACTTGAATAATTTTGTCAGTTTAAGTCATGCAAAACTGTACAGTTTGACATTACTGAAGAGTAGTTCAATTTTTCCTTGCTATTTACCAAAACAAATTTAGCTCTTTAGAAACAGAGAAACAAACGCACACTCCATCCTTGGAACGAAACCATCAGAGTGAACAACAGGGGGCGTGTCAAGCACCTTGGCCCTTGACGAGCAACAGCAAGTGAAGTTTAACAGTAAAAAGACGCACCAGGGGTCCCACTTCTAGGAAGACAGTGTGAGTGAGGGTCTGAAAGCATCAGGGAAGGCCTGAAATACACTGAACTTTGTAAAGAAGGGAGCGCTACCTGGAGTGAAATTTCGCCCTGAATTTTTTTCTGATAAAGGGAAATAATGTGCGGAGACCTATACCTCTGGCAGCAGGGACTGAGGCTGTGAATCGGAGAATCTTTTCCAGCGCGGCGCGTGCACACGCCGCGGACCAGCTCATCGGTCGCGCTTCAGGAGATGAGGGTGAGACTGCGGGCTGAGGCCGGGCGGCTGGGCACGGGGGCGTCCAGGGCCGCAGCTGCGCAGCAGCCGCCTCCAGGCACAGCCAAGTCCACGACCGTCTCTCGCTTGTTTGGTTTTCCTATTTATTGTTTGTTTTTTCCTGTTTTTTTTTTCCTCCTATTTATCTTTGCTCGCTTTTGCTGCCCCCTCGAACACCCAAGCCATGCCTGTTAGGTTTCAGGAAAGCGTCCATTTCAAACGTCCCCTCTGGCCACTTCCTCTAGACCAGCCCCCGCACCGCGTCAGCTCTCCGACCGACTGCTCGATGCCGGTTCTCACTAAGACCATCAGGAAGGGGACAGAGGGGACAGGCCACGTCTACTCCATTTTCGTCATACCCCCCACTTAATTCTTCCCTTCATTTTTTTCAGGTCCTGAATATGACTATGAATACAAATACTTATTTTCAAAATTGCATGAATCACTGTCTTATTTCTCAGTTTGTGTCTCTGCAATACCTAACGCGCGGTGATGTACTAGTTAGAACCTGTAACGCTTCTCTGGAAAAGCTTTGGATCAGGACAAATGAAGCTTTTCTTGGTCATTAAACCCAGACAAGCCTCGGCGTCTTCGTGTCCCGCCCCACACGGTGGGCAGCCTGCGGAAACGCGTTCAGCTCATGGAGGAACTTCCGTCAGTCTGTCAGTGTCTCATTTCCTCCGTGCAAATCACAGTATTCATCTTTGTAATTCTGGAGTAAGTCCACAAACGTACAGACATGCATATGTGTCCATATACCTGTCTCTACATATTATTGAAACCTGATAAGAGAACATAAAGGGGGCGAAGCACAGCACAAAATAATCCTTATTACAGAGCCTGCAGGCCAGGCGGTCGGTGCTCAAAACATGCCCTTTGCTGCCACCAAGTGGCGCTTTTTGGAATCCTTTTATCACATCGCCACTGCACGCCTCGCTCTGCCCCATCTCATTCCTGAGACAACACTTCTGTTACTCTGAGAAACTGGGATATTTGAAAAGACCGGGCAAGCCTTTCCTAAATCAAGGCTTTACAGTATGGATGCCATGAAAACTCCACGACAAAGTTCTTCAGAAAGACAATGTCAAAAGGGTTCCAAGTAAACAAACACTAAAAACTCCTCAGCCCCGTCTGGCTGCTCGGCTTCCACTCAAAACTCCTCAGCCCCGTCTGGCTGCTCGGCTTCCACTCAGTAAATTTCCATTACATTTTCCAGCTTTTCTAAGGATTTTGTAGCAGGAGTGGCTTCGGGCTGCCTGGACCACCACCACGTGAAAAGGAGCTGCTTACGGAAGGTCTAGATATAAAATTCTGCCCAGGATCAGAACCTTCTCTGCAGCAGAATCCTCACCTACAACTTCAAATATTTATGGAAAGATGAATTTAGTCTCATTTCGGCTAAAAGGATAAAAGATTTTTTTGCATTTTGGTGGTGGGAGGTATGGAGGTGCAAAGAGAATCAAAGTGGGAGGGACTTGGTCCCATTATGGTGGGAAATATGGATTGTCTGAGCCCTGATCCCTTTCGGCCCAGCCAGCTAACTGACCCCCTTCCTTCTCCGTCTGGCCACCTTTCCCCCTGGCTCCCCACGGCCAGGGAGCCGGCACGGTCAGTGCCAGGAACCCGCCGCCAGGCAAGTGCCACGGGCAGGCACGCTGACCCCAACTGGGTCAGTTCTGGCTAAGACTCGTCATGGTCCGGCCAAACCTAGGGGTTGTGTTCTTTGTGACACGGGACCATGGTACTCTGGCTAAGCCCTGATTTACACCCCATCCTAAAATTGGGCGGGGGTGGGGGGAGGAAGGAATCATTCTAGGGAAACTCCTTTCTTCCTTTCTGAAACCCTAAACCAACACACCGAAGGCCTGAAGGTTTCTGGCTTGAAAGGGGTTCTAAAATGCATGCACACAGGTCTAGCCATCACGGAAAATCTTTGAAACCCTTTTCAGAACGGTTGTAGACCGATACTCCTAGAGAGACCACACGCCGGGACACACTGGGATCCCCGTCTCTGCCGCCAGCCATCCTCTGACGCGAGACCCGGTCCATCCGGGGCCCGTGTGCCTGCTGTCCTTCTGCACCCCTCCGACTCCATCATTCCCACCCCCCAGGCAGTGCCCCTGATGACACGGTGTCTCCTGGAACACCCCAAAAACACATTTATATCCATTTTCTCTAAGAGCTGATTTCCCCCCTAGTTTACATTCCTACCATTTGCTCACCAGTCCGACGCTGTGTGTTGTAAAAGTTTGGTAACATATGAATGGCAATTTAATTACTTTTATCTGTAGAACTAAACCATTCTTCCCTTGCTTTGGATTTTTTTTTTAAGCGGCACCATTAAGCTATCCTCTCGGGGAATTACCTTTCTGACAAAGACGAGGAATTCGGTGAAGAATTCAAGAGTGATATGAGAACATGGGATGTTGCGCTGAGTCTGAGAACAAAACGAATCACCTTCAAGTTTCGTTAAGATAGACACGCACACATTCTAGACAAACTCTTGTTTCCTGTACACACCTCCCATTTCTTTCAAGTTCCAAATTCAGCTTGAATGATACAAAATACAGAGCTACAGTGACGGGGCAACAGGAGCAGCCGCCAGTCCCACCCGTGCCCGCCTGACCGCAGGCTGCGTCACGAGAGCCCATTACTTACTGGCTCAGCTATTCCTGTAATTGTGCAAAGTAGAGGTTTCATTATAACGGAACCTTAGGCAAGGGAGGAACTCTCTCTGGTCCTCGGTTCCTTCATCTGTAAAATGGAGGTAATAAAAATACCTATTGCGTGGGGTCACGTTGAGGTTTAACTGAGACAATTAGAGTCTGGTACTAAGTACTCAGCAGCGACAAGCTCTCTTGAAGATAAGTCATTAATCTCTGTTGGCAGACAGTGGCCACACCGGTGGGGGTGAGCATTTAATAATGCAGATAGGTGTTGAATCATTATGTTGTGCACTTGCAACGATACAATATTGCGTATCGACAACACTTCAATTTAAAAAGTTCATTTTATTATTAGCTGAGTGCTCTCCAATATGCCAGGGCATCACGGCATGGAATTAATCACTTTAAATCTACTTCTTTCCTCAGGATAAGCGCTTCTGGTTAACAGAGACCCTGCTAGCTCCATGTAACGCAAAACAAGCAAACAGGACTAGACGAGAAGCCAGCTTCTAAGCAAAGGATGTTTGTATGTTATTGAACGTATTATTTCCAACAATAGCTTAAGAAATGCGTGCCTTCCCCTGTGATCCCTGCCGAGCGTGCGCAGTGCCTCTCCGGCTGACCCCCAGAGCTGCTGCAGACCCGCGCTGCCATCACAGACACCGCTCCAGGGCCGAGCTTATTCCTGCCAGCCGTGGGTGGGCGCTGGAAACTCCACCGTTTAAAAGTAGACCCAGTATTAATAGCACCATGTGAGGCCCAAGAAATAATTACAGACAAAGCATTTTAGTAACTTCCTAAAGCCTGAACATTTGATCTAAGATCACATTCATGAATTCACCACTTGTTTGTATGGGCTAAATTATACTTTAGTAAACTTTGTGAAATACTTGATGTTCGTTTACTATTCATCTTTTTTAATGGTGAGGGGAAAAAAACAATCTTAAGTTTAACTGAGTTGCCCCTCTCAGCTCTGAACAGTAGCGGCTAAAACCACACCCAACATCAAAACCCTTCCGCTACAGAACTGGCTGGCAATCTTGCCCAGCCTCCATGCAGAAGAAAAGGGTATCACCCTAGCTTTCCAGTCCGTTGGAGAGGATAGACCAAGACCTTCTTTAGGAACCTGCTCAGTACCCCACAAACATTTAAAGTAGTTTACTACTATCAGAATTAATTCTCAGTGCTGTAGGCTGAGCCACTATCCTTGTATTCTGCCCTTAAAACACACTAGAAGGAAACTTGGAACTGGAGAAAATGTAAGAGAATCTACAATCTACTTGTTAGCACATCTTCATGCCATGGTGACTTGATAAGTAGAGATCACAACCCTGGATCTAATACAGGGTGGCCCACTTTTAAAACGACCCATTTCTAACAAAGGTCTCTCTGTTGGAACTGGCAAGAGAGTTAAAAAAAAAAATGCCACCAATAAGGAACACTTTTATTTAACCAGGCATGCAGAGCACTGGAACGGCAGGTCTGGAGACCTTCTTAGCTCTGCTCTACCAACCATGTGAGTATAAATAAGTCAGTGAGTTCTCACTGGTTCTCATACTCTGTCCCTAAAATGACATTAGTCCCTGGCCTCACACTAGCCCACACAGAAGTCCTAGGGAGTAAAGAACACAGTGTGAGCATTGTAAGGTGCTAGGAGCCTCTTGGAGGAAAGACTCCAAATATCTTAAGCAAAATGCTCAGATTATACCCGTTCAGGGTAGGATATTTGCGGAGGAGACTTGAACTACTACAAACTAAAAAATTCTCTTTGAATTCTTACGAGTTTCAGACATAACACTCATCACAGGAGAAAGGGGAAACATAACCTACCCCATGCTCCCATCCATTAGAAGGATCGTGTTGTATATGTGAGAAAATATGAAGAGAAAGAGAATTGTGCTGAAGAACATTGTCATCCACGACCCGTGGTCCTCTCGGAACATTTTTAACCGGAGCAACTGACCTGCAATATGAATATATTAGAGATCAGTGTACATCAAACTCAAAATGTATACATCCTTGCTTTTATTTTAGCGAATCTCTATTATCTTGCTATATTCTCAGGTCTTTGCCATAGGACTGCTGCCTTAAGGGCGAAGCCACTAATGTAATGTCCTTTCTGCTCTTCTGTAAATAACTGTTCATGGACAAAGTCCAAAACAAACCCCGTACCACCCTAGAACCAGTAATGCTGAATGAGAAGTCAGCACAGAGGTCACTCGTAACACTGACGTGAGAACAAGATGAATTAGAACACTCGGACCTGCTATTTCCTATTTCACAAATGTTTTTGGTTCATTTATACTGAAATTACTGAAGGCGAATGGTAAAGATATTGCACAAATTGCATGATTCCTTCTTGCTCCCCTAGACCCATTTCTTCCTGACAGCCCAGATGGTGACATCAGGCAGACCTCACTTACAGGAAGATCCAATTGTTAAAGGCACATGAGAACTTAAAAGGAAAAATAAAGTCTGTCGTCAGAGACAAAGGACTCGGCCTTGCTCTTAGCTGAGACTGTCTGTGCCGCGCAGGCGTGGCCCCAGGTGTGGCCTGGAGGGGCAGAGGTGAGGGCGGGGGGCATGTACCTGCGCTGTGAAGCTTGGTGGGGCCCCAGCAAGCGAGACTTCCCACCCTGATGCCTGCAACTCCAGTTACAAAGATAAATGCTGAAGTGAGAAAGAATGTTAAAATGCAAATATTCAAAGAGGAAAAAATGTGCCAGGATGAATGCTAAAATAAAAATTACTAATGTCAGAATTAGCCCAAAGGAATGCTCCAATCCATGGTAGAGGAAAGAACTGAGAACACTGGTATCCTGGACGGGGAGGAAGATGGGAAACCACGGGAGTGAGAAAAAAGGAGCAGACGTCACCCCGGCCTCTCCTGTGATGGACTGTCACACGTGCCTCCCTTCCTGGAGAAGTGTCTTAGGTGATGCCGAGGAGGCACACACAGGAGCTGCAAGTAACACAGGCAGGCCTAAAATCCTCCAAGAGAATCTCCTCACTAGAGAAAAATTCAATTTTTATTCATGGCGACAAATCTAATATATATATATTTATATTTATACACATATTTATATATAAAACATACATAGAAATACACAGTTCCATCTGGAATTTATCTCTAGGGATAGACAGTAGCTCTCACATAGATTACTGAGCATAGGAAGAAATAATCTTTTAAGATTTAACTCCTGAATTTTCCACTGTTAGCTCACTTATATTAAAACAGCACTTTAGATTGCATTTGGAAACCAGGCTGACAGAAATGTGAGCACAGCTAAAACGTTAAATGGAACAAAGAAAAGGAGATCTGGTTACATCATCTGTTTTCTTGTCCCGTACAAGAGAAGTAAAGGGAAAATCTGAAAGTCAGGGGGAATGTGAATTATAAGTAAAAGAAGAATGTGGAAAACTCGACTGAAGCAAATGATATCAGCCTGCTAAGTTATAACCTTCTAGAATTGCTGACTAATTGAATCAATAATTGCAGAAAGCCAGGAGGTTCTCCACACAATATTATAAAAAGATACTAAGCACAGAATGCTTGAGAATAAAAAAAAACATGTGCCATAATATCTTACAGCAAACTGTACAAAATATTCTTTATTGATTGGACAAATATTTAATGTGTGTTTATGACATGCCAACTATGTTTCTAGGTGCTGGAGAGAGAGCTTTGTGCAAGGCAGTAAGGATACTGAAGTCTGTCATCATTTGGGTATAATGAGAATGTGACCTTATTTTAGACTCATGGGCTACTCTGTGTTGTTGGCCAGCTGCGTCTGGGGAGGTCTCTCCCTGAGGTGAAACCTCAGCCTGGACAGGGGATGGTTCTTGACTCTGATAGAGAATTCTTGAGCAGGGCAGAGGAGTGTAGGTAAGGAAGGAATTCATTAAAGCGAGCGTGGTAGTGGATGGCAGCAGCCCTGCAGGCAGCAGAGAGCAAGGAAGAGCAGAGGCAGCAAAGGGAAGCTCACTGAACTCCTGCTCGGCACAGGGCAGGTCCCCTGCCAACTCCCGTAGCCAGGGTCACCTGGCGTCCTGTGTCTGATTAGTCTGCACAGAGCAGGAACTAAGCCCCCACCATCCCAGGATTTGGGGGAGCCACAGAGCCCTGGATGGAGTGAGATTACATTCTGAGAACTTCCCAAAGGCAAAGACAGGAGATTTGGGGGCAGCCCACTGAAGAGCATGATGGTACAGCTGCAGTCCTGCCCGAGTCACCCAGGCAATGGGAACTTGCAAGCCCAAATCAGAGCTCTCAGTCACCCCTCCCTACTTATTTGGAGAACAGACACAGAGTGAAGACTTGTGCGAAAGTGTGGGAAATAGAATGAAACAGCAAAGTGACAAAGATACTCAGCACCAGAAGAGCTCAGAGACAAAACGCAATAAGTTGAGTGGTGAGAAGGCTTTATTTAAAAAGTACACACTCAAAGAGAGAGGAGTGTGAGCAACCTCAGAGAGGAGGTGTGCTTAAGGGTTTGGGGTTTTATAGGGCCTTTTGGATAGGGGTCAGCATAAGGCAGGATGTATACAGGTGATTCATAATTTCCTTTGAAGTTTTGTCTGTAAGAATAGGGTTACTTAGGTGACTGTGTTGCTCTGGATATTGGCATCCTTTATCAACATAGGTTCATTTGCACTTCAAAGTGTCCTGGTTATAAATTGAGCCCACTTAATTGATTAAGAGGCTGGAAGAAGAAGAAAAACAGCCTACAGATTAAGTTAAAGAATAAGCTGGACCTGTGTCACAGGCCAACTAGACTTTATAATATCATGACCCCTGTCCCATTTCCCCACCCCACTTCACTTGCTCAAGGTTCCCTTTGCATGAAGCCTTTTCAGCTTCAATCCAAGACTTATTTATTTAATTCAGCACTTTATGTGGAAGAACTGTAAAGACCAGCAACCAGAGTTCCTTGAGAATTTAAATGTAAATTTCCTTCTTAACATATGCATATGTGAAAAAAAATCACCAATGTTGTTCTTTAGAAGTCAAATAATAATGCCGGCAATTTCAGAGCACTTTGCAAATAAGACATAGTGAGTTAACTGTACACTGAAATAATACAAAGTTGATAAAAAGAGAAATGTGACAGTACTATCTCTGCTGTCATTGCCAAACTCATTGCCTGGCACTAATTTCAGCCATTACACTCATTAGAACAAAATGGCAGATTAATGCAGCTTGAAATTCACTTGAAATGCACAATAGAAATGCTGCAATTTATTAAGGTCAGAACTGGTGTGACACGAATGTTGAGTCAATCACATTATAAAAATTTCACATAAGCACCTTCAAGGTTAACTCATTGAGTGTCCATCTTAACGCTGGAACAGGGACATGCAGACCGCCAGCAGCAACCTGCTCTCTTCAATCCCATGTGTTCTCATCAAACCAAGAAGCTCAGAATCACCTGACGAGGTCAAACGAAAATGCGCCATGTGTACCCCCCAGTGTAAGCATCCGTGTGGTTTGCCTGGGACAACAGCAACTTGCAACTGTAATCCTGGCACCATGAGGGGCCCCCTTCCTTTAAGTGTGCTGGTTTAGACAACAAATGATATGCCACCTTTCCTACAGGTCACAGAATTCTGAATTTTATAACACTTTCCTTTAGAGAAGTTTCAGGAAATAGCCTAGTAAAAACAGTCCTTGTGGGTCAACAGAAATAAAAAACATCACTTAAGAGGGGTACAGTTCTGACAAGGTCACAGATGGCTTTAATTTTAATCATAGATATATTTGTAAATCTGAGTGTATATTTATTTATTAATAAAATCTCTCTTAAACTGTATAGATGATCACATTTGATATGGAAAATAAATATTAGAACAATAGGATAATCACCGTAGTACTCAAGCCCGTGTGTGAATTGGAGGTGAGGGACGGAGGACACAGGGGTTGACTGCTGTGAATGTTGGTTAAAGTCAACAGAAACGACCTAGAACCACAGAATCTTTCCTAGAAATCCAGTAGGTTTGGGGCCACTAAGATGTCACTAAATTCTAACATGATTAATTTTCCAAAAGCATATTAAAAATATATAATGAGCCCACATGTGTTGTGGAAAATAGAAACAGACAAGTGTACCAGGGAGAATTATGAAGCAAGTACTCGTCTTCCTGGCATTTGCTGTTGTGTTCTCATCAGCAAAAAATGGAATGGATCATTTCCTTCCCACCTCACAGCGAGACTTTTATCCTGAGTTCTGGGCCCATTTGTTCATATGTGATTCTCACAAGGAGGAACAAAACAGTCTCAGAGGAGAAGTGTCTGTGCTTCCAGGCAGAGGCAGGGGCAGCCTTAATCCTGGGCAGCTGTTAAAGCAGGGCACCCAGATAGAGTATGGGCTTCTCACTCAGAGAGAATGCAAAGCACTAGGCCTCCAAGGAGGCAGAACCCCACCTGGGGTTGGGTCAGGGATGCTGGTGATGACTGAAGAAGTATCAAGGGTCACGGCATTGGGAGTCAGCTAAGGGGACAGAGCTGGTCCCAGGGGAATGAGCCGGTAGGACCGCCACCCGCCTCCATTAGGAGCGCAGTGACCTGGGTAGGACCCCAGCCATCTGTCGGGGGAGGTCATCCAGGGATGTGACTGCCAGGTGCCTCCCAAGCTGGACTTGGACAATAAAGACTTCTCACCCCTTCTGTCCTAGGAATGGACGTTTTGCCCACAATTCCCACAGTGGGAGCCATTTTCAAGGATGCAGCCATGAGCAAGCAATGTGTCACTGAGACCATCTGGACAGGATACGTGACTGAGCCCAGTTAAGGCCTCTGTATAAACTCTTAAAATTCTGGCAGGCGGGTGCTGAGATCTGCTCATCTTGGTCTGCGAGCCCCCTTGCTTGTCACAGCTGCGCCCACCAGGCGGCCCGGGCCGCCTCTTCCTCTGATCTCTCCTTGCCCTCCGTGTATGGGCACCGGTTTCAGATTTCCCCTGGGGAGCCCCCAAGCCACTATCTAGATGGCCCCATGGTGCTCAAGAGGCTGCAGAGACCCTCACTCAAGCAGCAGGAGGAGAAGTGGGGACAGGGGAACAGGCTGAAAGGTTTGTTTGCAGGACCCCCGCAAACCTTGGGACTTCTTTAAAGTGCAGTGGTAGAAAAGTCAGTCTGCAAAATCAGCAGCATGATGGTGTCTGCTCGCTCCGGTAAGCAGGAGCTCAGGGCAAGGCGCACGCGGTTTAGAGGCGAGGGCTGCCAGCGCGTCATTGCCCACCGGCCAGGAAACACGGGAGGCCAAATGCAGCGGCACTTCCCCCTTTCGGGCACCTCCTCCCTCCCCTTCCCAATCAGTGGTGACGGTCTGTCCCCCTCAGCCTGCGTCTTGACCATGTCACGCGGGGCCCCACCCGGCATCTCCGGCACAGGCCCTTCCTCCTGCGCCTCGGAACGGAAGGGCCGCCTGCCCGCTGTGCTCCTGGACGTCCCGCTGCCGATGCAGACTCGGGGTACGGACAGGAGCCCCCTGCCCACCCCTCACTCCAGCACACACTGGGCCCCTCTCCCCACCGGCCCTCCCGGCCCTAGGTCCACCCCTACTTGACTGTACTATTTGTCATTTCAAATTAACACGCGACCTGCTTCCTTCTTGATTTTCTTGCTTTTTTTCCTGCACACCTTCCAGTTCAATCAACAGCCACATTGTCTGAGGACTTCCGTCCACACGGTTCCCCCACATCTTGGTGCTGAAGACTCTTGTCTCCTGATGAGAGTATTATAACAACCGAACTGGCCTTCCCCACTCCGTGCAGCCTTTTCCACCTCAATCCACCATCCTCACAGCCGGTCGATCCAACTGAAGCACAGGTGTGTCCCATCATCCCTTCACTTAAAATCCTTCGGGGATCACTACACCCTGACAGAGTAACACTCCAGCACCCTAACTTAGAGAAGACACTGTGGCTCTGACCCAAGCTGACTCTGTTCGGTTCCATCAGCACCCAACAGATTCCAGTTTCCACGTTCAAGCTGAACCCTCGCATGGGACCCTCCTTCCTATCTCTCGGCTGACTCCTGTGTTTCCTGAGGGCCTTGAACTGCAGGTTAGAGACGACTTCCTCTAGGAGGGGGTCTTCAGTGTTAAATATTTCATATATAGGAGTAATAGTCAGAAAGAGATGAAAGGACAGACTCTCTCAGGAGGCAGTAAGTTCCCGTCAAGTTCCCATCCACACAGACAAGAAGGAACGGCCAGATACAGTTGAAAGGGTTGGATTACATTATTTTTATGATCCATTCAACTCTAGGATTGTAGGACATATTTTGTCACTAAGGGATTAGCTCAAAGCCTGTTAACTCAAAAGAGTTTTAGTTTTTTAAAAAATCCTTACCTATTCCACTCCTAGGAATTTACCCTAAGAATGCAGGAGCCCAGTTTGAAAAAGACATATGCACCCCTATGTTTATTGCAACACTATTTACAATAGCCAAGGAATGGCAGCAACCTAAGTGTCCATCAGTAGATGAATGGTACAGAAGATGTGGTGCATATACACAATGGAATATTACTCAGCCATAAGAAGAAAACAGATCCTACCATTTGTAACAACATGGATGGAGCTGGAGGGTATTATGCTCAGTGAAATAAGCCAGGTAGAGAAGGACAAGTACCAAATGATTTCACTCATCTGTGGAGTATAAGAACAAAGAAAAACTTGAAGGAGCAAAACAGCAGCAGAATCACAGAACCCACGAATAGACTAATAGGTACCAAAGGGAAATGGACTGGGGAGGATGGGTGGAAAGGGAGGGATAAGGGGGGGGGTAAGGAGAAAGAGGCCTTACGATTAGCATGTATAGTGCGGGGGGAGGGGCACGGGGAGGGCTGTGCAACACAGAGAAGACAAGTAGTGATTCTACAGCATCTTACTACGCTGATGGACAGCGACTGCAATGGGGTGTGTGTGGGGGGACTTGGTGATGGAGGGAGTCTAGTAACCATAATGTTGCTCAAGTAATTGTACATTAACAATACCAAAATAAATAAATAAAAAGGAATAAGAAGGAAAAAAAAAAAAAAGAAGTAAGGACAAACCGGAAACACACCAATCCATCAAAGCCTGAAATCCACTGTCTATCTGCCAGAAGAAAACATAATTTTCCCTAGGGAAGATGATGTCAGCATGAGCCTCCACAGTTCTTCACATATTATCTCTGATATTCAAGTTTTTAAAAATAGGCACTTAAGGAAACAAGATAAAGTACTGGAAATGATGAAAGAATATAGATAACATAAATAGACTCTCTGATGATAAAAATACGCGAGTTCTAAGACTTAGGAGTCAAAATAAATATAATTTATATGTTCAAGAAAATAGATGAAGAGAGTATGAATTTTACCAGAGAACTGGGATCTATTTTTAAAAATCAACTGGAAAATCTGTAACTGAAAAATAATAACTAAAATTAATAACCAATAGATATACCTCCCAGTACATACATACATACATACTCATGATTCCACTTTTACAAGTTTCTAGAAAGCACAGATACGTGCTTTCTAAGCAGAACATGGTCACCTAGAGGTGTGTAGGAATGAGAAAGGGATCACAGAAGCCCATGTAGACACTTCCATCTAGTGTGATGGCTTCACACACACATACAAAACCGTACACTTAAATACATGCCATATACCAATTATAACTCCCTAAAGTTGTTTTAAAGTAAAACAACAATAATATCTATGAAAAAATCCACATGGGGAGGGACTGAGGGCTCCAGCCAGCAGCTAACATGGCCTGCCAAGCACCTTAGAGGGTCGTCTGGGGGGAGAAGTTCCAGGGAAGCCCTCCCGTGACTGCAGCCTGGCGACACACTGACAACTGACCACCGTCTCCTGAGGGAGCCCAACGCACGACCAACCAGGCTGCTCCCACATTTCTGACCCAGAAGAACTGTTGTGAGATCACAAATATTTGTCATTGTTCTAAACCTCTGAATTTGGGGACAGTTGTTACACACCAATAAATAACTTCAGGCTCTATAATTATTCTGAAAGCTAATAGGAGTCTCTTGAGAATGTGAAACATGGAAAAAACAAAATCTAATGTGGTTTTGTGAGGAAAGATCTGGAGCCACAAAACAGGTGTAATATTCAGAATGTAAAATGCTTACTTTACCTTAATAAAATGTTGGACATTTTGATGGCAAAGCAAAAGAACCTTTGCAAAAATAACCTTCCTAGCATGAAAGCCTGGGAATAACAGAATCATTTCAAAGGGCAGCCTCTGTGTAGGAAATGTCATTAATTAATGCTATTTTCTTTTAATCTCTACTATAATTCACAGAATGTGTCATGGTTTTTACCATATTTTATATCCTCTTAGTCAGAGTTGTGATTCCATGTTACCAATAAGATAATAGATGTACAGGAGTTATTTTAGACGGGCAGTGTCCATGCGAACCGAGTGAACACGGGGCTTTGTGACGCAGGTGTGGGGGCTCGGTCATCCACAGGCACACAGGCAACGTGCTTCCGAGTTTAAATCTACTGAGATGTATAACTAACCTCAGATAATGAAAGAATAAACTCACAAAACAATTCAGAACCACTCCACTCTCTGGACAGCCAACTGACTGCATTTATAGAAGATAAAGATATGCAACCAATTGGAATTCACAGGAAGTACCATTTTTATTTGAAACCTGACTATTTTCTTTCACTCTTATTTAACAGACACTTGTATATACGGTCATTTAGGTTGTGTTACAAGTGTTTTATTAAGGAGTAACTTAGGTAGCTAGAATCTAGTATTTAATATTTATATAGTACAAATTGCTTCCCCATCCTGAACATCACAGCTGTATCTTACTGTGACTTAATCACTGGTGAATATTACTGACTTTTTTTCTGTATATGAGGACATGAAAAATCTGTGGTTCCAATATGGGTGTATTTCTCAATACTTTCAATTCAAAGAACTGTCTGTCCTCGGTGCAGTTATGTGACTACACAAAATAAAATCGACTATTTTTATAGTACACTAACTTGAAATTATGACAGAAAAATCATCCTACGAAGTTTTTATTTAATCAAGTATGCAAACCAGCAAATTCAGAGAGATTCGTAGGAAGACATTTCCAAATATAGTTTTATAGGAATCAGCCTGTTGTACAGTTTTGGGAAGAGCTATCTGTCAGTGCCTCAGGGAAGTAATAACTTCTGAGGCGCTGGTGGTGGGCAATATTGTTATTGCGGTAGGCTAGATGCTACTGTGGTTTATCATTAACGGGTAAGATAAAACAGCGACACCCATTCGGGAGCACATCAGGATCACTGTCACATTTGTGAAATGGCCAGTGTGTGACCATTTGTGTGACCAGGTGCCACTCTAATTTACACATCAAATACATGAAAAAAATCATTTTTAGGTAGCTACTAAATAAAGGACAATTCCTTTTATTAAATATATTGGGATAAATCCATTATAAGTGGGCAGCATTTTTTCTAATCATCAGATGATCCTAAAAGGATTAACACTGTCAGGGGAAATGTCTATTCCCTAGTCCAGGCCATTCCCTTCCAGCAGAGAATGCTCCCCAGCTAGATCCCTGCTAACCTCTTTCTACTTAAAGGGGAGAAGTAACTTATTCAATAATTTGGGAAGAAGAAAATTGTCTCCAGAGACCAAGCGTCTCCTGCAGAGCACCCCAAATGGGTCTGGCTCCTCCGGGAAGGCATGTCTGTGCATATTGGGCATGTCTGTGCATATTGCCTGGGATGGGGAAGCCTACTTAATTCTGAGCTTAGGAATCAGCTCAGGAAAACCTGAAAGCAAGGTGGCTTTCAGACCGACTGGAACATAGTACGACGACAATGCCGTACCAACATAAATTCACCAAACCCATCGCTGTATTGCAATGCCTTTGCCTTACAAAATCGCACATTCGAGTTATTCCGTATCATTAAACCCAAAGCACAAATAACACCCAGATTTGCTTGCACGTTAATTCAGATCCAGCAGCAGCCCTGTTTTCCATCACAACAGGAAGTCATCTGGGATGTCTTATTTTCTAATCTCTCCTTGAGTTCAAACAAAAAATCAGAAATAATGGGAATTCAAATCAATCTTTACAGACAAGTTACTGATATGATCTCTGACTTTGAATCCCTTCCTCTTAAGACAACCCGCTGCACGCACACTGCCTTCCAATACCAAAGGAAAGCAGAGCTCAGACCAGCTGAGAGAAACCAGAGTCTGTGAGATGCGTTTGATTCACTGGTTAAATCCGACAAAAAGACCCTTCACTGCACTTTGTTCTGGTCCTGCTGACAAGAGGTGCTCTAGTGTGGCCGATCTGGAGAGAGGAAGATTTAGGACTAAGGAGTTCAGGAAGAAGGTCACCTTGAGAGCACAAGATGGGCACCTGGGAGACCCGGCATAGAGAGGACAGCAGCCAGGCAGAGGCGGAGGCAGAGAAGCAGCCAATGTGGACAGAGCAGTGAACCGAGGACATCCACCGAGCAAAAGGGTCGAGCTCATTTATTCAACAAGTACTTGCTGAGCGCTCTCTGTGCAGAGCCTGACCTTAATTCTTGTTGTGAATTTAAAAAAAACATTCCTTCCCTCAAGGAACTTGACATTTAACTGGGGAGATGGGTTACACAGAAACACAAGGTAACATTAAAACAAATGCAATGAAAAAACAATTGAGTTTCAGAGAAATTTAACACATGAGAACAGAGAGAGTGGAAAAAACAAAACTTTTAACTGGCTCTTTGTCTCTGTCAAGGTCTTTCCCATAATTCACTCAAACGTCACAGTAAGCATGAGGTGTGACCGCCCCCATTCTGCAGATGGGAAAGTACAGGCTCAGAGAGAGTCGTGATTTGTCCAAGGTCACGTGGCTAGTAAGTCAGATACCCAGGCTCTAAATCTCACTATACCAAACTCCAAAACTTCCTCTTTCCACCAAGCAATGTTTTTTATATGTGTATTATGTTAAATATATATAAATGCACTGAAAAATGAGCAAAATGCATTAATCCATTCATCTATAAAATATCTATTAAATATCTTCTGAGCACATGCAGGTGCTGGAGGAAAATGATCAGAAAGAAAATACTGTGTTTACATTTTTGAAGCTTCTAGGCTAGATAGATAAACCAATAAATATAAATAATGCAGAGCACAGTAAGAAAAGTGCCACAGAAAATCCCAGAAATGCTGTAGGGTTCAAATGAGGAATGATGACATTATTTCAAGAGAATCAATAAAGGCATTATTAAATATGAGATGGAAAGATGGGCAGGTTCATTATAACTGGAGCCAAAGAGTCCAGTTGTGGAGGACATTATGAGTAAAGGTGTAGAGATGGAAAGTGGGATGTAGATTGAAGGCTAACAAAAAACAATAATGCAAGTGGCATGTAAGATGCAGGGGGCAGCCCACAGGAGCGACGGCAGACAGGTGGCTTAGGGCCAGGCTGTGAAGACTGTGAGTATCTGGCTGAATGCTGTTCTTAATTTTGAACGCAATGAATAATTAGGTCTCCAAGCAGAGAAGAGGCACTCCCTAAATTATGCTTTAGAATATTAATTTACACAAAGCTGTCAGAACTGGCACAATGGCAGGAAGAATGGAAAACAACAACAGCAAGAGAAGCTAAGACCTTTAAGGGATAAAATCCATACCATTGGGTAACTGGCAGAGAAGTCAGAGAAAGGCTTCGGTGTTTCAAACTCAGGAAACTAGGAAACCGTAAAGGCAGTAGGAGAAAAGGGGGCACTGGGGAGCTTGGCTGCTGAGGTGGGGATGCTGAGCAGGGCAGGGGGTCACAGATTGAACCTGGGGTTCCTATAAAATACCAGAATCCAGCAGGGCTATGAGAGATGGAAATATTTTGAGTGATGCTGGACACAGAGCTATAAGCTTGCCTGCATCAGTCCAGTGAATTCTTGAGAGTAAATGAGGTCACCAGGAAGAGCACCAAGTGAGGAGAGAGGGGAATGGAGGGGCGGCTAGAGACACACGCGGCGGGTTTTGAATTATGGAAGCACTTCCTCATGCGGTTGGCTTAACACTTGTAGGAAACTGGAAGTTTAAGAACCACACAGAAGTCCCCCGAAAACAGAGTGATACAGTAGATAATGTTCATCAGGAAATCGAAGAAGAAAATGTCAAGGAGAGGACAGTGAATGGTATCAAACTGTACAGAGACACGAGAATGCCCCCAGGTGTGTGGGTGGTCGCTGAGCCCGAAGGGAGCATGTCCAGAAGCCTGGGGAGCATGCAGAGGGGCTGCAGGGCTGGTCAGGTGACAGGCGTGGGACCCGGCAGAAGGGGCAGAGCCAGGGGAGCGAGACCCACTGGGAGCATTGTACCAAGCCAGCATCAGTTCATTCTCAAAAAAGAAAGGAAAGGAAATGTGAAGAAAAGGCCTAGAGCCCAGAAAGCATTCATCTTGAAAAATAAAATCCAGAGTAGCTTCTAATTAACTAATGAACTCCGCAGTGATGCAAAGCTGTCTGAGAGGATTAACACGGCGCCATGACCTTTGGTTTAGGCAGTGACTGATTCTCGGGTGAGGCTGGCCCTGAAAAACTTTGCTGCTGACCTTTGTGAGAATCTTGTAGCAAGTTAAAAAAAAAGAGAAGTCGGAAAAGGCCCCCAGAATCCTGCAAGAGAGGTTCTGAAAATGGAACGAAAAGCCATGGCTGACGACATAAAAATACCGCCCATTTCAGCCGGATGCCACCAGCTGGAGCCTGCCTGCACAAAAAGGGCACTGCCACTGACTAAAAAGAATGTCGGGGCGAAGACAGAATGATGTCCCCCGAAAGGGCCGTAACCAGAGCACCTGCTGGGCCCGACGGCAGCAGGGAGGCAATATTTTTGTCAAACGGAGTGAGTGTGTCTGACAGTTACGGCCTTTCACAGGCTGTGTGCTTGCTGAGAAGGGGGTTCTGGTAGAGCAGAAACCAGAGCGGAAGGACTTCCCCGCCCCTACAGAAGAACACGAAGGGCATCAACCTAGCAAACGGGAAGGGAGCGCCGCAGACCAGGCAACTGGGGCAGAGGTCAGAACAGAATCTGGCCGCGCACAGAGAAATCTAGATCAGCCTCAACCAGCCGCTGTTGGAAATCACAGCCTAAGTCTACACAACTAGGCGATGGGACCGGCACACCACTGGGCTCACTCACTCCAGCGCCAACATTCTACAGGTTTCTAAGTCCTCAGAAGAATGTTTACTTTTTGCCTGATAAAAATGAAAAGGAACCTAGAATTAGAAATAACTGGTTTGAAAATTCAGGTAAGAATTGTAAACCTTCCTGACTGTATTTTAGCCCAAGAACTCAGAAAGAAAAATAAATTCAGCTAAAACCTGTACACATATGTTTACGATTTGCATAGTGAGTAGGGGTGAGCGCTCCGGAGGCAGACGAGGCTCGGAGCCCGGTGTGCCCACTGCCCGCCGGCAGGACCTGGAGCCGGCTGGGCAGCCTCCCCTGCCTCTGACCCTTCATGACCACAAGCGAGGGTGATAGTATTAACCACATCATAGGACCGCTGGTAGGGTTACATTGCATTTGTGTAAATCACCTACTCAGACGCCTGACACATGGCATGAACCCAAGGTGAATTGTTTTTTATTTTATCTTTATATCAAAAAATCTCTGTATCAATAAAACAAGATTTGATTGCTGCACACGACTCATCACACTTACAACTAGGCACAGAATGTCTTACCCAAAGGGCCGAAGGGTAAGGCCACCTGAATGGGCGGGCGCTCGGCCGCTGTGCCCTCCCTCCAGCTCTAGCTGGGGCAGGTAGGAAGGTCGGACCGCGGGGAGCAGCACAGGGGGCAGGGGCTTCTGCCCGGAGCCGTAGCAACAGAGACGCAGCCTGGGTGGACCTCAGGCCAACAGGACATCAGAAAGCCTCAGGCACTGTCCTGGCTAACGGCTGCGCCCCTCAGCCCCGGGGACCAGGGCGCCTCTGACGGAGGACAGGGCTGCCCGAGATGCCCTCTGTGCAGCCCCGGAGGCTGAGGAGGGGGCACCGCCAGGACCCCACAGTCGCGCACTCCGGCAGCAGGGACGCAGCAGTGTTCCCCTCCCTGACAAGGTAGGAAGATTCACGGGCTAAGGTGCTCACGCTGCAGCGATGTAAGTTGTAAAAGAAAGGGCAGCTCGCAGGAAGATCCCGAGCGCTCCCCCAAACCCCACGGCCCAGAGAAGTGATGGACCCATGCAGCCAATACGATGTGTTTATAAACGATATGCAATCACCTAGGGGGGATGGAATCATGATAAATACTGCATGCAGGGTGTAAATTCATGTTTTATCAACACACATTCATAAGAAAACAGGTCAAAACACTAACAGCGGTGCGCTCTAGATGTCAGGCTTACAAGAACATTTTTTCTGCTCTGAACCTTGCTACATTTTCTGACTTCTACACCATGTTCCTGTTCTAGCTCAATAATCTAAGCACTGTTTTTAAAGAAAACAGAGGTTCGTATGGTTTGCAGTGAGGCACCGAGAACATTCGGCAGCGACGGGCCCACCGCGGGAACAGCGATCCCGCCTCCCCAGCCTGCCTGCCGGGTACCGCTGTCCCTCGTGCTTCCCTCGTCTGTTCCGGAGACCAGCGTCATCAAGGGGCCCAGACACGCCAGGGAGAGGACACGAGGTGGCGGCGGCTGGCATTCACCCTCCTGTTCCCTGCCCAGTGCCCACTGACCCTGCCACTATTTTCCCTCATGGCCACAGCAGTGCACGTCCAGCTCCAGTGGGCAGCTGGGTCACAGAAGAGCCGGAGGGAAGCGACACGGGAGGTCGGGGCAGCTGCAGTGATGTGGGTCCCTCCCCATCCTAATGGGGGGGTCTTCCCACCCTCACCTCCTCCTCTCTGAGGGCCCCCCAGTGCTCTCGGCCTCTCCCCTCATCTCTCCAGTGGCGAGGATGGGATGGTGTCTGTTCTGTTCTCCACTGAATGCCCAGCACAGTGCTTGGCCCACAGTAGGAGCGCCACAGTTATTTGTGAAATGAATGAATGACTTCATTCATTCACCATGTCAGACTTGGATGGGCGATCACGAAGAAAAAAGTGCAGCCACAATCGAGAGGAAAAGTGGGGGGTGTTCATTGGCACGAAGACTCTCAGCAATCAAGAGCAGTTTCCTAACTGGCTTTTCCTCCATAGATAGATGCTCAGCTCCAAGCCCTCCAATGCCGTCTGCTCCAAATCTCCTTCAGGTACCCCAGCCCCCACACACTGGCTGTGCCACAGCCTATAGGATCAGGTGCACATAATTGACTGAATTTCACCAGAACTCTGTGACCTGTCTACCCCGGTGCACCAGAGAAGATAAGGAAAGGATAGAGCATTTCTACCTGTTGCATCTGGGTGTTTATACCTCACACTACAAGAGCACATGGGGGATTCTGTCTACTGAAGTGCATCAGTACAAAGGGAAGAGCCCACGGAACCTCTGGTCCCATTTAACAAGATACACTTAATATTTGGTCACTTGTAATATAGCTGCTCTCAACTGTATTTCTGTAAACAAGTAAAAAATAATGATTTTTTTCTTTTGCTGTGATGGAAGTGAACAAAGTGCTTAATTAAAAGGAGATGTCGATATTTTCCCTTTTTCTCTTATTAAAGTGCATTGTGTGATTCTGTGCCTTGCATAAATCCAATTTGTATTGATTTTCTAGAGATAATAGAGTGCGAGCTATAACGTCAACTTGTCACACAAGGGCAAAAACTGGAATGACTCATAAACCCGGAGAACAACTGGATGTCAGCTTGAAACAGTGACAGCTGCGTATGGTCAGATCTACCTCCTCACTGCTCCTGCTCCCTGCCCTGTGTCCAGTTTCCCCCATGAATCCCATTAAGACATTAAGATTGTCCCAGCCTCCTATCAGGTCAAAGTCCCTCTGTCAGCCCCCATCCTTTAGGGCATCATTAGGGCCTTTACTTCACAATGTGACAAGACAGATACCCAACACAAATTTTCCTACCCTATGTAAATCTAAGGACAGTAAGAAGACTAGAATATGATCATAAATAGTAAGATGTTTCTATTACTCACCATTGTTTCGCTTTCCTATGGTGAAGGACGGGTCATACCTGGACCCTGAGCCCAAGCATTTAGAGTTTAGTGCAGACGCCTTTCAAGTCAAATTCCCTAACTGGAGTGCAAGAACCCACAGACAGACCACGAGCTTTGAAAGACCTAGGAACCTCCTAAAGGGAATTCAGTATTATATATCAGAATGTGCATTTGAGAAGTTCAAATGTTTGAGACCAGATTCTCAAAAGGATCAGTGGCCCCAAAGAGACTAAGAAACACTGACCTGGAGCTTATATAAAGTATTCCTTTTCTCAAAACATTTCCAGTTGTTCAAAATATTTTTTGAGCTTTCCCTGTGGAGTATTTCAAAGCCTCACACACCTTTTGTGAATAATCTCAATGATGACAAGTCTTCCTTGAAGGAGAGCTCTGATTTTTTTAAGTCATCCAAAAACACAGAAGGAAAATAGGACAGATAGATGCTTAAACTGTGAAGTTTATTTTTGGTTGAAATGAATGAAAATACAAAGTAATAAGACTAATTTTCTTGGGGGATGTAAAGTAGAATAAAGGCTATTGATTAATTGAAAATCCCATGGAAAAGACCAATAAAAATATCAGTACCTTAAGAATGACATTAACCAAGAAGGGGGGCAAAAAATCACATATAATCTTTTCATTCATTGAGCAAATGTTATGGTCTACCAGGCACCAGCCACTCTTCTAAGTGCTGAGAATACAGATAAGAAACCCTGTCCTCACGAAACTTCCATTCTAGCATCTTTTTAACAATTCAATTCACCTAATACAAATTTTTCAACTATGAAAAAGTATTAACAGAAATAAAGAAGAAGCATGTTATAGAGAAAATAATGTCTGGGTAGAAAACAATTAATGGCCAAAAACAATGTAAAGTTCAGCATGATGGTAAAAAAAATATTTGGTAAAAATGAATAGATTCATTGTAACCAAAGCATAAAAACAAGGAAGTGTCAGTAATGATATTATGTTTTTGACAATTCCTAAGAAAATAAATGTTTCTAACTAATACAGTCATTCACCTCATCTAAGCAGAAGCAACAGAAAGATTTGGGGGTTTGGGGAGCATAGGATCCCAAGACAACATGGAGGAGATGAAAAAGAAGGCTGGCAGTGGGCTGGGCACAGAGTTTATTTCCTTCTCTATAAAGTATAAGGATTTCCTGAGCCAGATCCAGGGGTTCATGGAAAAAGAAGTTCCTGCCCCAGGCCTGAATGATGTCCCAGAATCACAGGAGCAAGTCGGTCTGCATCCGTCTCTAACCCACACTCAGGGTGTTCCTAGCACACTTGTGCTACAGATCCAAGGGTGCGCAGATACAAATTCCCTACATCGTTTTTACACACAAACACATAAAATTGAATTAAAAATAGTGTGTGGTTTAAAATGCAATATAATGGGAGAAATGTAGTAAGACAAAGCCTCCAGCCATAGGGTTGGCCTGGAAGAGAAGGGAGATTCTCTTGTCCCCCTCATCTCCCATCAGGGCCACCCCCCAGCCCTCCATCAGGGGCCTCAAAAACTCAACCGCGTGCATACTGGGGACAATGAACACAGCCTCCCAAGCGCTCTAGCTTGAGGACTGAGAAGCTCATCGGTGCCTTTCAACTGAAGTGCCATTTCAAAGCTTTCTGCAAAACTTAGGGGACCAGAAACCTTGGACACACACACACACACACACACACACACACACACACACACACACACACTAAACAACTGACCTTTTGATATGCAAATACTGAAGCAAATGTTACATTAGAAGAAAGAAACTGGGAACAGTAAGAGACTAAACTGCTTAGCATAATGATGTAAAGGAGTGGTATTTCTTGGGACAGAGAACATTAGTAATATAATTGTATATTCTTCAGAGGGATAGAGTATCAGGGAGATGAACGCTAAGGTTCATCTGCGAACGATAAATGATCAACTGATACAGAATTGCTGGCAAGGACCTCTGGAGAAAGTCTCTCCTAAGAAAGGGCATGGTAAGGACTCTAGAACTGGTGGAACCAATATCAGTTTTCACATACACACCATAGGCCATCTAAAGCCTCATGCAGTGTTCAGGACTGAAGGGAAGCATGGTTCCATAACTGCAGGTTGAACTGGAATGCAAACATTTCCCTGGGCTGGGTATAGATTTTTCTTCAGCTATGGAGATGCAGTGACAATTCAAAGATCAGATCTATGCCAACAGATCCCCGTGATTCAAGCACGGTCTGCCTTGCCATTTGGATTTAGAAACAGAGTAATACTTGACCTGTCTAGTACTGATTCTCCCAATAATTTAAATGCTGTTTCATCTGAAAGGCACAGTTTTCCAATCTTTTAAAAACTGCTTCTTTACATTATGAATTGGTTACAAGTAATTCAGGGTCTACTAAAAACTTCCCACTTTAAAGATGAAGATAAATTTAAAACACTAATATCAGAAAGGATCTTAAAAATAAAAAGTTGTTTTTAAGGAAATAAAATTTCTTTAAGCAACTACTTTAAAAATCTGGTTTATCTTATGATTTTGAAAAGATTAAAAAAATCATTCTTTTTGATCCATGAAGATGCCAGGTTACTTGGGCAAACCGAGCTTAGGAAAATGAGACTTCTTTTCTTAAATTAAACCCTCTGGCACAATGACCAGGCATTCATTTAGACAGAGCACACCACTCCACGAATGCACAATCATTAAATAGGAGAGTGAGAAAAGTTAAAGAACTGAGCTTTGTTTCATTGTGAGGAAGAACAAGTTCAGACATCAGAATGATGGCACGTGAGGACATACAGGGGTCACCGAGGCAGAATCAGCCCCTCCTGGGGCAGGAATCACATCTTTTCCGATCTTCCTACCAGCAGGTGCCATTTTTCCTAATGTCAGGGAACTACAGTGTCCCCACAGCACCAACATCTCCATCTCATCTTTATCTAAAAAGGAACTGGCCAACTTCAGTGGGTTTTTCAAATATTGTAACCATTTCAAATGCAATTGAATGCAGATTATTAATGCAACACATGGAAATCACTCTAATAAATTTTTCTGCTGCCCTGATACACCCATTTAAGAAAAGTAGGATGATTCATTCTCAGAACTTTTCAGCCAAGTTATATTTTTGTCCATTTGATATTCAATAATTCCCTCTTGTATGTGATTGACCTCATGTCCCCAACACTCAATTTATTTAAAAAGTCCTTATTAAGACACCAGCAGAAGCAGTAATTAGAAGCACTTAGTGACCGTTTCCATGGAGCACTAGAGAAATCAGATTTTCCTTTTCATAACTTCATGGTATCCACTTTCCTTGACTTGTAGCCAAAAAAACACAATACTTCTTCTGAGAAGTACCTGCCAAGCGGCACATAGAGATCTGATAAATATTTCATCCCTGTTCTAAATGTAACTGGATTCTACAAAAACAAGTAAATTTTAGGAGACCTTAACACTGGCAAGAATAAAGTTACTAATGTCGCAGTTTAAAAATTCCATCAATACCTCATGAGCTGTCCAAAAAAGGTCAACCAGAAAATAAAGGTCCTCAATCCTCTCGCCAGTAATTTAGTAGAAATAATTTATTTTTAGCATTTATTTTTTTCTGTTTAAAGGTACTTCTCTATATTTCTCCTTGTTAAGCTGCTGCTATTGGGTATTCATCATTTATTTTAAAAATCAGTTGTTCAAGATAATGTTGAAATATTTTATTTCCCAAAGTACAAGCTACTACTTTTATTTAATGTCATTTGAGTAATTCATGGCTTGTCCCCTAATTTATCAACTTAATGGAAGTGCAAAATAGCATTAAATCTAGGACTGGCTCATCTGGGTCACCCTATATCCCTCTAACTTCTGAAACATTGATAGTCACCTTTGGGTGACACCGCTGAGATCTGCCATGTTCCAAGACCCCCCCACCCCCATGCCTTCCCACTCCACGGGGGACCCTCTAATCTCTCCTGGAGATTCGATCTTATCTCAGGCTTTGGACCAGTAGCATCTTCCTGAGAAGGCAACTCTAGCCCTGGGTATCAGGTCAGCCTTGCTATTAGTCCAGCTCTGATAACTGAATCTTTGGCAAAGTTTTAACAACTAGGCTTCTGCCTTGTTCCTGAAACCAAGCCCCGCTGATCCTCTAGATGCAGTGACTGGGTCCCTCGCTTGCCTCCCTCTGCACCTGGGCCTCTGTCCTCATAAAACCAGTACCTCTGCTCCCTGTGCATCACAAAGTCCCTTCCTGAGTGGACTTCCCCCCGATGTCTGTAGTTAGGTCCTGATCCCACATCCCTTACCACATGGGCAACCACATGATGGGAAACTGTATCATCTTACCTTGTAATTCTTCATTAAATGAGGAAAATCCAGAAATAAAATTGTATTCTAGTCAGTTAAGAGTTGTGGAAAGCTGGGTGCTTTAAATTTTCTTTTTCATATCTTTCCTTCCCCTGCCTCATATATATCTCTATCTCTATTTCTTTTATTTGATCCTGTAGTTTCCAAACATTCATGTATTTCTTTTAAAATAACCAGAAAAGAAAGAATTAAAATGTAAAATAATTTAAAATCATGAGGCTATCTTCAAGTATAATGAAGGATCTAATCGATTCTTCTTTTTAATTACCTAGCAAGTTAACAAGAGTGATTTCTGCAAAGAGCCCCTGCTCCGGGCTGCACCGGTGGGCTCTGCCTGCATGGTGGCGCCTCTGTCCCCGGCACACTGTCCCAGCGGACCTCTAGGGCGGATCTCAAGGGAAAAGCGAGCAAGCACACACACACAAACACTGTGTCTAGGCGCCCTACTCGAACACAGTATCTGTGGCAAACTGAAGCTGCCTAATCCCAGCAGTAGATCTTTCACTGTAATTATGAGAATCAGACACATTGAGAGTAGATTGAGAAAACTGTATGTGGGCTCCAATTTTCAAATGAAAACTCACCTTCAATTTGCACCCTGTCAGTTCAACGGGAAAAGCTTAGTACAAACACTTACTGAAGGCTGACTGATTCTGACCACCTTTTACAACTGAAGATAAAATGGGTATCTACGGATCCTTAGGACAAACATCCTCAGAGATAAGAAGCAATTTGTACAAGGACATGCGACTATGGGGAGGCAAGTCCAGTTCTAATGGCGTTTGAAGCTCATTTTCATTCGAATACACTGCTTGGGACTAACGATTCCGCTCATGCAAGTCAGGACAGCTCAGGGGAACACATGTGAGGTGCCTCACGGTCTGCTGGCCACTGGGCAGAAACGCCCCTCGGGTGGCCACCGCTGTTATAATGGCTGGAAATTACTGAGTTTTGTATATTCACACTTCACAAGAAATTAAAATGTGGGGGGAAACACACCTAAAATGAGTGTCAAAGGTCTTCTGTTAATGGAGTGAGCCACTAAGAAAACAACACCCAATTTCCCACGTGACGCCAATATGCCAAAACCACGCTGCGGTGAACCCCGTTCAGGATGGCAGAGACACAGGGCCCTGTAGTGTGGCCTCTTCAAAGTGTGTATGCGGGCAACCAGCACTTTACACCGCACACAGTAAATGCCCCAACATGCACTGAAAATAAATGTATCTTTGGATAGTCCAGAACAAAGCTTAGAATATGTCACAGATGACCAACATCAGTACAAACGTTGTGGACAGACAAGAGCCCTTCAGGAAACTGCACCCTGGACAGTCCGACTTCTGCCTGGGGCCTGACGAAGCTCCGCTCTCAGGACGCCTTCAGCTGGACGTGGGGAGGTTCTCTGGGCTCCCTGATTCACTACACTCAGGGCCAGACTTCAAGCAATCCGAGTCTAAATAAAAAAACAGCATTTTTAGCCCCGTCATGTGGTTGAATTAGGACCTGTATGGAATTCTCAATAGTCCGAAAAATCCCGTGTGAGGGCAAATCCTCAAGATTTTTTGGTCTCGCCATAACACCTGTTTACAGGCACATCACATCCCCTTGACAGCTCTCCACCGACGGGCAGCTGCTCAGGCCGCGCGGAAGATGACCACTGTCCCCGCGGGCTGGAGTCGGAATCTGAAAGATCCCAGATCAACCAGGTAGGTTACTTTTCCAACTACTTTTGAGGCTGCTTTTAAGCTGCTTTGGTCTTAAAGCCAGTCCTACTCTCTGTAGATATCATCGGACTCTGGTTCTATTGCAAAAGCTAACAAATCAGCTCAGGAGTTGAATTTCAAGGAAAGCCTTATGTAAGAGCAGCAGTCTGTTAGGGCCCAGCCAACTGCTGTGCGGACGTGTGAAGTGGGTCACCCGACACCACTGTCACAGGCGCCCTCACCCCGGACCGCGGCCGAGGGCGCTCCTGAGGTCAACAAGATCGACCCTCTCCCGGGGCTCTGCGGTCCCTATTCTCCTGCATCCTACAGATGAGACGGACACAGCCTCCCATGCCACGGCCAGACCTGGGGGGATCTATAAGTGTGGGGTCCAAGAAGGGTCTGCAATTATTAATTACTCAGGAAGTATTAATCAGAGTACTACCTGAAAGTCTAGCTAACATGAACTATCCAGAGGGTCTAAAAAAGTTAAAGACTGGTACCAAGAGAAAAATAGGACCATTAAAAGAAAGTAAAGGCGTCCCAAGGGCTCAGATGCATAGGATTAAGAATGAGGAGGTACTGCGAATGTCATCCTGCAGCTCAAAAGTGCAAGTGGGAGACTGAGGAGGATGTGGACTAAGAAAAGACTGAAACCATCCACGCTTTGGTCAAGCATTTGGGGTCACAGAGGGACACTCACGCGGGAGGCGATCGCATAAGGGAACCTGTGCGTGTTCACCGCCGGGCTGGGGAGCGACCAGGGCCGAAGCCGGCCTCGTGACCACGCATCTCATCATCTCCAAGCTTTCTCTGGAGCAGCTTCTCCCCTGTGCACAGGCCAGCGTGGTGGCCGCTTCGAAAGCCGAGAACAGGGCCAACAGCACGGCTAACTGGGCCTGCCCTGCCCTCGCGCGAACTCCCCGGCGAGCCGGACAAACCAGGCAGGCTGCGGTTCGGCGGAGGCGTCCGCCAACCCTGGCCAGGTGCACACTCCTAGGCGGTCGGCTGCAGGGGGGAGGCCACGTGGCGCCATCACGGCCTCCAAGGCTTTCGGCCGAGATGGGCTGAGAATTCCCAAGGGGTGTAGGAGGCGTGGGGGGCAAAACTGTGCGTCAAGCAACCTAGAGGTGGCAGCTGCCATTCCTAAACATGGGGCCACCAGCGCCGTTCTAGGTACTATGAATTGCACCCAAATTTTGCTTCTTCGTGAATGGCAGCAGGAGACGAGAACTACCGCATAAAAGCCTAAGACGGGAGGAAGTAGGAGCGACTTCACAGAAGGCGTGACTTTTCTGCTGACCACTGAAAACTGAGTAGGATTTCAAGAAACCAGAAAAGGACGAGGGTGGGGGACGAGGCCCATGGGAGGCACGGTCCCCCCGGTGAGCCCGCGGGCCCCGGGCGGGGGGACGTGCCCCACTCACCTGTCTCCAGTGCCTAGCAGAGCATCGGCAGGGTAGCTCTCCCATCAGTGTTAATATTTTAACATTAAATGTCAATAAGTATAAATAAA
The DNA here is from genome assembly GCF_030020395.1 of Manis pentadactyla. NCBI lineage: Eukaryota > Metazoa > Chordata > Mammalia > Pholidota > Manidae > Manis > Manis pentadactyla. Next base: position 89,522,668 of record NC_080032.1, on the reverse strand, counting down.
TAAAGGGAAACATCAGCAGAATTATGAGAAGGTTTTGGTCTGTTTATAAAACAAGAAGATCCAGTGCTTGGAGGGCAGTGGGACATACACACGGAAGAGTGAGTTTACTGCCGAATGACGGAGGGCCTGACCCAAACCAAGCCCTGGACCTCAGCACGGTGTAGGAAATACCCCTGTCCTGGAAATACGGACGGAATCACAGGCCCGGATGTGCCAGAAGTCCCCCTGACTCTTCCTCATCTGCAATACAAGGCTGGAAAACTCCCTCCACATCCCTCAGATGGTTGTTGTGAGAAGCAGAGTTTAAACCGTGTATTAAAGGCGGCATTATTAATCTCTGTATCCCCCAGAGCACGTGACACAGAGCTTTGGTGGGTAAATTTTTAATGCCTTTAATCTGTTCACTGTAAAACTGTTCAAATGTAAGACATGTGCAACCCCTACAATTATCAACCCACTGCATTTGGTAGATAGTCAACAACTGTTGGAAAATGAATTGTTTTTTCTTTTTGGCATATATTTTCTAAGAACACTGCCATTTAAACTCTAGTCAAGAAACGGGCATTGACAGTCCGCGATAGATGAGACAACAGATTAGCCCCTGGGCGTACAAAGATGAGCCAGCCACCCTTCCCTTCCACGAGGAATTTACAATCTAATAAGGGGTAAGAGACGTGTCTAAAATACATGTAATACCGGGGAACGCTGTTAAAATGGAAACTGGAGCAAAGCGCCCTGGGTGACGGCGAGCTCCAGGATGTTGCCATTAGCCGCTCTCCTCCCCGTATGCCCAGGCCAGTCTCCTGGCGAGGAACGACCTTGCCCCTCGCCTGAATCTGGGCTGGGCTGTGATTTCAGTTGCCAAGAGAGCATGATGGAGGTGACAGTTCGTCAGCCCCAGACCTAGCCTTCAAGAGCTTCCCGCTCGGCACCTGGGAGGCCTCAGCCTTGTCGTAATAAGCTGCCAATCTGTGAGAAATCAAGCCCTCAGGGACACTGTGCCATGTGGAGATGGGGAAGAGGCAGACAGCACGAGGTGGCAAGGCAAGAAGCCCCCTTGAAACAGACCCTCCAGTCTCAGTGCCTGGCTGGCGACATAGCAGGTACAGAACGTGGCTGAGACCTTCCTTCCCTTCTGACCCAGAAATCATGAGCCAAGTAAAATGGGAGTGATAAGCCCCAAAGTTTGGGTTAGATTTTTAGGTAACAAGAGAGAAGTGGGATATTGCAACCAAAAAGAGAAATTAATTCCAAAGTAGAAAAGAGGGAAAGATTCATGGAAAGGGGGTTGTGAAGAATAGGTAACATCTGGATGCAAAAGAAAAGCCAGAGGGGAGCATAATTCTTCACAAGGAGACTTGAATATAAAATGGCTTGTGGAGGTAAGAAAATTAAATATAATAGATTTTCTATTTAAGCAATGTTCAGAAAGTTAGGTTCATTTAGATACGGAGTATAAGAGGAAATTCTGAGAAATTTTTAATGGGAAGCAGGTTGGGTCAAATGCACTGAAGGCCAGAGTAGGTTTCAGAACGGCGTCCTGAGGCCAGCTGGGTAGCAGTTTGCATGCAGTGAAGTGTCGCGATATTTCCCGCCTGGCCCACAGCTCCACGACGCTCCCGGCCTCCGAGATCAGCTCTGGGTCTCTCTCTCATCTCACCCTTTTGTCCTACAGCAACTAACGTGATCATTTTTTAAAGATAAATTGGATTATGTCACTCTCTATTCAAAATTCTTTGAGAAATTTCTTTCATACTTAGAATAAAATTTAAACTCCTTGTCTTGGCATCTGAAAAGGGCCCCTATGAACTGTTTCCTACCCATTTCTCCAGACTCATCTCCGTCCACTCCGTAGCCCCACGCCCCGCTCCCACTCTCCTCCGCGGTTCCTGGAGCACGTCAAGCTCACGTCACCTCAGGGCATTTCACGTGCTATTCCCTCTGCCTGGAGGCTCTTTTGGTCATGAAAATCTCATCTCCTCAGACAGGCCTTCCCTGGCAACCCGAGGCGGCCCCACCTAAACCAAAGACCACCCCATCCCATTAAACTGCTTTATTTATTTCCTAGCTTTGATCACCACCCCACCCTGTGCTGACATTAATTTGTCTCCCATTCTAGATCAAAGGCAACACACATCAGGGGTTTTACCTATTTTGTTCATCACTGTACCTCCAGAACCTGACACAGGCCCAATGTACTGTAGATGTCTGATAAATATTTCATGAATGAATGGGTATCAGGCCATGCTTTAGGGGAAGTGTGCAGAAAAAGTTACCCCAGCAGGCCTGAATGGCTACCTTAGAAGGGCCTGTGTGCAGAGGGAATCTGGGTTTGGGAAGGGTCCCTATGATTCTGTAACTAATAAGACTGCCTCACTGTGCCTAAACTTTTTGCATAAATAATATGGCTTATGCTGAAAACCTGCTCCCCTTTTGGGAGTCTGGAATTTGGATACATGCCAGGCAGAGAACAGCTACATGGCCCACGCCCAGTAACCACTCGGGGAGTGAGTCTCCAGCGTGCTTCCCTGTTGTCACATTCAAACCTGTTGTCCCAACGCCTCGCTGGGAGAGTTAAGCATATCTGGAACCCTTCACACTGGGAAGGGTCTCTGGAAGCTGAGTCTGGTTTCCCCAGGACTTCGCCCCGTGTACATTTTCCTCTGTTGAGTTTGCTTTGTACCCATTTGACCTGATTCCAGCCCCTGAGTATCAGTATATGCTAAGGCCTTGAGTCCTCCTGGTCAATCACCAAAACTTGGGTCTTGGGGGCCTCCCGACAGAAGGAACATTCTGCCAACAGCTTATAAGGCAGATCTGAAGACTGAATCAGTTATTGCCAAAGAGGCTAGTGAGAAAGGAGGCTACTGCACCGGTCCAAGGGAGAGAGCGGATTCTACCAGTGGAAGCAAAAAGTAATGGTGTGAGTACATCTTGCCAAGAGAAATTTTTTAAACTTTTAAGGTAATCACTGGATTACAAGAGATTAAGAAAGAAGAACTCAGGACAAGGAAACACTAAATGTGGGCTGGTTTTAAACAGTGGAGGAAAAAATAAACTATGGTGGTTTTAGGGCAGTCTACAAGAACATTACAGCGTAGTGGGTATGAGTATATTTTTAGAAAGCAGGTAGAAAGCTTGAAGATTCAAGAGGTATTTCCCAAAGGAGACACTAAGAGATGGGCTTAAGAACAGAAATGGGATCAAAAATATGAATAGAAGGTATTCCATAAGCTCAGCGGGGGCAGGGACATTTGAGTGTTTTGTTCACTGGCGTATTCCTAGTGCCTAGAGGGTGCCCAGCACATGGTACTCACTCAAGACATGCTCAGGAGAAAGGGAGGTTACAGAATACGGACAAATCTTGAAGTATGGTGGGAGGAAATGGAGAGATATCAAGTGTCAGCTCATACTCCTCAGGGAAGGGAGAAGCTGCCAGGTAGGAAGCAGGGTGAGTAGAACAGGCCATGAGCATGACCCCCTCTCTGCAGCAATCAGTAAGGAATCAATGGGCAAGTAACCAAAAAAAATTGCTGTCTTCCTACCCAGATTTCCTCTTTAGATCAAAAAGTAAAATGCATTTTTCAAATACTTTCATAGACAGCATACACCTAATGGTCCTGAACTGAATGAATGCCTCCTTTAATAGTACCATTTGGGAATACCCCTTAGGTGAATAGCTTACCTCTAAGCTTAAAACCTGGGGAAAAAAGCAAAAAGATCTATTTTTATCTTAAATATATTTAGAATGGCAGGATGTACAAATAAGCTTCATTCAAACTAGGAGAGGAAAGGTACTTTTATACTACATGGGGTGAAATTCAGTGACAGATTTTTAATAGCAGTCTTAGAGTTGAAAGTGTGGACATAATCAATCTAGCATAGAAGCTGCAAAGGGAACTGTCAGCATTTGAAAGAAAAAAAAAACACCCAAAATTAAGCTGCAAACTGTTTTATAACTGCTTTGAAAACAGAGCACAGAAAATAAGTCTATGTTCCTACATCAAATGTTCCTACTTTCCTCCCTTTTCTGAATCACATGTCATAGAAGGTATCGTGGATGCTGGGCTTTATCTTCCAGGTCCCTCACTTCAGGACCAAAAGACTTATTTGCCACGCTGCTGGGAAGGCTGCCTGCTGTCCACTCTCAGCTCCCGGCCCCGCCCAAGAACTGCCCTTTTCTGAACAGCTGCCTCCTCTAAGGTCATGGTCCTTTGCCAGAGCAGCTGTCCCCCAGGGAAAGATCGGCCTGAACATAGGTGCTCTTTAGGTATTGCTTTTTTCACAATTTCAGCAAAGTAGTTATTAGAGGGTATCCCCCAAAACTTTTTATTAAGGAAGTAAATAGAAAGTGAAAAGAAAAACATAAATCCTGCTTTCAAACAAAACTATTCCAGTTCCACCATTAAGTATCGCCATGAGCTTGGACATCTTAAACCCTTTGATCCAGCGTCTTCACAACCAGACAACAGTCCCTGCCTCACAAAGCCACTGTAGCGATTAACTAAGGTGATGTGCAGACAGGTACACAGTGAAAGGTGATGTGCAGACAGGTACACAGCAAGTGCTCGGCTGCACCGCCTCCCTTCTCCCCATCACCAACCGGCGTATGTCTAGAACTACTTCCTGTAACTGTGCATCTGCACCAATGATGCAAACCCACAATAATGAATAGCATGCAATTATAAAACAGCTGCATGACTACTGGATGATATGTCTGATCAATAAACGAGGAAGAAGTGTTACTCACTCTATGTAGAAGCTAATAGGCAACCCTGACTTACTATTTACTGCATTTCCAAAACGTCCGTACACTGCAGTGTTTTGTGCTTTGGGTTTTTAATTTAATCTTCCCAATAATGCTATAAAGTAGGTATTATGTGTCTTTTACGGTTACACATCCATGAACTGGCAGAAGCAACATCAGAACTTAGCTTCTTTGCATCTAAGTTTCTGTTATCATACAAAAGGATTTCTCCTGCCTAACTCCTTTTCCACACACTTGCCCTAGACAGACGCTACCCCTGGCACAGCAGCTGTCAGCCCCGTGGAGCCGTATGAGGGGCCACAGCCTTGACGCACAGCGGAGAGACGGACATGAGCCTGTAGCAACACCCCCCCCCCCCGCCTTACCTCGGGGAGCACCTCCCCTTGCTTCCACACACAGCCCGTGGACCCTGTCTTCCCATCACTGTTGCTCTTCCGTAGCTCGGGCTCTCCCGATCTCAGACGGCGGGGCCTCTGTGCCCGTCCTGCCCTGGCCTTGCACCCGGAACTCGTGCCACAGAGCGTGTCTCTCCCACAGCCCAGGTCTGCACCTGCTGTAAGGCCTGGTCACACAGCAGACCAAACCCTAAGCAGACCTAAAGAGCATACTGGGTTTCGTTTCTGTCAAAGCCCTTAGATTCACCACCAAAAGGTTGCCTTCCAACTTGAATTTTTCATGATACTCTTTCCACAACCTGCAGTAATTCATCTGGATCAGTTTGTGCACACTGTAGGAAATCGCTGGAAGGTAAGTACATGCTTTATGCTTAGCTTGCATTGATCATTACTTTCCATAAGAAAGAGCTACTTAAAGAGACGTGTAACATTTTCTCCTAGAAACTCTCCTGACACCTGGACTCTAGCTTTGCCCCAAGGACAAGTCCTGACACCCGCCCTGGCCGCCATCCAGTCCCCCCAAAAAGGCGAGGCACCCACATCCCTACAACAGGCAGAGGACCCGCAAGGCGGAGCCGCATCCTGTTCTCTATGAAGACTCACATAGACAAGAGCGCGCGTGGCCATGGGGCGGCCTGACCTCAGAGCACCCGCAGAGCCACCTGGGCTAGGCCCCCCGCACACACAGCAGCCTGTTCACACCAAGAGGTACCCACACACACAGCGGTCTGTTCACACCAAGAGGTACCCACACACACAGCGGCCTGTTCACACCAAGAGCCCCCCCACACACACAGCGGCCTGTTCACACCAAGAGGTACCCACACACACAGCGGCCTGTTCACACCAAGAGGTACCCACACACACAGTGGCCTGTTCACACCAAGAGGTACCCACACACACAGCGGCCTGTTCACACCAAGAGGTACCCACACACACAGTGGCCTGTTCACACCAAGAGGCCACACTGCTCTCAGGCGACCGGGTGGCTACTCGACCAGAAGGTGCTTGCGGCGTGCAGCCCACATTCACGACTGGGATGGGGCAGGAAGGGCGGGCAGGCCAGGCGGAGGTGGGAAGACCCCACGGAATGGGTGCCTCCCCACACACCGAGGGGGCTCTGGCTCGAGGTCCCTCAGCACCTCATCAGCGGAGGCCTTTACCAGCGGCTGTGAAACAAGTACAGACTTCTGGAAATGCTGGAGAGAACTGAGCAATAGTTGTCACTACAACTAATACTGTAAACTTAAAAATTAACTCTTTGAGAAAATGGGTTTGAATGAATTTTTTTATCCTATTCAGGATTTATTTATCTGATAAACAGTTAACAAGAACCCAATGTAATATTAAATAGTGATCTAAAAGTACATTACCCCATAGAACTCATGAATGCCTTTAACTAGTAAGCAGTAGACTAATATTATTTTCATAAGAACAAACAATTAGTTCAGCTTTTTGCTGCCAGTTGGGTACATTTTGGTCCTTCGCCCATGGAGTAGGCAAATCTTACTACGTTTTTTTACTGGGACGGATCTGGGTGGCTAGTTCTTTGGTTTGTCTTCTTGTCCTCGTATCTGCGTTTTGATTCGTAATCAGAACTGCTTTTCATATTTCTGGATTCCAAAGGAGGTGATGTGTGCAAGACAAACACAATTTTAGAAGTGGGCTGCGGGGGTCTCCACCGTGAGAGGGAAATTCAGCCAACCCTTCCTTCACAGACACTCTTACAATTACTGTTGCCTCAATCAGCCTGGAAAGACAATACATACTTTGGGGAATTCTGTTCAGCTGACCGGCTGGATGTTGGCTTGTATCTTAATTGTTTTGTTGGACTTGGTTAATAGAATTTCAAGTCATGAAAAGTCTATTCTGTTCCCCATATTAAGACCTCAGTGGCTTGGCAGTTATATTTGACAGGTTTTGAAAAGAAATGAGGGCAGTGAAGGATAGGAACTGAATACTTAATCTTTATACATACACATACATCAAGAAGAAACGTAAAACATGAGAATTACATAAACCAGACCCTTAGACAACATTTCCCTTTTTAAAATGCATGTCTTGAAAATAATAGAAATCCGTTCTTGAGAAAATGAAACATGACTATTTACATATCTTTCCTTCCTCATTTATCTAATGAGGCTTACTTGTGTGCCCTCGAGTTTTAGTAGAAAAAGGGCAAAAAAATAGAACTCTGCTTCTTTTTATAATGAAATACAAAACCACAGTTGGAAGATTTGGGAGGAAAGAAAGAGTCCAAGAACTTGAATAAGACCTTTGTCGCTTTAAAAAGCTGTCCAAGCCAGAACGTCCTCATTACATTGTCTCAACTTCAGCATCACATAACTGAGAAAACAATCCCAGAACAGACGTGACCTCCGGGTACGGGAGAAGGTGCCACAGAGAAATGAACAGCTTCATCGCCAGTCTTAGTTTTTTCCCCAAACATTGACATAATTATTTGCCAGTTGCAGGATCTTAAAATCTACAGCTGCCCCTCGCATGAGCTGTTGTATTCTGCGCATTCCACCAGACGGTGCCCTCTCCCTAGGAAGAAGGCCTCCTTTATAAACAGCTAACCACACAACACTTACACTCCCTGCCCTAAAATGAATTTAAAACCGACTTCCCACAAATGAAGCCTCTAAGAGATGAGCAAATTCCTGAGTAAGTCTAATGAAACCTTTAAGACGATGGAGGTCGATGCCCAATGAAGTGCAGACCTCCCTACAGGCTCTCAAACCAGGAGCAGGGTAAGGTTCCTGGGTAGCCACAAGGATCTCAGCGCCCTGTGCCCACGCCAACTGCTCAGAGCAGTCCTGGGCAAGAGAAACAGTGAATCTCGTGCAATTTTTAATGTTCTAGTACTCACATCAAAAAATTAAAGACAAGGCAAAATTGGTTTTATTACTACATGTTACTTAACCAATATATCCAAGGCATTTCAAGATGTATTCAATACAAAAATTATTAGTAAAGCATTAAAATCATTAGTAAAACATTTTATGTATTTTCTCTACTTGTTCTGAGGTGCATTTGACACTTCCATCACCAGCTTCCGTTCAGGTGATCAGGGGGCAAATAGTGAGTATATAGGCCAGTGCAGCACATCTACAGAATCTAACCTATTTCACTTGGCACCAAACTTAATTTCTGATTGAAAATCTAAAATTCAGCCTGTATTTCCTAGGCCACATAAGAGACATAGGCAAATGGAGAACTTCTTTCTCACGCTTACCGCTGATACAAAGGGGTGCACACATACATGCTCTTCTGCTAGGAATCGTATGGAAACAATTGGTCCAGGTTCCATTTGTCTCTATAATCTTTGGACTGAAGACTAATCTATAGATATAAATAAATTCTGCCTTCTTTAGTAATATCTGTGTGACTGACACAGCCAAGGGTAAAATACCTAGGAAGCTGTAAAACACCAAAAGTTGCGAGCTCTCACACACTGAAGATGGGTAGTACGGGTCCCGTGTATCATTTTTTAAAACCATTAAAAGGGGATTGTGGGTTTTAGAATTTTCTATTTAAGTTCTGCTAGTTAGAGCTTCCTGAATCACAGGTAGTGAAAGTATAAATGGCCTATTATCAATCTCAGTTTTCTTTCTTGGTAATAGATTGTGTTTCTACGTGAAGAATGGGAAGTTGATACAAAGTGCTCTCCACCGAAATGAAAAGGGCTGACTTCTCACTAGGCCACGAGGTCCTGAGAAGAGACCGGGTTTCATTTCTCTCGCCGAGCAGGCAGCACGGGTTTGAAAGGCAGCCTCGCCCCTTTCCCGAGATGTGCTCGTGAGAGCCGTGGGTCGCGATCCCTCTGAGAAGCTGCAGCAGCGCGCGGTCACACGGCTCTTGCTCGGTGGAAAAATGGCTAAAGGAAGTATTGTCCCCGGTCTGTGGGCGAGTCTCCAGGGCCCCCTGCACCCAGTTCCAAGGCACCGCGGACTGAAAGCGAGCAACGTTAAGTTCCTCCTTAGCAATCGCACGCACACCCAGGGGACCTGCGATCCTCACGCTCCCCAAGCAAAGCCTCACCCCCGGGGTTCTGCGAGAGAATCCTGACCTTCGACGGGAGTGAGCTGACAGGCGCATTTAGATTCTGCACGGGAAAAACCAAAGTTAGCGGCAAATAAGATTCAAAATGTACTCGAACTGTGTAGCATAGTGGGTTATACATTGTATTGAAGTAATGTGTATATTTTAAGAAGTTACGAAAAGCAATAAAAAGGAGGAAAAAACACTAAGAAAACAATGCCTTAGAAGGCTGTACAAATGTACAATGTAGAGGTGCCTTCTCATGGCCTGCTGGTTCCTCAGAACTGCAGAATCGAGGGTAGGTACTATTACTTCATTTTATAAGTGAGAAAACTAAGACTCAGCAAGTCTCCTACTAGAAGCTGATGAAATAAGGAATATTAAAAAACCTGCTACTTGAAAAATCTTAGAGATGCTCCAAAGACTTAAAGGAAGCGTTCAACAGTTTATATTCCCTGCGCACGGACCACCCTTCCGTCGGGTGGAAACAGATCTCTTTCCTGAGGGTCTGTTACAGCCCTCGTGTATTTTTTTTCCCCCAGCTGGGATCGCTTTCAATCCTGCCCCGGTGAAAGGCGACCCCTGGAGGCTTAGCGGCAGCTTCCACAGCAGTGCGGCTCCGCGTACCGGCTCACCCTCAATTATTCAAGATGACACAGACAGGCCTGGGGACAGAGTATCCCAAAGGCAGAAGAAACAAATTAGCAACTGAGTGAAGTTGGGTAAGTGCATGTTTTTGCGCTGTGCATATTAATAAAGGTTACACTGGCGAATTCTGCCGCAGGAGTCGGGGCTCGCGTGAAAATACTTCATGCAAGTGAGTTAAGACAACGATTGGGAGTCCAGACGCTCCGTGGAGCCAGAGCCCCCACCAGACCCCAAGGGGCAGGAGGCAGGAACCGGATCCGCCTTCATGGTGGCCGCACAACAGCGCACCTGCCTCAGCCAAGAGCGAACCTGTGTTTGTTGACCGCTTCGGGACCTGCACCAGGGCAGCCTGCAAAGTCTGCTTCGGGGCGATCGGGCACCCCCAGGACCTCCCGGCACGGGGCGCGGGGACAACAAACGGAAGTACATACTGAAAGTTACCAGGTCCCCAGTGACCACCATGGAAAGCTTTCATTTCAATTTCAGCATTCAATTTCATTGACAGTAAATCAAAGGTTCTAGTATTTTTTGGATTATAAAGCTTTAGAAACTATAAAATCTGCCTTATTCATAAACTTGTTACCACTTATTTATGACCTACGGTGAAATTATAGTCAAGTTTAAATTCTACTACTCTTACAGGAGTAGGATATTCTCAGCATTTGCTTTGGATAAAACTGTTTCTTTGTGCATCTAAAATACACCCACGTTAAAGTAACATTAACGTTACAGACTGTTCAGATCCCGGACAAGCCATGTTTGACAAATTTTATTCATAGGTCATCATGAATGATTAACATTTCTGATTCACATTTGTAACTTAATTCAAATATATTTTGTTTACTGGCTAATCAAGTGCAGCACAGCTTCCCAGGACCTCCTTTCAGTAGTTTCAAAGTATCACTGCCACATGATCATGAATTCATCACCTACCATATTTAAGATATGTCACCATCTCTCTTCAGGGGCTTTCATCAAGATTTTATCCATGAACAGTAACCAATTTTACTTTTCTAAACTACTTATTTTACTTCAGGTCCCTAGATTACTAATATTCTTTATTTTAAAATATTTCTGTATAGTACTACCAGGCTTTAAAATTTCTAAGGCAAACAAAGGTTTTTCTTTTTCCCTTTTAACATATATTGCTTTGCATTAAAAAGACAAAATTTCAATCAAAATCTCCATAAATCTAGTGAGTTCCAAAAAGCCCACGCTGAGGTTTACCCCATTGTTTCCACCCTCTTGTATTCTGTATTTTTTGGCTAATACAAAATTTGTTCCTTTCTGTTATCCTGTTATCTAAATTATAGATTATTTCTTAAAACAATTTTCCAAACTGATACACTTTTGTTATTTCATCTTCTATTTCTTTTCTGAAAAACTGGTTGAACCAGGCCAGGCCTGAACTATTTTCAGCAGCCTTTCTGAGAATGACTACCTCTCAGAACATCAATAACTGGAGAAATCCCAAGAGCTTAGCTGTTACCTTTTGTAAAATAATATACCGATTAACTGCAAAAGTCGTCCTGACTTCAGTACGCACTCTTTGAAGCCCTACAGTTCCTCTGGGTGCTGTAGAAAGCTTTTAGTTTAGGAAGCAGTTTGCAGAAAAGCTAATGTGGTTTGTTAAGGCTGTGATTCTTTTTATTTTTGCTCTTCACTTTTTTGTTTTGTTTTTGTTTTACTTTTATTTTATTATTAGCTAGAAGATCTTTCAATGCTCTTCACTTTTAATTACAAAAGTAAAACTTCTCCATTGTAGCATATGAAGCACACAAAGATGTGTGCACATACATTACCTAAGATCGGTTCAGAAACCTGACGACATCTTTTCACAATTTTTTCTGTGTTCAAACAAATAAAATATATACATAGAAAAGTGTGAGGATGTATATAGATGGATGTGTATTTTGTTGCTTTTTGGTTTGTACAGAAACGAGATCACAGCTGCATGAGTCTGCCCTTTGTGCTTCTCAGCCTCAGGGACATCTCTGTGGGTCAAAAGATGGAGACATCTTTAATGGCTACATAATAGTATAGAGAATGGATAGTCCACATTTTATTCAACCTGCTTATCATTTTTGGTCTTTCTCGTGGATTTCAGCTATTTGCTGCTATAAGCATGTGATATTATGATATATAAGAAATATATATTTGGTCTTCCTCCAAGAAGATTCTGGCACAGGGCTCCTAAAACCCTTGGAATTTCCTAAGTGAAGAGACTACTAAAGGAGGTGTCTTTGTTATGTGAATACAACGACTTTTGCCACCACCACCCCCACCGGCCCAGGATGGCGGCTGGACGCCAGGGCCACCTACCAGGTGACTAGAGGGTTCTAGCTTCCAGTCCCCCACACACACCTCCAGGGAAGGGAGAGGGGCTGGAGGCTGAGTTCAGTCACCAATGGCCAAAGATGTAATCGACTGTGTCTAAGCAATGACGCCTCCATAACACTTCCAAGAGCTGGCTTCAGAGAGTGTCCAGGCAGGTCCCAGGTGGAGGCGACCGGAGCTGTGTCCCTTCCCCAGGCCTGTGTGTCTCTCCTGCCGCCTGTTCCTGAGTTGTGTCCATACAGTAAACCGGTAATCCAACAAGTAAATGTTTCTGAGTTCCGTGAGCTGCTCCAGCGAATTAACTGAACAGAAGGGGGCCTCCCGGGAACCTCCTTCAGAGCCAGCAGGTCAGAGGCACAGGCAATAACCTGGACTTGCTTCTGACATCTGGAGGGGTGGGGGTGCCAGCCACGTGGGACTCAACCCGTAACCTGTGGTATCTCGTGCTGTCTCTGTGCAGAGGGTCAGAACTGATTTTAACGGTAAGACACCCAACTAGTGTCCAGAGAATTGCTTGTTGGCGTGAGGAAGCCTCCCCCCAACACATCAGAATTGCGTTTGGGGCTCCAAGTAAGACCCCATGAATAACTGCACATATGTTTACATAAAACCACTTTCATTTCTATGGGATAGATGCTCCCAATTCATGGGTCAAAGATTATGGCTGATTTTTAATAAATGGATATTTCTTCAACTTGAAAATCAAAGCTCAGATCAAAGATTATGGCTGATTTTTAATAAATGGATATTTCTTCAACTTGAAAATCAAAGCTCAGAGGACAAATTGGCAATATATAGCAGGGCGAAATGTACATATCCTTTGACTCAGAAATCCCACTTCCAGGAATTTTTTCTAAAGAAATAACTGAGAAAATGAGCATAGACTTTTTTTTAAATGTATGTATATGGATTTTATTTTAACCTTTCTATAAAAGAGGAAAACAGGAAACACCCAAAAACTCAAGGAAACTATTAAAGTATGTTAGACACACTCAACAGAACACTAAGCATACACTAAAACTGAGTGTATACTGTGCATTCCAAATTATGAAAATATATATTTACTGGCAAGGAAAGGTGTTTATAAAATATTGCTAAATAAGAAGGAAAACAACTAATTATATTTCACTTCTGCAAAACAATTTCAAAGAGAAGGATGTTGAGGATGGACAAGACACATTGCTAATAATGTATTTTTCTATAATAACATTGAGCATAATTTTTTCACTTCATACCTTTGTCTGTCCACAGTTTATTTGACCAACAAAACAAATATAGACATTTATTGTGTATCTATACATCAGGCACTACACTAAGCATAGTCTTTAAAAAGTAGTAACTTAATGAAAGCTACTGTTTGTGTCTGTGAAGGTAGTAGAACAGGGGACTCAGAGAAGGTAAGAGGGGGGCTTTAAGAGGCAGAGAGGGTGGGTCAAAAGCTCAGAAAACTCTTGAAACTGTATTATTGACCCTTCCTGACACAGCCTGTGAGATGTCAGCATGTCCAGTGCACTGTGAAAGTTCTATTAATTGCCGAAGGTTACTGAGCAAAAACGACAGAAGATTAAGACTCAGATCTTAAGATCTCACTATTCTCACCAACAGAATATAAGCAGAAATCACATATGCGGCTCCCAGGCAGAGGTGGTAAAAACCAAGTATGCCGTCTCCATCCTCTCACCTTCCTTCTGGCAGCTGGATTGTAATGAGCTGGGTGCCCTTGAAACCACATCTTGAAGGTCAGCCTGAGCTCCTGAGTGACCCGGGATGGCCCAGCCAGGAAACACCACCACACCTGAACAGTCTGACAGACGCCAAGTCATGAGTCACATCAGTGGCTGGTCCTTACTGTGAATTCCAGCAAGACAACCACGAACCACAATGAGAGGGGCACAGTCAGGAGACAGGAGGAGCCACTGGACACCAGCCGGATCCCGAAGGGCAACCCTTCTGCCCTTGCCCCACATGACCTCCCGGAGAGGGAGAGGGAGGGGAGATGTGAAGTCAGGAGCATTTTACCCAGAGGGACTAAGTCTTTCAAAACCACCCCAACAAGGTATTCAAGTTTGAACAGACTAAAAATGTCAGCTGTTCAAATTGTTCCACACAAATTCGTTTACCAAATGGGGCTAAAGAAGAGATTTCTGGCTATGCAGTGGATACAGTGTATAGACCCATGCCGTTCTGAAAAAAATAAGTATTACATATAATGGGAAAGATGGAAGAGGAGGACACAAAGACATGACAAATGCTCAGATTTTTTCTTGCTCGCTGTTAGCCAAATGCAGAAATGGGTGATAATCTGTCACTCTCACTTCAACCATAAATAGAGCAGCCCCACAGGCTTTTGTTCCAGGCTCTCCCAAATTAGACTCTTTGAATTTTAAGCAGCTAGATGATCCACTCAGTCAAAATGACAGTCAAGGGAAAGGGAGAAGAAAGTAATCAAGAGACTGGTAAGTAAATTTACAGAAGAAACTCTACTGGACATGATCCTGCATGACTTACAGAGCGGAAATGAGACACACAGAAGCCAAGGTGAATTCTTGAGCTGCTGAAAGCATAAAGCAGTAACATATCTCAAAGCACAGATGTGGGCCTCCAAGGATCTCAAAAGAACTTGTAAGTCAGGCCCATGGTTCTGAGCACGCAGGACTACCAAGAGTAGGAAGCAGGTGGCTCCTGGGCCTCCCGTGACACAGCCAACTCCAGGGACAGCTTGGGGTCGGCCTTTCTGTTTGGGCTTCTGCCCTTCCAGACTCTGATTCCTTTTACACACACACACACACACACACCCTACATGCATTCTTACACATGCATGTGGACTCACGGACATGCATACACACCCACATGAACGCCATTCTTTTCGACCCTTTGTCCTGCCTTGTAGCCAAAAATATGCTAATGTTTTATTGAATTTGTACTTCGCTTTTTAAAAGTGCATCATTTATAAAATAACATGGGCAACATGTCTATTGAATGGTTGAGGCTAACTTGTCCTTCAGAGGAGAATTAATACAGTTTGTATTGACCAATTCAGTTCCCTTGGGGATCTCCTATTACTTGAGAAGCTAGAATAGAAAACTTATCAAATATCAAATGTTATTTACTAGTGAGAAAATTTAATTCCCTTCTGCATCCCCAGAGGGATTTCGGTCACCCTGGCTTCACTCCATCCCACAGGGTCCAATTTGATATCACCATTACCCTTCCAGAAATAAGGGATTTAAGTGTGTATTTACCTGGTGGAGAAGCCGGTACATTAGACAGTAGCTCAAATTAACTCAAACGATATGTACAGAGCGTTTACTGTGTGCCAAGTACTAACAAAAGACTTAAACCAAAGAACAAGTCAAATTAAAAACAACACTAAGAATGTAGGATCATCTATCCAAAACCCTGTGTGATTAAAAGCAGAAAGAGGGAGTAAAGATTGAGGAAAACAGACCAGATGAAACTGTCTTCCAGGATTTAATGGGGCTTTAGGTCTTTTTGTCCTCTCACCCCTGAAAGAGGAGACAAATTAAAGTTCCATAATTCCATTATTTGATTTTAACAAAAATTAAAGTCACATAACATACTGTGATGGAAGAGAAAAAGGTTCCCTTGTCTTCACCATTTTCATTCCCTCCTACAACGTTATGAAGTAAGAAAGTTTTGTTTTGCTGGACCAAAAAGAAAAACACCAAGAGCTACTGAAGTGGGAACAAGTAGGGTAGGAAAACAGAAACCAGAGTAAGCCACGAGGGGAAGGAGGTCGGAGGGCTGGCAGACAGGGAAGGAAGGAGCGGTTTTGTCAGCTCCGACTGAAAACTAGCTAAAGGAACAACAATCAAGACTCCCTGGCTGTGATGATAAATGAGTGAAAGATGGGGAGAAAAGTTATTTTTAATGGAAAAGAAAACAAATACATATGGATGACTTTAAGGTTGAATAAAAAGAACACAAGAAACAAAAAATACAATAGCAAATACTTAAAAGGCAAGAAATAAGCTCTCAGAATGAAACAGGAAGTGATAATAGGGGAAGAAATAGAAAACTAACAAAAAAAGAATACAATAAAAATATTTTAAAAAGGTAAAAAGTTGGCAAGTTTTTTTTCTTTCATAATGATATAAAATTGAAAAATGTTTTCAATTGAAAAACCAAGTGAAAAATAAAAATGTTTTTCTGCCATTGTAAACCTCAGATTTTGGCTAATATCCATAGGAAGCAAAAACAATAGCAGATTCAATATATTTACTACATTGCAGTATCAAAATAACTGTTAAATAAGAGCTTCCCTAGGCCTATGAATATCTGAATGTGTTGGACAAGCTTGATTTCCTTATAAGAGACGTTAGAGTTAACAGAATTCAAGATATACTTGTGAAATGTAACTATACTATCATATATACTAAAATGTTTTGATTAAAGTAGATTCTCAAACAAATAACTAACTTTTTAAATAACTCCTATGCTGCACAGCACTTATTAAATGTGCCTACTCACACTGCAGTAACTTGTTAAAAAAAGAGGAAAAATAAGATTTTCCTTCATTTTTATTTTCATTTGGGATAACACTTTGAGAATTCAAATCTATAAAGGATCCTTCTTCCATAAAAAAGGTAAAATGGAAGCAGTTTTGATTACAAACTATTGTCTCTGTCACCACATTGAATGACTCTCTCTCTCTGTCTGCAATCTCTTTCCTTCCTGAACTATTCATCTCTATTGAGCACCTACTGCTGAAAATTTTCTTCTCCATGGCAGTCCTCTACTGGTCTGCCTACATCCTCTCTGACTACTGCCCCTACATTTTAGACTCTGACTTTATAATCTTCTCTTTTAAGATGTTTTCCAGTGCAGTAAAACAACTCATTTGTATCACCATTTCTCTTTCTCTTTGCCAAAAAAGAACCAATAATAGAAAAGTAGACTCTAGTCTGTGGATATTACAGACATGTATAATGCTATTAAGGGTAATAAGAATTCAAAGATGCTGAATTTTACTTCATGACATAATTTCTTTGCCTCATAGAGCAAGGCATGCTACCTGATGGTAGAGTGGAGAAGCATACAATTATCTTAAATGTCATACCTAGAAGATGGAAAGATTCAAAATTACCTTTGTGACTGGGGATTATCAATAAATCATGATCAGCATCTTCCAAAACAGGATGTCATGTAATGATGTATGGTTTTCCATTCTTGAGTAAGCTAGTTCACTGGTAACATCAAAACACACACACAAAAGCTCTATTATAAATAAGTCCTGGAATTCTCAACTAAGAGTTACCAAATTTGATGCCTAAAGAAAGTATCTTGCAAAAAAGAATTTTCCTATTTCTTCAAACCTGCTGTGTCACTAAATTGCACAGTGGCCAAACAGATACAATGCCTGAGTCAGGTTTTCTCTGGTTAGAGGCACAGACCCTTTTTCATTTGCTTTTAGGATAGTATTTGTGCTCATAATGATGGTCTGTGCCAGTGCTGTTTCCAAGCCAGTCCTTGATTCCTACAGGATGCAAGCCAGGAATGGAACGTGATAGGCCTGAGGCTGAGAGAGGTGGTGGGTGGCTCTGCAGGCAGGGAGCCTTGAAACGGCTGGGTCACAGCTCACCCCCTGAAATAGCAGAGATGGCCAGATCATTTACATCAATAACCGTTGAATATTCTCATTTAAGATCAAGTAGAATTATGTGTTTGATAACCAACCAATGTGCTGACTAAGGCATGGAGGGATGAAGACAGGTCCCAGAAGGCACATCAGCTGATCGGGTTTTCCCCTTCAGCTGATCAGTGCCTGGATGAGCTGGTGAAGACCCAGTAGGCCAGTAGTGTCCTCTGAACAGGGGGAAAAGCATCTCTCATAAATGCTTGGGGAAAGGAAAATAATCTCCAATTAGTCTTTTATGAAACATGAACTTCTTGTTGGCATACATGAATTATCAAATCAACTCAATAACAAGGCAATCCATCCTCACATGTTGGAAAATGGCTCTATAATAGCTCCCCAGCTGCTTTAAACATTAGTCGCTGCTGTGTGGACCACCAGACTAGATGTTGCATTCACTTAATCTCTAGTCACAAAACTGTAACACCAGTGGGGATGATGCTGAAAGAGGTGGCTGCCCCTTCATATCATCTATCGTAACAGACACCTGCCTTGATTCATTTATCTATTCATTGAATCCTTTCAAGAAATGCTTACTAAACTCCTTCAACATGCAAAGATGATAAGGGTTTATACAAAGAGAAATCAGGATGTAACATTTGAAATAAATTTTGAAGAACAGCTAAGATTTGACATGCAGAGATGCAAGGGAACAGAGTGTGAAGATGGAAGAGAGAAAATGAGGTGAGGACGGGGAACAGAGAGCAGTCCAGCTGGGCCTTTTCCTCCAGATTTTAGCCACTGTAGTATTCTATTCTGCATGCAGAGGGAAAATGAGAGTAAGACATGACTGACTATTCATGCCATGAGAGTGCACGTCGGAAAGCAGGCTCCAGTTTGCCCCAAATTTCCACCACCAGTGGCAGAAAACAGCCAGAAGCCTTCAATACGGATGAACAGACTGCACACACTGTAGGAAATGATAACTCTTGAAATTTTCCTTCATCTCCCCATGTCCCTACCACCATACACATGTTTGACAAACTAGTTATTTGTAAAACGCACAGAACACTGCCAGGCATATAATAAGTATCAGAAATGTACTAAGTAAGTTAAATAAATAAATGAATCCTTGATTCTCTCTTTTGCTTAGAGGATAACACTTATAAGACAACAAGACCCTGAGAAATGGAACCAGTTAAGACAGGAAATTTCACTGATGAGAAGTTTTGGATAATAAACTCAATTTCATATATATAACAATTCAGATTATTTCTTTTGGTGTCGGTTTCATTATCACTGTCCATCGGGATATTTGTCTATTTCTTTTGTGAGTTTTTGGGGATTTATTGGCATAAGTGGATTGGCTTTTTCTATACTCTTTTTTACATACTTAGTATCTTTAATGATATTCTCTCTTTAATTCTTGATACTGGTTAAGCTGTTTTTCTCTCTTTGCTTCTTCATCAATCTTAGCAGCAGTTTCTAGGCATTCATTTTTTCAAAAAATAAGTCTTCAAATTTGTTTGTGTTCTCTGTTGTTTTTCTTTCCTCTTTCTTCTTTCTGCTCTTATCTTGATTTCTTTCTTTCTACTTACTTTAGGTTCAATTTGCTTTATTTTTTCTAAACCCTGAAGATGGGAACTTATAGCAATGATTTAGAATCGTTCACCTTTCCTAATATAAAGTTCAAAATATAAATCTACTTCTAAGCACTGCTTTTACTACATCTCATAAATTTGGTGTCTACATCTTTGTCATCATTCAGTCAGAAATGTCTTCTAATTTCTCTTGTGAATTCTTCTTTGACCCATATTCAGAAGTGTGTTTTTAAATTTCCAAGTACCTGGGGACTTCCTGTGTGGGCATGTATGCTGCATACTTACTTTTTATTTCTAATTTAATTCCTCTGTGGTCAGAGAACAGTCTGTGTGATTTTACCTTTTGAAATCCATTTAGACTTCTTTTATGATCCAAGTATTGTCCAAGTACTAAGTAAATAAAATAAGTAAATTATTGATTCTCCCTTTGGCTTAGAGAAAGATAAACCTTCTTCCACCTTGACGAATGTCCTATTAAACTTGAAAGGAATATGTATTCTGATGTTTTTTGGTTTACTGTCCTGTGGACATCAAATCAAGGTGGTTGATAGTTTCAGAATTGTCTATATCCTTATTAAATTTTCTCTCTTTAATTTGGTTCTAACAATTATTAAAAGAAGAATAAATTATAAAGCTATGATTATGGATTTGTTTTTTCCTCTTTAATTCTTTCAGTTTTAGCTCCAAATGTTTTGAATCTCTGTAATTCGACACAAATATATCTGATTGTTATATTTTCCAGATGAACTGAAGCTTTCATCGTTTAAAAATACCAACATTGGTTACTTTGTCTGATATTAACATATTCACAAAGGTTTCCTTATACTAAGTGTTTATAAGATAGTCATTTTTCCACCCTATTCATTTCAATTGCTCTATGTCTTTAAAGTATATCTCTTATAAATAGTGGGTGCTTGGCTCAACCTTTTTAAATTTAGTCTGACAATCTCTACCTCTAATTGGAACGTTTAGGTTTCTTGCCTACAATCGACGTGTAGGAATAGTTGGGTTTAGGTCTACAGCTCTGCTGTTTGTTTTACCCTCAGCCGATCTGTATACTCTCACCCTGCTCCTCTTTTTCTGCTTTCACCTGGCACAACAGAGTATTTCTGAGGATTCTAATTCACTTCCTATTTAGAGTTCCCATCTATCTTCTTTGTATTCTATTTCAGTGATTATTCTAAAGATTGCAACATGCCTTCTTAACTTACTACTGTTCAGGTTTACCATTGTGCCACTTCATGTAACATATAAGAATCTTACAACAGTGTAATTCCACTTACCTCCCAATTTTGTATTATTATTGTCATATATATATATATATATATTTTTTAAAGAGGGATAAAAATGTTTTAATTATTGAAATACATTGGTAAATTGAGGGATTTACATTACAGTAGTAAGTAGATACACATGGTCATTATCAAAGTAAGAACCTTCAAAATATCCCACTGTCAGTCACAAGTCCTTGAAAATACTACAGAATTAACATGAGATCCTGTGATCACACCAAGGTAGAATGGGAGACTCAATGGCTATGAAGTACTTGTAGTTAAATAGTCTTTCCCTAAAGAAAATAGGAAATTAATCAAGATGTGCATATGGCATGCAAATTTCAGCAGTTTGTTTTTAAATATTGCAATGTTAATACATTGGCCAGGAAGTTCTCTGATATTTAAATAAAGCTGAAAACCAAACAGTAAAAGGGAAAAAGGTAACAATAGGAATCAATTTAATAATCTTACAGCTAAAAATTAATATGAAGTAGAAATAGTGAAAGTTAACAAATAAATTACTGTACATAATTCATTTACAGTGCCTTACTACCTCTTAAGGTATAAATAGAATAAGGATTTTGTTGTATAAAAACTATCAAAAAAGTGTCAGTGAAAAGACATGATCTTCATGAACCATGCTGAATGGCCAGGGTGAAATGTGGCTGGAACACAGCAGGCCGGCTGGGCAGCAACAGCTCGTTAGCCTGTCTTTTGCAGTTCGACCACAGAAAGTTCCATATGCGGCTTAGTGTTTAATCAATTCCTTTCTAGTATCACAACGTACCCATGGTTCTAACTACAGACTTAAGAATTTTGCGGGAGGGAGGGGGAGATGGGGAGGCAGAGCAGGGGACCTTTTAGCATTTCCTTGAACATGTCTGTGCACATTACAGTGTCCCATGGAGTGGAATTCCTTCCAGACTCTAACGAGCAAGCTCTTGATTATTAAGTCATGACATTTTCTTCTAATTGTTTCGTACAGACTTTGTTCGATTGGATACCATATTGGCAGCTTCAGATGGCAGACCAACATACACCCCTCCAGTCTCTGCTCTTGTCGTCTTCCGTTACCGATTCTCCTGCTACATCTTTGGCTGCTCCTGCAGGGCCTCGGCCGGCTCCCGCGCTGGCGGCGGTGGACTTCCCGCAGCCCATCGCGCCGCAGGCAGGGGAGCCGCGCTCGGAGCCGGCGGCCGCACGTCTATTGTCATATACTTTATATCATACCATGTTATAAAGCCCCACCATTCGATACTATAATTTTTCTTTAAACATTCAGTTGTTTTTAAGGAAATTAAGAGAAAGGAAAAAGTAGTCTTTTAATGTTTCCTGTGTTTATGGTCTACTGCTCTTCATTCCTCCCCGTAGATCGGAATGCCCGTCGGGCTCCAGCCCCTCCCAGATGCCTTCTTTCCCATTTCCGTACTGGGGGACTACCAGACATAAAGGTCTTGTTTATATATCTGAAAATGTCTTTATTTTGCCTTCATTTGGAAAACATATGTTGTCTGGATAGAGAATTCTGGGTTGAAAGTTTTCTTTCTTTCAGTACTTTAAGGATATTCTCTGACCTCCATTATTTGTGGTAAGAAGTGGGCCATTATTCATATCATTGTTCCCCATATAAAATACAGTGTTATCCTCCAGCTGCTTTCAAGTAATTACTTCTTTATTTTTTGGTTTTCAGTAGTTTGAGTATGAAACTGTTATTTGTTTTCTTTGCATTACCCTACTTGCCCATGAATAAATGTATAAACACTGCTTTAAAATCTTTGCTAATTAACTTCCAGGTCATCTAGGTGTTTATTTCTATTAAGTGCTTTTCCCTGGATTATGGGTCACATTTTCCTGTTATTGTTTTTGTTTTGTTTTGTATGTTTATTTTTGCATATATAGTACATTTTAATTTTATACTGGACATTATGGGTGATACATTATCGAGACACTGTATTCTGTTATCTTCCTCTAAAGAGTGCTACTTTTTGCCCTACCAAGCACTGAAATTACTGTCTAACCACCTTGAATTTGTGGAGCCTTGACTTTACACTTGGATACGGTGTGTCTCTGTTGGTTTTGTCCTCAGATCTGAGACAAATCCCATAGTCCTAGGATACAATCTTTTTTTCTAAAGAATGGCCCTTTTGGGGTTTCATCAGAGAGCCCAAGGTATATACCAATCCTTCTAACGTGGTATGACTCAAAACTCCAAAGTGCCTCCCCTGCAGTGGATAACCACTGAATTTCTGTTCAGTTCTTTCAACCATCCAGCTAGTGCTTTTGCTGGGCTTCTTGAAGATTCCCTCAAGAGTGTGCAGCTTAGAGCCAGTCAAGAATTTAAGCAGAGTGTGTACATAAAATCTGGGGCTCCCTCACTGCTCTGCAAGCCCTGAACTCCACACTCTGAGCCCACAAATCAAGAGAATGTAGCTTTCTGCTGGAGTTATAGCTGCTCCCATGCTTAAGGGATGGGGTGTGCCGTTAGGGTTAAAGCTGTGTAGACAGGGATTTTACCAGGATGGCTGCTCTCTATAGAGTTTGAATCCTCTTGCTTCTGCTTTCAGTTGGTCATTCTCCAAAGCTTTAACACAGCTGTGTCTTTTTGGCAGGTGTTAGGTGTAAGAGGTTAAAATTTTTACCTAAAGATTGGTCTGATACAAGCTACTTAGTGTTACTAGAACTGGAATTCCATACATATCCAAGTGGTACTGAGTAAACATGGGCATCCAGATAAGCATTTCAAACTCAATGTATCCAAAACAGAAACATGACTTTTTTGTCCCCCAATCTCTGGACCTTATTGAACAGCAACAACTTAGCCAGTTGCTTAGACAAACACACACACATACACACACACACACACACAAAATCTATCCTTCAGCCTTATGTTTATCACCCACATGCAATTCGTCACCCAGTCCTGTGGGATCAACCTTCAAAATGCACCTTAATTCCACACACCTCTCTCCACCTCCACTGCTAAATCAACTCACCACATTCTCTCACAAGGACGAGCAGCAATCTCCTAGTGACCAGTTAGAAGTTCATCTGTCTGCTTTCACTCTTTTCCCCATATAGCTTTTTTTTTCAGAGCAACTAGATTAATCACTATAAAAAACTAAACTAGATGTAATTTCTCTGCCCACAATCCCATGATGGCTTATTCTTATCATGAAATAAAATTCCTTTACCACATCCTACACCATTAACTCCCACCTCCTCCTCCTTCATTCTCCCTCTTTAAGCTCCACGAAGTCCTTGGTGTTTCTCAAATGTACCAAATGTGTTTACCACTAATGGTCCTACATGTGCAATGAAAAATGCTGTCACTCAGAAATGCCACCCATCACACCTGTACACAGGTAGCCAGCCAGAACTGATCAAAAGACCAGGATTTACAATCTCGCTATGCTCCAGAGAGGGGTGCAATGAATATTTGATGAATGACCAAAATTGTCTGTATTTCCCCCACCAGAATGTACAGCCTATGAGAACAAGAACCTCAAGGACTTTGTGGTCTATCATTAGTATTATATTATTCTCTGCTGTATCCTCAGTGCCTAGAACAGGGCCTCCCACATAACTGGCACTCTTGAAATACCTCTCTAACGAATACATAACATCTCTTCTATTAACCCTCCTTGTGTATCTAAGGCCAAAATACCCAAAATACCTAGATTGCTCAAAGTATTACATCAAAAGATCTTCCTCCACCCAGTGCTGATAATTATCTGAAATGAAAACATTTTCTTTCATATTCATTTTGATCTGTGATTGAGAATTCAACTGTTAAGTAAATTCCCTGTCCTGGTTTAAAAAAGAATGGTTAAGCACTTGTGTTTACAAAATTCACTGGAGGGGATAGAATCCAGTAATCTGTTTAGGCTGTAAATAGAATCAGGAAAGCAGCCTAGAAGTAAATGGATAGGGTCATTTTTCATGTGGCTAAACTAATAGACTCATCACTGGGGTAATAGTGGGGCAAAAACCTGGAAAGGGCTGTGAACCCCCATCTCTATGTCCCCTCCCCTTATGTGGACAGAACATCATTCATCCCTAGAGAAAGATGCTTTTCTGACTCTGTGAAGGTATCTGACAGTCAGAACTTTAAAGACAGACAACTGGGACTGCACACCCCTATCTCCAGCTGTCCCCAGGACCAACCTCCCCACCCCCACAGCTAAAAATACCACTTCAGAACCAGCACTCCAGACAGGGAGGCGCACGGGCACACGGCAGAGACGCTCCTGTGATCATTAAATAACTCACCCACTGTAAAAGCGCTTTCTTCACTCTGTCCCACTGGAGGAAGGGGGTGGGGTGAACACCCCCTAAGGAGCCATGCAGAGGTTCAGAAGTATAAAGCAAAGACCAGAATGGCCATCATGACTGTTCATTCAAGAACTAAGAAGCAAAGCTCAGGAGTTGCACCAACACACCAATGTCGAATAGAGTGGCCTATACTGGGAACGAAATCCTTAAATTGCTCCAGATGCATTTGTGGATTGCTGCTTCCCTTTCCCGGTGCGGAAAGGATGTTTTACAGTGAAATGCCTGTGGTCTTGCATCCCACCCAGCCCCACTCCCCCTCCCTTCTGCTCACTCCTCTCCAGCCTGGGGCCTCTTCGCTGTCCACCAGACGCTGTAAGTACACCACTGTTTCGGGGCTTTTACGCTTGCCATGACCCCTTCTTGGGTGGTGTTCACCCAGAAAGCCACTTGGACAGCCCCAGTGTCACCCTATCAGGATGGAATTCCGGCAGCTCCCCGGGCCTCCTGCTTCCCACATGCCAATGGCCACAGCATTTACTGTCCTTGGATGGGACACAGAATGACCTGGTTTACTGCCCATATTCTCTGACTAGAAGGCAAGCTGTCAGGATGGGGACATTGTTTTGCTCAGTGCTGGGTCCCCAGAGCCTAGACAATGCTCAGTCAGCATTCCCTGAGTGAACAGAATCAAGTGCTGGATATTAAGGCTCCCGCATGGGTGAGTGGGTTGGACAGGTTAATCAACGAGCACAGTCAGAGATGTGGGGAAGGCCTGGCACATACAAGGCTGCACAGCAGGGCCTCGGGGGCGCGGGCACCGTCACAGCTCACGGCACACAGCAGGGACACACACTGGCCTCCTGAAAGTCTCCTGGCGCATTACAGACAACCAGAGTAGCACGTTCCTTTCCCTGAGACTTGGACGAGAAGGGAAGGTGATCCAGTGATAACTAAGTTCCCAACTTTAGAAACAGTGGGACATGCCCATGCTCAGGGGGTGACGGGAGCGGGCCAGGGGGTGGAGGTCAAAATGAGGCTGTCAGTGTCTTTGACAAGGAGTGTGCTTGCCCTGTCGGGCCTTCTTCACACCCTGGCGTCCTTCCCCCTTCCCCTCCCCTCTGTCTGCACCGTCACGTCTGAGCCGAGGCCTGCTCACCTGCGGTCAGGTGCGCCCCAGCAGGTGAGGAAACCCCGCCTCACAGCCGGTCTCTGCACTCATCGGCCCACAGCACTGGGTCCCTGTCATCTCTGGCATCCAAACTTCCTTCTATTTTTTATTGAAATGCAGTAGATACACATTATATTAGTCCCAGGTGTGCAGCCCAGGGATGCCACAGTCACCTACTGACTAAGTGCTCAGCACCGTGAGCGTGGTCACCATCTGTCAGCATACGGAGACGTCCCGGCATCACTGACGACATTCCCTGGGCTGTACCTTCATCCCTGTGACTGATTCAAGGGTTGTACCTCTTCACCCCCTTCACCTGTTTCGCCCATCCCCCCACCCCTATAATCAAAACTTAAAACGTTCTTCTTTGATTTCATACAATTTGGGGGTGGTTTGGGGTTTTTTTTTTGTCTTTTTTTGTTTTTTCACAACAAGCTTACACTACTTTTCTAACTAGAAAATAAAAAAGGGAGGGACATGCTCCATAGCTTCCTACTGTTTTCAGAATGAATTTCAAGCTCCTGAACCTAAAATTCAAGGCCCTCCCTTTTTCGATTCGCCATTAAGACTGGCTTCCTCTGTTCAAGCCAAGTCTGGGCCGCGGGAACCCTGCCGGCTCCCACCCACCCCCAGGCCTGGTCTCCTCCTGTCCCGCGGCTGCATCCTGGACCGGCCCCTCCCGTCCCGGGAATTCTGCCGGGGCTGCGGGCCCAGCTCAGGGCCAGGCCCCAGGATGAGGGCAGCAGCAGTGGGCAGACGTCACGGGAAACCCGGGTTGCCGTCGTTATAGGTGCTCAGAGGCCGCCGACCACCGGCAGGGAAACTCCCACCAGACCCAACCACCTTGGGACGCCACGGGACCCACTTCTACCAAGAGCCTTTATTTGCCCACTTCTGTTGGCAACGACCTCTTGCCTCCTTCAGAAGACCCTCCATCCTGCTCACATGGCGGTTATCACATGCCGGAACTGCAGTTATCCTGCGGCTGTATTCACATGCCTGTGTATTTCGCATGTATTCACATGTCGTGTATTTCGCATGTACTTCTCATGTCCGTGTCCAATCCCCTTAGCTCACCGCAACCTCCTGAAAGACAGTCTCAGGGCCCCTGGCACCATCCCTTGCAAATGACCGGAATTCCAGGTCTGCCAGTGATGGTGCCGAAACAGTCCATGAGGAATAAATGGGGGGACGTAACAGAAAGGGGGGTGGGTCATGAAGCAGCAAGAAACGCCGCTTTATAATCTTTCATGAGCTGGTCAGTCCCATGTGGCCACAAGTCCTGCATGTCATAAGGGGGTCATGTGGTGGGGGGGGACATGAGGGCCATGGGGACAGGTTCATCAAGCAGGTGGGGGACCAAGAGAGGAGGAGCCCAGAGCCCATGCCGTCATGGGGCCGGGGTGCACAGGCGAAAGGTGCACGGGGACTTCGCCGGGCGTCTGGGTTTCCCTAGGCCACAGTGGGGAGCACAAGAGGGGCCCTGTGGCAGAGGCCGGCCTCACCAACGGCGCCCCCACGACGGTGCTCACAGTCTGTCTGGAGGGATGCTGACATAGTAGGAAAGCCTGAAAACTAAAAATTCACGGGAAGGATATTAACCTCCCTGGGCTGCTGGACAGTAAGTCCAAACTCACCCTCTCGGTGTTGCTGCTGAGTATTCACACATCCACTCTCAGCTGATCTACCCATTTCAGAGGGCATGGCCCCAAACCCACGAAGTTCCTGAGGAGCATGGATGTGCCCGGGAAATCCTGCCACATGACCACATTCCTGGCGCAGCACGTGGGGTCAGGAGCACCGGGGCAGGGGGCAGCAGGCTGTGTGCTGAGACCCTCTGGGCCAGCAGCGATGACAGGTCTGTCCTGGGGCCGTATGACATCTTGTGGGGTCAACAAAATGACTTCCTTTACCCAAAAGAGAGGACTGGTCAAGCAGGAGGTGGTGCCAGAAAAGACTGTGGACACAAAGTGGTGCAAAGCTGTGGGCAGTGGCCCAGCACAGCCCGGCCCGAGGCACCCGCGGTCACTGGCTGCCGGCTGCCCATCTGGGATGCCTGGAAATGGGCATCCAGAGGCTTCGGGGTGTGTTCCAGGTTTTGCTGTGACCTTGAAGCCATGTTCCAGTTTTTGCTGTGACCTTGAAGTCAGGCCAATAGACTGTTCGCTTCTGTTTACCTCTTAACAATAAGTCTGGGTCACAGTCATGGGAAAACACAAATCAAAACATCAGAACTGCTTTGACCACCACTGATCCTCGAAGTCAGGTACATCACGGCAAGGCAGGCGCTGGGGGCACCTGGAGCTGGTCTTGGGAGAAGCCATGCATCCTCTTCACCTGATCCCTGGACACCCCAGGTTAGTGGTCTTCTCCCCCTCCTACCCAGAGTCCGCACAGCTCCCATATCAGGACGTTCCCTTATTCTCCCACCTAATCCATCTCCCAGGGAAGCTGACTGTGATCTCACTAGTCCCTCATCCCTCCCAAGCTGCACCCCACTGTGACCTCGCCAGCCCCCCTCCCAAGCTGCACCGCACTGTGACCCAGTGACAGCATCTTCAGGAAATGATCCCAGTCACAGAAATTCATAAAAGAGAACTGAAAACAAGCCAAGGGAAGTGGGCGTGCCAGCATCCTCTAAGTCACCCTCCTCGGCACCCAGGACCATAACCCCATCACCCAAACAACAAGCACCTCCATCCCAGCGGTTTTAGATGCCCCGGGCAGTCAGGCCCTCTGCACCGCTGCCCCCGCTGCAGCTGTCTGAGGGGCTGCCAGGCTCCCCGGGGCTGGGCCCTGGCCCTCACCGCAGGGTGGCCTGTGCACAGGTCTGTGAGTCCCCCTGACAGTCACCCTCAGGGGAAGTTTCCGCCATCACCCCCCGCAGGTGGGAAATGAGGAAAGGAGGTGGTGGCGGGCGGACCCGGTCCAGGAAGGGTGCCCTGGCCGCACCCCTCGACAGGCACAGCGAGAAGCCCCAGAGCGGTGCAGGCTCACCCCGCCCGCAGCACCCACACCCACCTGCCCCGAGCCTGAGCAGCGCCCGCGGGCCCTGGCACCCAGGGGTGGTGGCCGGGGCCCTGTCCAGGGCTTGGAGGCCCCCAACAGGCGGTCGGGCAAGGCCGCACACATGGGGGTCCCCGCTCAGCCTCCACGCCTGCTCTCAGAGGGGAGAGGAACTCTGCAGTCCCGGGATCCATGTTCTGTAAAGGGCCGCGGAGTCCGGTGACCCTGAGACATCAAACCCCACCACCACCCCGTGAAGAGGAGCGTGTCCTGGGGATATTTCAATGCCAAATGTCACTCATTCTCTGGCTTCCCTTTCCCAACCTCTCACATCAAAACCTGCCTTTCTTTCTCTCTTACGTCAAAGGCCCCTCCAAACATTAGAATGATATTTTTCTCTAACTTGAATTCAGTGGCCACATCTCACCCTGAAATTATTTTACTCTACAAAAAGGAATTATGTTAATAATAAAGAGAGAAATGTGGTATCTACATATAAATCAAGTAAAAAAATCAAACGAATATTCATATTTGAACTGATTGTTTATAGTTCATAATGCATGAGCAAAACCGAAAGTTTCTGTGATGACTGCCCTTGTACTGTTCACTATGTAACTTATTCACTATGTAAGAATTTGTTCTCCATGTAAGAACTTGTTTGTTATGCTTCAGAAGATTGGAAACTGACGAAAATTAGGCTTGGGGTGGATTAATGATTGTGCATTGAGCATTGACTCCCCTATACAGAATTTTATTGTTGTTAACAACCATTTGATCAATAAATATGAGAGATGCCCTCACAAAAAAAAAAAAAAAAAAAGTACAGACTTCCAATTGTAAAATAAATAAGTAACCGGGATGTAATGTATAGCATAAGGAATATAGTCAAAATACTGTAACAACTTTGTATGGTGATAGCTGGTACCTAGAATTATCATGTATATAAATGTTGAATCACTGTGTTGTACACCTGAAACTAATGTAATACTGTGTGTCAACTACCCTTCAATAAAAAGTAAAAAAAAAAAGGAATTATGTGTTGACAATTCAACCGTCAAGAAAAATGAAGATTCTGGTACTCGATATACATTGGTTGAAGATGGTGATAAACATTTAAATAATATCTATCACCAGTATCAAATACTGTATTTTGAGAGGACAAAACTAGATATTTTATCTAAATAGCATTTGGCTACATATTATAGCATTTGTTCAAGTAATTGCTCCAAAATGAAGTCCTGATCACCTTGAGATAATCAACTGTTGACAACCATCTTGAGTAGGAATATGATTTTTTTTTAATGTGCTATCAACTATCAGGATAAACTTCAGGGTTATTTATACTATATAGCTCTTTGTATCTCAAAATAACACAAAGAGGTCAGATCATACTCATATCATTGCATTAAAACAGTGGTTTTCCTCCCTAGATACATGTTTAAATCTGGGTTTTTTTGTGTTTTTATATTCCTGTATCACCATGACTCTCTTGCCCACGCTTTCTGAAACATCTCAATCTTTTCTATTCTGAAATAATAAAACCATATGTGTGGTTCAAACACAAAGAAAAAATTTCAGTTTAAGACAATTCAAAATGCCTTAAAGCTAAGACAATAGAAAACAAGCATTTAGCTTTATTAAATTCATTACTACATTGTTGAGTTACTTCATATTTTATGGAAAATAGCCTTTTGTTAAACAAAAGAAAAGATCCTAGAATTTGTCGTCTCAAATTTCTGCATATATATTGATTGCTTTTTTCAGAACATGCTGTTTAAAACTAAGAAAGACACAGCTACACAGAAAACAGCAAACTCCTTGATATTTTGCATAATGTAAATACAAGAAAAATACACTTTCATCATGTACTCTTCTTTTATAGATGTCCAGTCATTCATCAAATCATTCTTTTTTCAAAAACAGGCTTCTAAAAAAGAATCATGATTTCTATGCAGCTAGATATCTCAGGGCGACCAAAGATGCATATGGCTAGCGTATGTCCATTATCCAGTTTCGGTGATTCTGAAATCCAGAAGATTCTGATCTTTGTAAATGACATGTTGGCAAGAGCTGATCAAATCTGAATTCCTTTAACAGCAAAACCTAGCCCGAACTGATCTGAGACTGTTTAGTCTTTGTTTATTTATACCAGTTCATGTAAATACAAATATATTCGGCTACGGATGTGTTAATGTGTTTGACGATGACGAACGTCCTCAGCCCCACAGGGCAAGCTACCAAATAGAGGCACAGGCTCTGAATTCTGAAACATATCTGGCTTCAGGGTTTGGATGAGAAATGGTGGGCCTTGATTAGGCTTGCTGAATCCACACTGTGCTGTTCTGAACACAACTCAGGTAACTGGACATTGCCCATGTCACCACCTGAACCCATCATTTATGGGGCATTATCCTCTCTGACTAGATCTCCAGTGACTCTCTCTCTCTTGCTAACAAAGCAATCACTCCCTCTGTCTTGCAGCCCAGTCTTCCTGGTTACCTGCGACTCCATCCTTCTCTCATCTCCTTACACCCCAGAAGCTTCCCCAGGTTCCACGTTTCCCCATCCGGCTGCCCGTGGTCCCCTTTTCCAGACTGGCCTGAACAATCTCAAACCTGAATGACAGCAAGAGGCTCCGAAAACATTTCCTACCTCCTTTCTACTCCCCTAATCTCTCCGTCTCCAATTCCTACCAGATTCTACGTCAAGATTAATCTCATCATATTCTCCCATGTTGTTCAAATACTTTCCTTGATTCAAATACCACAATGAAAGAGAAGAAAGCCCAAGTATGAGCCTGGCATTCAAGGGCTGCGGAAGGTGGACAGACCTTCCTTTCTGCACCTGCTGCTCTTGGCCAGCACAAACCTTTCCTCCAGTCACAATGAGCATGGCCTCCTCCACCTCCCCCCCAGCAAAAAGCTAGGTTGTTCTCATCTCTTTTGCTCACACCATCTGCCGCATGACCTGAAATGTGTAACGAATTCCTTACATCGCTATCTATTTTAATTCCACTCATGCTTCAGACTTAGCTTGGATCCCACGCTGGCAGCAAAGCTTTCTTTTGCCTTCCTAGCCCACAGTGGTCTCCGCTCCGGACTTCCCACAGCTAACTGGTTGTGGCTATTTCTTTGGTACTTGGTAAGCACTTCTTTGTATTATCAGAAGAATTAATTTTGCATGCATATATATATATCTTGTTTCTTGCAACACAATATAATCCCTGCCCTCATGAGGCTGATGGTTTTGCAAGGAAACATACTACCATTAATGGACATTAATGAAATGATTATAAAAAGAATTATGTACACAAATATATATGTTTAGAGAAAGGAACTACGTAAAATTAACAATTTCAAAATAATTTTTATATACTATACCTGTCAACTCATTCTGAGTCAGCCTGCCTTCCATTCAAGTTAAAAAGAAAATTGTTAATTATTAGAGGTTCTCTGTACATGTTCAAAAACAAAAAGAAAAAGAGGAAGACAAATAACTAGAGCAGTTTGTTTGAGAAATCCGTTTGTCAGTCCTGATGTTCTGAGATTCGCCGGGAGATGAGGTCATTCATTCTAAAGCATTACTGAGGCCCTGACCACACTGCTCTTCACAGAATTCCTTCCAGGGAATAAATATCACAGAACGGCTTCTTTGCTTAAAAGTTATACTCTAAACTTATATGTAAGTCTGCTTTAAGACCCAAGAGTATGGAATCCATTTGTGTTTGCCACTGCCCCATTCAGTGTCTCCTGTAACAAAGCAAAATGAAATTCTTTGCCAGAATTTAGGACAAGGAAAAATTCCCCTGTGACAGTTGTCGGGTCCATCGTTTCTGATGCCTGAAGCTCCGTGATGCACCACATTTCCCCTTTATCCCACCTCCAAGGAAGCTCAAAACCAACTAAGTAATAAAATTCATGAAATCAAAACACTTTTGATTCTCCTTCCTCAATGGTCATTTCCTCCTTTATATGTTTTTGTAAATCATCTCAATTCCTTTTTGGAATAAAAGCATTTTCTTGACTAAGTCCAAGAAATTAAAGTCCCTTCTCTATATAAGTCTTATTGTCAGCATAATTTTGGATTTCTCTGTTCATGGGAATCTCTAATATGTAATCCTCCAAAAAGCTAGGATGCATTATTTGAACACGTGCATATTTTTTAAACAATGAAGCCATCCACACAAATGCCAAGGAGGGACATCGGAAGAGTATTCTAGGGGAACCCATTTTTCATAAATCCTTATACAATACCTCAACATGATTCAGTATTAAGCCTGAATACTGAATGAAATGTGCCAATTCTGAATTTACATGTGCTCCTAAATTATTTTCCACATTTGGGAAATTTAGAACTTATGCCCAGTCTGGAATCGTAACTACTAATATGTAGGAAAACCAACTCTCTCACATTATTCCAATCATACAGCAAAGGTGAGGAGATCATTTGAAATGCATTTAATCATCTGTGTCTCTGGGAACTGCAATGCCATTTTGCAAGGGTCACTGTTTTTATTTGGGTCAATTCCCTCTACAAACTATAAATCACAAGAGGGCTTCACATTGATAACTGAATAGCCATGTTGTAATATTTCTGTCGCATAAAAAAATAGAATTAATAACCAATGAAGTGGATTAAATCATGTGCTCACAGAATAATTCACTTTTCCTCACACATGCCTTAAATCGATGATGTTGCATTGTCCTTCTAGAGTCTATTAAGAAGAGACTTTCTATAATAAAATAAACGTCCATTTCACAAGTTAGTGGCATGCAGGGGACAAGGAACAGGTAGTGACATTCTGTTTAATATTGTACTTGGCGTTTTGTGAGTTACAAAAAAAGAGACTGTTCACTTGAGCTCACAAAATGATTCCAATTATTCTGTAAACCATTCCAATTTCCATGCTTGTCATTAAAAACCCGACTCCTCACTACATACATACACTGTCATCACCATCACCACCACCTACAACAGATTTGCATCTGCAAATTGTTAAGGGTTTAAATATGGCCTTTAAAGAAAAAAAACAACTCAGATATAAATGCCACCTATTTAGGAACAAGCTGGACACATTTATCACATTCCAAGTCAATAAGAACAATATCTGTGCTTGCATGAAATTGTGGATTCTTTTCCTAACACTGCAAGGCGGTCAGTTGTAGATCATCCCCTGCTGTGCAGAACTCCTTACTCAGAGCACAGCCAAGGGGGAGCTGGAAGGGGGACAAAGTCTGACAGGAGGGAGCGAAAGACAGTGTCACAGAGGACATAATGCCTGACTTGGATGGAAAGGAAACGAGAAATTAGCCGAGTCAGCAAGAAGGGCTGAGCATACAGGCATCAGGAGGCGCCCACAAAAGGTGCGGGCGGAGGCAGGAGAGGACGGAGCAGGCTTGGGAGCCAGCAAACAGTGCTGGGCATGGGGCGTGTCAGACGCCACATCTGAGGTCAGGCAGGAGTACGTGAGAAATGGATGGGGATGGAGCGCAGACCTCACGCAGGTGACAGGAGCCACTTTGCCATGTAGAAAAATGATTCCAGGAGCAAAATCCAGATGAGTTGTAGGAGGAGGGAACGACCAGGAGCAAATGATCAAGAGTTTGTGAGTGAGGAAGAAACGACAGCCAAGAAGGGAGGCGGAGGGAGATGGAAGGAGATGGGTGAGGAGCTCCCAAGGAAACCGGGTCCCGGGTCCACCTGGAGCCCCACGCTCACCTCAGGCTGCCTCTGAGGAGCCGGGCGTCCCCTCCCGTCCCAGGGCACGGCCCAGAGACACCTGCGGAGACGCTGTCTTCCTTCCAGACCTGCATGTGCACTGCAGCCTGGTTCCTTAGCCCACAGTGACCAGCGCATCAATTAATCGGACCCTTCGGATAAAACCACCTCCACCAGCAGTAAAATCTCCCCTCGGACCTTCCTCTGTTCTCAGCCAATTCCCATTCCCTCCCTCCATTTCCTCACCAAACTTCTTCAAAGTATGACATATACAATATAAAATATGTACATTTTATATATTTATGTAATAGAAACAGATGGCGATAGGTGGGGGAGCAATCAGAGATTGAAAAGAATATATATGTGATATTATGTATGTATACATATTTTTTGTTTTATCCTTAACTCATCGCCATCTGTTTCTAACAAAACTTCCAGATTGAACATTCCCACCCTGAGTCACCTACGATTTTGTAATTGCTAAATTCAAAGTCCTATTAATGAGTTCTGTTCCTAATTGACCCAGAAGCATTAAAAATTTTTCTTTTCCCCATCACACTTACCACCAATTTGCATAGTATACATTTATTTCATGTCTCTCTCCCTTCTGGGGGAGGTAAGTTTCTGTGAGAACAGAGACTCTGCCTTTTTGATTCACTGTCTGGAAGAGTGCCTGAAATACAGTAAGTGGCCAATGAATACTTCTTGGATAAGTATCAGCCACCTCCTGGCCCAAATCCCTAAGTCAGAAATGGAAACCACACCCAAACTGGGTCAACTTCAGTCTCTCCCCTTAGAATTTAAACTTGGGACCAAAAAAATCAAGCCGGTGTGTCTGAGTAGATGTAAACTGATGTTCACAGTGAACGGAGAATAAAACACATACGGTACAGAAGTTGAGGCCTGAGATAGAGAAGAACAGCCTGGTAAGATTCAAGAGCCAATTCCATTTACACTAATTATCAAAATGAGTGCTATCCTTGGCTTCTGTGAAACACCCCAATATAGTATGCTCACTTTTCAGCTTAAACTAACTTTAGACTCTTTTTCTGTTGCTCACTACCGTGGGATGACTTACTAATAGTCCAGAGTTGAACAGGCTCAAAATAAACTCCTCAAACCAATGTCCAAAACAAAAACAGGAAAGAGAGATAAGAGGGCAGAAAGTTAGAGTTGGACAATGGTTAACTTACTTTATGAAAATGTGACGTGCCACGGGTGCATCCTCTTTATGATTTACAAACCCTTTATGGGACCCCCCCATACTTGGGTCCTGTTTACGGGGAAAGAGCTATGCTCGTGTCTTCTCTAACTAAGGTCACACACACATTCATTTTAGCTCTAAGGCCACGTTGTGAAATTAAATTTAGAACAAATTTTACCTCCTGCCAGTTTTCCTTAGCCATAGACAAGGGCACCATTACACGCAACAGCTGAAGGCCCTGGGGCGGCAGAGCAAAGCAAATCTAGGCTGCAGGCAAACGAGGGTGCGTCCCGACTCGGCGCTTGGAAACAAAGCTCTCTCTTGGAGTAGGATTAACTAATTGTGCACGTACGCCGCACTGGTACTTACCAAACAAACGCTGATGGAACAGAAATTTGCCAGCTACTAGTCCTGTGAGAATGGCAAGGAGCCACAGAAGCACCTTCAGGAGCCTCCAGCCACCTCCTCTGGGGTATTTGTTTGTTACAAATGAGAAACAGTTTCCAACGACGATAACATTGGCTTCTGTTTGGCTGTGAGAAACTGGGTCCTCCGCGAATATCAGGAAGTTAAAGAAGATCACCAGGTAAGCCACGATCATGCGAGACCAGGGATGCTGGAAATAATACCGGAAGTCTCTACCCATCCTTCAAAGCTTCAACTCCGCAGTTTGCCTGTGTAAGAAAAGACACAGGGGTGAGGGCAGGAAAACAGTGTTCCCGCCATCTGTTCCCGTCACCAGATTTGGAATGGCTGGATGAAGGGACAGCTGGGAAAGACGGCGCCTGTCACCGCTTACGGCACCACGACACCCAGGATGGAGGAGAGGAAGCATTAGCGCTGCCCCGTCACCTAACCGCGCCTCTGATCAGAGGAGGATTTGGGGAGGAAGGAGAAGCGCAGAACAGGGGCGAGGAAGGGACAGGAGAGAACGGAACACTGTCCACACGGGGATGAGGACAGAGGACATCGGAGGCCACGCAGAGCGAAAAGACGCCATACTTCCCCTCTTCGAGATTATTATTTGTGTGTTATGATCACAATACAGTCATTTAAAAATTAAAGCAATGAAGAAGCAAATGGAGCAGCCACTGAGAACAATGAGCACCCTCCTCCGCCCGCACCCTTCTCCTCAGAGTTAAAGTCCCTAACGACTTGGTGAATATACTTTCAGATCTTACACTATACACTCACAGTCTAGCTGTCAGATAGCTTCAAGGCTGGAGGGTCGGCAGGACCCTTGCCCTGTGAAGGCGGCACGGAGGCTTGGCGCAGGCGCACGAAGGGCACCAGCTAAGGGTGTGGTGTGCCACGGCAGTGGTTCTGAGCCGGGTGTGCAAGGCGAGTCCAGCCGCTTTCTCAAGGCGCTGATGCCCGGGCCCCACCTCCAAAGTCTCGCTCGGCTCCCCGCTCCTTGCCGGTAGGGAGACGCCTGCCCACGCACAGCACAAGCCTGCCTAGGCCCACCGGGACTGGGACTGGGTGACCAAGCCCACCTAGTTCTGGGCTTCTGTTCTGGTGAGCCCATTTGGCGAGATCTCAGGCTAAGCAACATCTCTCTGTCTTCAGCAATAAAGCTGATGAAACTGGGATACAATGTAATAATAAAGGCAGTCATTTCACTGCCATCTGCCTGCTCCTTTTCTCCTTCCTCTACTTAGAACTGAGAAAAGGGACCCTCACGAAGCCCACAGCACCGGACCTCAGGCTCTGTGTGAAATGTCTACAGGCCTCATCATTTCATTCTGTCGTCACAAGCCTCTGACACAGCGTCAACATCATTAGGGAAGGAACTGAGGCTCACACAGATCAGGCGACTTGCTCCAGGTCCCAGGAGGAGAGCTCAGTCTGAGCCTCGCCTGCCCCCGGGGCCTGCCGGCCTTCCCTGCCGGCCTTCCCTGCCGCAGCCCCGTGGGTCCCTCCATCTCCCCACCTTGGAAGGCGGGCCCCGGCCCAGCCCCAGCGGTCACCCCTTTCTCACCCTGGAGACATCCTTCTCCGGGGATGATGAACTATCCAATATATATTTCTATAGGTCAGGAAAAAACATGTAAGTGGAAGAACCCTCCACGAATCCTGAGCTCTTTGGGAAAGAAGCACCCAGAGATAAGCACTCTCATTTTACAAACGGCCAGAAGCACAAAGATCAAGCCACAGGCCTGAGGCAGCTCCGAGTCAGTGGAGGATCTGAGATCAGGGTCCAAGGCTTCCGGATCCCAGTCCAGTACTAGGGGCTGATGAGTGTCTTAAATCCACAACGTAAGCTAATGCAGACTTGTCTCAACTGTTTGAGGAAAGCAATGTGCACGCCAAAGGGTGGGCAGTAAAATTTCATGAACAAATGAATAGTCGGTGCGATGTAGAGTCATTAATCTTCCAGGCAGTTTCAAGTCCCTGCTGATCTTCATGAATTCTGTGAAATACCTGTTCCCAGAGGCCGCAGCTCAGATGGCTCAGGAATGGAGACTATAGAAACGTTTTTTTTTAATGTTAGATTCATCATGAGCACAGCAGGAGAGACACGTTTATTTCTCACACCGAAGAGCAGAGAAGTGGCGAAGAACAAAAACGAGCATCATGTGTTCTGATGATATTCAGCATGCGAGGGTGCCAGGACGGGTCAGTTGTGACCTGACGTCATGCAACAGTTTTGGAAATGCCCAAAGGCCACGGCCAGTGAGAGCACACGGGAGTCATCTCAGGGCCACGGAGTGCCCACTGGACAGGGGGAGCACTTAAGAAATGAACAGATTCCTGCCGCTTCTCTTACCACTGAGGAATCCTCTGTCGTCGCCCCCCCACCTCCCTGCCAACCCCACACACAATCAGGGCAGCAGGACTTAGAAGCCTGAGTCCTTATCCCCTGGATTCTTTTTCTAATAAATGCTTTGTGGATGGTCAGCATATACGTATTTTCCTGCTGTTTTTAGCTTCAGAATCTTGCTTTGTGGGCTGTGTCATGTCCATATGCCCAAAGCGAACTAGAACACCCAGAACATTCTGGACACAGCTGTTCCTCTCCAGCATTATTTTATCTCCAGAACTAGAGTATCGGGCAACAGTCCTGCCCCAGGACAGAGCTTAGTTCCCAGGGTGATGCTATGACTGCTGTTGTTCCCGCATCACAGGAGGAAGCCAGTGCCGGCAGCCGCTGCAGCCGGACGGATTCTCATCTCCAGGACGCAGGAGAGCCAGTGTCTGGAGGCGGACCCGGTCCTGGCCCCGCCCTGTCCAACACACCAGAGCTGGAAGTGTTTCCTCCAAGAAAATACTTCCCATCGTGTCCTCAGCTGATTGTTTCCACGCACAGACTCGGCGACTTAGATACTAGAGAATGAGCAGAAGACCCCGTACTATGATCAGTCCTTTCATTTTACGCTGAACATGGCTGATACTTCCTCTTGCCTCACACTCCACAGCCCAAGTGTCTTCCAGGGGCTCCCAAATTTCAAAACCCACATAGTAACTTGAACGAGACCTCTGCTGATGCCCACTTCCTGAAGTCATATGCAAGTCTGCCTCATCACCTGGCCCTGGTTTCTGGCCCCTGGGGTCCCTGATGCCCGGGGCACCAAAGCTGGCTTCACCTCCATAATCCACATAAAGCATCTTTACGGTCCACACAACCGTTCTGTGAGTCTCATGTTAAAATCCACAACCCTTTCAACTTGTTTAGATTCAACTCTGCAACCATAAATGAGATTTTATCTTAAACAATGTGTTTTTATCTTAGCTCTGGGCATATCCTAGTGAAATAACGTTTATGGGTCTGCCTCCATCACTGGGTCATAAGGCCCTCAGGGAGGGGGCTGTTTACTTCCAGGGCACAGCACAGGGCTGGATCATAGCAGGCAATTAACAGATATCTACCAGACGAGGCAAGAGGCCCGCTAAGAAAGAGAAGCCCCCTCCTTGTTTAGGTGAGGTGGGGAGACGCGGCCACTAGCTTCCACTGAGGAAGAGAAGACAGAGCAGTGGAATGCAAAGACTGCGGTGAGGGCTCAGAGAGGACCCGCAGCAACGCGCCCGCCCGGCACCATCTCGGGTCGGCTCCGGCCTCCTCATTCTGCCATCGTCACTAAGGCCGACACCTGCCGAGTACTTACACACACCAGACGCTGTGCTGACGAGCTTCGTGAACCTCTCATTGAGATTTCGTAGCAGCCCAATGACGAGAATACTCTTTCCAAATAGTGAAACTGAGGCCTAGCCTTGAGTAACTTCCACCAAATAACGAAAGAAGCCCGTGCCAGAGCCAGAATTCAAACCCAAGCCACTTGGCTTCCACACTGCGCTGTGCCTCCCCAACACAGATATGAAGTCCAAAAATTTGCCCTTTACATGTTGGCTAGAAAGTTCCCGATGTAAAGCAGTCTGATATAAAAGAGGCACAGTAATTCCCAGATGAATGAGCTTGCTATTACTATTGAGACTGACCTCGCCCGCGCGGGGTCATGTGACTGACCGTGGGGTAGCTTGAATTGTCTCCTTGTTCTCTGGGCACCGGTGTGAGTAGCTGAGTCGACCTAACTGTCCTTTTGCAATGCACCACTGATTTTATTCCGGGAGTTTCAACTGTGCTTGTTGAGGACACCGCGTCTCTGAGAACTGGACCGGTGCGCGCCATCACACTCCCTCCCGTGAGTAATGACAGCACCAGGTGGACGCCACTGCCAGTCCCCTGGAGGCCTCCAGCCTTTCCCAGGACGCAGTGATGAAGCCGTTGGTAACTGTAGGCTGAGATGTTACATACCGTCCGATAACCCACAGGACTTCAGCCCCAGTTTCCAACTCCAGAGGGACTCATATCTGCAGGAGACATTAGGAATGCCACACATCTTACCACAAGCCAGAATTTCACTTGGTCCTAAAGGCTAAGAGTGGTGAGGAATTCACAGGAGAAAGGCGAGGTACTCTGAGCAAACAGACGACACTGGGGCCGGTACAGAGGTGAGTGTGGCTGGAACACAGGACTTGGGGTTTCTTGTGAGAGGTAAGGATAACCTGGGGCCGGTTCAAGGGAGACTACACAGAAGTGTTGTTCTGCATTCACCGAGCAGAGAACAGGGCATCAGAGGTTTCGGAGCCGAGTGACGCGGCTGGAGCAGAGTTCGGGGAAGATTTCTCTGTCAGCGTGTGAGGCTCCGATGATGGCAGTGGGAAACCAGCTCGCAGGCCACTTCAGCAGTGTGAGTCAGAGGTCACCAGGTCTTAGACTGGGCAACACAGATGCCCCGGCAATGGCTGTAATATCCGGTTTCCCAGGGTGCCCCGGCCTCCTTACTCATGAGCGCCGTCAGGAGTCAA
This sequence comes from Manis pentadactyla, assembly GCF_030020395.1. Classification (NCBI taxonomy): domain Eukaryota; kingdom Metazoa; phylum Chordata; class Mammalia; order Pholidota; family Manidae; genus Manis; species Manis pentadactyla. The sequence continues at coordinate 89,481,330 of NC_080032.1, read as the reverse complement.
TGGCTGTTCTCAAGGCTCTCAGGACGGTGGGCTCCGTTTCTCGTGGCAGGGACCCCGGCTCGGGCAGTCGTTTTGCACAATGACAAGTCCCACTGAGATGGAGTATTTCGTGTACATTTTAAAGACTTTATGGATGCGTATGGAAAAGTTCTTCATGAACTCATATGCTACAAAAAAGACATTTGTAGCCAAGTACCCCACACCCACAGCACAGCCCTGCTAATATAGGTCTCAGCATCTTGTGACGCCTCACCAAGTAACAAGGACAGACCACCTTCACTGTGGAACACTATTCTAAGACCAAAAAAGAATCTCTCCAAATTTTCTGATGCTCCTTAGTATTTATGTCTGAAAACTCATCTGTAACTCCTTTTCTTAAAGATGACTGCACGTGCTCTGCCAACAGTGTGAGCTTTATTTCAGCACCTTGAATCCAATTCCTCAAAAAAAATTTTTAAATAGACTTCGTATACTTCATTTTTTGTGGCATATGTCTCATAGCACATACAGCTGTGTTTGGACAGTTCTTGGCTGTATTAGTACAAAACAAAGTTAAAGGCTGTTTTCTTCAATTAGCCTGTTGTATTATACTAAACTGCAATACACTAGTTAGACTAGTATATAGTATATATTACTATACTAATACAAATATACATACTAAAATACAGTAAGGAATTATACTCTTATACTACTACACATATGCTAATTATATGTATACTAATATACATATGTTGCTCTGCATATGCTAATCACAATCTTACACTAACATACACGTGTGCTGATATACATATGCTAATATGCAAAGTTCTTTGCAGTTAACAGAACACTTTTTACTATCATTTCTTTCATCCCTCCCTAGATATAATCACTTTTAGAATTGTATGTCAGGGTGGAGGGGAAACAGGTGAAGGGGATAATGAGGCACAAACTTTCGATGATAATATAAATTAGTCATGGGGATGAAAGCACAGCACAGAGAACATAGTCAATGGCTCTGTAACATCTTCCTAGGGTGACAGATAGTAACTACACTGTTGGGGCCAAGATTTAATAATCTGGGTAACTGTGGAATCACTGTGTTGTATACTTGAAACCAATATAACTTGTACCTCAACAATACTTCAATAAAAAATATCAACAGCAAAAGTAAATAAAATTGTACATCCAAAGGGCAGGCAGTTAAATTATTCAGTATTACGTCCTTAAAAGATAAGTAATGACAGCAGCCTCTCCTTGCCCCGCGTCCCGCCCCCCCTGCGGCCTGGGGTGAGGGGGCGGTTGTGCAGGGAGGGGGCGCTGCGGCTCTAACCGGCTGCCCACCTGCTCCGCGGCCTCGGGCAAACGCCTCACCTCTCTAGCTGGCCGCGTCCTCACCAGGAAAATCCCCACGTAGCTGCTTTCCTCACAGTGTGGGGGTGAAAACGACAGATTTCATGTGTCAAGTGGCTGCCTGCTTCCAGGTACTTCCTCCCCTGGAGACCACTGTCCAATAGTGACTCTCGGTCATTCCCATTAAAAACAGGCATGAAAATAACATCAACTCTATGTTACTTTACTGAGTGATTTTCTGTTATTCTCAGTGTGAAAGGATTTTAGCACAACTGTGCCCATAAAGGCTGAATGTTATCCTCATTTTACAAATACTGAAACTGAGGCTCAGAAAGCTTAAGCTACATGTCCAAAATCATACCAAGTCTAGATTTGCTGATTCCATAGTAACACTCGTTTGTTTGTTCAATGTTTACCAACTGCTCATTCAGTCACCCGAGAGGGTCACTAACAGACAGCCCTGTTGCCCTGCATCTTGTGCCTCATTGAGGAGAGGAGATGGTAAACTGAGAAAAATTAGGTGCATAGTATTTTAGAAAGTTCTGAGCTGATGGAGAAACTGAAGCAGGAGAAAGTTAATAGGGAGTGCCGAGTTATAAGGTGACATTTGAACAGAGATGTGAGAGAAGCAAGAGAGGAAAGCAGATACCTGCAGAAGGAGGGACCCAGACAGAACAAAAACAGGGAAGGCCTGTGCCGAGTGATCAGGGTGAGTGCATCCACGGAGCGGCGAGGAGGCCAGGGTGACTGGACAGGCGTGGGTGCAGGGGACTCCAAAAGGACCGGCTGTGGGAGGGAGCCCTTGATGGACGTCAGGCCTTTAGGCCACCCTGTGCACGTGGTTTCCATCCCACATGGGGCTGGAGGTGCCGAAGTGACCCAATCTGCCTTTGGTGCTGGAAGGGATGCTCTGTCTGATGGCTGGAAATGTATGCGCTTCTGATGTGTTTAAAAGAGCCAGCAAGATTTGCTGATGGATGTGGATGTGGCCTGGCAGAACCCTGAGTGGAGGTGCCATTTCGGAGACAGGCTCCACTGAGCAGACATAGACAACACAGTACTAATTAACATTTGTTTAGCCCTTTGGATTTACCAGTGAAGAAGCAGAAGTTCAGAAAGGCTACAATCTGCCCAAGGTCATACAGTTACCAACCCGCAGAAACAGGCAGAAGTGCCTCCTGACAGCAAAGCCAAAGCCCTAATTACTGCTGAGTTTCCTAGACAGAGGAGCGTCAGATACAGAGTAACGTTCCAACAGGAAGGAAGCAGGAGCCCTAAGGAGTCAGTACTACGTGATGACTGGCACACAGCAGGCACTCAGTAAACACCTGCTGATGGATGAATAAAGGGAAAAAGAAATGTAGGAATCATGGCTGGATAACAGAGCAGCCTTGGGCGAGAAAATAAACACTGAAGATTCTATTCCAGGGAGAATAAACTCTGGGTAATGGGATATTCAAGTCTGCAAAAGGATAAATGGCAGAAAGGTGGAAAAACCAAATATATATATGCTAGGACCTGCTCTGAGGTAAGGATGGCTCTCAGTACATTATCTTGATTTATTTGATGAAAAGGCAGGCAGACATAGGGAGATGACACATAGCATTTTACACAATATAAATGCTTAATATAAATTTTGAAACAGCAATATAACAGAATTTGGAACCTCTTACTTTTAGTCTGACACAAGAGACCACACAGCCTTTTAAATAAAAAGCAACCTTTTAGGTCAATCAATGAAACCACTGTAAGTGGCTCTGCATGGATACCAGGACAGTGTTTGTGATGCCCTGGCTAAGTGAGAGGGTCAGAGCCATAGAAAACTTGCTGGACTTTCTGTTCACATTGTCTGAACCTCTACGTGATGTTCGTACCAGACAGTCTTTAGGATAACAAGGTGCTGACCCACCAGCAGGTTTTTATAGCAGAGAACCTAGAAGCACAGTTGGTCTGGGGTTCTATCCTCACAAAGAGATTGGCCAACTTTTCATTCAAATGGCAGAATATTTATGAGCAGTTTCATATTGTAAAATTGAAAAATAATCACCCCTGAATTCTCTAAAAATGTTTAGACCTCCTTTTCGGTGACATCTATGTATGATATTCTAGACACAGTGCCAGAGAAAGTAACAGTTAATGAAGAAAACAAAACCTACTCATACCTGAAATTTTTTTTTAAGTGGTTGGCGGTTTAAAGAAGCAAATTAAATAAAACAGAGAAGTACTGGTTTCTGACCAGAGGTTCAGATGGAGATGGGGTGGGGGTGGGGACAAAATGTCAAAATCCATAATTACCTTTAAACTGCAGAAATGGGGGTGGCGGGTTAGGAAGTGCGTGCATGCAAATATTCAACACTTTACAACAAAACCGGCTTTCACGAGGCCTCTCTACCAGTCTTGTATTCAGTAAATTGAAAGAACTTTTTTCCGAAGACAAAACAAAACCCTGAAATCTTCCTGGAACTCCTTCCATGGACTTCAGACAATATACCATTATAAGTAGCGGGAAATACATTTGTCAGCGTTCCTTTGCTCGTGAAAATGTTCTCTGGTTCACGGGACAGTCACGCAAGTGCCCAAACCAGCGTGTGGTGGGTCCACCGGCCCTCACGCCCCTCAGTGCGCCCGGCGGGTGTCCTGGCGGCCGGGCGGCCCCACGCGGGTCAGGCACGCCCAGGCCTGGGGCACCTCCAGCACCGGGAACCGCTCCCTTGGTCACCGGCAGTGAGCGGGCACCCTCCGCCGGGGCGGCCTGACGCGCACCTGTCAGGGTGATCGCGGCCGCAGGGCCGGCGCGCCCGGGGGTCTCCGCAGCCCCTCCCCGGGGTCCCCCTGGGCCTGGCCCCCATGCGCCCTGGGGTCCCCACTTCCCCTCCCCGGGGTCCCCCTGCGCCCGGCCCCCATTCGCCCTGGGGTCCCCGCCTCCCCTGCCCTCCCCGGGGGTCCCCGCCGCCCCCTTCCCCTCCCCCGGAGTCCCCGCCTCCCTCCCGAGGCCCCCTGCGCCCCCGCCCCCCTGCCGCCCGCGGAAGGAGCGCGGCGCCGGCTCGCGGGGCCCGACAGCGGCCGCAGGGGGCCGGGCTGCCGGCTGGGGTCCGGCCGGGTCCCGGCGAGGCGCCCTCGCCCAGGGCCGCGCACTCACCGAGGGGCGCGCGGGCGCCGCAGCCCCGGAGACGCTGGAGCACCGCCTCCGCCGCGCGCCGCGTCCGCCGCTAGCGTCAGCAGCGGCCCGGCCCCCGCGCGCCCTCCGCTCCCGCCCCCGCGCCCTCCCCGCAGGGCCGCGGCCGCGCGCCCGTCCTCCCGGGGAGGCGGCGGGCCGCTCGCGGGACCCGGGGCCCAGGGCTCCCGGGGGGACGGAGCCCGGGGTGGGAGGGGCCTCGCAGGGACTTCCCAGCGGGTCTGGCCGACACGCACACCCTGTTCACACGCGGGCACGCGTGTGTGATGCGCTGCAAGCCGCTGTCCTGCATGCTGGTACTCCGTCCGACGGAGGTGGCCCCTCGCGCAGGCACATGGGAGGAGGGATGGTTCGCATACGCCTCCAGCTTCACACTTAGGCGAGAACCAGCCCCTCTCCTGGATGGGCAGCGCGATTCGGGAGTGGAGGGGGGCTGTCAGCCTGAGGTGAGGCGCACAGAGCCACCCCCGAGCCCTGCAGGGCGGCTCAGCCCACGGGGGTAACGGGGACCTCACCCCCGGCCGCTCCGGACCGGCGTCTCTCCCCTCCCGGGACGCTCACGTGCATCTACTCCGCAGCCAGTTTGTGATCAGCTTAGGCGCTCTTAGCTTGGTAAGATTCTCTCTAGTGACGCTCTCAACTTTTCCCAAAGTTGTTTCCGACGTCAGCGCTTTATACATTTTACTACGACATTTCTTACATTTTCTGAACTTTTTTACAACATCTTTTTCTCCCCCTGCCAAGCTATGAACTCCTTGAAGGCAGAGACTAAATGTTACCATTGCATCCTAACGTGGTGGGATAGTAACGGCTCAATGGATGATACATTAATTCCACAGATTAATCATTAAAGAGTCTACTGCATTCTTGTAATTGTGCATTTTTATCATTGTGATCAGAATTATTTTACAAAGAATTATCAAACTGTTTAACATGGGTTCCACGTGCTATATTTTCCTTGTTTCTTCATTTAAAGCAAGGAGTCTTCAAACAGCTGAAAGTGGAAAATGTTAAAGCTTCACAAATTACACAACATAAATTAACCCGTTTTAAAACGTAAAAAAAAAACAAAAACAGAAGGTACTTTTCCTATCATTGAAAGTCTGTAAAACACATTGGATTTCAAAGATTAGAGGGGTAAAAATCATTGAGCGGCTTTTTTCTACTTGAGAGAACTCACTCCACTCAACAATCATTTGAGCTACAGGTGTGTCTCCTAGAATGAAGTTTAGTTAAAAAGACGGGAAATGCATGGCCTCAGTTACAATGTGCTATTACTCTACCTTTACATCCCCATCTTAGCATACAGTCTTGCTTCCATTAATACTAATTTTAAGAATAAGCTTGACCAACACTCACTGTTTGTTTAGTTGGAAGCTGTCAAGGTTTAAACAATGTAGTTCTTCAGGACCACTTCGAAGGAAAAATATTGAAACGAGCAAGGTTTTCTTTGATCTTGAGCCCTTTTCACCACTGACCAGGAAGTGTATGCCCTTTCCCTTGACAGCGCCCAGGATCTCGGTCCAGCCCAACCCAAGGACAAGGCAGAGAAACAGCCTCTACACTTGATCTTTGTCACTGTAACGTGTAGTAGTAAAAGCTCGCCTCTTTGGAGGCTTGTTGTCTACCAGGCCCATTCTGTGTACTGGAGTGTTTAATCTCCGCAACAGCCCTGTGAAACAGCTGCTCCTAGAATCACTTCCACGTGTACCTTTGCATAAAGAGACACAGAGACAGAGCAGTCCACGCACACGTAGTGGAGCCTGGATTGGAAGCCTGACAGCGTGGCCTGCCCGTCCGCATTTTAATCTCTCCCACACTTCGACTTCTTCCCCATGTACCAGGAAGGGGATGTGGGTTTTACAGTAAGGAGACCTGGAATAGGGAATACTGGTGCCAATTGTGGTTTCGCCACACCCCTAAGCAACTTGCTACACAATTACAATAGAATTACAGTAAGAATCCTTCAGTCTTCTTTTCTTCACCATGGATGTAGAGAGATGTTAGATCTTAGGGTCCAAAGTAGGTAATTTGGCCAATTCAAGATCCTACTCAGGATTTAGGCCACTATTTTCCATCTCTTTCCTTCCCTGTCACTGCCACAGAGACCCCTTGGGAGTGTTAAATGCCCTATTGTGTCTAAAACAATATACAGTGTCCAGTACATAATGGGTGCTTCATAAAGGCCATTCTGTCTTCCCATCAAAGCTGAATAGTCTATGAAATGCTCCTTGGGTCCAGTCTATTGGTCCAGAACACAGATAGATGGTGACTGCTTACTCACAGAGATTAACCATTTCTCTAATGTTGGCCAGAGTTTCTTAAAATAGTAGAGAAAGAAGCTTCAAGAAGAAACCAAGATGCAGAGCTTCAGATCTCCCACCCACTCTGTCCACATTTTAACCTAAAAGTTCCATTTCTTTCCTGTATAGGAGTACAACAATCTGGCTACCATTTCAGATAGTGTCATGACAATGATAAAATAATTTAAGTAGAAACTCTCCAATCATACTACCCCTTCATGTGCCCACTCCACCTCCACATACAGTCCACCCTGCAGACAGGCATTCTGGGACAGCAAAAATCTGCCCCAACAAGGCCCCGTGCTACCACTTAACTACCTGGTGGCGGCTCTGAGCACACTCCCGGGGGCTTTGCACCTCCGCGCCTGCCCCACCCCACATCCCAGGCTGCTCGCAGGCCTCTCTCATCAGTGAGCCCAAGTGCCCCTGAGCATGGCACTTCGTTTCCGGGGACCACAGGAAACTGGCCCCAGGTTCTCTGCGGGTTCCTTGGCTGCCAGACTCTGAGGTCAGATGGCGAGATCGGGTGCAGCCGCCCTGGAAGCAGCCCTCACGAGGCCACCGTGTCTGCCAGTCCCACCTACAGGGCGGGCCCGCAGCTGTTGGTCAGCTGGGCGCCAGGGTCTCCCAGGCGCAGTCGGGCAAACCACCGTCAGAGGGGGCTCCTCAGGGGGGGGCAGCACCAGCTCCTTTGGTCAGAGAGCCGCCCTGGGTGTGGGCGGCTGGACTCCCAGGGGGCCTCTGGTGGCTTATCTGACGGGAGGGATTTGAGAAGGAGGCTCCCCCGGTAATAATGAACTTGCTCAGGTCTCGTTGCCCTTACATCCACAAGCATTAGCTAACGGATTGATCACTGTTACTGAAAAACCAATGCTAGACATTTGCATATAATTTTTCGTGTTTTAGTGCTGTTAGAGCATGTAATGTAATTTGTCACTTAAAACTATTCAGTTGGCACAAAACGTTTCTTTTTTGTAAGAACAGGAAAACAACAGAAAATTAGCATTTGAACTGATTTGGAAAGTGCTTCAGCTAATTCACTCTCAGCGTACAGCATTTTTTTTTTACAAACTCACACCGCTTGGTCTGAGTTGGTTTTCAGTCTCACCCCAAAGAATGAGGCCATCCTTTTCTCAACCATCTATCTTATCTTCTACCTTGAGTAGACGTGTTGTGTCATGGAAAGAAGGTAGACTTCTTGGAGTCAGACTTGTGTACAAATCCTATTTTGCTGCATACTTCGAGACAGACATCCTTTTCTAAAATATATGGCTAATAATATATAATTCATGGACCACTGTGAGCATTAAACAATGGAAGTGAAACATCTATTATATTCTGGTACATATTCTATTACCTTCCCAATAGATCTTTATGTTTCATTACAGTGGACACCAGATCTAGTGACAGGTCTGACATTTATACAGTAAAATTCCTACATGAATTCTTCACCAACATTTTAATGGGGAAGTATCATCACACCCTCTGAATCGGTGACTTTTACTCAGCACCTCTTAAATGTATTATGTGGGTTCAGTTTGTACAATAGATCTAATTTATTATAATATTCTCTGCAGTTAATTCTACTAGTAGAATTATCTGTTGAGAAAAAGATTTTTGAATTTCAACATAATACTCAAGCAGTATTTAATCCACCCTGTTAGCAAACATTTACTGTCTACTGTGGGAACAGCTACAGAACATCATCTCTGCTCATCTGGAAGAGAAAGACGGAGCCGCCTATCGCTGCACCGCAGCAGAGGAACCAAGGAATGAGAATCCTGCGAGCGCACGGAGGCCCGGGGCACTCGCTTTGCCTAGAGATGGGGAAGGATACGCAAAAGCAACAGGTCATATATAACAAGAATGCTATGAGAATAATTTTTAGCATCACAAAGCTTGTTTTAATGGCAGTTTACAGGTATGTTCACATTAATTTGCGTTCTGCCCTGTGAATCAATAGGTTACTTTGTGTATGAATGCTTCGTGCCAAAATAGATTTACTGCATTTAAGAGAGAAATCCAGAGAACTTAAACAGATTTCTTCAATTCCAAAATATCATCACAGCATATAATTTTTTCATAAAACATTTATAAAACATAATCAGAAAAGTTGAAGGGCTCCTTAGACCTTTACAAATATTATAAATACTAAGCTATTAGAGCCATTTATGAAGTTATTGAAGTTAATTTTGTCACATAACTGACCTAAGTTACAGTGTATTATTATTGAAAAAGCATTTATTGTGAATTTACGTGAATATGTAAAACTGAAATTTTGATCATTTCCTGAGGGTTCCTCTGCAGGATTTGGCAGCAAGAAGAGAAAAATCTTGTTTTGATATGTGTGTTGGGTGGTTATGTGGGCTAAGAGCTAAGTGTCTGTCTGCCTGAAGCTGGTCTCTCATAGACGTCAACTCACATTTGTGCCTTAGGAAAAATACACATAAGCAGGTGGATGACATCTGGATGCCCAGAGAGAAGTGCGCTGAAATCCTGAGCATCAATTTCATACCCACAGTGGCTGTGTTTTGGGGCAGCTGCGTCTGGGGAGGTCTCTCCCTGAGCACTAGGGGGAACCTCAGCCTGGACACAGGAGGGTTCTTGACTCTGTTTGAGAAAGAATTCTTGAACAGGTCAGAGGAGTGAGTGTAGGAAGGAATTCATTAAAGCGAGAGTGGCAGTGGATGGCAGCAGCCCTGCAGGCAGCAGAGAGCAAGGAAGAGCAGAGGCAGCAAAGGGAAGTCCTTTGAACTGCTCAACACAGGGCAGATTTCAGTCGCCAACTCCTGAAGCCAGGGCCACCTGTCATCTGGTGTCCACTTGGATCTGCACAGCCGGGGAACTAAGCCCCCACCACCCCAGGGTTGGGGGCATCCATGGAGCTTATGTTCTGGAGTGATAGAGTGAGATCATATTCTGAGAACTTCTCAAAGCAAAGAAATATTGCCAGGCAGGCACTAAAGAGCATGACGGTGCAGCCACAGTCCCACGCAAGTCACTTCTCATAGAAAGGTAGACACGTTTGGTGAAGATTTAACTCAATAATTTGTCTCTGTGTGTTTGAGACCAATTTCTTATATTTACGAGTGAGCAGTGTTCTTCCTCCCTGTCTTCTGATTACAAGGACAAGGTGGGCAAGATGTGTGAACTGGCACATCTTTTTATTGCACAGTAAAGAATGCTTGCTGTGTGTTTTTCTACAGCAATGTGTTGGTTCTGTTTGGAAAATACACCTTTGATTACATGCTGGTAGAACCAGGGAACTGTAATTAATCAGAAGACTATGCAGTGGGGAGTCACAGGTTTTTTTTCTTTTTTCCTTCTAATTTTATTTTACCATGTTTAGCCTGCTGCCTTTGCCTGGGAAATATAAGCTTAGATCTTCTCCACATAGAAAAGAACCATACATTAATTAGGATGACAGTACAGCTCTTTCTAGAATTCAGCATCTGCCTATAGAGTTACAAGCTATAATGATGCATATTTTAATTTAACCACCCAGTCGTGACTATGATAATGAGTAAACAGTGCTGTCGGGTCAGACATCCCTTTTGAAATATCGTAAGTGGAAATGCAATATCAGCCTGAGAAACAAGATAGGGAAGTTCATCTTACAGTGGAATCTGCCACCCGTCAAGCCACCAATAAAGCTTTAGAATAAAAAATGGGAAAATCCTGCAATAATTACAGACAGGAAGAAGCCCTCGCTCTTTTTTCGTTTAGCACAGCTAAGGAGCAAGCAGAGAAAAGCACGGCACAGACCGGGCCCACCCACTCTGTAGTAAGGGAGTCATGAAGTCAACAGGCAGACAATGGGTCCATCAAGCCCTCCTCCCCCGTGTAGTTAGGGGCTTCCTCGGTGACTGTGACCTAATGTCGCCTCTCCCCGTACAGTTGGCATCTTTGGCTTTGTGTTAACCCTGCATTCTCAGCTTATGCAGCTCATTATGGAGAATTACGGAAACCCCTTCAGCTTTGCTAAAGGGATGTGATGGTGAGAGGCAGTTCAAACTGACTGGACAAATGACAAGGAAGGAAAAAAGAAAGTGACGGAAAGACATAAAAAGTGGAGAGGTCTATGAAGGACGTTGCTCTAAAATAGTACAGACATACATATCCCTCTAATCTCCACTTCTCACTCCTTTAATTATATATCATAACCTAAACTGAGACCATAAGGGTGATATTAAAATGGTAAGATTAAGAGAACACGAACAGAATTAATCAGTAAAAGAAGGCTACAGTGGGCTTGGTGGGGAGAGGGGAGCAGGATGTAAGTGCAGATCACTTGTAAAGCAGAAAACAAACATTGCTTTAAAAGTTCATTTTATTTGCCCGTAAATGGAACAACAAAAGAAATGTCAGCCCTCACGTTTATGCACTTCCTATTCCCCAGAGGAAATGTGATTCACTCACTTAGAACTAATTGTACATAAATGGTTAGAAGTGGGCATCTGTTTGTATAACATCTGCAAGTTTAAAGTGCATGAAGGAAAAAAATCAGTCTTTTTTTTGTTTTCAGTAACACTGAAGGTGCATTTAAGGTCCCACAGGTCGTCAGAGAGGCGTCCTTGCAAAATGAAATCATCCCCATGTTTTCAAGCTAAGTGCAAGCATATACTGTTTTAAACTACATACACATTTTTAAGTAAGATACATCAAAAGTGGACATAAAATCTCCTCGCTTCTGTATGTGTTTTAAAATAGCAGCATCACTCATGAAATAAACCGAGAAGTGGCTCTAAATTTAGTTCATGAAACTAATGTCTCTGAAGAATAAAGCTCGTAATGTTTGCATAAATACAACTGATATAAGTAAATTTTATGCTGGTGGGGAGTAAAGAAATAATTCACAGTCGAACTGTGAGCTTAGGGGAAAAATTATATTTTTATTTATTCTGCAGTGATGCTAAGTGAAATTCACCAGTCTAATACCAGTGTCCCTTCAAAAATACTCTAGGACAATTGTATGACACTAATCTAATTTAGAGTTTAAAAAATAAATGGTGTTTTTTTTTTTAAACTCAAAAGAATGAAGTAGTCCCTTGTCAGTAAAGTCTAAAAAATAAAGAGTTTCCACTGCTTTCAGAAATGGTGGAAGAATTACTTAGTTGCAGTCTAAATGTATAAAAAATCCTAATCTCCTTCTAGTCACTTAAGGCCATAAATTCAAATTTTACTTCTGTCAAGTCAGGACACCAAATAAAAATAAACACATGGACATATTCTCGATCATGCCACAAAGGCAGCACCTTCTAACTCCTCCTCATTTTTCTCCCAAGAGGAATTTTTATAGTCAGACATTGTTTCAAAAATGTAACTCTTACTCCACAGGAGTGCATCTCCCTAAGCAGCTCGGTCCCCCGCAGGTGAGGCCGGTGCTGCTCTTCGGTGGGGGTCCACGATGATAGCTTCTTTTCTGACAGTGATTAACAGGCACATTTTCTACCCAAATTGGTTTTCCTAACAATTGAAAACCATATGGATATTTATTCAATTCCATTATTTATTCTTATTTTTAAAAGAGCATATTAGAGCCAATACTTATATTCATTTAAATTGTTAAATTAAAATTTTCCAAGGCCCTTTATCTGCTCCACTGTTGCAGAACCCACTGTGCCCTTGACAGTGGAAGGGCTGGGGCAGTGGGGATATTTCCGTGTTCTTTCTCAGCTCCTGGTTCCCAGATAACTTCAGATTGTTCTAAACTCTTCATGGACCTCAGGTTGTGTGAAATTTTAATTATACCATATTGCATAAAATTAATATACATCAGATGTCAGAGAAATTAATGCTAGCATCACATTATAGTTTGGGTCTCAGGTAGTTTATTTTCAATAATTTGAACAATACTAGTATGTCACTTTAAAGAACCCTTAGTTCATGGGAGATAAGTCATTTTTTAAAAGGTAATAATCACAGTGCAGTTAATTTCAGAATTCTAAGAAATTTTGAGGATTCTGCTTAAATCTAATGCCCGAATTGAAACACTGGTCCATGGTGGCCAAGACTTCCTTTCTTTGCAGCTGGTTTCCAAATGCGGGGTTTACTGAAATGCCTGCTCAGCCACTCTTTAATCTGCACCCTCTCCAGGGATTTAGTGGGCGACTGGGCAGGAGGTGAGCGTGAAGTAAGGAGAGGGAGCTGTGGGCTGGAGAGGGGCCGTGGGACATCCAGTGACACTGTGCGACATGGAGTGTGACGGAGCCGAACAGAATGTCACAGCCTCACTCCAAGCAGCATTTTATCTCCCTCCTCCCTTCCCACAAGGCTGACAACCCCAGATAACTCTTCAAATGCCATTTGAAGTGGTGGCCCCAGGCTCTGAGCTTAGAATCCTTCATAACTTGCACCCAGAATAAGTATTTTTAAAGAATCCTCACAACAGAAAACTTCCTACAAGAGTAGAAGGCCTTCTGAAAGGGCAAGAATATGAAGACGAGCGGCTGTCTCATTTAGGCCCTCCAAATCTGCCTCCCTGACAGCTGGAGTCAGAACCCCCGGCAGGTGCAGCCCAGCGTGACGCGGCAAGCAAAAGGACCGGAGGGCTTCGCTCCCCTTCTCTGTTGCACGGCCCTCCTGCGAAAACAGCCGCGAGGTCTTCATTTATCACTGTCCTCCGTGTTCAGAGGATGCTGCTCGCGGCCGACGGTCACCGGGCAAGGGCGGCCAAGACAGCGCAGCGACGGACGCCACCCATCCGGCCCCTGCGCCGGCGGCCCTCTGGTTTGCGGCCGCTGGGCTGGTTTTCCTGGCCTGATACTGCCTGTGGCTGTGACCCTTCTCCTCTGGTGCCGCCTGATGCCAACTCCCGACAAGCGACCTGCTTCTCACGTCCTGACCGGCTGTTGCTGTTTCCTGGCATTTACAGCCAGGCTGCCTCATCTGAAAGCATCCCTCGTGCACCCTGCTAACAGCTTCCCCGTGTGCTCAGCGGTTAGCAGGCTTCGGTTCCTCAGACGGCTGATACCTGGGTACTCCGTTCTCAGGGCTGAGACACCCGGTGTGGGTGGCAGGCAGGCAAGACTGGCTCCCTGAATGTCTCCCACAACCGCCGTAAGACTTCAGATGCTTATTAACTAAGGCCCTGGCGATTTAAAGCGGTAAAGGGCCCCATAAGTGATATATGAAAAGGGTAAGCAATTGTATCATAACACTCACTATTTAGTTAACATCTACTCTGAGCTAGCCAATGTATAGAAGCACCCTTAAAACCCAAAAACCCTGCAGGGAGTATTCCTGACAGATGAGTAAACTGAAACTTCCAGAAGAGTTAGGTACATCTTTCCAGGATAATATCTAGCCAATGACAGAGCAAGATTAAAGCCCAGGCCTGTCGGACCCCAAAGTCCACCGTTGCCACACGATGCGCGCCCAGTGCAGCCGGGGATCCCTGGCCGCCGTTCCCCACCAGGCACAGAAGCTGGGGGCTGGATGGGTGGGTGTTTGATGGCCCTGTGGATGAGCGCCTCACCCACGGGAACCCACAAAGGACTCTGAGCACGCGAGACCCGGGCCGGGTCAGCTGTGGCGGGAGGGGGCAGGTGCCCAGCGCAGGGGACCAGCGCCCGCAGGCCGGGTGCGACTCCAGGGGGAGGTCGTCGCATCACTGCGGTATTAGCAGGACGGAGAGAAACTCCGCGGCAAGATCTGGGGGCAGCCGAGCCGTCCGGGGCGGCCACTGCCCACAGGGGACCCTCCACCCTCATCCTTTCTTTGCCCCGTTTGCCGGCTCACCTTCAACACCACACAGCTAGGCAGGCATGGAGGTGAGATTAGAACCCAGGGCTTTTCCCTGCAGCACACACAGCCTCTCACAGGCAGATTCAGACTTCAAAGTCTCAAAAGTGCAATTTTCCTCACTTTGCACCACCCTATTTTTCTCAAGATCATCATCCATTAGCTCAAAGATGTTTCTACTTCTGACCCGAACTGCAGCGCAGAAAGCTGCGTGTCCCGCGGACAGGCGCCCCAGCCCCACGACGGGCGCGCAGCACACACCCAGAGGTCCTGACAACCAGAACCCCCCTGGGCACCCCCCTGCTAATGGGCTGGACGAGCCACGTGGAGAATGACGGGACCCAGGCCGCGGGAGGAAGGACGGGAGGGCGAGGGGGAAGCAGACTTCAGAAGCAGAGAATCAAAGCCACGGCTCCCGGAGTCGTCTCGTCTGGGGCCCCGCGCACCTGGGGCCCCGCGCACCTGGGGCCCCGCGCACCTGGGGACCCCCCTCTCGCTCCGCGAAGGAAACGCTCCGCGGAAACAAGGGCCCGGGGGCAGGGCCTCGCAGGGGGCTGCGCGGAGGGGCAGGGCGCGGGCCCGGCAGGGCGCCGGGAGAACTGGGTCACGGGACGCACAGGACCGGCCCCCCGAGCGGCCAAGCTGTGGAGAAAGAAGCTGGGACGTATTTCAGAAAAAGAAAGAAAGAGAGAAAAAGGGCCCAGGGTGTGGGAGGGGGAGCGAGGGCCGGAGCAGAGGGGCCGAGCGAGGCACAGGGCCCGAGCACCGCCGGGAGGGCTGGTGAGAGCGCCGCCCGGAGGGGGCCCAATGGACCCGCCGACCTGGGCCGGGGCTCCCAGAGCAGCAGGACTGCGGCGGGGCCAGACGGCACCGGGCCCGGGAACCTGGGCACCGGACTCGGCTTCCTCGTGGGGGAGCCCAGCCTCGTCCTAGGAGCAGCGTCACCCGGTTTAGTGGGATTGCCCAGAATTGGCAAATGGAAGGGCTGGGGCTGGACTGGCGGGTAGAAATGAGAAGTCCATGGAAGCAGCTGGGTAACTGGCAAAACCTTGGCCCGCCTAATAACTGACCGACACATGCAAGAACTTGCCAGGTCTCTCCCTGCTACATCAGTACAGCCGTCATTTTCCAAGGAGCAAGTACTACGTCGATTAAGATGTGCTGTACTGCAGAGGGTAGAGGGAAAGCAAAGGGGAGCCCCGTGCCCCTGGGCATGCCTTGCTGCCATGCCGCTCAGCTCTCCAACGAGCCTGATTCTCCGCTGACCACAGGTCAAGCATAACTGACGTGAAGCACCAGAGAGCAATCACGCCCAGGGTCTTCTCCGCCTGGAGCTGTCACTGAGAACTCACTTAGGAGAGGACAGATAAAATAATGCCCCTTCTAAGGCTGCAGGTAACAAAGAGTGAGGTACAAACCAGGAGGGTAAGATTATGTCATAAATTCAGACAGAGAATATTGGTGTCTATTCACTATTGGAAAAGCCAGTGACAACAAGTAGACTCCGAAACGTTTTTTTTTAATGGCAAAGACTTGTTGAAGTCTTATATAACATTGCGTTGCATCAGTATTTCAGAAAAGGTTCATACTTTAAAAATATATGTTTCTTGAAATGTTTCATTACTACTGTAGAAGTGAATCTCATTAAAGTTTAAGACATGTTCTAGAAGCATGCAAAAATATATATATATATGGGGAAAGATGTACAGTATTTCTAAATCTGATAAAGAAAGCTTCTATATCAGCTTTTGTTCAAAGGAATATTTTTATGTCCAGGCTGATTTGCTTCCCTTATTTAGCAAAGTTATAGGAAAACTGAACCACTATCTCATTACATGCAGGGCATGTAGAATATCAGCTAGCTTTAATTTCACTTTAAAATTACATGTGTCCCTTGCTGTCCAAATTCTCACTAATTGTTACTCCAAATTAAGAAACCATATGGATTTGGGGACACAGCATTTCTCATTTTATAAACCAGCTATACAAGTTCTATCTCTATAAACTAAGGAACCATATAGTGAGGAATATTTACACATAACAGTTTTGGTGAAGCAAAATATCTCACCTCTTAAATATATTTGGCTGCTAGTCACAGAGACTAGAATTAATAGTGGCTTAAATAGGATCGTTGTTATTTTTCTAGAATGTAAAGGAAGTCAGGAGGTGGGCACACCAAGTCTGGGATGCAGAAGCACAGGCAACGTGGACCCAGATTCCTTTCTGTTTTTCTTTTCTGCTTTCCTAACTACTGGCTTTTATCATCAAGGCTGCCTGTGGTCCAAGACAGCAACTGGAACTCCAGCCATTACGCCTTCATTCTAGTACAAAATGGGAGGAAGTAGAAAATAATAAAGAGTTCTGCCCAGCTATCCAGCCATGTTTTAAGGAGCCTTCAAGATTTATCCAACAACTTTTCCATCTCATTGACCACAACTTCATCACATGGCCACATCAAGGGAGGTAGAAATGCAAACTTTTATCTGGGCACCAATCTGAGTTTTCTTGTTATGAAATAAAAATACTGTGTAGTAACTGTCAGTCCCACCAAAAGCTATTATTAAAGCACTAAAAATACATATGATCCAGTACAATTACTTTCATGATGTGAACAATCCATTTTCTGGGATTCGTTGTATTTCTGTTTTCCTCATTAACATAAATGTAAGAGGTTAACTGTTTTATGGGTACATCCCTAAATAAAGGCCACCACACTCATCTAGCCTACCCCTAAAACCAGAAGAGGTACACTGAAGCTTCAGTGTAAAGTCGTGTCATGGAACAGTACTCAGTAGAAGGTCAATCCACTTAGGATGGCGACCATGAGACCAGTTTTCAGGAATCTCCAAAGGGCAGTTAAGGGTGAGGTTCCTGAAGGGGCTTTAATTCCCATGATCTCATTCTGCTCCAGCTTCCCACCCAGTTATCTGATATGAATGGTTTTCTCCAATGTATTTCACATACACATGCAATCAATCTCCTGCTGTGCCCTAGCTTCACGGTCCCCCTGTACTGCTTTCCACTCAGGCTGCAGATTCCAGCCCTAAACGCCTGTAATAGGGAAACGCTGGGCCTGCCTCTGCTGATGACTGCGTATAGGACACAGACTATTGTCCCACGTCAAGGACTTGGTATTAGAGAAGTTGTTCTGCTATTCACACTGTGGAGCATTTTAGGTCTTAACTAGCTTCACTAAAGAAGACTGAGAAACAAGAAATGAGAGGGCACTATATTTTCAAAGGGGTTTGCAGGTCTTCCCATTCACCAACAAACCGTCCTACCCTCCGAGGACATGAGGAATAATGAGAATGAACATCAAGACGCTGTTGCCAAGGCCGTTCTCCCAACCAGGGTGAGCATCCCACTGTAAATAATACATTCAACAGCTGCATGCTTCCCGCTTCCCTGCACTTTTACTCCAGCACACAGCCCTGCCGTTACCACAGCTCTCTTGGACCGCAGTGTTCCCTGTTGCCCTCATTAGAAAGTGGGTATCACTTACTACTGCAGCCCGGGTTTCATGCAGGGAGAGTTATCAGAGAGAGGTTGTTTGCTCGAACTGATCTTTAACCCAGATTTTCTCTTCTGCTTCCTCGGTGACTCATCGAAGCACTGCTGAGCCTGACGGGAATGAAAGAATCTCCTGTGATACATTCTATTGTGTGGGAAGGTTCAGCAATGTTGCCAGGTACTTATTACAGATTGTTGGGGGTTATAATTACATGCATAGAAACAGCTGCTTTATGCTGGTTACTCATTTTTTTTTTATGACCAAAAGTTGTTTTTCTTATCTGATGCTTTGTAACTCTAAAGAAATGTTACATAAGACATAGCAGTTAACAGTTATATTGTTTTATGAGCCTATATAAGAAACCAACTTTGGATCACCGCTTCTGATGTTTGGAAATTTGGTCTGACTTTATTTACTCTATTTTTAAGGCATATTATTTTGAAACATACCATGTGTTTGTACAGTATGTCTCAGACATGCTGCATTGTGTTGGACTTTATTCTAATGAGCAAATACGAAGCCTAACATATAATGAGCCCCTAATACATGTCAAAAGCTTTATAAAGTCATATCTGACCTGATTTCCATGGCAACCATGAGACATTAATATTGTCATAAGAGAAAATGGAGGCTCAGAGAGGTTGAAACATTTTCTTCACGGTCATGTAGCTTCTACTTGTTTTTTTCTCGTGTAACGGGGCTTGTTCTGTGGAACAGCCTAAAACAATGAGGGCTGCTACTTATGACATGATTATCTCACAACATAAAGGAGAAATCAATCACTTCCACAGAGTTTCTAACTCAGGACAAGAGGGAGGAGACCCCTTACAGTGTCACTGTCCTGTACGACACCGGCCACGTGTGCCTCTCTTCTACTGCGCACGTTAAGTTCTCTTCCATTGTATAAAGCTTTCTGGAGGATGTGAGTTTTTAAATATTATTTGACAAGTGACCAGACAGAAGATCTAGGCCAGAATTCTTGAACCACCAGTTCACAGGTCAAACCTAAACCTCCTCACAGTTCTTTACTGTTTTTGTTTTGTTTTCTCATCAATTTTTAAAAAAAATTTAAATAAACATTTTACAATCCCGATTTCCATGTTCATTTGAAAATCAGAAAATTGGTTACCCTGGGCCTGAGGCCCCATGAAGCATGGGTCAGCTGGACTGAAGAGTAGGAGGTCCCTTTAGATGGAGCCTGGGTGCCATCTGGGAGCCTCGGGCTCTGTCAGCTTTGTTCATTTGTGTTATTTAACTGCCTTCTGTATGCACTGGAGTTGGTGACTTCTAAATTAGGTTTCTAATTAGCTCCACCAAATTGTAAACAGCAGGAATTGTCAGCCTGTTTTCTAGACCCAAGACCCATCCCCCTCCTGTGGTAACTGGCTCATTCACGGGGCTTTCAAGTGGGCACTTGGGAAACCAGCCAGTGCGGCCAAGGGTGATTTGATACCTAAACCAAGCAAGGTCAGTGAGATGCTGTCTTAGGAACTGGACTTAGAAATCTCTGCATGTGGCTCGAACTGTGACTGTCAATCTGGGAGATTCAGGGAGATCACACTCTGCCATTTAGACTTGCACAAGCAGAGAGATCCCCTTGGAGAGAGACTGAAAGAAAGAGCAGCAGAGGTGAAGCCAGGCCCTTGGCATCCACGAGATTCTCTTGTATCCTTGTGATAAATCCTGTTATTTGTGTACACTGTCTTGAAATGGTTTCTGTCTCTTACAAACACTTGTCTTGGCCTTAAAACTTGCTGTCTTCCCCTCTCAATGCCTCAATTTCCAAATCTTTGGATTTCTTATAACTTCCTTTTAAAAAAGAAAACCTGGTAATATTTCACTTATTCAACCAACTCTTCCCTCCCCTAGCCATACCCCAGCTCTTTTCCTGCTGTCTCTGCTCCTCAATATTTAAGCCATCCTTTGGAGCCACATCAACTTCCACGAAGCCTTTCCTCCACCTCAATCATATAAAAAGTTATCTCTTCAATGCTTTTAGCATTTTGTGTGTCTATTCAAGCACCTCTCTTACTTTTCTGTAATCACAGATGTATATGATGAGGCTCAAATAAGCCTATATATATTCTTTGAAAAATATAAACCATTATGCAAATCTAAGGTATATTATTAGGTCAGCTCTGACAAATGTTGAATAACTGGAGACACAATAGATGAAGAAAATATTCATGGCTAGAGCAGAGGATTCATACATATAAGAACATATAAGCTGATGGGACCAATAATAGAATGCCACTGCTAAATTTTTAAAGAAAGTTGAAGTAACTTGATTTTTTAAGGTAAGTTAATTTTTAAAGAAAGGTAAGGATTAGAGGATGCAATTTTTATAACTGGGCAGTCACTGCTAAAAACAAAATTACCATAAAAATAAAGTTGTTTTTTTTTAAAGAAAAATTCTACAACACAGATTTTTCAAAAGAAATTCAGTTTCATTGCATAAACTAACTGGTGTAGCTAGGGGAGCGAGGAGTTGTCTTCCAGAGCAGGAAAACGGCAGGACAGGACATGCAGCCTAGTTTTTAGGGATGACTGTGTCAGAGGTTGCTGAGGCCCTTGGATGCCAAACTGCGGAGCCTGGACCGTGTTCCGTAGGTGGTGGGGAGGCAGGGTGGTGAGCTGACCGACCAGGAGGGCCCTCAGGAAGTGAATCTGATGGTCAAGGGTGGATTTGTTAATGTGAGGCCAAAAGAGAAAATACTGTAAGGTAAGATAAAAAGGATAGAGTGACGAGACACAAGGAAGAGACCCAAAGGAGGGCTTTTGCTTTCAGAAGCAAAACCATTTGAATCTATAAGATTTAGAGACTAACTGGATATGAGGATTTGAAAGAGGCCTAAGTGTGGGACTGGTATATGGAGTAAGTCGTTTTGCTGAACATTAATTGTCTCCTCTGTGCTTCACTGAACTTCGCTAAATGGCAGGAGTGGTTTACTGGGCATGGATTATGGCAGAGCTGAGCCTCACAGTCCCAAAGCTGAGCATTTTAATTATGATCTATGTCACTCTTACATCTAATACCAGCCATGTGATTAACATGAGCAAGTCCTTCCAGGTCGAGAGGCAGCTGTTTGGCTGGTCAGAAGGGCCTGCCTCAAGGGGTGAATCATATAGAAAATGCTGACGTCCAGAGGAGGACTAATTTGCTCAAGACATAATGAATTCATCTTTGACACATACTAACAAAGGGAGATAAAGAAGAGGAGTTAAAGAACGTTAGGATTCTCCAGAGAAACAGAACCAACAGGGGAACTATAGATATGCATATCTATCTATCTCTCCCTGTATATATGTATACAGAGATGTACATATATAGAGATACAGACATCTGTCCATATACACACATATAGAGAGGGAGGGAGATTCATTTTAAAGAACTGGCTCCGTTGTGGAAACCTGGCCCACCCAACCCCGATGGGGTAAGCCCCGGACGGAAGACGCAGGGAGGAGTTGCAGCGCAAGCCCACAGGCAGTCTGCTGGCAGGATTTTCCTTTGCTCTGGTGAGTTCAGTCTTCGTTCTAATGAGGTGTTCAGCTAATTGGATGAGGCTCATCCACAATACCGAGGACAATCTGCTTTACTCAAAATCTACCAATTTGTTAAGCCAATCCCAGAAACACCCTGACAGTGACATCGGGGATAATGTGTGACAGTAATACTCCAGGCACCATGGCCCAGCCAGGTGAAGGGGAAGTCAGTGTCAAAGAAAGATACAAAGGAGCTTGTCCAGAAGAAGCAATGATCACGGGCTGCAAAAGCCTCAGATGTCTGCAGTGGGTTAAATGGTGAGCTCCCCAAAACTAAGCCCACACCCTAACCCTGGAACCTGTGCAGGATGCCTGTGGGAACAGGGCCTCTGTGAATGCAGTTCAGTTAAGGATATTGAAGGGATCATCCTGGATTTTCTGAGTGGGTCCTAAATCCAGGGACAAGAGCCCTGATGAGAGAAAGGGTAAGATTTGATATGGACAGAAGATGAAGAAGCCATGTAACCACAGGGGCAGAGACTGGAGTGATGTGGCCACAAGTCAAGGAATGCCAGCAGCCACGAGAACCCGGGGGAGCTGAGGAAAGATCTTCCTGGGTGCCCCTGGAGGACCGGCAGCTGCGTGGTACCTTGCCTTGGGACTTCTGGCCTCCGGAAATGCGAGTGAATAAATTTCTCTGGTTTTAAGCCATCAGTCTGTGCTAATTTGTAACAGCAGTTTCAGGAAACTAACAAAACATACACAGAATAAATGTAATTGATTTTGCTGTTAAGAAGGGAAACACAGGTCACATTTGAGAACATAGTTTCAATAGGGCGGTGTGGAGAAAGCCCTATGCAGACTGTAAGGCAGAGGGTCCCCAACGTTCCCAGTGTGTGGGGTCTTTCGTATCTCAGTATTTTTTCATAGTGTTCCTAGGACAAAAGATATACTAAATAGTTCAATTTATTAAGTAGTTCCAAACAACTTAATCAGTATTTATGTACTAGCAACTTAGCTGTTTGAAAAAGTAATATATAAAAATTGAAAAAAATATTTGATTTTCTTTTTAAATAGTCACAATTACTTACTAATGGGATGCATGCGTGTGTTACGTGAAACTTCTTAAGCTTTGGAATGAGATGGGACACTTCCATTTCCTGTTCCATATTGATTTCTGATCCGTAGTTACATTTTATCACAGCAGCCACTGAAAATCTAGCTTTTCAAGATATGACATGAAAACAGACGTAGAGTATCTAATGCTGAAATTGTAAACTACCTCAAGCTAATATTTTGTATGGTGCCAGAAAGATGTCAAGCACCACCGTGCTTCCCTCAAATATTTGCAGTATTTCTCAGGCATTCCCCTAAGTTCACTATGGCTGGGGCACCTCAGCGCACAGTTTGGAGGCTATGGATTTGGGAGTGAAAGGTAACAAAGTGTATGTAGAAAGTTTAGATGACATTTATAAGACATTTAGTAGAAACTTTCGCAAGTAAAACCAGAAGACATTCAGGAGATTAGTAAAGATATTCTAGAGTTAAGGGGAGAAAAAAACAAAAATAAAAAAGATATATTGAACTACATCAAAATGAAACACTTTTGTTCCTCAAAGGACACAACAGAATGAAAAGTAACTTACAGAATGAGAGAAAATGTCTGAAAATTATATATCTGATAAAAGGTCAATATATGGAGTATACAAAGTACTCATACAACTCAACATCAAAAAGCAGACAAGCAAACAACCCCATTCAAAAATGAGCCAGGCCACAAGAGCAGAGCCACAGACCAATGGAACAGACTAGAGAATCCAGACATTAACCCAGACATATATGGTCAATTAATATTTGATAAAGGAGCCATGGACATACAATGGCGAAATGACAGTCTCTTCAACAGGTGGTGCTGGCAAAACTGGACAGCTACATGTAGGAGAATGAAACTGGACCATTGTCTAACCCCATATACAAAAGTAAACTCAAAATGGATCAAAGACCTGAATGTAAGCCATGAAACCATTAAACTCTTGGAAGAAAACATAGGCGAAAACCTCTTAGACATAAACATGAGTGACCTCTTCTTGAACATATCTCCCCGGGCAAGGAAAACAACAGCAAAAATGAGTAAGTGGGACTATATTAAGCTGAAAAGCTTCTGTACAGCAAAAGACACCATCAATAGAACAAGAAGGATCCCTACAGTATGGGAGAATATATTTGAAAATGACACATCCGATAAAGGCTTGACGTCCAGAATATATAAGGAGCTCACACGCCTCAACAAACAAAAAACAAATAACCCAATTAAAAAATGGGCAGAGGAACTGAACAGACAGTTCTCCAAAAAAGAAATACAGATGGCCAACAGACACATGAAAAGATGCTCCACATCGCTAATTATCAGAGAAATGCAAATTAAAACTACAATGAGGTATCACCTCACACCAGTAAGGATGGCTGCCATCCAAAAGACAAACAACAACAAATGTTGGCGAGGCTGTGGAGAAAGGGGAACCCTCCTACACTGCTGGTGGGAATGTAAGTTAGTTCAACCATTGTGGAAAGCAGTATGGAGGTATATCAAAATGCTCAAAACAGACTTACCATTTGACCCAGGAATTCCACTCCTAGGAATTTACCCTAAGAACGCAGCAATCAAGTTTGAGAAAGACAGATGCACCCCTATGTTTATTGCAGCACTATTTACAATAGCCAAGAATTGGAAGCAACCTAAATGTCCATCAATAGATGAATGGATAAAGAAGATGTGGTACATATACACAATGGAATACTACTCAGCCATAAGAAAAGGGCAAATCCAATCATTTGCAGCAACATGGATGGAGCTGGAGGGTATTATGCTCAGTGAAACAAGCCAAGCGGAGAAAGAGAAATACCAAATGATTTCACTTATCTGTGGAATATAAGAACAAAGGAAAAACTGAAGGAACAAAACAGCAGCAGAATCACAGAACTCAAGAATGGACTAACAGGTACCAAAGGGAAAGGGACTGGGGAGGATGGGTGGGTAGGGAGGGATAAGGGCGGGGGGATAAGTAGGGGGATATTAAGATTAACGTGCATGGGGGGGTAGGAGAAAAGGGAGGGCTGTACAACACAGAGAAGGCAAGTAGTGATTCTACAACATTTTGCTATGCTGATGGACAGTGACTGTAAAGGGGTTTATAGGGGAGACCTGGTATAGGGGAGAGCCTAGTAAACATAATATTCGTCATGTAAGTGTAGATTAGTGATACCAAAAACAAAGCAAAAAAAAAAAAAAAGGGCAGTTCCTGTGTGGTAACCTCCAACGAGTTCTACACAAGGGTATAAAGGGCATATAAAAGTGTAGGCAAAGGGTCTGTTTGTGTTTATACAGAGGATCAAAGCCTAATTGGGCTACCCCGAAAATGAACTAAGATACGATATGAAAGAGAACTTCCAACATCAGCACTCTCTGGAAGACTCATGCCAGAAGATGATCATCAAAAAACCCCAACAAAGATCCACGCACTGCTACAGCTGTAGATGCACTCATCCCACCAGTTCCTGGACTTGCCATGGGAATGAGGAAGGAGATATCTAAGCTGGCCTGTGCATACAGTAAAACAACAAATTTGACTGGATCTATACTGTTGGAACTCAACCAAGAATTTGGAGAAGTGCAAATTGTAGCGCTCCAAAATCTTACAACTACAGACTATTTACTGTTAAAAGAACATATGGCATGTGAACAGTCCCCAGGAATGGGTTGTTTTAATTTGTCTGATTTCTCTCAGACTGTTCAAGTTCAGTTGGACAATATCCACCATATCATAGATAAGTTTTCACAAATGCCTAAGGTGCCTTAATGGTTTTCTTGGTTTCACTGGAGATGGCTGGTAATTACAGATATGCTTTGGTTATGTAACTATACTCCTATTATGTTAATGTGTGTGCGCAATTTAAGTAGTAGCTTAAAACCTATATATGCTGAAGTTACTCTACAAGAAGATATGTCAAAGAAATAATCAATCTTCCCATGTTTTCTTCCGCCTGCTACTTCTATAGCTTTTCTTCTTCCTTCCTAATTACAACCCTTAAATAGAATTCGTGCCTCATATCAAATTTACCGAGTATCATAACTCCTCCAAGTGGTAAAGACACCTCAAGACAAATGCTGGGCATAGAAGCCACAGGGCATAAATATGCAAAGAAGTAAAAAGCTAACCTTTTCAAACAATAAGGCTTCCCTCTCACTTACCAACTTCACATTTCCCTGTATGGCCCCGGAAGATGACTGGTTAGCCAGAGACGGGTAAGATTCCTCAAGGGAGGAACAACCTAAGACAGGCACAGTCGCAGGGGGGCCATCAGGTGAGAAATTGGGGATCAACAGAGGTGAGGCTTAGAACCTCACCCCCCCGTTCTGAGAGAAATCTTCTGCATACGTGGATGTTTTATTGCCCTTGTCTAGCTTGGATTAACACATAGTCTACAGGCACACACCTGATCATCTACATTTGCTCTCTTACAACACTAAACTATGTTTTCTACCTTTATCTTGTATCTACCTACCACTTCAGCATTTTATTAAAAATAATAATAATAAAGAGAGAAATGTGGTATCCACATATAAATCAAGTATAAAAACCAAATGAGTATTCATATTTGAACTGACTGTTTAGAGTTCATAATGCATGAGCAAAACCGAAAGTTTCTGTGATGACTGCCCTTGTACTGTTCACTATGCAACTTATTCATTATGTAAGAATTTGTTCTCCATGTAAGAACTTGTTTGTTATGCCTCAGAAGATTGGAGACTGACGAAAATTAGGCTTGGGGTGGATTAATGATTGTGCATTGAGCATTGACTCCCCTATACAGAATTTTATTGTCGTTAACAACCATTTGATCAATAAATATGAGAGATGCCCTCACAAAAAAAAAAAAAAAAAAAAGGACGGACTTCCAATGGTAAAATAAATAAGTAACCGGGATGTAATGTATAGCATAAGGAATATAGTCAAGATATTGTAACAGCTTGGTAGGGTGATAGCTGGAACCTAGAATTATGTATATAAATGTTCTACCACTGTGTTGTACACTTGAAACTAATGTAATGTAATACTGTGCGTCAACTACCCTTCAATAAAAAATAATTATTTAAAAAAAAAAAAATGAGCCAGGGACCTGAGAAGACATTTCTATCTATATAAATAGCCAACAGATATAGGAAAAGATGCTCAGCATCACTATTCATTAGAGAAATGGAAATCAAACCCACAACGAGATATCACCTCATATCCAGTAGGATGACTACTATAAAAATAAACCAAAACAGAAAATAGCAAGTGTTGACAAAGATGTAGAGAAACTGTGCACACTGTTGATGGGAATGTAAAATGAGGTACACATGATAGAAAAAAGTATGGAGTTTCCTCAAAAACAGTAAAACAGAACTACCATGCAGTCTAGCATCTGGGCATATGCCCAAAAGAAGTGAAAGCAGGGCCTCAAACAGATACTTGTACAACCATGTTCATAGCAGCATTATTCATAATAGCCAAAAAGAGGAAGCAACCCAAGGGTCATAGATGGATGAATGGATAAATGGAATTGGTATATCCATACAATGGAATGTTATTCAACCTTAAAAAGGAAATTCTACATGCTACAACATGGATGAAACTCCGGGCTACTGTGTTAAATGAAATAAGCTGATCACAAAAAGACAAATACTGTATAGTTCCACTAATTATAGAACCTGTATGAGGTTCTAATAGCAGTCAAACTCGAGAGACAGGAAGCAGGCTGTTGTTTGCCAGGCCTAGGGGTTGGGTGGGAATGGGGAGTGGATGCAGTTTCAATTTTGCAAGATGAAAAGTGTTCTGGGGATTGGTTGCACAATAAGGTGACTATATTTAACACTACTGAACTGTAAAAAAATGATTAAGATGGTAAATTTTATCTTATGTGTATTTTATTGGAATTTTTTTAAAAGTTAAGGTGAGATGTCATGGTTGGGATCAAATTTAAGATGTAAGCAAGAGATTAACCAAAGGAACAGTATTTCTACTACAATCTGTTCTCTAATAGATAAAAATACATGTATCACTAGCTCTCTATATACTCAATAAACCATTTCTCCAAAGTGAATGCAATGCCAAACTTTAACCCAACCTGAAATAATCATGCATAATAAATTAGTGAGGTTTAAGTGTGTTGTCAATATTGACCAGAAACATTTTCATAAAACATCCTATGAAAAGCATCATAATCCAATTTTTGCATCCACATAAATCTAGTAAAAGAGAGGAAATTATCTAACTGTATGTGAAATGTTGATGGACAGTAAAAAAGATCATTTGGTCAAGCTTTTTATAGCTCAGCAAATACTTTCCCTTCTCAGATTTCCTGTTTTATTCAGGAACATTGCTGTTTCAAAACCAGTGCATCGAAAACCTGTGGCTTTTTAATTTAAGCTGGGTATCAGCAGAAAATAAGCACGATCTGGTGAATAAGGTGGTCCTACCAACCTATCGGGAGGGGCCCTTGCTCCAGGGCTGGGCATACAGTGGGCTTTTCTAAGCAAAAACATGGACGAGTTAATTTTTCTCACTTTATGAGCAATGCCAACTTCCTTAAACAATTTTCCCTCGCCACCAGGACATGAATGAGTCAAATTGCCTCAGCAGTTTTCTCTGTGCTCAACAATGCAATCAAAAGTGGTAAATCAGGATGAACTGTGGTGTCAGGAAGAATCTGGTTACAATGAAACTCTCCACAACATTTCTTAAACCCAAACAAGTCATGAAACTCCGATTACATGTTGCTTATTTCAGAATATGAGGGTCTTTTTGAGAAATGGAGTTCAGGTAACAAGAAACAGAACATAGCGACCTGGTCTGTGGTGATCCTTGTAAAGAGAAACGACTGTAGGCCTGCTAATTAGCAAGTAATTGAAAGTACATTGTAACTGAGGGGCGGTTTTGTCACCTTGCGCTCCTCTGAGGCCCAGAAGAAGGCAGTTGTTGATCAGAAGGTTCCGTCTGTGAGTTCAGGGCCCGAGAGCAGAAGCCCAGGCGGCTTCCTAGCAGGGAACCGCACCGGAGGGTAGAAGGTACGGAGAAAAGTGCCGCCCGCGTCCGCGGGCCTGTGACACGGGCTCGGAGCCCCGCAGGGGGCGAAGCTCATGGGGTTTCCCGGCGGGCGCGGAGGGCGTCGGTGACTCAGGGGACCCGGTGACTCGGGGGGGTGCGGTGACTGGGAGGGCCGGTGACTCAGGGGGTGCCCCGCTGACTCAGGGGGTGTCCGGTGACTCGGGGGCCCGGTGATTCGGGGGCCTAGTGACTCGGGGGCCCGACGACTCGGGGGTGCCAGCCTGCCCCCGCCGCGACGGGAACGGCGTCTGCTGTCCGAGGCTTTAACGGTACGGCGCGACAGCGGCGCAGACGGCGGGCGACCCGGGACCCTTCACGTGAGGCGGCGCAGCGCGGGGACGCGCAAACTCAGGGCGTTGGGCCCATCGTTTTACCGCTGAAAAGCACCCGTTCAGTGAAGTGACCGTTTCTGGTTCCGCGCGTCCCTCCGGGGAGCCCGGGGACGGCGGGGGGCGAGGACGCGGCGGCGGCGGGGGGCGGGGCGGCGCGAGTCGCGGGCGGATGACGCGCGGCCGGCGGAGGGGCGGCCACGTCCTGGGGCGCCGGGCGGGCCGCAAACGCGCCGGAGCCGCAGCCGGAGTCGCGGCCGCCGCCATGTCCCACCAGACCGGCATCCAAGGTGACGGCGCCCGGCACGGCGCGGGCGCCCGGGGAGGAAGGGCCGCCGCCGCGTATCGGACCGACCCGGCCGGGCGCCGGGGAGCGGGTTCCCGCGGCGGCGGCCCTGCGGAGTCCCGCCGGCTCCGGGCTCCGCTCCGCCGCACTGTCGCGGGCTCCGGGCTCAGCCCCGGGCCGCCCCGCGCGCAGACGCCCGCGGAGCCGCCCGTTGGCCCGGGTGCCGGTCGGAGCGGGCCGCAGACTTAGCGCCACAGCCGAGCGGCGGGCGCCCCGGCCCCGGTCCCGCTGCCCGGCCGCGACCCCGGGCGGCGGCTGAGGAAGCGGAGCTTTGCCCGGGGCGCGGCGCTCAGGGCCGCCCGGCCGGGTCGGGCCGCCGAGCTCCGCGGCGCCGGGCGAGCGCAGGTCGCGGGCCCCCAGGGTCAGGACGGGTCACCTGCGGGCGGCTATTCCTAGTGTGAGCGCGCAGGAAGGGCATTGCGGAAGGCGTCTTTGTTTATCATAAGCTTGAAATCGGACTAAAAGGGTTAAGCAGGTTTTCGACATTTTTCAAGCAAGCAATAAAGGTGTTTTTCAGAGTGATGCGTTCGTTACTGGGTTTGAGGAACTTTAATACTCAGTTATTTCTGCTGTGGAATTATCTAGATAAACATTAGGATTAATATGCCCTAAGTACATTACTCTTTATATTTCCTTAGCTGTATACAGTGTCCACTCATATTTCTAAGTTTTATCATTTAAATTACTGGTAAGAGGATGCTACATACTCAATATTCTGTGTATTATAATTATTTTCCTTAAGTTGCAGTAGAAGGTATTAATACATAAGTATAAAAAGTAGGTTTCCTTTTTTAATTTTTTTCCACAGCAAGTGAAGAAGTTAAATATACGTTTGCCAGAGCAAGAAATGGAAAATACAGACTTCTGAAGATATCTATTGAAAATGGTTAGTTAAACATTTTAAAATGGTGTTTGTCCTTGGAGAAGTGGGTGTAATATGTTTAAACTTCTAAGTTGTCAGCGATTTGAATTCCTGATGTTAGAAGTTCAGAACTTGCTTTAGGCAACCTGGATCCTGTACATTTTGGGCACGTCCCTTGGGCACTTGCTTATCTTCTGAATTCTGTGGAATTCAGGGAAAAAAAGATGTTGTTTTTTGGTGTGCTATCTTCCCTGTAGTTTTTGTCTCCGTTTCCACACCAAAGTCCATTTCTAATGTCAGTGCTTCCTCTGTGGAATGGAAATTAGTTAACAGGTGGTTACCTAAAAAAAAAACCCCAGGTACTTGTGAATTGTTACTTGGTAAAGTTCTGAAGTAGATACAAACGATTCCAAACTTCCATTTTCTCTACTTCATTTCAACCTATGGTGCAAAAATGATTCCCCTTCCTGTTTTAGAAAAAATTCTGAGAATATAACAAACCATAAATTGATCCTTTCAAAATAATTTTGTAAGCACGGAAGTTGGTTGGGTGGGAGAATCTTTAAATTCAGCTAGATTTGAATTTGAACAACTAATATTAAAACTACTTAATCACAAATGAGTATGTTAAAATATTCCATTGGCCTAATCTCATAAATACCTTGAAATATTTTGCTTTGGAAAAATAACTTATTCTTTTATAAACTGGAAATTTATTTGCTTTTCATTTTCTATTTATGTATTTAAAAAATACCAGAATAGTTTGAAGAATATGCATCCTACATGTATTACCACACTCAACAGGAATAAGCATATACTGTAAAGCAGCATATTTTAGAAATATTAAGCTAAAATTTTAAATGCCATCATTTCCTGACTAGTTTATTAACTAAAATGGCAAGCTTATCTAACTAGCATCTCTACAGAAGAAAAATGACATTATTTTCTAAATCATTAATTTCTGGTTTTACATTATTTTTGCTTTGAGAAAAAATTTTAAATCAGGAAAATACAAAGAATAATAATATAACAAACACTTCCCTTTCCTCTTTAATAACTGCTAATGTTTTGTCATATTTGTGTTCAAGCCTTTTTCAGATTTAATGTTTTGTGTTATAAGAGCAACCCCTTAAACAAGTTCACTTCCCAACGTCTTTCCCTGGAGGCAGCTATATTAGGAGGTTTTCTATTTGTGCAGTTGTTTTTTTTTTAATATGTATCCCTAAATATCATACAGTGCTGTTTTGAGTTCTCAAGTTCACATAAACTAATACCTTCCTCTGCTGCTTTCCTTTTGCTGTAAACATTTCTGTAATTAGTTTTGCTAGAGATCACTAATTCTTTTTACATAGGAACACAATTCTGTCATATGACTGTGCCACATATTATATGTCCATTCTCTTACTGATGAACATTTCAGCTATTTTCCATTTCCACTGCTATTATATAGTGTACAGTGAATACCTTTGTATTTTTTCGTGCAGGAGACTGCCTATCCAGAGTATTTTCACAATTTTACTTGATTCTGCCACGTGGTTCCTCAGAGTGGCTATACCAATTTATGCTTCTGGACAGATTTTGAAATTTGTAGCATTATGGCCACATAGGAGCTAAACTGGTTTTATTTAATATTTCTTACTGTACAATTCAATGTTAATTTCAGAAATTAACCTTTGAGTGCTGGTTCCCTTATTTAAATATATTTTGTTGATAACTTACTGTGTGAACATTTTGGAAAATAGAATATAATCACCCATTCATCAACCATCCAAGTCAACAATGATAACTTTTATGTGTTCCTTTAACTGTTCTTTAATATATCATTATTTTAACCATACTAATAAAATTTTCATACCTGTTTTTAATACTATTTCATATCATAATTATTTTTTGTGTTATAATCTTTTTCCTTTCATCTTTTTGATATGAATAACAGTAATTAGGAAATGACTATGTATTATTCTATTCAATACTTCACTTTGTATTTCAAACCATTCCTATATTTTTTTAAAATTGTTCTTCATAGAGAAACTTGTGATTGGGTCATGTAGTCAGCCTTCAGATTCCTGGGATAAGGATTACGATGCCTTTGTTTTGCCGCTGTTGGAGGACGAGCAACCATGCTATGTATTATTCAGGTTAGATTCCCAAAATGCCCAGGGATATGAATGGATATTCATTGCGTGGTCTCCAGATCATTCTCATGTAAGTAAGTTTTTAAAAACTTTTTTAACATTAAATGCTACAATTTTTTTTCTGGAATATGTGTAGGCCAATAGAAAGTTCAGAAGCAAAAGTCCCATGGAAGTCCCATTTCTCACAGAAGGAGTGATCTTGGGGAAAATCCTTGTATTAACATGGAATCTGGAGTGATGAACTTAGATTCAGAAGTCTTGCTCTTGAAATCAGAATTATTATTGATTTTAAATTTAAAAATCTGTGGCAGTTATAAGTGATTTTATGGATCTCTGAAGAATAAAGCCTACTTTGAGAGCAAAAATTGTAATAATTCTGAGAACTGATTAAAAATTAAATATTCTCATGGCTATGATTCCAGTGATGAGCATACACACAAATTAGTATTTCTCTTAGGAAAGTTAACAGACTAAATAGAACAAAAGACAAAATTAATACATGGATATTGCCCAGTATTATAAGATTAATTCTATGTTTTTTATAGAAAAATAATAATTTTAAAATTATCCAGATATCATTCACAAAAGTAATCCCTTCCTTTTTAATTTCACATATCCTATCTGAAAAAAATACTGAATTCGACTGCAGGATTATGAAATGATTACTATTCATTGACAGTTATCTTTAGTAGTTTCTCATAGATGCTGTTAGACTTCCAAAGAACAGTATATGTTATAGTTCTTTTCATCCTGTGTCCCTTAAGGAATAGAATATGCCATAGGTATGCAATGAATATTTGATTCTGAAACTTATTTAGTAATAGCAGACCTAGATTTCCTTTGGGTAAAATGTCAGTTTCAAGGTAACTCCATTTCAGTGTTTTCCCCATTGTAACGTAGTGTTTTAAGTGTTTATTTTTTAATCTTGAACTCATTTTGTACTTTGAAAAATGTGACTTACAAATTGAAACCTTCAGTTCACTTCAGATGCTGGTGTTACAATGGTTATTTGTATCACATACTTTAGCATGTTAGAATTGCTAGATTTCAGCTTTATCACAGTTTATTTTTAATGTGCTTGAATATTTTAGTACATTCAGAAAGTGCTTTTTTTTTCCCAGTGATTTTCATCTATAAACTTCCAAGTAACCTTTCACAACTTACTAGGTTCGTCAGAAAATGCTGTATGCAGCAACAAGAGCCACTCTGAAAAAGGAGTTCGGAGGCGGCCACATTAAAGATGAAGTATTTGGAACAGTAAAGGTACAAGACTTGTGTTTTTATGTAGATTCTGTATGTTGCAATTAAAGCACCAGTTAATGAGTAATTGATAAGAATTCAGATTGATGAATCTTTAAGAATAGGAGAGAAAATATTGTTACATTTCATTAGATATACAAGTTAACTGAAACATTATTTATGCTTTTAAAATATGTCGGCATCTCCTTTGTAAGAGTTCAAAAACTAGAATATACCTTAAGAGTTCATCTAGCTCAACCCCTCATTTAGTTCGACCTTTTCATATTAAGGGTGGGGAAACAGGCCAGAAAAATGAGAGACTACTTGAAGAGACAGTAATTTTTAGGTATTTTAGACATTTATACCTATTTTGTAGCAGCAGTAACTCTGTTACTTAAACCAGAGAACATTGAGGCAGGTAAATTGACAATTAATTGGAATACTTGATAAATTAATAAATTTAATTAAGTTATATTTAAGAATTTACTTTATTATAAAATTTGTATGGCAAATAGATGTATTTATACATATTCACACAAATTAAGAAAATCAAATAGATTTTTTGAACAGGTTTTTTGTTGTTTAGAACTTATATTCTGATTCAGAAAGTAGTATAATCTAGTGAGTAGAACATAAGACTGGATGGGAATACTTACTATTAATTGCTTCTCAATTTTAGTCTTCCAAACCACAAAATTTTGATGAAAAGTAGACTTCTTTGGAATATTTTTTTTTTCTTTTAAGTAGGGACTGAAATCGTTTTCTGTGAATAGAGAAATTATATAAATCATTATAATACAGAATTCAGAATCTGAATATGTTGATTACTGAATAATTATTGGGCTGGCTTCCCCAGATGGTTAATTATAATGATCCTATGGGCTTGCAGCACAACCAGGTTCATCATGTGGCTGGCGTCACCTCTTCCACCCTCATGGAAAAGATTTAGTAATTATAAAACCTTGGAAAATGAAGACTAGGTACTCCCCTTAAAATTTTTTGAAAACCTGTACAATAGAGGATTTAAAAAAAAAAAAGAATAGTAAAATTCTTACACTATTTATTTTCAGTTAGTGTATTTTCTTTTATGTAAAATTAATAACTTTGATTTTCTTTAACCTCACTGAGATTTTATAGAGAATAATAAGTCCATTTCTGTGCTTATAGGAAGATGTATCATTACATGGATATAAAAAATATTTGCTATCACAGTCTTCTCCTGCCCCATTGACTGCAGCTGAGGAAGAATTACGACAGATTAAAATCAATGAGGTAAATTAGTTTTGAAACCCTTGCAAGATTTTAAGTGTTTGAAAATATCATATTTTTAATTTATAGATTTAGAGGTAACTAGAGAATAAAGAAGTTAGATAGCTTACATTTATTCTGTTTAGAGACTCCATGTGTTTTCAGGAAAAGAGAATATTAAACTTCATGTCAATTTCATAAATAGCTTTCCCCTGTCTGTCTAACGTATATGGCAGGATAGTAAATCTTCCTGTTGGAAATTGTTAACTTTGTACTTTGAATACTAAACAATGAAAAAAGTGTGTGTGTTACCCATTTAGTGCAAAGAATTTATATCTGATGAGGTTGTCTGAAGCAGGTTTGTTTTGTTATGTTATTTCAGAGAATAGTGATGACTAAAGAGAATAAAATGTAAATACTAAGATGTTTAGGATTTCTAGAAGCGCTATGAATTCACTTCTGTGAACACGACTTGGATGGGTATGTGTATATGTATATGTGGAAAATGGTTGAGTTTTTGTTTATTTCAGTTAGTCAATAAATTTCCATCCATATTTTAGTGTATCTTATTTTTAATGTGTTTTCTGCAGCCATTCTAATTGCAAGCAAGGATAGCTACTGTTTTTCTACTGGGATTTTACAGAAAATAACAAGTAGCAGAAACCACTGTTCACTAGTCTGAGTGACAGACTACTAGGAATCATTCTGGGAAGTGATGGAATATTATTTAATATTAACCTGATAGCAAGGATCTATCTTCATATTATTTTAACTCAAGTTATGTGAGTAGGGACTTCTATGTGATTTTTGTTATATACAAGTTTGATAGTTTGTTTTATTCCTTGCAATCAGAACCCAGAGGATCGTATTGGGGTATGCATTTGCATATGTTCTATGATGTTTTCATTATCCAGTGTCATGCTGTTAGAATCTCCATTCATTTTTTTAAAAGTAAAGTTTTTTATGTGACCTGTTGCAATACTGCAAATAATACCCTTTACTGGCTATCACTTATCAAGTATAAAAGCCGTACGCGTGTGTACTGGACACTGTCTGGAAGCCCTACTCTCCTCCTCCAGTGCCTGCACACCCGCTTCTCAGTGGTGGGAGCTCCAGTCCAGGGCTTCTGCATCACAGTGACCAGTTGAACTGTGTGTGTCCTTGTGAGCTGTTTGTACTCCTTTCAGTTCAGTGCATGGCGTTCGTGTTGCATTTTTTACGTCTAACAGAACAAAGTAAAATTCTATACATACTGCGTATATATCATACTTCATAAATTTTATCAAGTAAAATACTGTAATTAAAGGTATATTATGAAGACACTTCAAAGAGCTTATAGCTCACTGCAGTTGTGCCAAACCAAACATATAAACAAAACCTCCAAAGCGCCATTAACCTTCACTCAGATGTTCACCCCCAACATGGTCATGAAGATGTCATGCACTCTGCATGTTGACAAAATGCTAGCAGAACATGACCAAGGAAGAAAAAGTATTTGCTTTTTAAGTTACTAGTGTTCTAAGTGTTAATTATATTGGAATGGGGCAGGATGGGTTGGGTCTTCTCACCTTTGCTATATGGCACGGCCAAAACTTCATCAGTCAACCTGGCTGTCATACTTAGGTGCAGACCGACGTGAGTGTGGACACTAAGCATCAGACACTACAAGGAGTAGCATTTCCAATTTCTCAAGAAGCTTTTCAGGCTTTGGAAAAACTGAGTAACAGACAGCTCAACTACGTGCAATTGGTAAGAGATGCATACTGGTTATAATGGAGAGGCTGCTCTTTTTGGTGGCTAATGGCTTGTGTAGGGTTTATTTGTAATGGATTTGAAATTTTTTATTTGCTTCCTGATAATTCATTTTTTCTTTTATGCAACAAAAGCAATATATATTCACTATGAAAGTCAAACCTGCCTGCATAAATTTCCCTTTGTCTCCTAGTTTTTCTATTACAAATTTGAAGTTTTAATGTATTTTTATGTTTTAATGAATGTATCTTCTTATTGCAGGAAATAGATATAAAAAATGAAGTCATAATCTTGGCCAACACAACAAATACAGAACTAAAAGATTTGCCAAAGCGGATCCCCAGGGACTCAGCCCGCTACCATTTCTTTCTGTACAAGCACTCCCACGGAGGGGACTATCTGGAGTCCATAGGTAGAGGACACATCGCGCTTAGCCTGTTCGGCTTGCTGTTGACCTTTCCTCACTCTGCTCTTGTGTACTTCTCATTCAGAAAACACAGTGACATCTTTGTGAGCGTTACTGTTTGCTAATTGATATGTGGCTGATTGCAGTCTTTGTTATTTTAACTTACAGTTTTTATTTATTCGATGCCTGGGTACACGTGCAGCATAAGGGAGCGGATGCTCTACTCCAGCTGCAAGAGCCCGCTGCTGGGGACTGTGGAGAGGCAGCTGCACATGGACGTCATCAGGAAGGTACTGACTTACCTAACTCATCTCACTAAGGTGTTTATCTAATAACTACGTCTTTAAAATGTTTCCGTTTTTGCTATATTTTTTATTGTCTTCTCCATGTAGTTCATGACTTATAAATGAAAGCTTTTTCTTATTCTTAGAAATATGTAGGCTCCCCTCTAAGTGCTGTCACGACCCCAGTCTCCCTATAGACCTGTACTCTGATATGTAGCCACAAGCTACATTTAGGCTATTTAAATTTAAATTTAAATTTAAATTAAGTAAAACTTAAAATCCAGTTCCTTAATCACACTAGCCACATTTCAAGTGCTCATTAGCCTCATGTGGCTCTTGCTGCCATATTGCCCAGTGTGGAATTCAGAACTTTTTCCAAATTG
Source organism: Manis pentadactyla (assembly GCF_030020395.1). Lineage (NCBI taxonomy): Eukaryota > Metazoa > Chordata > Mammalia > Pholidota > Manidae > Manis > Manis pentadactyla. The sequence goes on along the minus strand of NC_080032.1, from coordinate 89,443,654 downwards.
CAGAGAGTTCTGTTGGGCAGGACTACTAAGCTACATGCTTACGACTGTCTCAAGATTTTCAAGAAGCCACAGTCTCTGTTTATAACTGAATCATGGAAATCTTTACCATTATTGGGAAGGGACAAAAGGAGCAAAAACATTAGCCTTGTGGGAGCTAAGCCACCAATCTTCTTATATTTATTTTCTTAAATGCAAGTGAGGCACAGGGAAAGATATGGTTTATTCTTAAGCCCATCACCTCTTAAAACAAGGTCTTTAGAATGAACCCTTCAAGCTTTTTAAGTTGTTAAGAAACAGTTTGTATAGTAGGGGCTGGCTGATTTTCTCTACAAGAGGACCAGATAGTAAATATTTAAGGCTTTGCCAGGCCACAGATGGTCTTTGTTACATATTCTTTGTTTTTACAACCCTTTAAGTACATAAAGCACTCTTAACTTGGCTCCGTGTGGCCTGTGACCCATAGTTTGCTGGCTCTTCTGCAGTGACCCTGGGGATGAAGGGGCCTCGAGTGATGTTTCCTGACTATATAGTGTGCAAAGCAGAATGCCGACAATACAGTGGTGGCTTTTACTGTGGAACATGGGTTAAACTGGAGGAGAAAGAGGGAACCAAATAGAAAATAAGTATGTGTTCAAACAACTCATTTAGCTCCCCGACTCCAAAGGGGAAAAGTGAAACTACTTACCTACGGTCCTTGACAGCATTCACACCTGAACCCCGACCCGTTGCTTGCAAGTAGGTTTTGAGCACTGTGCTTTTTCATAGTGTGCCACACTGTACTAATTCCATTTCTTGCAGATCGAGATAGACAACGGGGATGAGCTGACTGCCGAGTTCCTTTATGAAGAGGTGCACCCCAAGCAGCATGCTCATAAGCAGAGTTTTGCAAAACCAAAAGGTCCTGCAGGAAAAAGAGGAATTCGAAGACTAATTCGGGGTCCAGCTGAAACTGAAGCCACTACTGATTAAAAGCTGCATACTATGACACTAGTTTTTTTAAAGTCCAGCTTTTAGTACAGGAGAACTGAAATCATTCCATGTTGATATATAGTAGAGTAAAAATTGTACTTTTTGAAAAACAGCACTTTTCACTTCCTGAGTGTTTTTAAAACTAATGTTATAGAAGACTTGTGATCTCTATTTTTGAGTTAAAGCTACAAAAGGTTTTGACATAGTGATGTTTATGTTGTTGCACTGTTTTCATAGAGTGATGATTCCACAATTTCACATGATTCTTTAAATTTTATACAGTTGGGCCAATTCCAGAAATTCTAATGTCTGAAAGTAAGATACACTTCTTATTACTCTTAGTGAGACAGCATAATTTTTTTTCTGTAAAGGAGAGAGAAAGACCTTAAAATATTCATACTACTTAATAAATCTGTTAAGGACCAGGTTAGATCATATTCTAAGATGAAAACTTAGCGTGCCTAGGGGGAGGTGAGAGTTTGCTAACTGAGGAGCAGTGCCGGCGCCCCGACTGTGGGCTCTTGTCTGTAGCTTCCAGAAACCCTGCTGTTATTGCAGCTGTGTTTTCTATTTGACTTTTTGGTTTTCTAAATGGCATTAATATTTCAGAAGATCAGCTCACTCTGAAATTTAAGGGTACCAGATATTTTCTCTACTGCAGGATTTCTGATGACATTGAAAGGCAGTGTTTAAACATCTTTACTACATTCTCTTCCTAGTGCTTTAAAACATTTCCATTTCAAAAGTAGTTATTTCATTATGAGTAGTGTGGGGCCAAATATTTATGTTCAGATTGAATATTAAGTTAATATTCAGAAGCAAAACTAAAGAATGTTGAAAAGGTTTTAAGTAACAAGATTGATTTCTTTCCAAAATCATGTATTTATAGGCCGATTGTGTTCCTCACAAATACTCAGATTTAAGAAGACTTTGAACGTCTTGGTACTTAATCAACCTAGTACAGATTAAACCATCGGTATCTTTTTCAAAACACTTTTAGCTGGATTCTAAAGGCTTGCATTTTCAGTGACAACCTACAGAAGTTTTGGACCTCATTTTTCTTGGATACTTGAACTAGAGGGAGCTGAGCACGTCATCGTGTTAAATCTGTTAACCTGCTGCAGGAGCCGTGATGATGAGTTTTCTAAATGAACTGTAGGAATCCAGGATTTAGAATTTCTTGATCTAAACTTTATGCTGCATAAAACAAATATGAGAAATGCACATTTCCTAGTATGAAATACGAAATGCTCATTTTTACACCTTACTAGCTAAGGTAATATATGCACCTTTCAGAAATTCAATGTGTGTTCAAATAAAGCATATTAGTATAATTATGGGTTAATGGGTTTTTTCTAGAATTAAGAGTATTTGTGTGAGGTTTTGCTTGTTTACAAATAATCAGACTGTAATACTTAAACATGCAAAATTATTGACAATTTTGCACTTGTTTACTGAAAATAGACTTTAAGTTGTTCCTAGGTGCACATGTAGACACACGTTACCACATTGAGATCCTTGGGCTGCACTGTAGGCCATAGCCGAAGCTGTTACTTTCAGTCAAAAATAATGTTAACCTGAGGGTATAAAATAATTTCACAGTGAATGTTTTTCTGTACCATCAATGTGCAATTATACTTAAATTCTACACTACATGAAAGTAAATGAACATTCCAGAATATAGATGGGATGATAGGGTCTTTATCATTAAATCAACAATTGCTGAACATTGGTGATACACTTAGTGTAACATTGAGAATGTGTCTTAGGTGGCGTTGTAACAGTGGGAGGTGAATGAAGCATTCCCAGTACATTTATATAGCAGTGGAGAAGTACATACCTTCTGTGGACATTTTATAAGTGCATTTTATATCACAATAAAAATTTTTTCTCTTTAATAAATTGTGTACTAGGTTGGTTTTCTATTATGATTTTTTTTAAATGTCTGGATAATTCTGTGAAATGCAATACCTGGTAATAGGTTAGATACCCCACTCATACTGTCGAATGTTAATCTAAGTCAAAAAGAATTTCAAATAGTTTGAAACCTAGGCAAGTTGTATCTATACAGCTCTTCGTTTGGGTCAGCACTTTCCCGCTGCTGCGGCCATGGCAGTACCGGGAGGTCCCCAGTCCTGCTGTGACAGGAGCGCCTGGTGGTGCAACAGGGTGACTGGCAGACGACACTGAGCCCCAGAGACATGCTCGTCCAACAAACCCTGGGTGCGTCCTGTGTGTGCCTACCAGCTGGGACTGTGTTACAAAGTGATGTGTGGTAGCCGTTCACAGAATTGTCTAAAAACGGCTGATACTTAAAACAGTATTTAAAAAGTTACGCAAAGGCAGTCCCACTCAGAACTAAATATGCCTGAGGTACATTACTGTAGTTTGGTATATACCCTTTTGCACATTTTTTTTTTTTACATATACAGCCATACATTATAAGGATAAAGTATTTATTTTTTAAAAAGGACTGATTCTGGGGCTTTATATCCAGAGTTTTTTATAAAGTAGATGGGCTCAGGAATCACTACTCCGTAAATGATTCCTGTGCAGCTATGGTACAGTTTGCCTTAAATGATACAAATTGCACGTGGCTTTCCAACCCTGATTAGTCAATAAACTCCCAAGTATTACTGTGTACTGGTATATGCTGGTTGTGATTAGTGGTAACATCTCAGAATAAAATTTAGTCCTTGCTATTACCCCCTAGCCTCTGCATGACTCGGCCCCTGACTCTGTGTCCCTTGACCAGCATACCCCAGCTCATGGGCACATCTGGTGGATTGAGTCCATGGCTCCCAGCACGGGAGCTGCTGACCCCACACCGGCTCACCAGTCCAACACCTGCATGTCCATCCCTCCATGCAGGTCTCTGCTCAAGGGTCATCTGCTTAGGTCTTTTGACTCCCAATGTGATTGCGCTCCCTGGCCCTTTCTCCGTTTAATCTTGCTTTATTCTTCCTCCAAACGCTCAGGAATGAGAAGTATTCATGCATATAGTGTCTCCCACTGAAATGCAAGCTGCGGCGGAGGGCCTTGGGTCTATTCCCTGCAGCCTCAGCACCTAGGACAGCTCCAGGATGTCGTGGACACTGCTGAATGAATAAAAGGAGATTTGCCTTCTCCAGAGCAGTGGGGAGAGGCGCACATTCCCCCAGTGGGAGGGGCAGCACTGAGGCTCTGGCCAGAGAGAGTGTCCAAGCGGCAGAAGAGCCTCTTGCCCTCTGAAGACCATGATTTCTGCCACAAGAAGCCAGCACTCACTCACCCTGTGCAGCAGGGGTCCCCCAGAGGAGTCCACAATTAGCCAACTCAGCTCAGGAAAGACCAAGCCCAGCCTGTACTCACCTGCTGGGGCCACTCCGCGGCCACCAGCACTTCCCAGGACCCAGCCAGCCTACTGTCCTTGCTGCACTCTGGAAAGTGGATGGGGGAGGCCAGCCAGGAACCAGCCCAGCCCCTGTGGCAGTGTCTCCGCAGAGGGGCCCAGGCTTGGAGCTGAAACATCTCTTCAGCTGCGTTCTTTTGATCAAAGCAAGTTCCAAGGCCGTCTTGGACCCAAGGACTGGGGAAGCAGACCCTACCTCTTGTAAGAGCTAGAAAAGCATATTGCATTACACAGGCACAGGCATAGGGAAGAGGGGCGAGTTGCAATCTGATACAATGAACATGAGGAAGAAGTTCCTTTACCCTTTTGGTGCATCAATTTCCTCAATAAGGAAAAGAACAGGACCAACCTTATAGACTTGTAGCTATTTTCTTCTGTGCTATTTTAATTTCCTTTTCACTTCTACCATGTTTTTGTAGTTATTTTCTTAGTGGTGCCCTGGGGATTACAATCAAATCTTCATTTATAAAAGATCGTTTGGTGTAAAACCAATTTAATTTCTATACAGAAACTTGATCTTTGTGCCCTGACCCCTTATTTGTGCCAGTATTTTCATACAAACTACATCTTTGCACACCGTGTGCCCAACAATACACATAATTATTGTTTCATGTACTTATCTTTTAAATAAGACAAAAAGACTCACAAACAGAATACGCGTGTATAATGCATTTGATATTTACCTATGTGGGTATCTGTGTTGGTGCTTTTTCTTTCTTCCTGTGGAGTTGAATACTCTCTTGTGTCCTTGTATTTCAGCTAAAGGATACCCTTGTTTCTCATAGGGCAGGTTTTCTGGTGATACATTCTCCCAACTTTTGTTCGCCTGTGAATGTCCTATTTTCTCCATTTTTTAAGGATAGTTTTGTTGAAATTATTGGTTGGCATTCTTTTTCTTTCGGCAGTTTGAAAATCTCATCCCATGGCCTCTGGCCTCCATGGCTTCTGATTTTAAAAAATCAGTCATTGCCCAGGTCCCCAGCTACATGTAAAGCTCCCCTCCAAGGAACGCTGACGCTCGGGAGTGCGGCAGAGGGAGGGTGTGAAGACAGCGCCCGCCCTCCGAGGCCTCCAGAGAGGATCAGTCAGCCCCCGACTGCATGTTTAATTAGAAGCCCGTCCCTCAGGCCCCAGCCACGATGATTAGATAGGGGCCTCTGTCCCTGAGCCTGTTGCCTGGTGCTGTGCCCGGGGAGTGGTAGCTGTTACAGTCCTGTGAGACCCAGAAGCATGTGCCCCACTGGCTGCCGGAGACACGCAATGTAGAGGTGTCCCCAGCAGCAGCCCCAAAAATCACAGTGCCAGATGGGTGTGAGCTCTTTTCAGGGCAACAGTGATCACCACAGTCCCAGGGGGCCAGGAACACAGTTGTCTGGGCCCCAGAGCCCCAGGGCACTGTAGACGGCAGCTGAGGCACCCCGTCTTTCTATGAAAGAGGCCCCTTTGCTTGTCCTGAACTTCGGCCTGAGGGCAGGGTTCTAGTCTGGCACATGCTTAGTGGTCTGTGGGGCTGCTCTCAAGGGATGTAGGCGGTGGAGGTCACCTAGGCCTCTCCCTCCACCTTGATCCAGCTCTGTGGTTTCTCTAAGAAAAGAGCTCATACATGCATGCAGAGCCCATTTTTGCAACTGCTGCCCAGAGGATCCTGCCAGGCTGCCTGGCCAGCAGGTTCACGTTTGGATTCTCCAGACTGGGCACACTTGCTTACTTTGTAAAGCTGCTGCCCGAGGGCCTGGCTTCCAAGTAGCCTGCATCTGGTGCTGAAATCCTCCCCTCAGGGACAGACAAGTCTTGGTACATCCTCAACGACTGGGAGCTACTGAAAATCTAACATTCTGCTTAGACAAGCACAGAGGTTCGGGAGATGACAAAGAGCTGAGGCAGAGTCGAATGACAAGGTTCATGTCCTACACGAGGCCACTCCTTCAAGGCTGGGGGTGCTTGTTTCAGCTACTGTACGGAACCTAACAGAGAGTCAAGCAAAATGAACAGACAGAGATATGTTCCAAAGGAAAGAGCACGGTAAACTCTCAGGTATAAAAATGAAATAGAGATAATTAATATACCTAATAAAGAGTTCAAAGTAATGGTCATTAAGATGCTCATAGAACTAGATACAAGAATAAATGAACACAGCGTGAACTACAACAAAGAGACGGAAAATATAAGAAAGTACCAAGTAGATGTCATAGAGCTGACTTTAGTTGTTGTTTACAAACAGAAATAAGCATCAATACAGTAATAATAGGGTATTTTAATACCCACCGCTTACATCAATGAGTAATCAACACAGAAACATCAGCCTTAAATGACACATTAGACCAGATGAACTTAAGCGATATATACAGAACATTCCATCTAAAAACAATAGAATACACATTCTTCTCAAAAGCACATGGAACATTTTGCAGGACAGATCATGTATTAGGCCACAAAACAAGTGTTAATAAATTTAAGAAGGCTAACTTCATATCAAGCATCATTTCTGACCATAATGGTATGAAACTAGAAATTAATTACATGAAGAAAAATGGAAAATTCATAAATGTGTGAAGATTAAACAACATACTACGAACAACCACTGAGTAAAAGAAGCTCCCAAAAGAGAAATCGTAAAATACCTTGAGACAAATGATAATAGGAAATAGAACACTAAAATCTTGGGATGCAGGAAAAGTAGTTCTTAGAGGGAGGTTCATAGCAATAAATGCTTACCTCAAGAAACAAGAAAAGTCTCAAATACAAAACCTAACCTTACACCTCGAGGAACCAGTAAAAGAACAAATGAAGACCAAAGGTAGTAGAAGAAAGGAAACAACAACAATAAGAGCAGAAATAAATGTAATAGATCTTAAAGAGAAACAGAGAAGACCAATGAAACTAAGGGTTGGTTCTTTAAAAAGAGAAACGAATTTGACGTAGGCTCACTAAGAAAAAGAGAGGACTCAATATCCCAAATGAAAGAGGAGATGTTACAATTGATGCCCCAGAAATACAAAGGCTTATAGGAGACTACTACAAACATTTATATGCCAACAAATTGAACAACCTAGAAGAAATGGATTAATTCTTAGAGACATGAGGCCTACTAAGACTGAATCAGAATGAAGTAGAACATCTGAATAGATTATTAGTAAGAAAATAGGATTAGTAATCAAAAACCTCCCAACAAACTAAAATCTAATACCAGATAGCTTCACTGGTGAATTCTACCAAGTATTCAAAAAAGAATTAACACTAATTCTTAAACTCTTTCAAAAAATAGAAGAGGAGGAAACTCTTCCAAATTCACTTTATGAGGAGAGCAGCATTACCCTGACAGCAAAACCAGACAAGGACACCACAAGAAAAGGAAACTACAGGCCAATATTCCCAATAAACACAGATGCAAAAATCCTCAACAAAATATTAGCAAATCAAATTCAGCAATACATTAAAAGGATCATCCATCACAGCCAAGAGGGATTTATCCCAGGGATGCAAGGATAGTACAACACCCACAAATTAATGTGATACATATATTAACAAAATGAAGGATAAAGATTAGATGATTATGTCGGTAGATGCAGAAAAAACATTTGACAAAATTCAACATCCACTTATGATAAAGCTCTCAACAAAATGGGCACGGGTAAATGTACTCAACAGAGGCGATATATGACAAGCCAATAGCTAATACAACATGCCGTGACTTTCCTCCAAGACCAGGAACACGCCGTGGATGCCCACCTCACTGCTTTATTCAGCACAGCATTGGAAGCCTTAGCCAGAGCAATTAGACAAGAAATATAAATAAAAGGCATCCAAATTGGAAAGAAAGAAGTAAAACTATCATTATTTGCAGGTAACATGATATTATATATGTAAATTCTGAAGACTCCATCGAATAACTGTTGGAGTAATAAATAAATTCAGTAAAGTTACAGAATACAAAATCAATACACAAAAATCTGTTGCTGCTATACACTAATAACTAGCAAAGAGAAGTAAAGAAAATAATCCCATTTACAACTGCACCAAAAAGACTAAAATACTAGGAATAAATTAACCAAGGAAGTGAAAAACCTTTATGTTGAAAAGTATAAGATATTAATGAGATAAATTAAAGAAGACACAAGTAAATGGATAGTCCATGTTCATGGATTAGAAGAATCAATATTGTTAAAATGTCCATACTACCCAAAGCAATCTACAGACTTAATGAAATCCCTATCAAAATCCCAATGGCATTTTTCAAAGAAATAGAAAGAATCCTAAAATTTGTGGGGAACCACAAATTCCCCTGAATAGCCAAAGAAATCTTGAGAAAGTGGAATGCTCACTCAGACTCTAAAGTGTGGATCTCTGCATCGCAGGACAGCCTGGGATGACCAGTCTGAAGATTTTACTGGCCATGAATGTGATTTTACTGGTCATGAAGACACTCTGCAATAGAAACTGATATGTAGGTTGCAACAGTCTTTGCCTCTTTGTGAATTATCTTCTAAAAGGCAAATCCAAGCAAGAAATCAAAAAGAAAAGGCTGCTAGGTAAGTACTGAGTTAATGTAAGGCAAGCTGATTAAATGACCTTAACAATTATCTTCAGCAAATTATCTAGATGCATAAATAACCAGTAGAGGAAAATATCTGACATAACCTGGGACAAAATATGTACCTCCTTATCCAGAGGTAGTAGAAACTTTGTGACAAAGTCTTATTCTTGGCTGACCCAAAGGCCTCAGGTAACACAGCCTAACACACAAAGGTTGGTTCTGTTTAGGTTCTTAACACTTGCTTTTTTCTAAGTTATACTACATGTCAGTCATTCCTGAGACTATACACTGATACCCTTTAAAAAAATTTTGAGTTTGGGTGTCGTCAAAGCCTTTTAGCCAAGGGAATCTTTCTCTCACAGTACATAGTTTAAATGCTTCTTTAACATGCCTCACTACTTCATACTGTCTTGTTTATTTACTTATACATTATCTTTGTCTGAATGGAGACCTTCTCCTGAGAACAAGCTCCTAGAGAAAAAGAAGTTTGCTAATATGTTCATTATTTTAAGTCCACTGCTTTTTTAAGTGCCTGGATCATAAAAAACAATAAATAAAAATATATATTTGTTGAATTAATTGTTTCAGGTGAGAGAATTTCATAAGATGACTTTTCTTAATTTCATCAGAGGAATAAAATCTTAACATTAACTTTAGAGATACACTGATGTTGCCTCATACTGACTATTTTTGAGACTAGAATTTAAATGATTAAAAAGCCATTCCGATCTGTGTTCACTCTTGTAGCAAAAGTTGGTCAGAGGATATAAACTTTCAGTTATGCATAAGCTCTGGGGATCTAATGTATGATTATATAATTAATCATATAATACATATAGCATGATGTAAACATACATCACACATATGATGATTATAGTTAACAGTACTATATACTTACAGTTTGCTAAGAAAGTAGATCTTAAATGTTCTCACCACACCATAAACCAAAAAGGTCATCAGGTGAGGTGATGGGTGTGCTAATTAGCTTGACTGTGGTAATTATTTCACAATATGTGTATCAAACCATCACACTGAATACCTTAAGTATATGTAATCTTTATTTGTAAGTTATGCCACTAAAGCTGGAAAAAAATGCTTATTTTGGAGGTGGAAAGAAAGGACTATGAATAGCTGACATCTATGGCTATTTTACATGGCTACAGAACCAAAAATAAACAGATCAATACATGCTTTAGAATGTTCTGGGTATCTCAATTTTATGTTAGAAAAGTAAAACAAAACATTGACTAATTATCCTGACTGCCTGCTTGTTCCACACAGACCATACTAAGTTGAGAGGAACTTATAATTAAAATACTGTAGTTGGCTAGCTAGTGAAACAATGGGTCAGAAAAACGGGATGAAAAACAGCTGCTCTTTCCGGAAACGGGGTAGCCCAGTGGTTCTCAACCACGTTGCTACTCACTGGTTTGCAAAATCAGATGTTGAAGGCAACATTAAAAGTTCACATCAAGGATTGCAAAGCTTCTGTCAGAAGTTTTTTTCAAAAATCCATGAAATTTTTTGTTTCAATAAAAGATTAGAGGCAAACATATTCCAAATGAAGTTAAGAAAATGCTTCAACTAGCTGTCACCACAGGCCTTTACTTTCTGCCTTGAGGAAAGCAGTGAGAAAAGACTGTACATTAATTATTCTTCTCCAAACATGAGTCAAAGTCCTGCTCAGCTGCAAGCGGAGGGAAACCCGTTGTTCACTGCCATAGCTAAGTGACTCACACAAGCTCAGGGGTCCATGATGCATCCATCAGGCAAAGAGAAGAAATGGTGGTTAACACCTGCTCTGTAATCTGGGATTTACTATATTGTTGCCTTCAAAAGAGGGTACAGTCGTATCCTGAGAGGAGAACTACGCCTGATTTTGGTGAATCTGATATTAACTCCACTTGATGGAGTGGAGACATCTCCCCAATTCTCCTGATCACTGCCGAAATCCATGGAATGGTTTACTCATTCTTTAAATTTGAATATGTTTTGGTCACAGTTCATAATCACAACTACATATATGCCATTTTATATGTATGCTTTTATTTCAAGAAATAGTTACATTGTCATTACATTTTAAAATAGCATAGTTATTTTCTGGGTTATAAAACCACACTATGCCTCAAATTATGTGGGTTCCTGATGAGATTAATTTGGCTAAGTCATTTCATTTATTTTCCTTTCCACTAGTAAATGCTTCTTTCTGCTTAAACACTTAACTTATGAAGGTGATTGAAACTATGCTATCTTTATTTCCCAGGAAAGCATTTAGGAAGGTCTAAACAATACAATAGAGAGGATGATCATTTTCTACCATAGCTCACTGTATATGCTCTTGTTCTGAGTGTGTTAAGGAACTAATGACACAACGTTAGTGAATGCATGAATTGCAGGCACTTAGTGTTCCTTCTATAGTTTTTTATCAACTGGTTTTCATGCTTAAATTACTTAACTTTCCTAATACTTAAACTACTTCTGCACACCCATTGTGCTTACCCAAAGCTCTAAAAAGAACCTCCAAATACCTCTCAAATAATATCAACTAATTGAGAATTTAAGCTTAGAAATATTTAAAAATCATTAAGAATTATCAATTCACCACTGTATCTAGAGATCCCTCACTCTGTAGTAACGCAAATGAAGAAGCAGGTACTGGGGAACTGAGAAACTGGGGCGACCGGCGCTCCGAGACCCGGCGCGCGCGGAATGATCCCGACTGCGGCCTCACGCTTGGGCACCTGCGAGCACGGCGGGATGCCACCGCGCGGTAGCCACCACGGGCACGTCGGTGTGCATCTTCTACTGAGCATAACAAATTATAATTACAGCACCTCATTTACTATCTCAGTTCCGAATTTCGGAAGTCCAGGCACAGCTCAACCAGGCTCACTACTGAGGCTCACAAGACCGAAATTTAGGTGTCAACGGGGGCGGCGGTACCACCCGAAGCCTGGAGCGCTCTCCTAACTCAGGTTGTTGGAAGAACGCAGTTTCTTGTGGCTGTACAATCGAGGTCGCACTTTTCTCATGCCGCTGACAGCCACAAGGTAGCTCTCGCCTCGAGGCTCCCTTAGGCCTCAGCCAACGGGGCCTTTTTACAACACGGGCACTTACTTCTTCAAGGCCAACGGACAGTCTCAGACCCCCTGAGAGAGCTTACCTGATCAGTCAGGCCCACCTAGCACGGTCTCCCTGCTGACACTCACATCAGCTGATTGGGGCCCTGAACTGCACCTGCAAAATCCCTTCAGCTTTGCCATGTAGCTAATAATGGCCCACATCAGGGGCAGAGCATCGGGACATACTTGGTTTGTGGTGAATGATTGCTTAAGACAGAGCACTGTGACCATGACCCCAAAACAAACGGCTGTGATACGACTTCATACTTGTCTATATGAACTTTATGTTGTATATCACTTCACAATCTACAGAGTGCTTGCACATATCCTGCATCACTTGGTTTTCATGGCTACCTGCCAGCCAGGCACGTAGGTATCAATCCGATGTTACAGGAGAAAAATCCAAGGCTCAGAGCAGCTAGGAGACTGCCCGAAGCTTACAGCAATTAGCAGGGCAGGCGGGCTTCAGTCCAGTCTTTTCATCCTATCGCCCAGGCCTCTTTTGCTAACCTGTAGTTTTCAGGCTGAGTTTGGTGAAGGGCCAAGGAGAAGTCTCGGGAATTACCGCGAGAACTGAGGCTGACGCTGAGAAGCAGGGCTCCGAGCTCACCCAGTGGTCCTACCTTTGTTCTGTATGCTGGGGTCCCGCACAGCGTCAGAAACCACCGCACTGCTCTGTGCTGCCTTGTTCACAGTAAGGAAGAATGTTCACCAAGAAAATTAGTTTGAAAATGGCTTAGATAGCTATGTTTAAAATGTCAAGAATTTATTCCAGTACAGTTTTACAAATCTGTCATTTCTTGCAGCAGCTGATGAACCTTTTATAAAGACAAGAAAAAACAAAAAGAACCATATTACATAGTTGGTTTTAAACGTACACTTAGGAGAAAAAACGACAAACTCCACCTCGTTCCCTTTTTAAGTAAGCGTAAAAAGTAGTACCTTCTTAATGTCTGGTCTCTTATTTTTCTTTTCGTGCAGACATTGACTGGCAACAGAATACATAGTTTCAATGGAAGCAGAATCAATGTCATTCATTTTCTTATCAATATAATCTTCAATTGTCTTTTCTTCATCTTCAATTTCATCTTTAATATCTAGCTTTAAAACAAATGTTAAAACTTCAAGAGGTTCAAATGAAAGTGAAAGAAATCAGAATGTATTTAATTGATCTACTTCATAATAACATGTACTCTTATTTTACTACCTATTTTTATAACCTTATTATGAACTGAAGACTTATTGAGAAACCTATTTATTTACACGCACATACATGCACACATACGCCCCTCCAAGACACTTCCAGCTACCTGCTTTTCAGTTTCTGTACTTCGGTTACTGAGTGAATCGCTCTCATGTTCCCGTCGGCATGGTCGCCGGGCTGCCAGCACCGTGGTCTGCGGGGGGTGCTCGTGACAATGCAGTTCCAGCCTCAGAACCCAGACCCCAGCCCTGCTCGGGCAAACTTCTCTACGGGCAACCGAATCGTTCAGCCAGAGGAGGAGAATGAAGACAGGGGTAGGGCCACGATGAAAATGTAACGACAGGAAGAGAGGCTAACCTAGGGTGGGCAGCGGGTGGAGTGGTGGCCCCCCAAAGGAATGGCCATCCTAATCCCCATGGCCCGTAAATACTTCACTTAGAGAAAAAATCTGCTGATTTTGAGATGAGACCATCCTGGATTTCCCAGGTGAGTCCTAATTCCACTCTCAAGTGCCTGTACAAGAACCAAAAAGAGAAGAAAACAGGCAGAGGAGACGACGTGACCATGGAGGCAGAAACCGGAGCCATGTGGGCACACGACGAGGAGAGCCGACAGTCCCCCAATGCTGGGGGAGGCAGGGAAGAGGCTCCCTCACAGCCTCTGGAGGGACAGGACCCTGACAAAGCCTTCACTTCGACCTCCCAGCTTCCAGAACCATGAGGGAATCAACTGTCATCTTAAGCCCCAGTTTGTGGTAATTTTTTGCGGCAGCCCTAGGAAATCAATACTGATGGAAACGAATATTTACGTGAGGTCGGCTATAAACTCTGCAGTTTCACCTTCCAAAAGATTAATTTTGAAAGTGTTTAGGCAATGGCAGAATCTGGTGATATAAAGGCTCTTCAAGGATCCCCTTCTTTTGGATTTGCCTGGATTAGAATCTTACTACTTTATGGTCAAATCCTGAGTAAGTGATAGTATGATTTTTCCCTCAGAATTACAAGTCTCACTGTTAGAGATGCACAAAACTGGTGCCTAAAATAGACTCTATGTTTTTCAGCATTTCATCCTTATTCAAGCCAAAGTTTTGAGGCTTTAATAATATTCTCAAGAAGAAAAAAGTCTCAAGTGAAAGGATGGAAAATGTAGGCCGTCAGACAGGTCAGCCTTGTAGGACCGGACCGGCTGCAAGATGTAAAACACGGAGTTCCTTTTTTGTTTTGTTTTTTTACTGCCTTCCTGTATTTTTAATCTACATACTTTCTCTGTAGAATCCAATCCCCACCCAAGCTTTATCTGTGCCTGTACACTAATGGCTCAAAAACTCTTTTCACTAGACCAGGCTTCTTTCCTGACCTCCAAAAACCAACGAGATGGAGAATTTTATTTCTTTAATGAAGACAAAATTTCACTATGTATCACTGTAAAAAACCAAATATGAAAATAACTTTCAGAATATCATATTCTATAAATATACTTTAGTGTGAAATATTATGTAGCATGACTATATATTATTGCACAACTATATATCCAGGAAACCATGGAAAGCTTTACAATGTAGTTTTATAAGGGACACTAGCAACAATATTATAATACATAGATACTGTACTACGGCTTTTCTTAAAATAGTATGGCACCAAGCCTTTGAACAAATATACCTTTTGACTTTCTAATCCCCATTTTAGGGAAATAATCTGGGAGGGGTGTATGTGTATGTTTTATATATATATATGTGTGTGTGTAGCCTGAATTTGTCACCCTGATTTGTCCCATTAAAACATAAATTAAAATCAAGTCAATGTAGTTACTTAATTTTAGGAAAAACATATATGATAGCTGGTATTTCTATAAATCTTTAATTTTATAAAAAGACCCTGTAAGTTCTTAAAATACGTTACACTGGGAGAAAAGGGGATGTCATAACTTTCCTATAGTTTGGACGTTCAGTCTATGTTACTGTCCATGAATGCCTAATGTGACAAATAGGTGACTGTTTTTATGGTAACTTTATAAATAAAATACTCCATAATAGAAATGGGTAAGAGAATTTTATTAGCAATTCTATTCTGATTCAAATTTGAATGGAAGACATGTTATTTTCCCTCTCTGAGCTGAAAAGCTTGTTAGTAATCACTCTAAAAGTAACAAAATAAAAATATACTGGAGAAGATCTCAGGAATCATATGGTTCTATTCAGATTTTACCCACAAAGAAACTAGAACATAGACTATATAGGTGACTTCTCCAAGCTTCACACATACTTCATGGTAGAGCTGAGATTGGAAATATCTGATGCTCTTTCCATACGCCACTATGTGATTGCCGGCAGAAAGACTTCCAATAGAGAACGACATTTCTAGATGTCAAATTTCAATATATAAAATTAGATTATATATGTAAAGAGAAAAGAAGTGGAAAGAAATGAATCTCCCATTTACCAGTAACTGAGGGTCACGGTGTTCATCCACAGCTGGGAGTCCAGTGATTATTTCCAGTAAAACCTACAAAGACCAAAAAAAACCCATTAATGTAACATTCCAGACAACATACAGAAACTGGAAGGAACATGGATCTTGATTATGAAATCCAACTGCATTTCCACACACTGCACTGCGTCTTTTAGGCATGTCAGCAGAAAGAACACAAGCTGTGGTCACTGCCTGCCCCTCTCCATCACGGACACCTGGCACCCCCACCCCCTTGGTCCCACGAGCAGAGCTTTTCTGCAGCAACTTCCTCAGTAACCAGCCCCGCTCAGCATGTGCTCTGGACGCTCTTTTTCCTGTCTTGCAGGGGATTCTTCACAACAATAATTTTCTCTGGCTTTTAGGAGAATATTCTTTTCTAAACCTCAGGTATATCCTGCAACCTTGTGCCTTAACTTCCCAGTGCTATGAAGCTAAATTTCCACATATGAAACTCAAATGAATAAATAGATGGACAGTTTCCCCAGCCACCCTGTCCACTTATCACTCCATCTGGAAAGTTACTAGGAACAGACTGGTAGATCAGAACATGCCAAAGTATATTTCCTTTAAAAGATACTTCGTTTTTAAAATACAACACTAAAGTGTATGCTGTATGACATCTATTTTATGTGCTGATTTAAGTTTCATACTAACTCATAAAGAAGTATGGCAAAAAAAGAATTTCTTGAAGTAATTTCAGAAATAAATTGAAAAGTTTTACACTCACAGAAGTTTTTATAACTTTCTCGTTTAACTAGGGGTTAATGTGAACAATTTACTGGTTTACATAGGAGAGCTAGGTAAAACAGGTGTATTCAAAATATTTTACTTCAGATCACAGTTATAGCCCAAACGATTATTGTTACTAGTTACATGAAACTTACCACACCGAAGCTGTAGATGTCAGATCTGGGGGTTATTTCTCCTCGCAGAGCTTCAGGCGCCATGTAAGCTGTTGTTCCCACGACTGTGCTGGTCATGACCGTCTGGGCAAACTTGTCAGAAGCCCGTGCAAGCCCGAAGTCAGACACTTTAGCTGTAAAGGCTTCATCTAATAAGATGTTTGCACTGAAAAAATACAAGTTTTCTTTTCAAGCAAGTCAGATGGTTCCCTAGGTGTATGAAAGCATGTACGCATGTATTTACAGAGTATGCCATTTTCTAACACACATCATAAAAGCCTGAAATTTGTGTAAATAAACCTAGGTTTCAGAATAAAGGTAAAGCGAATTGTCTTCTTTTTGCCTCTTGAGGAAAAATTTTAGGAGAATAAAAGTGACATAAAACTGTCCACCTTAGTGAGAGATATTTTCATATTTCACAAATAAAATTTATTACAGGGTAACTTCCCTCAAAGTCTCCTGACACCATTTTAATTCCTTACCTAACATTTCTCAATTCATATAAAACTATTTCCAACCAAAGTATTTCAATTATTCATTTCTTTCTTCCTTTTTTTGGTACTATCTGAAATCTTTTCAAGAGGAAAGAATATAGCTAAAAGATTTTAATTTATTCAGCATATGCATTCACTCACACACTCACACTTCCATTCAACAAAACTTTATTGAGGACTCCCTGTGTAATACAGCATTAAGGTTAAGGTCGGGGATGGACATGGAAGGAATCTTTAAATCTTGTCTGTGCTAAGAGTATATGAATAAAAATGTAAGAACTCCAGTAAGTATTCCAAACCTTTTAATATCTCTATGAATGTGGTGGTTTTCATGTAAAAAACTGATGCCATTCGCTGCATCTTGAGCAATCTTGCATCTCATGTGCCAAGAAAGTGGTGGAGTATCATCCTTGTGGAGTAAGAAACAAATCAATTAAAAACAGAGGGGGATCAAAAAACTATAGAAAACATACAACATAATATATTTCTAAGCAGCTACTAAAAAAGATATTTTGTCATCCAGAATTCAGGACAATTGTTTTAAGTTGTCAAAAAATAATCTCTAAAAAAGATCCAACTGGGGGTAGGATTCCTTATTTGACAAAACACATACATAAGAACATCTTCATAGTCTAGCCTTGACTGGCAATTTTACATTTAGATCATCTCCAAACAGGACGGCCATCCCGACTGTTTACACACCGACTATAGAATATCACGGAGCAGGAAGTGTTAGGACTAATGTGGCTAAGATCCTGTCCCAGTGGGTATTAGTATTCCGACACAGAGACAGAAAGCCAAACAATCCGATGAACACACATCTTACCAAGCAAGACAGTCTGTCTAGCAATGAGCCATTAGGCATGAAAACATACACTAAGCAGAGGTCGTCTCCGTCACTTGAGAAACCAAGGAGCTCTACTAAGTTTTCGTGTTGACACCTGCGACAAACAATTTCCACTCAGAATTACTGGACACACACAGACTCGGCTGTAGGCTGGAAGTCAGCCCACCGAGAGCCTCAACAGGAAGGGGAGCAGGCGCATAATGACGTGCTACGTGTCACTATGATATGATGTCTCTGTCTACAGTACCTTTATATAAGTTTATTATGACTTTATAATTTTCTGCAAACAATTCTTTGAGTCAGTGTGGATCGACATTAGAAGCATAACGTCTTTCTGTTTTATATTAAGAGCTCAGTAATTTAAATCATTGGAACTTCTGGCAGTTCAGTCAAGGATGAGGCTGATATTTAGCTCATTCCCCACGATGCCACAAACAAGATTTCAAGCAGCCTATCGAAACGTGCTTAACAACCCTTCCAAGCATTCTCTTAACACCTCCAAAGCACCTGTTTACAGACATCTGATCTTTAATCACATCTGATTTATACATTTCTGATCTTTAATCATATCTGGTTATTTATCACCTAATTTGAATTTCCTTATATACTTGAGAATAGTAAAACTAAAGAGAGCTTAAGCATAACAGAACTGCAGGCATCTGCGGTACAGTAGGAAAACGCTGGCCCCAGAGTTCCAAGTTCCAAGTTGAAAGCACAGCTCTGCCTCATCCTGGGCAGGAGGCCTACAGCGAATCAAGCCTCGGCGCCTCACAGTCCTCCCTGCTGGATGTGGGCAATGGTATCTGTTATACAGCATGGATGTGTGAGGCTGGAAATCCACTGAGAAAGTAAGTCTTCCACTCAAGTGCTTACTCATTTTGTTCCTTCAAAATTATCAATATTTATGGAACTTCATTATTTCAAATACAACTTTGATTTGAAATCAGGGCCCATCCTCATAAATATTCTACAAAGAGCAAATTAAAATGGTAAGCACTCTAGCAAATTGGCATATTTTTAAAATGTGCAGATAAAAATTAGATTTAAAACATTTGCTGAGTTTATACTATATTTGAGGCACTATGGTGATACACCTGCTTTATTAAATCCTCACAATAACTTAATGAAGTATGTACTATTACTATCCCATTTTATAGATGAAAAAACTAATGAACACAGTTAAGAAACTTGGCCAAGCTCATTCTGATAGTAAGTAAGGCCAGAGACTGGCACTTATTAAAAAAAAGTAGTAATATTCAATGCTGATGAGGTAGCAGTGAAGTTTGAAATTATGATACACTGTTGATAGGAGTACAAATTATCATAACTTATCTACAAAGCAGTTTGGATATATACTTGGAAAGTCTTTAAGAACTTCTTGCATTTTGAACCAGTAATTCTCCTTCTAGGACTCCATCCTGATGAAATAAGCACAGTTTGCATTCAAAGATTTATAGAGATTTAAAGAGGCTTTAAGTTGTAGTACTGAAAATGAGAAGCAAATTCGGTAGGACAATGGTTAAATAAAATAACCTCATATATGCTAGATAACTAAAATTAATGCACAATAATTTAAAGTGTTTTGGAATTGCTTTTAATGATGTGGGGAAAATCTTACATATACATCATAGAATACTAGCAACAGTTATCTCTAAGTGATACATTTAAGAGATGATTTTTATTATTTAAATAATATTTTCCTGGATTTCCCAGATCATCTACCTTGAACAAGCTGCTTTTAAGAATGGAGAGTTAGGATAGGGATGGGGAAAACCAACCCTAAGAGCAAGCGTTCTGATTTTCTTATCAGTGTACATTATTTTTACTGTGAGTGAATAAATTCCAGTTTATTATTTCTTTCTTGAGATTAAACAGCTAGAACTGGTAATTTATAGCAAAGGGTCTAATGAGTGTAAATTGGTAAATCCCATTAGGATTCATAGCAAAAGTTCAAGCTCTGGAATCAGATAGATCTGGACTTAAAACTGAGCTGTAATATTTACCGGCTATATGGCCTTTGGTAGGTTATTAAAAAGTTTCTAAATATCTGAAAAAAAAGTGAGGGGGGGCAGCTTATAATAATTGTTGTGAGGATCAAATGAGACAATGCACATAAAATGAACTGAACAGTGTCTAGATTGAATACACTCGCATGTCCATCACTGTAATTACCAGAACAAGTTTCCTGATTTGTTTCTCCTGCTCTTTCTGATGATGCCCAACAACTTAAGAACACCAGGACAAGGTCTTCTAAGGGTCCCTGCAAACAATTTCCCTGGCCTATGGGAGTTAACGGCATACCTAAGGGCCTATTACTGTATACCTTTTTTTTTTGGTATCTCTACAATTTATCTCTCATGAATTCTGGGAGTTTTTTTGGTATCTCTACAATTTATCTCTCATGAATTCTGGGAGTTTTTTTGGTATCTCTACAATTTATCTCTCATGAATTCTGAGAGAAGAAAACATAGTAATGGTTGACAGTTGACATTCCATGCAACTTTGCTATGATTTAAAATAATGACTGCTTGTAATCTGCAGGCGTATGAGTATACATAGTCATAGAATTGTAGAGCCAAAGTTCTTTGAATCCCTCTAATCTAAATCCTTCACTTTAATCTTACACATTTGAAAATATCACCAGTTCATGGCACTCTGCCTCCCTCATTCCCCGTCCTGCTCTTCTCCACAACAGCACTGCCAAATCAACTTACTTTGCCATGACTTTTATTTCTTGATCAAACTGTTGTTTCAGTTCATCAGTACTAATGTCAACCATCTGAAAAAAATAAAATAATATACAATGTAATGAGTCCAAGGCTCCTAAAGCTATAAAGAGGGTTGAAGAGTTTGTCTGGTTGATCCACTTTCTTTAAAAGACTAAGGCATTATTCTCCCTGTTTCACAGAACTGAGAACAAGAAATATTAGTGATTTGCTTAATTTTCCATGGCCTGTTAGTAGAAGGAAAAAACCTTATAAAACATGTAATAACCTTCTACACTTCACTGAATTATTGTGGAAACAAAATGAAATATGACACTTGTTTGCATAAATGTTTGGAAAAAAACATGTAGTGTACCAGAAAACAAGCAAATTTGAAGGCAAAAAGAAAAACAAAACCTGCAAAAGTATTTGCAATGTATGTGACAGAGGCGACTATCTTTATTACGTAAGGATACACTGATTGTATTGGTATTTTTGGAGTATAACAGTTACAATATAACAAATCAGTAAGTCAGTGTTGAACAGTCTAATAGAAATGGGAATAAAGGACATAGACAAGTCATTTTTAGTCTTGGTTTCTTACTGTATATTTTCTAAACTTTATTTGTAAATCAGAAAAGTAATATAAGAAAGTTAATTTTATATAATTTTCTTAGTATCTTAGCATTTTAATCTTCATTATGAAGCACTGTGTAGAACAGGGCTTCTCAACTTTATTTTGTGAATCTCCCAAACTTGTATGTGTAATTGCATGTATATATGAATAACTACATTTATAATCAGGGGCAGGGTTCATAGCTTTCAAAGACTTTTAAATACTGAGAATTACTTAGAATGATGTTTATTTAAAGAAAATATGCCCTCAAATAATATATTTCCTAAAGGTTAATTTAAGACTTATTATACAGCACATCAGGAAGCAAGTCTTCTGGAAAGATAACTTACTGCCGTGAGCTTCTTCACTGCTACGGCCCTGTGGTCCACAAGGCCTCTGTACACAACTCCAAACCCTCCTTCTCCCATTTTGTTTCCACCGACAGAAACGGGTCGTTCATCGAAGTTATTCGTGATATTCTTCAATTCATAAAATGAAAAACTGTGAAAACCTAGGTCCATAAAATAAGGAAAAAAGTGCTTCATAAAATAGAAATTGGCTATAATAACTTCAGAATTTTCTTAACGTGGATATTTCACATATATGCAATTATTTACCACTTTGGCCTAGGCATAATGGAAGAGAGGAAAAAACATTTTTAAATAAAAATTTTAAGCTTTACCTTAAGAATCCTTTTTTGGTGATCCTCCACCCAAAACTCTAGTCACTCATTTTCTTTTTAAAATGACCCTTCCAAGTCAGGTAAATATTTAACTTATTTTTTCCTTAGCTTCTGTGGCTGGTTGTATGCCCTGCCGCCCTCCTCACGGATCGCACACTAATGAAGTGAAGACGGTGCTTCACAGGCCAGGAGGAGGAAGCCCACGGAGAGCCGCGGCCAGCGCACACACACAGGACGGGTTCGTTCCAGAGCTACGATGGTTTAAGGTCGACCCACTAGTGGAAGGCGCTGCAAAGGTTACCTACGTGTATCACTAAGTTCTGAACAATTTTCTGGACTTGAGGAGTCGCAGGGCACAGAGTTTTGTTCAGGATTCTGCACAGAAGCCACCGGTGTCTGGTCTCCGCCGTAGGGAGGCATCTGCTTCTGCTGAATTGTTACAGCTTCTTCGGAAGGTAATGTAACAGTTTTGGGAACAGCAACTGCCAAACGAGACAAAATACAAGCTGTCTTTCCCCAAGAAAAAGAGTTTGTGAGAAAGTTGGACTAGCAACTCAGTGCACTGAACATCATTCCGGTTTCCACATGGGGGTCCCATATGCTGAGCGCGCACACCGGAAGCTACCTCGTCGGAGTTAGTTTTGATGAAGATGAGTAGAGACGGTAAGAAAGTGTTTTCAGAAAGGGGTCCATACACCACCTGCATCAGAGGCCCCGAGGTACTTGTCTAAAAACATAGACTTTAACCCAAGTCAAGGATCCTGAGCAGTGAGGTCTGGAATAGCCGGCAGGAAGCTGCATGCTCGCCAAGACCCAGCACCTCCCCTCGCACACTGAGGCGTGAGCGCCATGGGCACAAATGGCATCACATGGACAAAAGTAAGGTTATGAGGAAGCAGGTGCACCCCGACCCACAAGGAAATCACGGCCGCTGAGTCCCGGAGGGGTGGAAGCTAAGGGTGAAAAACGCCAGAGCTCAAAACCATAACTAATTTCCGTCCTTCTAATTCCTGCGGGCGCAGTCACCTGACGGTGACGGTGGGACCAGACTCCACCGCGAAGCCCTCACTTTCCTAGCAGTGAGTGCGCAGGGTCATATGCCTGGGGTGCTTGAAAGAATGGGAGAGGTTCTCAAGGGGAATGTTCATCCCTCTGAGAAGAAAGTGAGAGTAAGGGAAACGCCCCTGCCTCGGCCCGCGCCCTCCCGCCGACCCGCGGCGCTCTGGGCACACTCGGTTTACCTGGTAGCAAAAGACTTGCAGGGGCAAAAAACTCATTTTGGACCAAAAGATCCACGAGATCACCAACTGTGCAATTCGTGGTGCCCCAGTCAAACAGTAATTCACAAGTGGGGCTTTTTCCAGTTTGGAGTAATGCTTCAAATCTCCTTAAAAGCAAGTGACAAAGGAACAAAATCAGCATGTAAATGGTCAACCTGGAAATAGGAATCACTCCCCCACCCGCTTCACCCAGGGCATCTCCTGAAACAGGAAAGGATGGGGCAACAGAACCGGCAAGAATTACAGGGACCAGGGCGGACCGGCGGAAGGCAGACAGACGCTGAAGGTGCTGACGACGGGAGTCAGCACACGCCGGGTCCTGAGCTTTTGCTCCGTGCACCACCGGAGGCGCACGCACGAACGCACTTAGTTCTCAGACACCGTCTACCGTCCTGCTTTGCTGAGAAAGGCGGGTGCGGGGAGGCAGGCAGCCGGCCCGGGCCACACATACGGGGCGCTGCGTCCAAACTGAGCTGCAAATGCGGATCTCACTAAACGCAGGGTGAGCTCTCAACCCACTGAGCTGTATCACCTTCCAACAGGCCTTCCTAACTCTGCTAGCCATGTGGTTCTTAATAGACAGCTTTAAGAAACAGAATATGCATAAGCTTGGATATTTTATTATTATTCCTTTGATCTTAACTATTTCAGTTGAAGAAAAAAAACATTTTGGCTTTCCATTCCCATTTCTTTAAAAATTAATTTTGAGTATTTAAAAACTTAAATTGCACAGCTTTTTGGTTTTTCTCCATATTTTTTTATTTTGTAAAATTCAAACCTACAAAAAAGTTGAAAGAATAAGACCATAAACAACCATTTACCGTGCACACAGATTCGTGTGTGTGTGTGCGCGCGTGCAATGCACGTGTGTAGACCAGACGCCTTGTAGACCGTCTCACAGCCTAGTTTTGTGGAAGCGCTTTCTCATGATTGAACTCTGATCAAAGTTTTCGGTAAGAGCACTAACTAGGTGACGATGTGTTCTCACCATGCCCCCTGTGCAGGCACACAGTGGCAGTTTGTACCATGACAGGTGACACAGTTTGATTACTTGGCTGAGGTGGTGTATTTCAGATTTTTCTCTACTGAGTACCTTTCACCTTCGCAATTCGTACTTAACCTGTGGATAATCCTTTGAAATCTGAATATTCGCTCATCAGCAACCTTTCCCCCTGCCCGTTGGGCTCTCACGGAAGAGCCTGCGTGAATCAGTCACTCGGTGGTGGTTTCGAATGGGTAACTTCCTAATTCTATCAGTCTTTCAATAATTATTTGCTGCCAGTTTTCTGTAAAGAAGAGCTTTTTCTCCCCATCACCAAAGCTCAGTGATCCCCTGAAAGTGCTTAACCGTAGTATCAACAAACATCTTTAAATATTGGTTTTCAAGGTTTCAGTTTAAACTTCTGCCAAGTAATTTAACATGTTTATCCTTTATGTGAGGAAATACTTCCTAGAAGGACTAATGTAGGAACTAGGCTTTTAACCACTTTAGGTTCTTTACCAGGTTAATGCTGAGAATCACATTTCATTTTCTCTTCCTTCCAAATACAGACTTTGGCATAGTTTTGAGCTGACGTAACTGGCAAAAATAAAATCTGTACTTTTACAATAAATCAAGCAGAGACAAATAGGGAGAGAATGGAAATGATCTGAAGATGGTGTTGAAAAATCCTGGCTAAGAACTAAGAATTCTGTTCACAGATGTACACATTTATGAGCAACTTAAAATGTCAACTTGAAGAATTCCCAACATACAGTGTTCAAGTGAATTAGAGATTCACACACTTAGATGTTTAGGCTCCAGAATTTTACTAGGGCTTCTTATAGCACCATTATGTCACTTCAGCCTGGAAATGACGTGTGTGCGACAGACTGAATGGTCCTCGGCTGGCCAAACAGAGAACAAGAGTAGGACTCTTGCTACTGACAGAAGAACTTATTTGCAAGATTACAGTACTGTCCTAGCTGATATATTGGAGAACACAGCAAATAATGGCAAAAAAAAAAAAAAGGACATTATTACCATTCTCTCTCCTGCAGATTTACTTTCTTAATGGTAACTTTAGACAGTATTTATACCTATGAATCATTCTAGATTTTGATGTAAGAACCGAAAAAGGATTCTGTAGGTTACCTTATGTGAAACTGATTGTATCTGTCATCCCCAGATGGCTTTTTAATGGCTACCGCCAGCTTTCTCCACCCTTCTTGAGGGTCCAAGAAATCCGACAGCTTCCTAATTAGCCCAAGACTGAGACAGCGCACATACGTCGACGGTGTTATTGGTTTGCTCATCTTCTATTCCTACAATAAGGAAAATTCTCATTAAAATTTTACAGAAGTGTTAGTAACGACATCAGTAATGTATATCACACTTTGCTGTAACGAATGGAAAGTTCACAGGTGATTACACCGCAATAAAGGAACACTCCCAAGTCAACTAGTTGACATCCGAAGAGGAAATTAAAATCGTGGTTACTTTTGTCTAATTGTCCTCTTGCCTCACTTTCTTTCTCCCCCTATAAATAGCAATAAAAAAATTGAAGTATTTTTATTTTCTGACAATGACATTTTCTGAGTGAAATTTACCCAAAGGAACAAAAAGTTCACTTTTTCAGAAAAATTCCTGTGGACATATTCAGGAATTGAATCTATTAATAAGAGATTTGTTTTTCAATTGAGTTTTTTCTCAATCAGTATTTGTTATTAAACATTTATGTGACATTCCTTGGTGGAAGTAAAAAATAAAGTCTTGAAATAATCTGTATGGCTTTGAAAGATATGGTCTATCCACAAACTTTTCACAGAACATACCCTTGATTCCTTCACACATTTTTAGTTCATCAGACTCGCCCGATCTCAGTTCACTTCCAACTAGCCAAACCCTATGGCTTACCACTTTATGTTCTACAAAACCTGTAAACCCTCAGGTCCCTTTTTCTTCTGCTGTTCACCCTGGATACCTGCAGGCAGGGCTAAATATCACAATTTTACTTATACAACAGTGCTGCTGAATACAGCTGCAGAGAACGAGGTAATGGAGCAGACGGGTGTGAATACAAGCTTTGGGGACTTCCACTAGGCCCTGAATACAGCTGCTAATCCTTTTACTTGACTGCTCACCACCCTTAGCACCAGCATCACACCTTCACCTCTCCACATGGTTTTGATTCCCATGTCCCTCATTCTCAGCAGGTGGTGACCTTTCTAATTTACCAAGACAGACTCAGCTATTTTGTCCATTATAATCCTGCTCCCCTATGTTTTTATTTTAAAAATGCAATTTAATTTTTGGAGTCAACAGTATAGTCAAGTGGTACAAAACTCAGAAGCTAGAAGATAATAAGCAGTCTCCCCGCATCCTAAGCCTCTATACTAGGGCTCTCTTCTCTTCAGCCTTCTTTTACTACCCTATCTCAGCAGGTCTATCTGCTCTCAGCCTAATCATCTTTCATTACTGCACAATGAACTGGTTGGTAGTCATGTATTTGTTTAGCTGTTTACTGTCTCCTCCATTAGACTGTAAGCTCCATGAATTCAGAGGATATGGTAATTTTATTCATAAATGCGTTAACTAGTGACCAGCACATTGTAGGTTTCAACGTTGAGTGTTAAGAATCAATGTTTTGCCCAGTTCCATGCTAGGTGATGTACATATCCCGCTCAATTCTCAGTGATTATGGCAGTTTTACCATCTCCGCTTCACAAAGGTAGTGTATGAGCTGGAACCTGAGCCCATTGACTCCGACTCAAGCCACATGTGCCTCCTTCTGTGACTCAATGCATTCATTGCTCATGTCATTCTTTCTACAAAGACATTTCCTTTCACTCATTCATACATTCAGAAAATGTGTGTCAGGCTTTGTACTAAGTGATGGGAACTACAGTGAATGAAAACCTTAGTTTTCAATCTTCTCAGTCTAGCAGGGAATGCAAACAACTACAATGAGCAATAGATGTTATACTAGGCATGTGCAGAATGTTACAGGACAGTAAAGTGTTCAGTTCTGGTCACGTTAAATGTGAAATACCTACCTCCCTACCTCTGGCATCGGAGGGAGTTGGCACTAAGGAGCTAGGTATGTGATCTGGAGCTTAGGCGAAAAGTTTAGGTTAAGAATGCTTGCTATGTAAACATTCTCATATATTCATCTAAGAATACTTGGTTGAAGCAACAAATCTGAAGTTGCCTACTAGGAATATATAGATTACAAAGGAATGAAGAGAAAGAAGAAATTTTAAAAAGTATTGGCAAGTCCTGGAGGTAAGGCGAAAACTAGGACAACAGTATACCAGGTTTCTAGAATGGGGGATAGGTTGGTATGAAGTTCCAGAAAGGTCAAATACACACGGATGGGTGTATTAGATTTGGAAACCAGAAGGCTGCTTGGTGTCTTAAGAACAGTTTGGGGAGCAGCAAGGGAATGGTAGAAATGCATTTTTCAAGAAATTTGGCTATGAAGCAGGAGAGAGAGAAAAGGCAGGAGTTCTCAAACTTTATACTCTTAAAAATTATCGTGGACTCTTAAGATCTTTTGTTTATGTTAGTTATGTCTGCCAATTATATCTACCATATTAGGAACTGACACTGAGAAATTTTAAAATTATTAATTCCTTTAAAAATAGTAAGTGTATGCCATGTTAGCATACCTATTTTGATAAAAAACAAGTTTATTCCACCCCCCACCCCCCAAAATAGATGAGTGACACCGTTTGGTATTTTGAAAGTCTCTTTAATGTTCGACATAATAGAAGACAGCTGGATTCACACAGACATATAGTTGAAAAGGGAAGGTATTCAATAGCCTTTTCGCAAAGTAGTAGGTATTTTTGTTTGATATGTAGTAAAACTTCAAGAGGTAACTTCCTAAAAGGTAGCTGCACTGTGGAGGCCAAAATATCAATGAACTTCACATTAGAATCCATTGCACTAGGAATTAATCTTTTACCCATATGTGATTCTGACCTTACGAACCTCTTGAAAGAGACTCAGGGATGCCAACTACACCCTGAGAACTGCTGGTTTATGGCTTGTTTTTAGGTCTTAAGCTTGGTTGAAGAAATAAAAGGGAGAGTAAATACAGTACAAGTGAAGGAGTCAGCCTTGATAGGAGGAAACCTCTTCTTTTGAATCTAGAAAGAAGGAAGAAGTTAGGAACAGATATATTTCAGGGGGAAGGGGCAATTCCCACATGATGTTATTTCCTGAGAAGCCAGAAACGAGGTAACCTATGGCCAGGTAAAAGAACTGCCTAAGTACCATGAGGACCACCTGGTAAGTGCTTACTATTACTTCAAACAACACAAAAGGTCTGGCTGGCTTTCCCTGAGAGCCATCTCCTTGCTTCAAACTGTCACCTGGTCATTCTTCTACGGTAACAATTACACTGTATTGTTATGTGTCTGCCTTCTCCCCTAGACAGGAGCTTTCCTGGGTAGGACCCAACCAAATTCAACGCTAGCAGCTATTCAAAACACCTGTGTAGAATGAGAGACAGGGTGATTTTTAAAATTAAAAAATCTTATCTGTCTAGCTTTTGAATTTGCTCCATTCACATTATTTTTCCCTTATTTGCCACTGTAAGAAATGTGACTGACAAAGCTAGTAATAGAACTGCCTAGTAATTCTAAAAGCCAAAGCTGAAATACAGGGAACTGAGAATAAAAACAGCGATTTAACACTAGGGACAAATGCTGGAGCTCTCCTGCACACAAACTTCTCACGGATGGCATACGGATACCAAGAAAAGGCAGGCCTCTGACAACTGCCTCATACACATATACTTACACACCTGCCTGCAAGTTCCAAATCTCAGAACTTAGAATTTATTTTCAACATACACATTCATACATCACTCCCAACACATACTTGGAAGAACATACACCAAAACACTAACAGTGATTATGTCTTGATGGTGATTATTTTGGTGGTTTTGTTTTCATTTGCCTTCAGCATTTTCAATCATGAAAATAAGTTACTCATGCAGAAAAATTAAAATGCTGTCACCTCTTGAGCAAAGTGCTCAAGCTTTTATTTCAATGCACTTAGGAGTAATACAAGCAGGACAGCATATATTGCTTACAAACATCTCCATGACAAAGTCCTCATTCCATTAATACTCACGGCAATGAAAAAAAAATTCATACTTTCAAATATCGTAACTCAGATAAGAATACAAGGTCAGATGATAACTGAGAAACAGAGTAAAACCAGTGCCTGCTTGTGGAACCCAGTGCCTTCCTACTTACATGCACATTGGCCTAAAGTAAGACTTAAAAAATTCCTGCCAAATGAATGAACGTTTTAAGTCTGTGGTTCATAAGCACTCTGATCAGGGGAAGCGTGTAGAGGGGTGGAAGGAAGATGGACTTTGAGGTTGCAGGTGCCTGGGCTCTGACACAGCTCTTCTGCAAACCACCTGTGACCAGGTTCAATAACTCACTTTCTCTGGACCTGGGCTTCTTCACCTGAAAGACAGAGATAGTAATACCTAACAGTTGCTGTAAAGACTTAAAATCAGCACATGCACACGACTACTGTCAATAATCGGTTATCTAAAAAAAAAAAGTGTAGTGATGATTACAACGCAGAAGTTGTTCTCATATTACATTTAAAAAAAGAAATGTGCAATTTCTTTTTAAGCTCAGTTTTGAGAGTAGTGATGAGGGGCTAATAAAAGTAGAAATAAGAAGTCTGAGAATACAGCAAAGCTTTTCAGATAGTGGCAGTCTTATTTGATCAAGCATAGTGTTTAATATATTTATAACCTTCCTAAAGTACATTATTCACTCCCTGCTTTCTTCAGCAAAATATGCTGGATAACCATTAATCTTTATTTTTGGATAGCTACACACCATCTTTAGTAACAGGAGCTGGTCATACCTTCTGGATCTATTAAACCACAGCGCTGCCCTTCTCAAACTGGGTACGTGGTATGCCATAAATTAAACTCAACACATCAATTTCAAACACGGACTTAATAAGCAATTTAAAACGTTTAGGATACATTAAAAAACATGATGACATTCATTCGTCAACTATTCACTGTGTCTACTTTGCGTTGGATACTGAGCCAGCTCTCTGGAGATCAAGCATTTGGGAAATAAAAAATAGCTGGACTTACGGGGCTTACATTTTATATATAAACAAACTCTACACTAGGTTAGACGGTGCCAAATGGAATGGAAAAAGAGAAAGGGTTTCACATTCCGGTCGCCAGAGTGGCCTCAAGGAGAAGAGCCCCCCGACTGGAGGCCCGAGGGGAGAGAACGCCACCCCCTCCACCCGCGGGCAGAGCTCCTGGGCGGCGGGAACAGCAAGGGCTAAGCCCGCTGGGCCGGACCTGCCTGGCCCCGGGCGCCCCGCTTCCGGGCGGAGGCGCGTCCCTGCCGCGCCCGAGCTCTCGGCCCTCCCGGCCCCGGGGTTCGGCTCCCGCCCAGCCTCCGACCTCCCGGTTCTCAGGGCGGCCCCTCCCTGGGGTCCCGGCGCCCCCCGCGCCCTGGAACAGGCGCTGCCCGCCGCTCTCCTCACTCCGGGGTTAAGGGGCGACTTGCCCCCAGCGCGGCCCCCCAACAGCCCCGGGCGGGAGGCCAGAGGAGCCGCTGCAGAGCGGGCGGGGCCTCCTTACCTGCCGAGTGGCGGGCGCCGGGCGACGGCAGAGGAAGCAGGGCCGGGACCCGACGGAGGAGGCGGACACACCCGGCCCGTTCCCGCCCCTTCCGCCCGCGGCCCCGCTACCCCCGCGGAGAAGGCCCGGGTCTCGCGGGAGGCGGTGCTTCCGCGGGAACATTGCCTCTTAAGTGCGCCTCGGGGAGGCCGCGCTGGCCGGGGGCCGCGCATGCGCACAGCGCCGGGCCGAGGGCCGCCTCCTGCCGTGAGGTACCCCGGGGCGGGGGTGAGGGACGACGCGGGCCGGCTCCGCGCTTTGGGGCGGGGATGGGGGGGGCGAGCAGCGAGCGGGGACGCCGGCCCGGGGGCCCCGGGGACGGGCCGGACCGCAGGCAGGCGTGCGGGGAGGTCCCGGGCGGGGTCGCCGCCGTGCTGCCTTGCTTTCTGCGCCCGGGACGCCGCGCCTCCTGCTCCCGGTCTCGCTGCTCCTCGGCTGACTCTCCTGCGAGGTGCCCGGTGGTGGTTCCCCGCCGCCGCCTCCTCCTCCTCCTCCCCGGGGTCTTACCCCACGAGCCTAGGATGCCCTCACCGCCTCCTCTTGGCGGGGAGGGAGGAGGCGGCGGCCGTGCCCCTGGGCACATGGCCTCCAGGCCCTCAGCAGGTGCGCCGCGCTCGGGGCCGCCCGCGTGCTCGATGTCCCCTCGGGTCACGACGTCCCCCTGCTCACACGCCTCCAGTGGCGGCGGCTGACCGCCCCGTGCCGCCTGGGCCCCGGCGGGCCGTCGGTGCCTCACGTTGTTGGCCCCAATCCCGTTGTGGTTCCAGACCCCTCCTAGGAAACTTCCTGTGCTGCTCTGTTCGGGGCTGTTCGGTTTTCTCTGACGTTGCATGTTTTGTTTGCACATGACTTCCAGTAGGTCTCCGCCAAACTTCTCTCTCTTGCACCGTTTTGAGGACTTGGATGACCACTCTGCTTTATGCCTTATTGATGATCGTGAGCAAATGTGATCTTTCTTCTTCACTCTCACTGCTGTTATTCTGTACTTGTTTCCTTTTTTCGACAATCAGTATTGAATGCGGGCCTGCCACGTGCTTGACACTTTTAAATCAGGGAATAAGGCAGACGAGGTTCCTGCTCACCGGGAGCTGACGTTCTAGTGAGGGGAGATACACAATAAATAGCGAAGAAAATTGTTGGATAGAAATACTATGCAGAAAAATTAATAACCGGAGGTACTGGGTAATAGGAAACGTGTACGAGATACGTTCGGACAGTAGATAAAGAGTCCCGAATCTTAGAAGTCTTTGGAAGCCAGGGTACGTGCTTTGGATTTTGTGGAATTAGTTGGAATTTCAGGCTTCAGGGATGGGATTTAGACAAATCACTGTAAACAGTTCTATGTTCTAGTCTTTTCTTTGTGGGCCTACAAACAGTATTTTTATACTAAACTTCTAACTGATCCATTTTAATCCTGGACAGTAGAGGGAAGCCTGGACTGGGTGAAGCATCAAGTTGCAAATCACCAGTTATACCAGAAAAAGTTTCCCTGTTAATTGGTCTTGGTATAAGAGAGTCAAAATACACGATATATATGGAAATAAATGTATTACTAATATCTTTTAAGGGGACTCGGGATTGAAAGGGAGAAAGAATTATCTTGCAAAGCTATTTAGTTTTTGTTATCTACAGCTTTTCTTCCTGGTAACTGTGTTTCTTTTGTAGGCATCTGTTACTTAAGAATGGAAGAGGACACAGATTTTAGACTCAGGTCTAGTTCTTTGTGTTTCATTACTGATCATGTTGGATTTCATGGCACTATAAAAAGTTCCCCCTGTGACTTTGTTGTAATTGAGATTGATGAACAGGGACAGTTAGTTAATAAGGCCACTGATGAAACTGTTTGCATGATTAGGAAAGCAGTACCTGAGCCAGATAATTTCACAAACACCAAAAAAACAAAACTAGATCTTCAAAATCTGCCCTTTGAAGAGGGAAGCAAACAGGAGGTCGATACTTTGGCTGTGTGCTCCAACGAGGACCAAAATCGTCAGCCTGGTTTGGAAAAGGAAGATACCATCAGTGATGGAACTTCCAAAGGTGAAGAAGGAAAAGCTGATGTGTTAGGCTCTTTGTTAGCAGAAAAAACTAATGATTTGCTGAATCAGTTCGCCTGTGATACAAAAGAGAAGTGGAATTCTAAAACTGAGGTAATCGGACCATCACCTGAATTCTCATTAGGCAGAATTCTTGACAAAAACCAGAGAGCTATTTTGCATAGTGCTGTTAGGCAGAAATTTCCTTTCTTAATGACTGTAGGAAAGAGCAATGAAATTGTTGTAAAACCAAATCTTGAGTATAAAGAACTCTGTCACTTGGTATCTGAAGAAGAAGCATTCGACTTTTTTAGATATTTGGATGCCAAGAAAGAAAAGTCCACATTTACCTTTAAACCTGATACAAACAAAGAGCACAGAAAAGCTGTCCACCATTTTGTCAACAAAAAGTTTGGAAATTTTGTGGAAACCAAGTCTTTTCCTGTCCAGAATTGCAATGCGGATAATCCAAGTATGATTACAGTAAGATTTCGGGAAAAAGTACACAAGCACAGGAAAAGGTCTCTTCCAGAGTTCCAGGAAAGAAAAGCCATATACACAGGTAATTTAATAAAGTATTATCATTTTCTTGGATAAATTTAGTTAAATTGTGGGAAAGCTGAGTAAGTTCAAAGGGATTAAATAAACTTGTCCAGAAGGATACTGGAATAACATGGGTCTGTCTTTTTAATGGGTGATAAAACCTTTCAAATGACAATAAGTGTAAAAATTATCCTTCTTCATGTTTATAGTTAACATATTCAACACACTAAAGTTGAAGCAGGTATTTTGTGTTCAGTGATTTTGTTAGAAGTAACTCTTGATTTCATACTTTGAAACTTATTTTAATTAAAATGAAGTATTTGGAGTTCAGTAGAATGTGTTTGCCATGCTGGGGAAAGGGAAGAGAATTCCAGGTAATCCTAACAATCGAACTTCCAGCTAGGGAACTTGAAAGCTTATGGGGAGCGGCCTTCTTCGGCTCTGTCAGTCTTTCCGAGAAGAGGTTCTCAAACTTTAGCATGAATTACAGTCACCCACAGGGCTTGCTGAAACAGATTTCTGAGCCCTACTCAGAGTTTCTGATTGAGAAGGTTTGGGGCAGGACTTAACACGAATTCCCAGGTGATGCTTTTTCTACTGGTCTGGGGTCCACATTGTGAATCAGTTTTATGGGATATATTCAGTGCCTAGGATGGGATGGAACTGATCACGTCTCAGTCTGCAAGTTCAGACGGCCAGGTTTCATTGGCTTAAATCCTACATGAAGGATGGGAAGTGTTTCATATGGTCATGTTTTATAAATTTATACAACAAAGCATTTAAGATCAAAGCAACCAAATTTTCACAGATATATATAGCACAGAAACAGGACTGTACTATGTAGGGACTCTGCTGTAAATGAAAACAGATAGGACCTTGGAGCTACGTCGGTTTTATTTTACATTATAACCTTAGTTCCTAAAAAGATTTATGAACTTTTTAATATCTTTAAGAATTAGTGTTCACAAATGTAAAAATGGACAGAATACCATGGGCACATTACTTAACAATTCATTATTTTTGGTTGTACTTTAAAAATAGGGTAGTAGTAAAGCTTAATTCACAGTGATAGTCTAAGGATTGGATGACATAATTAACGAAAATATTTACTATGTAAAAGTTATTCAGATGTTGGCATCTTCTCACCTGGAAATTTCTCTCTGGTTGTGTGACTTTCCTTTTCCGCGAGAAGGCTGTTTGTGTAGGCTTGACACATGAGGTATGCAATTAATGTTATCAGATAATTCTATTTTGAAGGAAAAACGAGCTTTACATATAGGGGGGATAATCGTTGATAAGCGATTTAAACAGCAATAGATTTCATACTACTTAAATTCTAATAGTATTAATTTGAGTTAATGAACCAAAAAATTGTGAAAACTTTTTATCTATTAGTTAAAATTAGTTTTCCAAAAACTGAATGTTTGGAGGGGTGTGTTAAAGGGAGGAGTTGGTGATTCACTAGAGGACAGTCGGAAGAGGCTAGAATTCCTTCAAGTCCAAGAACTAAGAAAAAGACAAAATTAAATTTTGTCTGTCCCGGATTTTGCTTAAGCCAATTTTTTTTAGAACAAAAGTATCTCATAAAAAAACCAAAACAAAAAACTTCTTAATCAGTAGGCCTGTCTAAAAAATAGAACTCTTAAAAAATTCTTTTCCTTTTAATTGTTGTAAAATATACGTAACTAGGGTTTACCATTTTAGCCACTTTTAAGAATACAGCTCATCAGCATTAAGTACGTTCACATTATTGTACAAACATCACCGTCATCCATCTCCAGAACTTCTTCGTCTTCCCCAAATGAACCTGTGTCCCCATTAAACACTGACTCCCCTTCTACCCTCCCTGCAGCCAGCAGTGGCCACCATTCTGCTTCTCATGTCTGTGAATCTGAGACTCGGGGGTCCTCATGGAAATGGGATCACACAGTGTTCGCCCTTGTGATTGGCTTACTCCATTGAGCTTTAGGTCGTCAGGATTCACCCATTTTGTACATGTGTTGGCATTTCCTTCCTCTTCAAGCCTGAGCAATACTCTGTTGGATGTAGGTACCACATTTTGTTTCTCTATTCATCTGCCAACGGACACCCTTTGTTTCCATATTTTGTCTATTGTGAATAATGCTGCTATGACATGGCTGTAAACATATCTGTTCAAGTGCCTGTTTTCAGTTCTTTTGGGTATATTCCCAGAAGTGGAATTGCTGGGTTACATGGTGATTCTGTGTTTAGTTTTTTGAGGCAGTGCTGCACTGTTTTTTTAAAAGTTCTATAAGTTTATCTAGGATGCTTTTTTGAAGGAATTATATGAAAGATTTGAACATCCAATGAAATTTTCATTTTAGGTATTGCATTTCCCAACTTTAGAAGTTTCATTTGGTTCTTTCTTAGGTCTTCAATTTCTTACTATAATCATGTTTTCCTATAATCTCTGAGCCTGTTTTTAATAGGTGCATAAAAATATTTGCTAATGCCTTGCTATTAGTTCTCAATCTGTTTCTATTGACTGACTTTATTTGGGTTATGGGTCATATTTTCCTGCTTCTTTGCCTGTCTAGTAATTTTTTTAAGTCAAATATTTTGTTAGTGTTTGGATTTTATTGTCTTAAAGAGCATTGCACTTTGCTTTACCAGGTAGGAAGTAATTTGCAGATCCATTTGAGGTCTAAGGTAGGCTTTACTCTAGAGCTGTCATATAGCTGTACAGTTGTAGCGTGACCCTCTGTGGTTCCTACTGAGTGTCCTTGCTTTTTAATTATGTCTGTCCTCCGTGGCTGCCCCCCTGCCTTGTGTGATCTCTGACAGGTTGCAAATGTCTGGTATTTCGTTGTCCAGCCTCTTGGAGTGTGGCCCCCAGTGATCCTTAACTGCTGATATTCATGCCCTTACGTACTTTCCAGCTACACTGAACCAGGGCCAGGCTGTCTTACTCAGAGAATATGGCAGAAGTGACAGTGCGTGGCTTCTGAGGCTAGGTCATAAGAGGCAGTTCATATCACTCACTCTGTCAGAAGCAAGCCTCTGCCTTGAAAACAATCAGGAAGCCCTGTGGAGAGAGACTGAGGCTCCCCACCTCACCACTGATGAGAGTGGGCCACCCTGAAAGTGGGTCCTCGAGCTTCGGCTGATGGTCAACTACAGCCTCATGGTGGAACTCAAGCCAGAACTGTCCCACTGCAGAAATCCTGGTCCACAGAAACTGTGGGATAGACGTCAGTCTTCTCAGGCTGCTGCACACCAGGTGACTCTGACAACGGAAACTAATTCACTCACCACTGTGGAGACTGGATCCCGCTGCAAGGAGCCCGCAGGTGTGGTGTGTGGTGAGGACTCTGCTCGGCTAGCGCACAGCTGCCTCCGTGCTGTGAGCCCACACGTGCAGCATGCCGAGGCCGAGGAGGCTCTCTGGTGTCTCCTCTTATGAGGGCACGAATCCCATCACATCATTGCTCTACCCCATGACCTCATTTAATTCTGATTACGTCCTTAGAGGCCGCGTCTCCAAATACAGCCACACTGGCTTAGTGCTTTGATGTACGAGTTGGCGAGGAGGGGTAGTAACTACAGAGTTCAGTCCGTAACAATTGGTGAGTGAATGATTACTGTTGCTTTGTGTTCCTAAGAGTTGGATGATTTATTGGGTCACATTTGATAAGTAATAGTTTGGACCCAGAAATGGGTTGCCTCTCTAATGAAAGTTTAACACCTGTGGGAACAGTATCTTTGGGATTTGCTGGCCAGCATAAATTTGAAGGCATCTAAGGCAGCTGTCAGGAGAGTTCAAAGGAAAGGACTACTATATTTTTTCACATTATTCCTAATTAGTTCTAAACTTTTTGGTTCTTGGACACCTGAAAGGGTATAGCTCTTTTAAATTATGTGTGGACCCCAAACAGCTTTTGTTTATGTGATTATTATCTATTAATAAATTTTAAAATATAAAGTCATTTAGAATGATAAATCTATTGTTACTTACATGATAATATTTTAAGTGAAAGCCCACTTTTTCAACTAAAAACTAGTGAAAGGAGTAACATTGTTTTATAGTTCTGCAAGTATTTCTAGTATCTGACTTCATAGAAGAAAGCTGGATCCTCGTATCTGCCCCTGCCTTCAATTGTTGTCATTTCCTGTTTTGATTGAAGCAGGTGAACAGAATTGAGCCTCGCATGTTTATGGAGTTAGAAAAATGAGAACATTATAGACCCCCTAAAACGGTAGGATCCATACATCTTACAGATACTAAAATATTTGATATTTTGATCTTACCGCTCTTGTCGTCTGCCATACTTCTGTCCATTCCTCAAGCCCCAGCGACAAGACGTCCTACCAGTCTTTTCTAAGACTGAAGTCTCCCAAAGCGGGAATCCTTTGTTTTATTGACCTTCATAGCCTCAGTCTTGCACATGTGCCGAATCATTTTATTTAAACTCTCTAATGAATCCTGTCGGACAGTAGCTGAAATATTTTGAGGTTATGATTTTTTTACATTTTAAGTGTGGGCTTTTTATTTCATTTTCTTTGAAACAACCGACAGAAACAGCTGCCTTGGAACAAGAGGCTTATAATCAAATCCATCTGGTCAAGATACCTGAAAGTATAAAGAACAAGTTGTGATTTAGTACACAAAAATAACTTAACGATTCTCTTCTTCCTTCTACTTCAGTCCTTGAATAATAGTATCATTTGTATCATAGTACATTTATCACTGCTGTAGTAGAAAACTTGGAGAATTCTAGGATGCTGTATGATAGTACAAAAAATAATGACCATAGTAGTAAGAATATTTGGAAAATAATGGACAGCACTTAAATATTCTTCAGGAACATGGTTGGTTGTTTACACTTTAAAAATTCTCAAACATGTAAGTAAAAATACAAACATTTTTCCTTGTAAAAATGAAAACATTGAAAATATACAGCATTGCATTGTAGATTTTTAACTTTCACATGATACACATTACATATATTTTTGAAACTTGCCTTCATGCTTTTAGAGATTATTTGTATAGAGATATAACGAACGTGTAGATCTTCCCCATTCTTTTAAACAAACACATGATACTCTATAAAGTGTGGATGTAAGTTACCAGCTCTTGTTCAGCTGTTTCATACATTCATAGGCAGGTCTTTACATTTCACACCTTCTACTTCCTGAGTCATGTTTATGATTAATGTTCATTTTTCTTCAGAGGCCCTTGAGGCTGCTGATGACAATTACAACAGTTGAACAAAACCTAAACTCTTCTGCAGGAAACCCACATTTGCTTTTTGTGATCTGAGGAGAGAGGGCAGTGCTCGGAGATATCATGAATGGAAACGTGGTGCACTGGGGTGGTGGCATTTTGTGCTGTCCATGCTGTCGGGCAGATAGGCCCACATACTGGGGGGGCTTCCGTGGTAGTTACTGGGCTTGTTCCCTCTCCCCACTGCCTGTCTCACTCCAGCTCTCTCGTCTGTA
Organism: Manis pentadactyla; assembly: GCF_030020395.1. NCBI lineage: Eukaryota > Metazoa > Chordata > Mammalia > Pholidota > Manidae > Manis > Manis pentadactyla. Next base: position 89,404,734 of record NC_080032.1, on the reverse strand, counting down.
GATGTTTTAAGCACTTAGCACAACAAAGCACTATTTTATTACTGGTTTGCTGGCCTGGAACTCCTAGTCTGCAGAGGTGGACAGAGAAGTTACGTGTAAAACATGGTGTTGTGTCATGATATAGATACTGACAATGTGTGAGACATGCAAAATGAAGTAACAACTCCTTGTGTTCATTTAGTCATTCAACAAATGCTTGAGCATTTATGTGTTAGAATATAATGGTCGACAAAACAAACGTGGTCCCTGCTATGGGAGAGTTCAGTCTTGGGGACGTGGAAGGAACTTGAGGGAGAACTGCTCTGTTGGATCACGAAGAATCAATAGAAATACTGCAATAAAATGGGTGGAACACGTATTTTAGACTGGGCGGAGCGGGGACTCACGTGCAAGAGTACGAGGCTGTGGAAGGCTGTCGTCCATCCAAGGACTGTGAGGTGTTCTCTGTCAAGATCATACAGGCTCTGGGAGTGCAAGTGGTACATTTGGAGGCTGAGAAGGAAGACAGGCCGGATATGAATGGCAAATTAAGGAATGTAGATTTTTTTTCCTGTGAGCCTTCAATGAGCCAGTTAGCATTCAAACAGTGACAGCCGAAATCTAAGACACTGATTTTGTATTTTGATACAAAGATACTATTTATGTAAGTTAATTATTTAATTCATTATATTAGTCTGTTAGTCTGCTAAGAATGTAGTTGATTTATGGTGGCCAATTTTTTTATAATCTGGGATTTTTGTTTGTTTTCAGCCTTCACCTTACGAAAAGAAAATCTGGAAATGTTTGAAGCAGTTGGTGTTTTAGCCATCAAACTTGGTGTGATTCCTTCAGACTTTAGTTATGCAGGACTTAAAGACAAGAAAGCCATCACCTATCAATCAATGGTTGTTAGAAAAGTGACTCCAGAGAGGTACTGAAGCATTACTTTACAAGACAGAACTTTATTTTCTTATTGCAACAAATAAATAGATGTCAGATTAAAAGCTCATCTTAACATCACTGTCAGCAGTAATTAATTTATTTCAGGCTTCCTGAGCAGCCCATTCTGCCTTAGTCATATGTATATCTTCTGAATAGAGTTACATCTTAAATTTACATTGAAAATACAGGTAGTTTTAGAGTAGAAGCTTTGAGAAGCAGCAGATTTTAAATGAACTAAATTGTTTCTGAACATCCTGTACTGTGTTCAAACATGCATTTGTATTCAGGACAGTGTACTTAAAATATGTATTTTTTTCTAATTACTGTAATTTTCGTTACTCTTACATTTACATTTAAAATAAATCCTTGTTAAATAAAATGTAAAGTACTCAAATTTCATCTCCCTTCAGCTTAATCAAATTTAAAAATATTTTTGTAATTATAAAATATTCATTGTAGATTTAGAAAATACAAAGAAATATAAAAAGAAAATTAAGCCACTAGTAATTCACTCTGAAGAAATAATCACAATAGTATTTTGATCTATTTCCTTCCAGACTATGCCATATACACATCACACAGACATCTTAATATATATGAAAAGTATACTATATATAATTTATATTTTCTTAGAAAAATAAAATGTATGTCATGAAATACTTTAAAATCAGGTCCCTTATATAGACTAATTTATTTAACATTCTCCTAGTTTTGGACATAGAAATTCATTCCAGTTTTTCACTGTAAATAATACTATGATTAATATGGTATTTTTTAATCTGTGCCTTGTGGATGAGATAAACTTCAAGAAGTTGAATCATAGGGCCAAAGTTCAGCCTACTTTGATGTAATATTGATATATTAATCCTTAGTCATCAGCTGTTTAAATATCCACTATTTTTAGGTAGGTGCTTCTAAGCACTTTTAAGCTTTTATATGAGGGCCAAAAATGTACATGATTTTGCCTTTGTGTTTAAGAAATGCAGTATAAGAGAGGACTTCATATGTTAGAAGGTATTTAGATGTTACAAGAAGTTTTTAACTACTAAAGACAAAAATATTAGTTCCTAGGAGGAGAAATTACTTTGATTTGACTTATAGGTAGGTGATTTTAATTACCCTTCAAGTTACAGTAAGATTTTAGCAGATTAAAAAAATCTGAAGATGTATTTGGAAGGGCAGAAAGCCACAGAAAATACAAGTGTGAAGAAAAATTTACGTTCTTACAGGATCTTCAAAGTTATGCTGAGCTAATGGAAATCTATTCTTTAGATACTGTAGAAGCAATGAAACTTTGAGTGAGGAAGCAGTCAGAGTAGAACTATAGGAAAATCTCTGCGCTAGTGGTTTTTCTTAATGTTGGGGGAAGAGAGGCAGAAGCAGAAAAGGGCAAAGTCTACAGACACTTAAGGTGTCCTATCCCGTCAACCAAGGAGAAGTCAGAAGGCCTACACAGAGCGAGCGACAGCGCCCGGAGTGTGTGTTTCAGTTCTTGAAGTAACTCTGTTAATGCAATCCCATAGTAGTAGGTTTTGTTGCAGATTTGATGAAATAGCATTAACTTTTGAATTCCAAAAAGAATTTGTTTCGGTGTTCTCATGTAGGTGGTTGCCTGGCAACCGTCATTCATTTAAACTTCCTATTAACTTTTAAATGTAAGAATTAACTGAGTTGATGTGATTTTTCATTTATAGGTTGAAAAATATTGGAAAAGAAATTGAAAAGAAAAGGATGAATCTGTTCAATATTCGGTCTGCCGATGATTTCCTTAGACTCGGTCAGCTTAAAGGAAATCACTTTGATATTGTCATCCGAAACTTAAGAAACCAGAAAAATGATTCTGCAAACCTGAGAGAGAGAATTTTGGAAGCAATAGAAAATGTTAAGGTAAGAAAACTCAATTTTAAAATATAGGAGAATCTTTAGTCCCTCTCTTTACATTGAGGAAAGAACGGAAACTTCCTTTTCTTTGTACTTTTTATGTACATATATAATTATTTTTAAAATGATAATTAGGGCCATTTGGCTTATTTTTACCTTCCTTTTAGTACCTTTTATATTAAAAAAACAAACCTTTAATGTAACTTTAAAAAATACAATGTATAGAGGGGGAGAAAATATAAGACGAGAGTTTTTTTTAAATGTCTCTCCCATACAGTAGTATTTTAGGCAAAGCCTTAATTTTTTTTGAAACTTTGTTCAGTAATTCTTTTCAGAAACCTTTGGTAAATAGTTACACTACTTTTCAAAATTATGCACAGCCTTTTTCCTTTTCACTTTAATTTTGAGGTTTTCCATTGTGTACAAATGATAAATCATAGACCTTTTATTATTGTCTCTCAGTAAAAACAACTAGGTTTTTCAGTAACAATTGCCTGGCATCTAACTATGCACATAAAACCAAAGCCTTCAGCCTGATGGTCTAGACTGTATGTCAGCCAACTCCCTGTAAAGATACAGATGAGAAATATTTCTGGCTTTGTGGGTCTGTATAGGGTCTCTGTTGCTCTGTTGCAGCAACTCTAACTGACATTGCGTGGAGCTGTCACAGACATTACAGAAGTGAGTGAGTGTGCCTGTGTCCCAGTAAAGCTTCATGTACAAAAGTAGGTTTGGGCCCCATTTGACCTGTGGGCCGTTGGTAGTTTGACAATCTCTGATCTAGACCAGCAGTTCTCAACCTGGGATGCTTTTAAGAAATCTCAGCCGTCAATCTCTACTCAACAATGAAACAAGAACCTCTGGGGTCTCAGCTTGGGCATCAGTGTTTTGCAGACTCCCCGGCTGGGGTCCTGTTTTGCAGCTGACATTGCGAAGCACTGACCAGGTTCTGGCCACAAAGACCTTGTCACACAGTTTTATGCCTCTTCAGCAGGGAAACTAACAAGTACTGGTTTTTAATCAATATTATGCCTGATAATCAGGAAGATATCTTCCTTCTAAGGATTTTTAAAGTCCAGCCTGTGTACCTGTGTATATATGTTCTCCAACTGTATACTCTTCAAATGGTTGTTTTTTCTAGACCTTCCTAAAACTTTTTTTTACCAAAAAAAACTTACTCAAATGATTACCCCTTAAAAAAAGGAAAGGGTTTCTTTGAACTCTCATAGCATTTATTGCCTGCCTTTCATTTGGCACTATTGAAATACAACTGCCTGTTATAAAATCTCCACTAATAATCTCAGCTTTAGCCAACTTCCCTTTAGTTCTGAAAATAAGTCTCTGAAGTTTTGTGTTAGAAGGTTATAGTTCTACTTGCTATAAACCTTTTGTTATAGCCAACCCTAAGTAATTTGAAAGGGTACCTATTACTCTTCAGGTAATTCTAGGATATTATCTAATGTTATTTTTCCAAATTTCATATAATTAAGAATACTTATGTGTTTATTAATTAAAATAATTAAAAATATTTAGGAGTACTTATTGTATCTGCAGTTGATTTTTGTGAGAGGTAAGGATGCAGTTCCTTTTGTACCAGGCTGATAACACATTGTCCCAACATCTTCCGTTGAACTGTCCTGGAGCTGGTGCTCAATGAGAGCTGTTGAGTGAATAAATATGTACTCACTTCATAAAGTGAGTGTGGAAGGCTGTTTTTATCTTTCAAGAACCATCTGGTCCTGCATTTCCTTTGTGAGAACATGTCTGGCCACTGACCTTGACTTTAATGGCTGCAGTGGGAAATTATTTTAACTCCTAAATAGAAAAACTGTTTCTGTTCCTGCAGAGGCTGTGTCTTGCCGTTGTCTTGGCCCAGGCTTTCAGAAACTGATGTGACCAAACAGTGAGCCGTTACCTATACAGAGGGGCCAGGCCTTGGGGGCTGTGAAAATACATCTGTATTCTCTTACTTGCAGCATCTAAAGACAGCAAAAGACTCCCAAAGTCAGAAGCAGTGTGAGGGCAGAGTTGAGATCCAGAGCTGGGCAACCAGCTCCCCTCTGCTTTCCTGGGAGCGGCCGTGATTTTAGCACCAAACGGCTGGCCTGCATCTCAGAAAACCCCTCAGTAAAGCGGACGGAAAGCTGACATATTTTTAAAGCTTTTTGCTGGTTTATTTTCTAACTCTTAATCATTTATTCTTTTTAGTCTTTAACTGTATAGCATTTCTTAGACCATTTGGTCCCCATGCTGATTACAGGATTCTTTTATTAAAACAAATATGAAGAGAAAGATTTGATTACTTACTCTGACACAGTAATTGCATTTATATGCCTTAAGTCTCTTTGGGGCTATAACAAAGAACTGTAGACTGGGCGGCTTTTACACAATGGAAATTTATTTCTTGAAGTGCAGGAGGCTGGAAGCCTGAGATCAGGGTGCCCGCCTGGTCTCGTATTCTCCCACGGTGGGAGGAGAATGAGCTAGCTCCATGACTTTTCTTAGAAGGGTGCTCATGTGTTCATGAGGGCTCTACCCTCAGGACCTAGTTACTTCCCAACATCCCCACCTTGGAATACCATCACATTAGCATTTCAATGTAAGAATTTTTGGGGACACTCGCATATATAATCCATAGCAACATACTTCTAATGAATTGATTTATTTGTGTGTTCACAGAATAAAGGGTTTGTGAATTATTATGGACCTCAGAGATTTGGGATGGGAAGGAAAGTTCACACAGATCAAATTGGATTGGCTTTACTGAAGAGTGAAATGGTATGGATTTTAAAAATATGATCTTACCTGTTTTGTCAGTTGTAGTTACTACATAAGCCAGCCCTTTCCTTTTTAACCCATACAAATGCATGTGTACAGACACATACATGTAGCAGACACTACATCACCAAAATTTATTTAGCAGCTACTGTATTCTTGGTGTCACATAAGAAAGTAAACTGCATGCCATCTCCCTGTGTTTAATACTATTGATACTTAACACAGAGTTTACCAACACCAAATTCTTCCTGAACTGAATAGAGGATTTAAAGGACATTATCACACTATAATTTCAGAAATCTTGTTATCAGGTCATATAAAAGCAATTTGCCTGAAGCCAAAGACTAAAAGGGGAACAGCAAATTAGACAAAAAAAAAATATGACTAGTTTCAAATGAAACTAAAAATGCATCACACAAATAAGAAGCCACATTTGCCTAGTAATTAAAATTACATATATATTCTTTCCTTAGTGTATATTATATATATTTATATGATATAGTATATATATATAATGGTTATGTATTATATATACATATATAGTTTTACATTAGATGGACTGCCCATAATAGAGGAAAACTAAAGAGTATAAAAACTAAGTATTTGAGCAAATGTCAGACTTTTCACATGACAGTGTCATGCTCACTCATTTGTGTTGTGCTATGTTTTCTTGAGTGGCAGAGAAAGGCACCGTAAAAGCACTTGTGAGAAGCACTGTGTGTGTGGACATCGCTCTCCACGGGGACCTACCCTTGAGAGCTGGTTAAGTGCCCCTGCTGCACATGTGCGGCCAGTTCTGGGCGGAGCATTTCAGTGGAGTTTTGGCAAATGGAATGTAACTGATACAGAAAGGGGTCTAGAAGTCATGTTGATGAGAGATGATTAATTGAACAGTGTTTCTTCCGTGTCTCGAAAACTGAGGAGGAAATTAACTTACAAAATATTAGACATTTTACCATTTGGAAGAAGCATTTATTAGTCTGGGGTCTGGAGAATACAGTGCGTGTCCTACTTCACTTCCACCATTTGTCAAAGGTGTCACTGTAGGCAGGTTATTTAACTTCCAAGTCTCGGCTTCTTTATCTATAAAATGGAGATAACATATTTCACAAGATTTTTGTGAGAATTAAGTTTAACTTTTGTGAAAACGCCTGGTATAGTGCCAGGCCCGTAGGAGACACTTGCTTAAAAATATGATTGGCCTGTTACTTCTTTGGAACTGTTAATCACAAGGGTCCAAGTTGAAGGGTCAAGTGTCAGGCTGGTTCAGGAAAGGCCTTCTAGCAGTCATCCAAAAGATGGGCTGCTTCCCCTGAAGAGCTAAAAATTCCTGTGTCTCACAGTATTTAAGCAAAAGCTGGATGGCTACTCTCTTTCAAATTTCAGATTTCATGCTTCTCTGTGTTGTTTTTCCTTTTTTTAACTTTGCTGGAGTATTACCAATTTTTGCTATGTAACAAATTACTCCAAAGCTTAGTGCCTTCAAACAACAAGCATGCCTTATCTCCTGTTCCTGAGGCTCAGGAGCCTGGAGCAGCTGGGGGGGCCTCCGTGCCTCGGTCTCTCGAGGTGCAGTCACAGCCAGCCAGGCCTGCCGCCCCCCGGGACGTGATCGGGCAGGAGGACCTGCTTCCACGCTCCCTGTCGTACTTGTTGGCGCGAAGCTTTGGTCTCTTGCCCTAGAGCTGCTCGTGCAGCTCCCCCCAGAGAGAGGAGAGGCCCCAGCAGACATCGCAGCGTCTTCTCTGACCCAGTCTCGGAAGGGTGTGCCTGCACTTCTGCTGCTGTGTTCTGCTTACCAGCCACACAGGCCAACGCCGGCAAGGGTGGCAGAGGGCTGTGCCATGCTTGAGTACCAGCTGGAGGTCGCTGGGGACGCCTCACAGGTGGCTCCCCCAGCCAGGGAGCCGGTTCCTTTCCTTCACTGGAAGCACTCCCTCCCCAGCCTCTGCATTCTTTATGTCTCAGTTTAAATTCTCATCCTACTCCCCAAGAAAAAGTGAATTCCCCTTATCTTGTGACTCCTTATCTTGTGGGGTCTCTTGGACTTTCCATCTTGGGTTTTATTATACTTTATTGTTATTGCTTGTTTAATCTTTCCCAGTAGACAAAGGCCATGTCTCTCCTGCTGAACACTGTACCCGCTATGGGACCCTACACAGTGCCGAGCACACGGCAGAGGCTTAATGATATTTGTTGGGATGAATGAATAAGTACTTAGAAAGAAGATTGAGTGGGAGATTGGGTTGGATGATCTTAGTATCCTTTCCTAATATAAGTCATACTTAGAAATAAATTGCAGAGCTGGAGACAGTGATAAAATATAGGAACTAGTAGATATCATCTTTTAAAAAAAGGAAATCTTCTATTTAGTTTTTAAAAGAAAATATTAAAGTTGGCAATTTTTAAAAACGATTTTGGCAATTACTTTTAAGACTAAACACTTGTGAGACTTGACATCCCCCAGGCGATTTGACATCCCCCAGGCTTGTGTATGCTGTTCAAGTGTGAGTTTTATGTCATTACTTCACACTGGCATCCAGCACTTGATGACAGAGGTCAGGGATGACAGAAGTAGGTCTACAGAAGTGATGGAGGAGCACTTTTTCCAGTCTGTAATATCCTAAGCCTATGTAAAGTTGCTTTGTACACATTTATTTTAAATTTAACCTTGTTTAATTTTTGAAATCTTGATATCAAATTGCAGCATTAACTATCATTTGTTAAATACCAATTTTTTTACATGCCAGAGAATTTGTTTCTTTGTATCTTTTTTAAATGAAGTGATTCTTCATTTTCATTTAACGTGTGTGTGCTTGCTTGATTTTCAAAGGTGAAGTCTGTGAAATTATTTCTCACACCAGAAGATTTGGATGATCCTGTAAATAGAGCAAAGAAATATTTTCTTCAAACTGGTATTTAAGAGCTTTCTTATCTCATGCATAGCCATGCAGATACATGATATAAATGTTATGTTTGCAGGAGGACATTCGTTGCAACATAAATGTGATAAGAAATAGATTGTAATGTATTATATATTTAATCATTTCATTACATGCACAAGGCACTTCACTGCTGGGATTTCTGGGATTTTGTCTGTTTTAACTCTGCTGGGGGTTGGAGGGGGGAGAAATAGCTTTTTAGTTTTTCTTGGCCAAAATTTGAGGAAATAAGAATTCCAAATTAAACTGGTGCTGATGGAACTGTGAGACTCACTGTAAGGACAAGAGACTTAAAAATAAACTAAGTTTATTTGTTATATCCAACACTTAGCACATTGTTTCTGGTTCAGTTGCCATTCAGCCATGACTGTTAGTTTTGAAAGTTAGCTCAGTGTGATGATATGTGGAATGTTTAGTGGAAAGTGCTAGAGTGGGCGGGCTCTAAAATCATCTACCCGGTTTAATTCTCAAAATGACTTGTTGGTATCTACTGTAGATTCCTGAGAAGGAGTTTCCTTATGGCAATGATTCTTAAAATTTCATGTGTATAAGAAACACCTGGTACATTTATTAAAATGCTAATTCCTACCTGAATGAGCACCTTTGCAGTGGAGTTCATTAATCTAATATTAAAAAGCATCTCACAAGCAAGAACTAACAGTATACGTGAAGGATCCAGTTATCAACTATTTCTTATTCAAACTATTCTAGTGTCTGTAATAGCTATTTAAAAGTCTCTAGGCTCTCAGGTTTATTTAATGCAAAAAAATTAAGATCCTGTAAATAACTCCAAGGTAGTTTATTTTCATTCTGAAGTAGGAATCACTAAAATTGTGATTCTTGCTATTTTTTTTAAGCAGGGAAAGTGGATGGATCATACAAACATTTCAAGTGTAGCTGGATTTACAGTTGGTGCTGAAATCATGTTCATATTCATATTTACAAGGTAGCACAGTTCATTGCCTGCGAGCATAGTAAAGGTCTTTATAACGGGCCTTTAAATGAAAGTGGTCGACTGACTGATTCTCTGTGTTTCAGAGGATGCGAGAGGCACACTTTCCCTGCTGCCTGAATTCAGAGTCCGAGAGAGAGCGCTGCTGGAGTCCCTGCACCGCTTTGGCGTGACAGAGGACGGCTGCGTCCAGGCCTGGTTCTCTTTCCCCCACTCTATGCGTGTGTTCTATGTCCATGCATACAGCAGCAGAGTTTGGAATGAGGCGGTATCTTACAGGCTTGCAACCTATGGATCCCGAGTAGTGGAGGGTGACTTGGTCTGTTTGGATGAAGATGTTGATGAGAATTTCCCAAATACTAAGGTAAGTATCATTTCATCAAGATTTTCCAAGAGTAGTTACCAGAACATTGATTTTCAGAAATCCTTATTTTAGAAACAACTTAAAAGTAATCATACATTTTATATTCTTACTTGTGTTGCTCACCTCCTGCTATGCTGTCAGCTGAAGCTTGACACATGTCAGTAAACGGTAAAACAAAAATAGGGGTGTGAAGTGAAAGGTACAAAGATAGTAAACCTTCCTTTAAAGAGCACATTAAAAAAATCACACAGGTGGTGAATAAAACGGTCTCCTTGAAAGTGAAACTCGAAGCTTTACAAGCAGTGCTGCCAGTTGCTCTGTCGTGATTCCCGTCTTGAGAAAAATGAACCTCCATTTTTTGCACATATTCTTCTAGGCCTTTTCTTCTGCTTTCACATAAATACCCACAGGAAAGTATTCTGTTAGTTAACACCAAGAAAAGAAAAAGCAGGACTTAGAGGCTTAGAACTTAAAATATGAAAAAGAAAAAGAATACAGTTTTCATAATAATGGTGTACGGGGTATGTGATGTGTTCAATTTTTTACGTAAGTATGATTTATATAAATGCAGTTTCACTTCATTTTATAAAAATGCCTTTTTCCTTTTAACAATGTCTTAAGAGACATTTATTTTAATGAATGGTAATATAATTTATGTTATAAAATCTGAGCCTTGTCCAACTAGTGTTTTTAGCTCTGTGGGCACAAATCAAGAAATTAATATTACAAAACTGTAATGTAAAAAGAACAAATTATTATTCTCCAACATTATCTTGAGAGAGTCTCAAATATGTTTTAGAAATTAGTGAAGGGATTTGAATAGTGCTTTCATAGGAAACATCATACGGTCACTGAATCTTGGAGGATAAAAGGTTTTTAGAGACCCTCTTTCCTAACTCCCATTTTATAGAGATGAAAATTGAAACTCAGATTGGCGAGGAGATAGGTTAAGTGACAGATCAAGTGACCCAGGCAGCAGAATCAGGAAGACCCAGTTGTCTGCCTGCTCGCCAGCTCCGTCTCTGTTGAAGTGATGGGGTGCAGGGGATGCGTCAGCATCTGGAGAACTCGGCCCGGTTCAGAAATGGAGAAAACTGGACTCAGAACCCTCCATAAAGGGAGCTTTACTTGAATCAGCGGCAGAGGTCTAGGTGTATGAATCACAGCTTCCTGGTCTCAGTAATGGGAGCCCACCTCAGGCTAACAGAAGAAGAGGCAGGCAGGAATTTATTGGGCCCCGTAGCTGAAGTCCTGATTGACTCAGGCACGGCTGATTCCGGGGGCTAAGCATACATAATCCACCTACATAATCCACCTCTCGTGTTCTTCACCTTTCGGTCCTGCTTTCCTCTGTGTTGGAGCTGTTCTGTCTGGCTTACTCCTCTGGTGGCAGGGTGGGTATTAGAAACCCGTAAGCTTATTTCTCACAGCTCCTTCAGAAAAGATGGCTTTTCTTTCCCAGCAGTTTCAACCAAAGCCATGGAACGGGTTTGGGGCACATGCCCAGACCCAGACCTGTCACTGGCCTGGGGTAGTGACTGATTAAGCCTGAGTCCCAAGGGCTCTTTCCTGGGACCACATTTGAGAGCTGGGAGGGAGCCCCTGAGAAAATGAGGGTGCTGCTGGAGGAAGGAGGGGGTAAAGGCTGAGTAAGCCAGGACAACAGATGTCCGCCTCACTGTTTCATTCACTGCGTGGCTGATGACCTTTTAGGTAAAGTGATCACTAGGAGCATGAGTCGCCAAGAATGGTCATATTAACTAAGATGCAGACTCTGGAACTGTGTAAAAAGAAACCTGTCAGCATTATAGGGTTTACTTTACTTTGTGTGAATTAGAGAAGAGATACATGTATATCAGTGGTAAATAGTGGAGAATCAAATATGTTCCAACACCTTTCAGAAAACAGGTTTATTTATATATTACCTGGGCAACACATTGCTTAGTTTATCAGCCATTTCTAATTCAGATTTTCAGAAGTTAAAGGTTACCTTGACAAGGTTTAACAATAATCTCTGAAATACGTGTGTCTTATAAGACATCTGTGTAAGATTTCTCATAAATGGCATATGGGGTGTGTAATGTGCATCTACAGTTTAAAATAGTAGGAAACTGTAGGAAACTAAGCTGATTCTCTTTTATGAAGATTACTAGAGTAACAGGAGTATCTTACTTCAAGTCACTTGGTAGATTCTCTTACAAATTTTTTGTGAGCAAGATAGAGAAATGTGAGTTAGGCAGTTAAAGAGTTAGATGGATTCATGGTTGGGGAGTAGCTATACATACAGCAAAAGCATGTTTGTTATTAATTGATTGGTATGAGCCTGGAGGGAGTTCTGTAAAGACACAACATGGTCTCTGTACTTGACCGTGTTTGTTCAGTATTTTCATAAGTCACAGTATGGTGGGTTTGCTTATGAGTCTGAGAAAGACAACGAGCTGGAAGTGATGATGTGAGAGGGTTGCAGTCCCATGTAATCTGGGCAGATCACATCTAGTTTCATATTAATCTCTGAGCGCAGCAGTTAAAAGGAGTTATTTAGCAATCATCAAGGCCAAAAGGAAAAGCAAAAAAAGGAGGGATGTTATTGATGAGAGTAGGGGGACCTGGGGGGGACCTCGGGGAGACCTGGGGGGCAACTGGGGGAGAAGCAAGAAGATTGAGGCATTCTGGACACTGTATTATGTGCACGGGTGTGTGTGTGTGTGTCAGATGCTTTGGGAAGATGGAATGCCGCTAATCCCTGTGGAATAATGATGGCTGTCCTTATATGTGATCTTTTACGTGCAGAAGAAATCACTTCTTTATCCTGTAAGGGCCTACGGTAACATTTCTCAAACCTGATTTATCATACACCTTTTTCCCTCCTACACTGGATACCTGTTATTATTCTATGAAATGCATTTTTACAAAGCACTGCTTCTCATAGGATATTCTGATATTTGCTGGAGACGGATGTGGAGGGAGAGGTGATTTCACGGAAGTAGAATTTTGGGTCAGCATAATAAATACGATTTTGTAATTTAGGAAAAGGTGTCAGTGGTGAGGTGACTGTATCATCTCAGATTGCTGACCTGCCCACCTTTCTCCTTGTGGTCTGACTTCAGTTATCAATGGTAAAAGCAGGAAGCATTCTAGTTTTTTTGTAGTTTACTTCTTTAGAAACAAATTGTGAAAAGATCTTTAGTGTAAAAGTCAACTTATACATAACAGGTAAAATTGAGGAAATTTGGAACATTTGGGAATCATCCATATTTTCATCATGTCTTTAAAAAATAGGTTCATCTAGTAACTAAAGAAGAGGAGGCAGCTAATACATATGCGATACGTCAGGTAAGTTTGCTTAAAAATTAGTATCATTGAGATCTAAATGGAGACTGTGCCCAGAAGACAGAATGTGGACCATTTCCCCCCCACCATTTTTAAAAACACTTTTAAATTAAGAGGTACTTTATATACAGTAAAATTCACTCTCCTTAGTGTATAGTTCTAGTTTTTTAGCTCTTAAGTTTATAGTTCCACTAAATGTGTACAGTCTTCGGATGCCACAAAAGTCAAGGTAAAGAACAGTTTCCTCCCTCCCCCAAATGTCCCTGTGCCTCTTTGCAGTCCCTCCACGCCCAACACCAGCCCCTGCAAAGGCACGGCCTTTTATGGCCCTGTAGTTTTACTTTGACAGTGGTGGGTGATCACATACTTTCCCTTCCCTTTGCACAGGTGGTTCTCCCCGTGCTGGGATACAGCATTCAGTACCCGGAGAACCGAGTGGGCCAGTGGTTCCAGGATACACTCAGAAGAGATGGACTACAGACGTGTAGGTTTAGAGTGCCTGCCCTGAAACTGAATGTCCCGGGGTGCTATAGACAGATTTTAAAACATCCCCATAACCTCTCATACCAGCTAATGGAAGAGCAAGATATTGATGGCAAAACGGAAGGTCCCCACACTGATGGAACAACTTTGTCTCTTTCGATCTCTTTTGATCTTGATGCTTCATGTTATGCTACAGTTTGTCTGAGGGAAGTCATGAAGCATGACTTTTAAAACTGATACCCTTGGTACAGTCGTGTATATGTCACTCCTTAAAGGCAAGGGAGCCAAAGGACCTTCAGCATCTCCCCTGTGTTCGGAGCTTTCTATTATTATCTCCTTTAGTTAAACAACATCCTGGTGAAGCAGGAATTTAATGCTGACGTTCCAGAGGACATACAACTAGTGAGGGGCAAGATCTGCTTTGAAGACTCCAGAGCCGGTGCTCTTTCTAGTATCTCATGTTTCCGTGACCTTTATGCTGCACTATATGGTTACAACCTTTCTGGACTATCAGGAGCACACAATATGCAACGTAAGAAAAATCATTTTGGAGTAGGGTGTGTATCCTCTAGTTCCTTGCTTAGAATGTAGATGAAACTAGGTTGTAATGAAAGCATATGGTTGGAGAAAAAGACAGATGAAACATTTTGTTAATTATTCTCATTCTTTTATATAAGACAAATCAGAGCATAATACAACAGGGAAATATGATCCTTCTATTTATGGTAGCTACCCCAGGGTAGTTTACCCCTGAGTAAGTAATCTTTGATGAAGATTGAAATAAAGTGTTCCATACAGTTTCTTTATCTTGACATATATTGCCCCTCTTGACTTTTCATTTTTGTTTTTCTGTGATCTAGAACAGATTTGAGAGTTAGATTGGACTCCGATGCCAGCTCTGATGCTTACTGGTGACTTCTGCTTGTGACTAAGTGTTTCTGAGGCCCAAAGACTCAAGACAGCACCAACCTCATAAGCAACAAATAATAGGATTCTCTCCACTTTATATGTTGCTAGAGGAAGCAAACATTTTGTCCACTTGAAAATATAAATATTTGTTTAACTGTCTCACATCATGAATCATCCTTAACCATTTTCTGTCACTTGAATTTGGAGGAAATGGTATATATATTGATTGGGAAGACCTAAGTGTTCTTTGATTGCTGGTCAGCTTACGTAATGATGACATAAGAAACAGCATAGAGCATTACATGTCAGTAATGTGGCACTTTTATGTACTTACGTCAGTTAAACTGTTTAGGGTACATTTCCATAAAGAAAAAAAAATTCAAAAGAAGGAAAAAAACTATATGCAATGGAAAATTATTTATGCAGTGTTTTTATATATAATGGAAGAAATTAGAAATATTTTCCAAGTCCAGCACTAGATAGCTGAAGTAAGTAAAATGAGATGCATCAAATTGACAGCAAAGCCTGTAGTTAAAAATGATAATGAAGTTTTTAAGTATGTGCAGACACGTTTCCTCTCAAAAACAGAACATACATCTTACAAATGCGGTATGTACACTGTGTGTGGCTTTTACAATGGAATACACTTTAGCATGATGATTAAAAGCATGGATGTTGGGGGCTAACTCCCCCAGTGCGAGCCTTCTCCCCGCTCAGAGCAGTCTGGCCTCGGGCAGTCTCTTGCCCAGGGTGCTTTGATGTCCACACCTGGGGGTGCGGATGGTGATTACCAACCTTGTAGCACTGTTGGGAGGATTGGTTGACTAATACATGTAATAAGGCAGCTTGACAAAGTGCCTGGGACCTAGTTATTATTCAGTGAGTGTCCACAGATGCCAAGTCTGGAAGAGAAGACAAAGGTGTTAGTGAAGTGAGAGATGACAGTGCTGTTCTGTCACAGTGACAGTGTTTGGGTTTCTTTTTAACATGAAAAGTCCCCTTTTTTGTCATTATATATTTTAATCTCAGGACAATAATACCATTTTTTAAAAATTACCTCATTTTAATATTTATTTAAAATAAAATAGTGCTATATTCAGTAGTAGAAAAATTTAGAAAAAATGTTTCATTTCATATGATAAATTATATTTTGCAAATGTAATCAGAAAATGGATTACTGTTGAATCTTAGATTTCCTTTAAATGTTGAGTAGCAGAAATGTGACAGCATTAGTGTGCCATTATTTTCTTTGCCTGTAGATGGCACTATAATTTTAGGTATCTTTATTCACTTACTCATTTTCATTTATTAATTTCTTAGGCCATGTGTAAGAAAGAATCACAAATCTTATTTCAAGTCACCATAAAATGTATTCAGGTACTGTTCATGTGGAGAATTATTCTGTATACCAGTAATATTTGCCATGTTAATGTTTTTTTCAGTTTAAGGAGGTGAATATGCTTCAGAGCAAACGATGAGCAGTCACCTAGGCTTCTGCAGTTTTCCTGAGGCATTTCAGGCCTTCGGAAGGATAATCTTTGGATTAGTTTTAATTTTCGAGGTTGCATTTGAAACTGAGCAGTGGTGCCTCAGGATCGCTAAGGTAAAACAAATTGAGGACTTTTTACTAAGATAAAAGCACTTTGAGCCTAGTAGCCGAGCTGCTCGCAGGTCACGTGCAGCCCAAGCTTCAGGTAACATTCATGGAGGGTCTGTCGGCCCTTGGCCTCTCCGCTCTGTAACCCCGATGCTCCGCCTGCAGGTGGGCAGTGCTTTCCCTGTTTTCCCAGGTGAGAAACCCTCCGAGTGGTTTGCTGACCGAGTCAAGCCAAGCGGGACAGTGTGTGGCGGGTCTGCACGGTGCCTCCCAGAATGGGAAGTGGTGTCGGTGGAGTTAAATCCTGAGTAATTTCGGTGTGGGTTGTCAGGAATACTTTTAATTAAAGAAATGACTCTAATCTTCTTAAGCAATTCATTTCCTCAGCAACTGTGAGGAACGAGCTAACTTACCCTGCCTGGGTACATAGACTGTCTTATTAAAGAAAAATTTTACTCATAGAAGGAAGTCGGGTAACTCATGAAAGTATTTAAATTTAGACGTACTGGAAAATACTACAAAATATAGGGGATATTAAGTTGTCCTTTCTGTCATCAGCTTTCTACCCAACTCGGTTACTAATGCTCCAGGAAAAGCTGGGGGCTCTCCTACAACTGCCTCCGCCTATTTCTGGCATGTTAGAGTGCTCATTTCATCAGGCAGTCACCTTCTAGGTGACATACCAAGTCAAGGACTTCGGTGATCAGCTGGATTGCTCTAGTAGTTGGAGTCGAATAGGATGTCTCTTAGAGGTATTCCACATGTATTTAATAAGACAAATTAGAGAATTTAACATGTTAAATCCTTCTTACTATTTCAATAATTGGGTTTAATGTCATCCAAGAGAGTAGATAAAACAATAAGTTTTATAAGATATGAGTTAATACTTAGGTCTCTGCCAAAACACTTCAGGTGACTGCTGATACAAATGCGGTTATACAAGTGAGCTTCACCCTCTGCTCCAGGGAAATCATACAAAAGCAGTAAGGAAAAACAACAATTGCAAACAATATAATAAACACACTTATGAAGTACATGTAAGAGCCACCAACAGTAGCTGAGACCTGAAAAAAGTTGCACAGTAGGAAGTGGAAAAGAAGTGACAAAAGGATTCAGTAACAACTGATATCAAAAGCAGCAAAAAGCATTTTTTCTGAAGATGACTGGCCTAGCCTAAAGAAAAAAAGTCATTATCTCTTTGGATAAGACGTTGAGTAAGCAAAGCTGATGGCAAAAACCGGGCTGAGCTTGGTCTAGGGCTAAACAAAGCATTGCAAACAGTGATACCTTGTATTTGCGGAAAGCAAAAGAGGGATCCTTGAGTGGAAGATTGTCCTGGCCTCCCACTCCTAACCAAGAACCTCCTGCAAAGAGGTGGACCAGGAAAACAACTCATTCAATACTGAGCAATAAAGGAAACTGACACAACCGCAATACAAAAGTGCTGTAGACAAATGTGAAAAAAAGCAAAAGTTACCAACAAATTACAAAAAAGTAGTCATAAAGAAGATAAAAATTGTGATTTTTTTTTTTTTTGGTAAAGCAATCATTTCCATGAAGAAAGACTATAAAAAAAAAAAAGAAATGGAAGAAGTAAAAGAACATAGGAAATATAAGACAAGACAACACCTGAGGTAGGAGGATTCAAGGATGGTGCAGAAGATAAAAGCACAGCCGTCAGAGAAATGAGGGTAAACTGACACGGGCACCCGCAGGATGACAGACAAGAAAAAATACAATAAGGGACAAAGAAGGTGAGAATAAAACTGAATTCCCCAAGTATTTGAAAGTTTAAACATACATAAAGGAAAATAATAAATGTTAATGGCTAGGATATAAAAAGATAAAAGAGACCTTCATTCAGGTTTATGGTAACAAAATATGGGACAAAATAAAAATTATATTCTATGGAATTAAGTCTTGGATGCCAGGAAGCCTAGATTAACTGGGCTACTAGGGTGAAACAAATTTTTCATAGCTAAGCAGAGAGCCGTAAGAGCTCCCATATCAGGCTAGGTAAACAACCTAATTAAAGCTGTGAGCCAACCTCACCTCAACTCAAACCCTAGAATCAGAATAAACAGCCTTTCCTTCTGACAACCAAATAAGGAAGGAACTTGTACTGTTTGGGAAATAAAGCCAAACAATTACACTTAATGTTGGGAATGGAATTTTTAAAAGTAAGACATTCAGTGAAACAAGAAAATAAGATCCATAATGAAAGAAAATGGTGAAATATTGTAGAGTCCCCTAAGATTAGAAAAAAGACAATGGTATCTGCACTCACCGCTTCTGTTATACTGGAGGGCCTAGACATGACAGTAATGCAAGAAAAAGACTACATAAAATTTGGAAAGGAAAAAATTTTCTTAGGAAAACAATATGTAGAAATTTTTACAAAGGCATCTATAATTCTGTAGAAAAATTTACAAAGGCATCTACAAAAAGAAAAGCAGCTAAAACTAATGACTAGCTAGTTCATGACTGCAAGGTCACTATATAGAAGTCAATGTTATTTCTACATAATAGAAATAAATGAGCAATGAAATTTTTAAATAATACTCTGCAATAGTATAAAAATATGAAATGTTTAGAAATATATTTAACAAAGGCTTATATGTCTGCTACACTACAACATTTTTGAGAGGGGAAGGAAAAAAACTAAGAAAATGGAAAGAGATGATGTTCATTGACCAGAAGACTCAATATTGTTAAGATGTCAGTTCACCCCAAACTAGTACGCTGATTCAATTAAATACCAATTTAAAAAAAAAGCACACGAACAAAATGAGCTGTTTGTGTGAAAAATGATACCAATGATTTAGAGAACTGTTGGGCAGTTTCTTATAAATTTAAAAATACCTTACTGTATGATTCAGGAATCTTGATTCCTAAGTCTGTATCAAAGGGTAATAAAATCATCTCAACACAAAAATACAAAATGTACAAAAGTGTTCACAGTAACTTTATTATACCCAACAGTTGGAAACAACACAAATGCCTATAAAAGGAAAATGGACAAATTGTGGTCTATTCACACAATGGAATAAAAATTTTAAGATACATGCAACAAAATATATGAATATCAAAAGCTGTATTGCATGAGAGAAGCCAGAAGCAAAAGAGCATGTGCTTGATTCCGTTTATATCAAGTTCAGAGCAGGCAGATAAGCTACAGTAATAAAAATTAAAACAGTGGTTGCCTCAGTGTATACATGTGTTGGTGGGGAGAGGGGCAGAAGGCAGGGGATTGGATCCAAGGGAGCTTTTTTTGTGTAGAGGATATATTCTGTATCTTGTTTGGAATAGGGTAGCTGAATTTATAAATTTGTCAAAATTTATCAGTTACGTAGATTATACTTGAATGAAATATAAAATGTTTGTGGCAGCCATGGAGCTCTTCCACTCAGATGTCCCTTCAGGAGTGGCCCTGCTGTGAGGCATGCTGTAGTACTTGCAGCATGTAGCATCGGAGCTAAGGACTTGCTGCCCCTGCAACTCCAGCCCGTGACTTAGCATGTCATGGGCATTAAAGCCTGGTCATTTCTGCCCAAGGAGATGCTCTTCTAATGGGGAATTGTTTTCTAAGCTCCCGCTGAGGACTGCCAAGACATTTTCAGAACTGCACTACGGGCTCTCCTACCCAACTGTTCTTGCTTTCCCCTGTTTGTCAAGTTAGACCTGTACCATGGTCTGAAATCTTTTTTGACCTACTTCTCCATCTCACCTTTACTTGCACAGTTTCTACCTTAGTAAATCTCCTGCATGTTTCATTCCATCCTGGCTTTTCACACACTGTTAATTGAAAAAAAAAAAAATCAGTGGTTGAAATGAGACCAAACGTATGTCATATCAATGCATTTACATTGGCTTAATTCTGGAAAAAGTTATTTTTTTCCAAAAGCAAACCATACTTTATACCTTTATGCTTGATCCAGCATGCTCACCTAAAGCACATACACTTACTGGTTGAATATAAAGTTGTGAACAAAGGCAAATTAAAATAGCAGAAGTCATAATCTAGATATCAGATTAGAAGGAACTCAATCCAAAACACATTTAGAAGAAGCTTGGGATCCCTAATAAAACCAGATGCCACAAGACAAGAAAATTACAGGCCAGTGCCCCTGATACAAAAATTCTCAGCTAGGTATTAGTAAGCCAAATTCAACAGTACATTTATAAGAATCATATACCATGATCAAGTGGGATTTATTCTAGAATTGCAAGGATAGCTCAACAAATCAATGTGATGTGCCGTATTAACAAAATGGATAAAAATCATATGACCATGTCAATATACGCAGAAGAAGCTTTTGACAAAATTCAATTTCTGCTTATGATAAGAACTCTCAACAACGTAGTGGTTATAGAGGGAACATACCTCGGCATAATAAAGGCCACAGATGGCAAATGTACAACTAACATCATAGTCAGTGATGAAAAGCTACAAGCTCTTCCTCTGGGATTAGGAACATTTTTAAAATTCAACAGAATATTCAAAGTCCTAGCTGGAGCAATAGGCAAGAAAAATAAATAAAAGGAGTTCATATTGGGAAGTAAGAAGTAAAACTGTCCCTATTTGCAGATGACATGATATTATATATATAAAGACTCCACTGAAACTTAGAATAAAAATTCTGTAAACTTGCAGGATGCAAAATCAATACATAAAATCTGTTGCATTTTTATGCACTAATAATGAACTATCAGGAGAAATAAAGAAGATAGTCACATTTACAATTGCACCAAAAAGAATAAAATGGGAATAAATCTAACCAAGGAGGTGAGAGACCTGCATATTAAAAACTACAATACATTAAGGAAAGAAATTGAAGAACACAGAAATACTGTGTGGACTGTATCAATATTATTAAAATGTCCATACTACCCAAAATAATTTATAGATTCAATGCAATCCCTATCAAGATTCCAATAACATTTTTCAAAGAAATAGAACAAATAATCCTAAAATTTATATGGAACAAAAAAGCAATGAATAGCTAAAGCAATCTTGAGAAAAAAGAACAAAACTGGAGGCATCATGCTCCCTGATTTCAAACTATTACAAAGCATTGTAATTAAAACAGTGTACAATTGGCATAAAGACAGACATATAGGCCAATAGAACAGAAAGCCCAGAAATAAACCCATACACATATGGTCAATTAATTTATGACAAAGGTGCCATGAATATACAATGGGCAGGAGACAGTCTCTTCAAAAAGATGGTGTTGGGAAAGCTGGACAGTCATATGCAAAAGAATGAAATTGGATTGCTATTTTACACCATACAGAAAAATTAACTCAAAATGGATTAAAAACTTGAACATAAGATATAAATCAAAGAACTCCTAGAAGAAAACAAGTGGTAAGCTCCTTGATAGAGGTCTTGGCAATAACTTGACACTAAAAACAAAAGCAAAAGTAAGTGAGACTACATCATACTAAAAAGCTTCTTCATAGCCAAAGGAAGCCACCCACAAGGTGAAAAGGCAACCTACTGAATGGGAAAAAATATCTGCAAATCATTTATCTGATAAAGGGCTAGCATCCAAAACATGTAAATAATACATTCAACTCAAAAGCTAAAAAACAACCAGTTAAAAAATGAGAAGATATGAGTAGACATTTTCCTAAAGAAGACATACAGATGGCCACAGGTATATGAAAAAATGCTCAACATCATTAATCATCTGGGAAATACAAATCAAAGCTGTAATGAGATATTACTTCACATGAGTTAGAATGGCTATTATAAAAAAGATGAGAAATAACAGGTGTTGGGGAACAAGTGGAGGAAAAGGAGCCCTTATGCACCATTGGTGGGAACGTAGTCACTGTGGAAAATGGTTTGGAGATGCCTCAAAAAATTAAAAATAGAATTATATGATCCAGCAATTCCACTTTTGTGTGTGTATCCAAAGAAAATGAAAAGATTAACCTGAGAAGATGTCTACACCCCCATGTTAACGGCAGCATTATTCACAGTAGCCGAGACCTGAGTGTCCATCAGTGGATGGATAGATGAACATGTATTTTGGCGCACACGCACATGCACAGTGGAATATTATTCAGCCATAGAAAATGAAATCTTGCCATTTGCAACAACAGGGATGGACTGGAGGGCATTATGCTGAGTGAAGTAAGTCAGAGAAAGACATATATTGAATGATGTCTCTTCAATGTGGAACCTAAAACAGAAAAAAAGCACCAAGCTCACAGATACAGAGAACAGATTGGTGGTCAGTAGAGGCTGGGGTGGGGGGTTGGGGCGGTGCATGGAGGAGGGCTGAGGGTAGAAGGAAGAAACAGGTGAAGCAGGGTTAGAGGGAGCTGAATATTGTCAGTCCTTCCTGAAGTGAGGATACAGCAAGCCTCACACAGCCCATTGAGTAGGTTTTAATATCATCTGATGGTTCAGGTGATAATGTCTAATATCCTGCCTTCCGTTGGACAGAGAATCTAGTCCACTTCCCTGATGTTCGGAAACATGATTTAGGGCATCCAAAGTCATCCCAAGGATGGAATGTTGTATATTAATCTATGACTGGAGGAAGCAGGCCTTTTGGAACTAATTAGGAATTAAATTTCATGAAATGCTGTTTCATTGGGAAGGGAAACAGACCAATTCATCTGCAAGGGCATGCCAGGCACAGAAAAAAGAATTAACTATAAAAAAGAAGAGGAAATACTCATTTTTGGCAGCATGTAGGGACATTTCAAATATAAGTGACTTTGAGGGCAACTGACAATCTTAAGGATGAAGAGAACTAGAGGAAATTTCCCCTGAAAACAAATATTTGAACATGTGAATCATTCTGTAGTTAGTTAATAAACCTATGTGGATCTGCCAAAAATATTAATTAGTATATTTCTGGATCCAGTCCACTGTTTAAAAAGTTTTCTGTAATAACCAAAATATATGTTTTGTCTGAGAAACTTTATAACATCTGGTTTAAATAGTTAGGCTTAATAATTTTCAAGTCATTCAAATCCCCCCCGCCCAGCATTTATTTCAATTATAACTATATAATTTATTTTCTGATGATGTGACCGTGTCTCTCACCTGTGAGATCCATAGAGCAGGGACATCATCTTTGGTTGGTAGGTTTGCTTATTTTCATTGTATCCTCAGCATCTAGCACAATGTCTGGTGCCTAGGAGGTGCTCAGTAATTCTTATAATGAATAAAAGAAGAATAGAACACAATAATATTGAAGTAATTCCTTATGAAGAACTACAGCTTAATCTATTCTAAATGGAAGACTTCCTGTGGCAGAGTTGCTGTGCTTTTTCATTGATTCAGCAAATATTTATTTACATGGCAGACACTGAGCTAAGCCTGGAATTCACAGTGATAAGAGGAATAGATACAGTTCCTGCCCTTGAGGAGCTCACAGCCTGGTAGATAACTGCTTAAGAACTCATCAGTCCCCTCTAATATTTTATGTACAACTGTAGTTATGTGTTTTTAATCGTAGTGTATCAAAGGGCTCTCAGAAATATTTTCTTAATTGATCCTCAGAGTGTAGATGTCATCGCCATTTTAAAGATAGAGGAACACATAAAAAAAGTTATGCTTTGTATGGATTAATTCATTTAAGAAATATTTATTGAGTACCTACTGTGTTTCAGGAGCTTTTCTAGGAGCTGGAAACAGTGACGTACAGGACAGGGAAGGAGCCTTCTAGTGGGAGGAGGCACAAAATAAATAAAAAAAGACACGTTGTAATGGTAGTATTAGAGAAGAAATAAGTGGAGTGATGCAGGTAGAGAATGACTACAGAGAGGGGGTCAGGGAAGGACTCTCTGAGGGGGTGACACTGCAACCGAGACGCGGAGAATCAGACCAGCCGCGGAGAGAGCCACGGGGCAGCCTTGAAGGGCAGGACCTGGCCTGGCGCGCTCAGGGAACAGAGGGGGGTCAGCGCAGCTGGCAGGGGGCTGCACGGTACGAGATAAGATTCAGCCCAGCAGGAGCCGGGTCTGTAGGGCCCTGGAAGCCGTGGGCTCTGTATTGAGAAGCTGGTGGGAATCCACACAGCTTACTCAGGGATGAGGATTCCTTGGCATTGAGTATAAAATAAGCAAATTGTGCTTAAACTTCATTTCAGAAAAAACACGGACTCAAAGGAGAGGTTGAAAGTGATTGTCTTACAATCAGGGGGCGTTTTCCTTGGGCCGGTGACCCAGCTTGGAGACGCTGAAGGCAGCCTCCATCGGAAGTGTGGGGGTGCCGGGGAGGGAGGCGGAAATGCCAGGAGACACTGAGGGTATATTCCTTAGGCAGCTTCGAGAAGGCTCCTTGTGGGGGAAAGAGGATGTAATCCAGAGCTTCTGAGTTTGTAGGTTTAAAAGCAAAACAGTCCCAGATCTTTAGGAGAAAAAAAGGCCAGTGATTCTAGGTCTGTACATGTGGTAGAGAATGGGAACAGCCCTGTGTGACCTGGGGAACCACCCGCGGGGCAGCCTCTGCGGGTTCCTCCCCGGTCAGTGAGCTCATGCTCCCTTCGTGACCTGCGGCTGCCCACGCAGGGGCGCGTGTCCCCGGGACGGGAGCTGCCTGTCGGACCGGCCCTCAGTAGGGACACCGGGCAGCAGAAAGAAGCTCTCTCTACCTCATCCCAGAAGACAGGATGAACCTCTTTTCTACTGGGTGAAGCCAGGGATTTGGGGGAATTCAGGGAAAAGGAGAAGCCCAAAGTGAGATGCTGAACTTCCTACTAAAAACGCAGGGATGAGCCCGAACAATTAACTGGAAAATAAAAGAAGTGACCTGATGTGCACCCAAAGTTTATGCAGCATTTGCAAATGTTACATATGCCCCTGGTGTCAAGAGTTTTGGCTTGTCTGGGGGATGAAAACAGTATTTATGGCATACAGAGTTAGGTGAATTATTTGAGGTTTGGTAGCTCATTCAGGGTCACAAAACCAGACTAGCTCCAGGGTCTGTTCTCTTAATCCAGTAGTATTTTTTGGTCTATCCATTAAATTTCTCTGTAGTTCTGTTCTTTACTTGGCATACCATTTTTGTTTGTTTTTGGGTAGTACATTCTATATTCAATCATTTTTACCATTGGTCAAATAGTAACTAGTAAGTTGTTTAAGTAACTTACGTTGTGTTGAATGAATATGCATTAGAAGCTGTTGGGTCTTCCTGAGCCCACTGCCTTCTGGTGTCCAGGGCTGCTGCACTTGAGAACCCTCTGTAGAGACCCCCTATTGTAGCTATTTGATATTTGATTTTTTTTTTGGCTTCCCAAATAATATTGCCCTTTCCTAATGGCACTCTGATTACTCTTTTCAAATTAACTCTCTTTTGTTGTGTGCAGTCCGACATTAATGGAAATCCAGTGCTGGTTTTGCTCCTGCAGAAACCAAAGTTCTTTGGTTTTTCCTGCCAAATGTGGCTGCTGACCTTCCCCGGGACTGTCTAGAGGAAGGTGAGTGGCTTAACTATGGCTGGTCGATTCCTCTCTTGGGCACTGACTCGTGAGCGTGGGGCACTGACAGACAGAGGAGCTGTTGTTGATAACCGAGCAGGTGTGTTGGTCCTGTGGGGTTGGGAAGACCTTCTGGGATAATGATTCCACTTTTTCCAGCCTTGTTCTTCAGCTCTTTCAGGGCGTGTAGCTGCTCATATAGTTATGTTTTCTTTTAGTTAGCCAGGTTTGTTTTCTGTTGCTTGTTATTAAAGAATCTTAATAATACGTAGGTGGCCATGCCAAGGTCTTCTCTAACTTCCCATTCCCACAAATACATCTTCGGGAGATAAGTCCTACTAGGAAAATAGATAGCTAAGCTGATGCTGAAATAATCCGTTTCAATTGTGGAATGTGTTATTTCTGCTAGATATTGTTTGCACGTTCATAGGAAATACTCTAATATTAGAAGTAATGTTTTGGTTTCCCAAATTTGCCCAAGGACCACCTGAGTAATATTTGTAATAGTTCTAGTACAAAAGATACAGTGTTCACAGTCGACAATTTTGGCAGGAACTTAAGCGCCAAGACGGAGGCTGCAGAGAGGAAGGGAGGAGCTTCTTATACGTTTATGCTCCTTAAAAAGCACCCTGTAGCTTCTGTAAGTGTAAGTACATATTCCTCTTCTGTATTTTACATTTGTGTTTCCCCTTTAAGTCACAATTTAATGTCTTCAAAATACCTACAAAATAAGTAGAGATGATATAATGTAGTTTTTTATATTTTGCAAGACCATGTTGTGGTAAGATGTTTTTCAAATAGTAGGAAATCTTAAGATTAAATTGTTCTTTTCGTAACTTCTTTTAAGGCCAATGAAAAAAACTATTTTGAAACTGAATAAAATTTTGTTAATCCTTAAATCTGCAATAAGCATTAAAATGAGAAAGTAATATTTTAAAAAACAATTATTTCCTAATAGTATTATTTTGTCTAAATATAAAATTCTTTAAAAAAATTATTTTTTATTTTGGTTTACATTTTCTTTTATTGGGTTTTGGTCTCTGGTAGTATTTACCACAGTTCATTTATTTTAACCATCCCTCGAATAGGAAATACTAAATTGTCTTGAGCTATATTCTGTATGTTGGAATTGAATCATAATTTGCAGATTTTTCCAGTTTCAATGAAATGTAAACAGCCTTTTAAATTCTGTTACATTTTAACATCTTTCTCTAACATAAATGAACTTAGTCATGTGAACATCCATGCTTTGTATTTTTAGCCTCATTATTTTGCTGTTTCTTCTTTTCTTACTCATCATATTTATTATTCAATTCCAGTCATCCTTCTAAGCCAACTCAAGTCTTTCTCTTCTAGGTCTTCTAAGAACACTGCAGCCTAAACCTCCCTTTCTCTAAAAGTCATCTAACCTAGGATTTTGAGCTCCTTTGTGATTTGTTCTTTTTTTTTTTTTTCAGGGGATTCTCTTTATTTCTCTAAAGATACTTGTATTTATCAGTTTGCAATTAAAATTTTCTCTTCCTTTCTAGTACTTATACTTAATTCTTGTTGTGTTTTCTATAGCATTAACAGAGCACTGAAAGTTGGTATTCTTTCCTGTTCTTTACTCACATAGGTGGCCTCTGATGTCCATGTGTGATTTGTTCTTTTGTTGACTTATTATTTAGTATTCCACATATTTTTCCGTCAGCTAGATTGCATGTTCTGTCTAATCTCAGACTGAGGCAGTATAGCCAGCCAAGGATTCTAGAATCATGGACGTGAGCTGCATTGTCTTGGGTGAGTCACTGCACCCTCATCATTTCCCTGTAGGCATATGACACCTTCTCTGAGTAGCTTCCTCTTCTGCTTAAAAATATTCTAAAGTAAATGTCTCCTTCTATTTTTTCAATAAGTATTATTTAATTAGCACTTTAGCACAATTTATTGGATTTAATTCTGATAATATTCTACCAAATATATGTTATTATCCTCACTTTATAGGCCAAGAGCTTGCATGAGGGACACTCTAGGAGGTGAAACCAAGGTTTGATTCCCATCCATCCCACCTGCAGTACTTTGCATACCAGTGGTTCTAAAGTAGGTGATGGATGAGCCGACTCCAGCTAGAAACCTTTTCCTACTTGGGCTTTCTTCTGTGTAGACAGCTGTCAATTTCTCTGAGTTTCTCCTTGTTCATTTCTTTGCCAACTTCCTCTCTTCCCACCTCAAGAATTTTTATTAAAGACAAGAGAGCTAATTATGTATCAGCTACCATTTTACTGCCTTAATCAGACTCTGAAATTAATTTGAAATTTCCTGCTTGACTTGCAACGTCAGCTTCTGTTCACTTTGAACTTTGCAAGCTCATCTTCCCTCCACCGCCTCCCTGGGGCTGCGTGGCCGGTCCCGCTTACACAGTCACTCTCATCGCTTACCCCCTTTCCTCCCCTCCAGCCATTACATCTGGCCTTCCTTACAAAATATGTTTCTTGTTGGTTGGATCTGTTTTTAATTCAAGGCTTCAATCATCCTTCATTGCCTGGGGTACTTGCCGCTTGTCTAAAAGCCCATTTGTAATTTTACCCCTTTACTTTAGATTTCTTCTTCCTTTTTTCTTTTCAGAAATCTTATGACATTATCTCTTTATCTATTGCTTGTTCAAATTACTATTTTTATGTGTTCACTCCAGCAAAGTAAGTTGAAATTTATCTGTTAATAATCACACACATATCATTAAATTAGAGTTCATGCTACAATTTATATATGGATTGGGAAAAAAAACCCTACCTCTGTTTCTTTTTATCAATGTAAATTTTAGAAGTAGGATTTTATTTTGTGTTAAAGATGATGGAATTTCAGGAGTAGGTAAAATCTGGGTAAGATAGACATTTCTTTGAGAATTCGGGTAGACTGCAACTCCACATCAAGGTAAATAAGCAGATGTTGGCATCATTGTATGGCTGAGTGTCTGTAGAAGACCTGAGCCTGCCTCTGTGTGTTTACCTGTCTTGTGACCTGAGCCTGACTCTGTGTGTAGCTACCTCGTGCCTGATCGCTTCTTCTCGTAATAGCGTTCACAGTGGCTGTCTGGACTCAGGGTTTTCCCGCTCAGGTCTGGCTATCAGGCCGACAGCCTAAGGGCACAGCTCCCCGTTCTCACACGAGAAACCAAACGCCTTATTTCAGGTTCCCAAGAGTAACACAGATGATGCTTTATCCTTGGAAAGATGCTAGATGCGCCTGTAATACCTCATTCTACCGAAGATGAAATGTCACACCAGGGTCCCCACCAAACTGGTCAACCTTTTGACTTTAAGGGACCCTAATTGACAACTTTTATGGTCTTGCTCTGATAAAACTGTCGTGCTCATGAGTCAGCTCAAGGAGGTCTGAGGTCTGACATATCTGGAGTTTGATCCCTACATCAAGGATCGCTTTACTATTTTATTCTTCATTCCCTGAAGGTGTCACTCCACCAAGGTATCTGAAGTTTCACACCAGTCTCTTGCTATAATGCAAATTCTAGCCCTGGGAGCATACAGGGAGCCCTATGCTCACAGACTCCTCAGCCCAGTAACAAGCCCCGTTTTTACTGTTGATGACCCATGCCTAGCGCTCAGAGCACTCGAGTGGGAGCCTGAGCCTCTGCTGCTGAGCCCTGTGGATTGGATTTCTGCCCTTGTGTAACCCAGAACCTCAGTCTGTGGCCTCAGTCTCCTAGCATAGCTTCAAGTCCTCCCAGGTGCCCGATCCAGCTGATCATGAAGAATGACGAGCACCCACGCAGGGCACTTGTTAATTGGATGCCACATTAAACTATCTGCAGTTACAGAATGACAGCATAGCTGTTGACGCTTTCCTCTGACCAGTGAATCAGGGGTTAAGTAGCTCACTACGCTGTTACCTCAGGCTTTCAGCGGGCCTTGCTAAAGCTGATTTATTTTTAGTTGTAAGTTAAAAAGTGCAAGCTGTAATAATTACCAGTTCAATAGTGCAGCAATTGCTTCTCTTTAAATATAAAAATTCAGTACCCTGACAGAGACTTTTCTTATTTACATGTATGCATAAATCTGCATGGGAAAGAGCTTAAGAAGAGGTTTAATGAATGTTCACTGAATAAATGGTTCAACTAGCCATATTATTTATTTTTCATGACATGTTTTTGGACCTGATTGTTTTATTTATTCATATATGTTAGGTTTCTCTCCTCAAAAGTTATGAAGGAGCTAAGTTATCAGCCAGCTGATAACAAAGAGAGTTTAAAAACTCATACTTGATTGAAATGTCATGGGCAGAGTTAAACTTCCCAGAACATGTTCAAGTGAGTGTTTCTATTGAGTAGTTTGCTGCTTTTTTCTGTATCTAGCAGTCGTAAGTTCAGGGCTGCATAGCTCAGTGACAGATGTAAATACTATTTCATTGCCATTATACATGTTGTAAATAGTGTACCAAGATCTTTATCTAAAATCAGGAGGACATACGTGCAAGAGAGGGATTTTAGTATTTGGCAGTTAACATCCAAGGAAATCAGCTGATGCACTATCATATGTTAGTTGTGGAAAGTTCAGTTGCCAGTGAAAGAAACCCAAATTACAATGTTTAAATAAGAGATCAGTTTTTACATCTCAAGTAAAATTCTGAGCAGGCAGTGTATGCTGCAGGGAAATTGTTCACCAGAGTCCTCGGGAACCACATGCCTCCTGTCATGTTCTTCAGTGCATGAATTTCGATTCCCAAGGTCTGCCCGTGGTCCACATCGGCTGCCCCACCAGCATTCTGAAAGGCAAGGAGGGCGAAATGGACTGAGAAAGGAGTAAAATAATGTGGGAGAGCTGTTTTTAAAGAAGGGTTTGCTTACATGCTATTAACTAGAATTCAGTCCTATGTTTCGTCAGGCCATGTGGGAGGCCAGTGTGTTATGTCCTGGGCATCTGTGAGTCCCGCTAAGTGTCACAAGTTCTTTAATTAGGGAAGCAGGGGAGGACTCTCTAGGACCAACAGGGGTTCCCGGCCACCGCCCGTGAGTTACTTTGGGTTAAGGAAGCTCTGAGAACAAAGATTGAAATACTTAATTACATTGATTAGTCATTGGAGAATATCGCACTGGTGGTTACTATAAATTTTTAATATAAAAATCACAGTGTGTTTATACAATATAGCCTACTATGTATCTTGTCAGCTTAACAATTGAAATATACTTGGATATAAGGCATAGAAAAAAATAAGTAAATAGTAAAAGTAAAATATTGGTGATAACTTCTAACTGCCTATTAACCAAACCAGGCCAGGTTAAAGGACATGAATTGCTGAAAATTTTCTGACATGAAAATAAATCTCCTTAGTAAAATAGCATTTCAGCAATTTTATATTCCTACATTATTGCTTTGAGTGTAGGGGAAAGATGAAAAGAACAGAGCACTTGATCGAAACAACTTAGAAATCCTGCCAAGCGTCACTTAACAGGAGGTTGGGGCTGCGCTGGCATCTAGAGAGTTAGGAAGACATAAATTTGTTACTGAACAAGTCTTTGCAACAAATGCAGTAACAATCTTTGCAACTGAATGTCACAATGTTAGATTTTGCATTTCTTTGATATTTGCATATTGTGAATAAATAAATTTTAAAATGAGGAAGAAATGTCCAGAAACTTTTTAATGTAAATTTAAAGATGTATCAGTTCAAGAATGTACCAACTTTGGAGACATCTTACTTCACTATTTGTATTATTTCTTTTCCACCATATTCTCCTTTTTTTTCCCCCTGCATTTATAAAATATGAAAAATGTATTACTGTCTCTTTTTTCTCCTGGAAACACTTTTGCTCAGTTTATGCCTTACTTTGTAAAGGAAGGAAAGCTTAGAATTTTTTAAATGCTTTTATACTTGAAAAGATTGAGTTCTCTAACGTTGCTTTCAAACAGATGTCATTTATTAAATAGTAATGTTTTCTCATTAATCTTAGCTTTTTTCTCATCTGTCCTGCTATGAAAATATAACCAAAATAAAACTTCAGGGACAGTTTGAGGCATCTGCTGCCCCCTCCCTCCCTTTCTTTGCTTGCGGAAGCAGCTGTTTTAGAACAAGGGAGGATGGAGAGGCAGACGCTCTCTTGGTCTCTCCTCTACCACAGCCCGGAATGTCTAATGTCAGTGTGTGCTGTGGAGCACCCAAGCAAGATCTGTTGGCCGTTAATATCCTGTGCAGTAGAGTTAGCCTTCTCCCCAGATTATTCTCTCCTTTCAATTAGAAGTTCAAATGAGCTGGAAGTTATTCATCCTTCTTTTTATCTTTCCTTTGGCTTCCCAGGGTGACAGGATGTAGATATTCAAGAGCATTGTGCCGACCAAGCCAAGAAAATGCATTCCCTTCACAATTAGCAGAAAGAACTCTCCATAGATAGATAGATAGATAGATAGATAGATAGATAGATAGATAGATAGATAGATGATAGATGATAGATAGGTAGATAGATGATAGAGACAGAGAGAGATAGATAGATGATAGATAGATAGATAAATAGATGATAGATAGATATAGATGATAGATATAAATAGATTTAAATTTATTTATAATAAATAGATGATAGATAGATGATAGATGATAGATAGATAGATAGATGATAGATAGATGGTAGATAGATAGATAGATATTTGGAAGAGTGAAGAGCAGGGGTGGATTCAAGTTCTGCAGGACCTGAGGTTTATTTAACGTGGAAGGGAGGGCTTTCTCCAATGGTCAGAACACAAAACATCTTTACAACCTAAAAACGACCACGTGACCCTACTGATAGGGCCCCTCCTGGGGTCCTGGGGGGCTTGTGCAAGGGAGAGGCCTACGGCTTATTAGCTGTGTGGGGAGTTTACCTCTGGTCCATCCACGGTGCTGTTTGAGATGGACTTGGTGGGGTTTTGCCATTAATTTGTGTTTCATTTCACCTGGTCCCCCATTTGGACTTAACGGGGCTTCTCAGGCTACTCAGTGGATCTGTTGCCTCAGAGAACAGAAGGTGGGCAGTGAGGCCGGGCTTGCCACTATTACCACAGAGCCTGTCAGGCCGTGTGCTGGAACCTAAAAGCTGCCCTTTGGTTTCCTCGCTAATAAGAGACCATAAGGCCTATTTCTGGAAGGACAGTGATTACTGATGAGCATTCCTCTTGTAAAGAAACATGTTAAACAGTGTCCATTCATCCTGTACATACTGATTATCCAGTATAAACAAAATACAATCGAAATTACGATGCCATGAAATCTGATGATTGTAAGCCATGTGAACTGGTAAACTAGGTTAGGAAATGCAAAGTTGGGTGTGTCTGTGTGTGTGAATGTGTGTGACAATTTTGCCAGCTTTGTGGGAAATTATTTTTACTTAAGAAACAAATAATTTCTTGGCTTACATGAATAGGTTATTAATATACACAGTTTAGTTATAAAGTGATGAGATTTTTAGCAAAACATACTCATAATTATATTGTGAAATAGATCTTTTCCCTCCTTTAATACAGTAATTTTGGAAAGTGGCATATTTATTCCTACATCACTGAAATATGTTTTTGGAATTTTCTCTAGAAATTGTTTTATAAATGCATTGTGTTTACAGGTATATGTGCATATAAATGTTACACTTTTGTTAACTTGTAAAAGGTTTATCCCTCACATAGAGGGTGAATTATCTGAATACACACAGCTGGTCAGTCCTGTCTGTTTCCCGTCCCTTGCCCTTGAAAACCCCATGCAGACTCTGAGCTAGCTTCCTGGGCTCACGTCTCTCTTGCTGACGCTGGTGTTCTCCCCTATGTCCGACCCTGTGTTGCATGTGGTAACCCCATCCTTGGGGCCTGCGAGTAAACTTCCTTCCAGTCCTCACCTTGCTTCCTTCCGGGGCCGCACTGACCTGGCCCCGCCGCCCCGGACGTGCACATTTCTGCAGGAGTGTCTCTAGGGCCAGGACAGTGCTTGGCTCTCCGCCTTTGCGGCTGAGCTTGTACAGTAAGTTCAGCCTTTGACTCAGCAATTCGTTTTCCAAAAATATTTTAAAAAGAAGTAACTGGACAGGTATATGAAGATTTATGTCTGAAGTAGTTTGCTGCATTATTCTGGTGATTGTAAAAGAAAATCCAAACCACACAAATTTCTAACAACAAATAATTGATTGAATAAGTTGTGGTAGAACCGACATGGGCATCCTGTGCAGCCACTAACACTGATCGTAAGTACATATGTACCTAGGGAAGGATGTTCGTTTATATTTTTAAATGAAAAAAGTAGGTTATGATAATAGTAACAACAACAATAATAGCATTATATTTAAATATCACAGTTTATTCCATAAGAGTACCTGTGACTTGATACCTATATAGAAAACTATCTGGCAAGTTATACACCACCAAAATTATACCAAACACTGAATTTTTGAGGAGGATGAGAGGTAATTTTCTTTTTAAAATGTATTTTCTGAGATGAATATGTAGAACCAACAGGGCTTATAAAATACCAGATAAGTTTTTTATAGAGCTTTTAAAAGCTATCTAAGGCTAAGTCTAATGGAGGAGGTGAATGATGCCGTATGTATGTATGTAATCATGCAACAGTAAGATCGATTTTCCTGGTGATTTATGAAGTGGTTCCAAAGGCATGCCCGTGGTCAGAGCCCCCAAAAGATGCCAAGCAAGAGCTCTGCAGTGGCAGCGAGCACCCCTTCCGGGGGGCCCGGGAAGACACCTCCACCTGCATGGGTAGGTGTTACTGGGCTTCTTCAAAAATTAACTTTGAAGTGATGTTTTCATATAGCATAAAATAGGTTATTTATTATACATATCAGTATGCTTGAATTTATCAAAGCTGTGGTGTACTTGGGGTATAATGCATGATGGGTCCCATAGATGTCAAGGTGCGGATCCCTGGGACCTGTGAATGTTACCTTATATGGGAAAAGGTTCTTTGCAGCTATGATTAAGCTTAGAAGCTTGAGATGGGGAGACTTTTATACATATTCTCTTCCATTCTCTGGATTGCTGTTTCATTTTATGGATAGTGTCCTTTGGGCACAAAAGTTTGTAACTTTGATGAAGCCCAATTTATTTGTTTTTCTTTGTTTCTTGTACTTTCCGTGTCATATCTAAGAAACCAGTGCCTAACCTAAGGTCACAAAGATTTGTGCTTAGGTTTTCTTCTATTAATTTTATAGTTTTAGTGCTTATACTTGGTTCTTTAATGATTTTGAGTTAATTTTTAAATAAGGTATGAAGTAAGGGCCTAACTTCATTATTTTGCATACCAATTCCCAGTGTAGTGTTTTGAAATAACTATCTTTCCCCATTGAGTTTTCTTGGTATCTTTGCCAAAAAACCAGTCAGTCAGTCAATATAAGTGTTTATTTCTGAAATCTCAATTTTATTTCAAAGGTCTATATTTGTATCTTCATGTCAGTACCAGGAAATCTTGATTATTATAGATTTGTGTAACTTTTAAAACCAGGAAGTGTGAGTTCTCCAAGGTGGTTCTTTTCCCAGGTGGCTTTTACTGTCCTGCTCTCTTGCATTTCCATATGAATTCTAGAGTCAGCCTGTCCACTTTCAGAGTCAGCTGGGGTTTTCCTAAGAACTGTCTTGAGCCTGTAGATCACCCTGGGGAGTCCTGCCACTTAGCAGTATTAACCCTTCAATCCATGAGCAAAGGTGTCTTCCTTTTTGCAGGTCTTTAATTTGTTTCAGTGATGTTTTCTAGTTTTCAGTGCACAGGTCCCACACTTCTGTTGTTTAATTTATTTCTAAGTATTTTACTATTTTTTATATTACTGTAGTTAGAATGGCTTTTGTTTTCATGTATTTGTTCTGAATTATTTGTGCAGTTTCGATAGGCTTGGTTGGTGTATTTATAGTCTCTTACATAGTATTTTAATTGTGATTATATGAAAAAAAAAGACATCACGACTTTAAACAAGACAGTTTTATGTGCAACACCAACCAGACTATGTGGTGTTATTCTCTCCCTACTGTATGCTAAGCTCATACTCTAGCCCAATGTTTCCCAAGTTCATTATCTCCCTTTCTGCCTTCATGACTGTTGTCATATCTGAATGCCACTTAGAATATTTTAAAAGTATAATAATTATTTAAAATTAAATAAACTTATCTAAAAGGGAATTTTATATCAAAATTTAGGGAGCAAATATAAAAATCACTTTTAATATGCATTGCTATAAATATATTACTATTAAAATGTTCTCTCCTGTGCCACCTGACAGTAGTTTTAGGGAATGATAACGAGGTGGGGCAGGGACATGGGACAAGCATCGTGATTAGTTCTTCCTGTGAGGACAAATGCCGGGACATAAACAGTCTAGTAAGAACAGGAGGGACCCCATCGTAAGGCTAGAACCCATTTTTAAACCAAGGAGTTGGGAGGTGAGATTCCTAACATTTTATGGTGATCAGCCAACGACGACCCTAAGGCGGGGCCAGCAGTCCTGAACAGGAGGGCCCTCTGCTCAGGGGTCTCTGTCGTGGAGAAGAACGGGATCAAGCAGTTCCTGTGTTAAGTTTATCTCACAGAACACCCAGAGGACTGATATGGAGGGGGACACGATGCCTCTCACCGAGGCAGACATCAGGAGGACATATGTCAGGACTGCGTCCCCCCAGGCCCCCTACCCCCACCCTTTGCCCCATTCTGGAAAGCCTTAAAAGGTGAACCCTAAGCTTTAAGCGCGCCTCCTCTCTGAGGTTGCCTGTGCTCCCCTTTCTACGAGTGTGTACTTTGCCTTTTATAAAGCCTCTCTCTGCTCAACTCCCGGCGTTCTGTCTCTGGGCTCTTTCAGTACAAAGTGTCTTTGTTATTTCACTATTTCATTCTATTTTCTAAACTTAAGCACAAGTCTTCTCTCTCTGTCCTCCTTCAGACAAGTAAGGAAAGGCTACTGAGAGCTCTGATTTGGGCTGCAACCTCCCGTCACCTGGGTGACCTGGATGGGATGGCAGCTGTGTGACCATGCTCTTTAGTGCCTGCTTGAAAATCTCCTTTCTTTGCCTTTGGGAAGTTCTCAGAACATAATCTCACTCCATCCAGGGCTCTGCAGCTCCCCCAAATCCTGGGGTGGTAGGGCCTTAGTTCCATTCCATGCAGACTAATCAGACACGGGATGCCAGGTGACCCTGGCTTCGGGAGTTGGCAGGGGACCTGCCCTGTGCCGAGCAGGAGTTCAGTGAGCTTCCCTTTGCTGCCTCTGCTCTTCCTTGCTCTCTGCTGCCTGCAGGGCTGCTGCCATCCACTGCCACTCTCGCTTTAATGAATTCCTTCCTTCCCTACACTCCTCTGACCTGTTCGAGAATTCTCTATCATAGTCAAGAACCCTCCCCTGTCCAGGCTGAGGTTTCACCTAGTGTTCAGGGAGAGACCTCCCCGGACTCAGCTGCCTGACAACAGTAAGTTCACAACTCTTTGGGAATCTCTGCTATAACCTGCTTGATTAACTGGGTGAACTAAAAATTTGCCTAAAACTTATATTTTAGTGGCTAGAGTATCCCTCAGTGACATTACCATGGATCTAGAGTCATTATCACAATACGTAGGCAAAAGACGCGAGTAATTCCTGTAGTGCCTCACTTTGCTTTCCTGGGGATCATACAAAGGCTGTGTGTGTGTCACTCAGTGACACTCTCAGGAACAGAATCCACCTGCACGCGGCGCTCCCTGGGTCACATCATGCTGCTGTCTGATGAGTGTGAGTGATGCCCTCTTGGGGGCTGGGGCCTGTGTCTATTCAACTGGCCTGATACAGCACGCGCATGACAGTACGCTCATTTGGGTGCTTACTAAATGCAAGTTAATGATGTAACGCATCTGTTAATCAGCAATCGTCCTGAAAAATAATGATGTGCGCTGAACTGATGGGTTCACCCCATTTGTGTTACTGAAGGTTAGACATTATTGAAAGGCCTCCACTTTAAAGGAAACAGTAGAAAATTGTTTAGTTTTTCAACAAAAAGAGGGAGTTTTGTCCTTGATAATTAAATTTCTTTTCAAAGCTAAGAATTACCTGAATGATTATTTTACTTGGAGAATAACAATATTTGCTTAAATAACAATTTAAAAGCATTTCATCTAGAAAAGAAAACACTTCATCTCTGGATTTTAACATTCCTTCAGTAAAAGCCAGGGCTTGACATAAAGAATTAATTAAGGGTTAAGAGGCAGGGAAGCAGACCCTTGGCTTACCTCTTGATACCACGGTGTTAAAGCATTTAGAGAAGTACCCAAACTAGCCTTATGCCCACCCCCAGTCTACCTGCATGCCCTTCAGATCAGATCCCTGACTCAGTGCCTGTGGGTCTAGGGGCACTCTTCAAGGAAGACCCTTTCTTACAGTTATTACCATGGTCTAGCAATGCAAGAGCTGCTGTATTCTAACCAGGACCTGCTAGAGATAAATGCTTTGTGTAATTTGATTTTGAATATAAAATTTCCTAGATGTAGTACTTCAGAGGAAAATAATCAGTGTAGCCAAAGAAAGGTGGGGCGTTATCATTTAATAAACATATGAGAGTATTTAAGCAGCTCTGTCATCTGATATTGGTTATGATTTAAGTTTTAGACTGGTGCCATACTGCTCTAGCCCTGAAAGTTATATCTTAGGGAATTTTAGTGTGTTTCTTTTAATTTACTTTTTTATTTTGTTAAAGAAACAATGAGAACCTTTTCACTAAGAGCAGTTAAATTGTGCTCTGTCATGGCCTGCCATCTTTCCCACCTATAAAATGTATGTTCCTGTATTTCTTCTGATATCTTTTGTTAACTGATGGAAGAGTTTGTTGGCTTGATTGAAAAGATGATAGGGCATCTGTCTGACTGGTAACCTAAATAGAAATTCCTGCCCAAATGTGAAAGGAAACTCCTTGATCAGATGCCCAGATTAAAGGTAATGTAATTATGTGTCTTCCTGTTGAAAATGCTGTTCATAATTCAAGATGACTGGATACTTGAGCGGAGAGTTTAGGATTAATCAAACAGTTGGTATTCCAAAATCTTTAAACATCTATACATTTGGCTTGGTTGTTCTTTTTAAAGACAGAGAAGTTTGGTTGCATCAAAAGGTAAAGTTGGGAGGGTGAATTGTTCTGCAAGAGTAAAACTAAAGTGGATGTACATTTCCTTTCCTACATAATTTTTTTTAGAATAACAAATGTCAAATAAGAAAGACAAAGCAGAGAAATCTGTGTCTTTAGTAACACAGTTGAGGTGAATGGCTAACAAGTGTCATGTCTCAGGCTCAGAAGACTCAGCCGCTGGCCAGTGCACGTTCACTGTCGCTCTGATACCTGGTCACGGTTGTTGAATCAAGTGCTTTCCCTTCCCCATCTTGTGTGTCTTTGGCGTTGGGCACAGCGAACCTGGCTGCTTTTATCTGTCACCTTCTCCTACTCCTGGCGGCCTGGATCCGCATTCCTCACTCAAGTCAGGACTGCTTCTGGGGCTCTTTGCTTATAGACCCAGAGTGAGACAAGGGCCCTCCCACACTTTTTTTGCCATAAAAATATGTATATAAGGGGCAGAAGATGGCGGCGTGAGTAGAGCAGCGGAAATCTCCTCCCAAAACCACATATATCTATGAAAATATAACAAAGACAACCCTTCCTAGAATAAAGACCAGAGGACACAGGACAATATCCAGACCACATCCGCACCTGAGAGAACCCAGCGCCTCGCGAAGGGGGTGAGATACAAGCCCCGGCCCCGCGGGAGCCGAGCGCCCCTCCCCCCAGCTCCCGGCGGGAGAAGAGCAGGCAGAGCGGGAGGGAGACGGAGCCCAGGGCTGCCGAACACCCAGCCCCCGCCATCCGGGCCAGAGTGCAGGGCCCTCGATACTGGGAAAACAGGGCAGCAAGAACAGTGAGCAGGCACTGGAGGCTGGGCGACAGAGGGCATAAGAAAAGCGCGCGACCATTTTTTTTTGCTTTTTTGCTGTTTTGTTTTGGCGAGCGCTTTTTGGAAGTCTTAAAGGGATAGGGACCCCAATACTAGGGAAACAGGGCAGAAAGACCGGTGAGCAGAGGCCTGAGGCTGGCACCGGAGAATAAAGAAAAACGAACGACCACCTTTTTTTTTTTTTTTTTTTTTTTAATTAAAAACTTTTTTTTTTTTAATTAAAAAAATTTTTTTTTCTTTTTTTTTTGGTGGGCATTGTTTTGTTTTGGTGGGTGCTTTTTGGAAGTCTTAAAGGGGCAGGGCGGGACACTTAATCCAGAGGTAGGGAATCCGGGATCTCTGGGCACCCTAACCCCTGGGCTGCAGGGAGCAGGGAGGCCCCTTACGGAGATAAATAGCCTCCCAGCAGCTCCTGCTCCAACGCGACTCCACCACTTTGGAGCAGCTGCCCGAGCCAGGCCACGCCCACAGCAACAGCGGAGATTAACTCCATAGCAGCCGGGCAGGAAGCAGAAGCCCTGTCTGCGCGCAGCTGCGCAGCACAAGCCACTAGAGGCCGCTGTTCTCCCAGGAGAGGAGGGCCACAAACCAACAAGAAAGGAAGTCCTTCCAGCCGTCACTCGTCCCAGTTCTGCAGACTATTCCTATCACCATGAAAAGGCAAAGCTACAGGCAAAGATCACAGAGACAACACCAGAGAAGGAGACAGACCTAACCAGTCTCCCTGAAAAAGAATTCAAAATAAGAATCATAAACATGCTGACAGAGATGCAGAGAAATACGCAAGAGAAATGGGATGAAGTCCGGAAGGAGATCACAGATGCCAGAAAGGAGACCGCAGAAATGAAACAAACTCTGGAAGGGTTTATAAGCAGAATGGATAGAATGCAAGAGGCCATTGATGGAATTGAAATCAGAGAACAGGAACGCATAGAAGCTGACATAGAGAGAGACAAAAGGATCTCCAGGAATGAAACAATATTAAGAGAACTGTGTGACCAATCTAAAAGGAACAATATCCGTATTATAGGGGTCCCAGAAGAAGAAGAGAGAGGAAAAGAGATGGAAAGTATCTTAGAAGAAATAATTGCTGAAAACTTCCCCACACTGGGGGAGGAAGTAATCGAACAGACCACGGAAATACACAGAACCCCCAACAGAAAGGATCCAAGAAGGGCAACACCAAGACACATAATAATTAAAATGGCAAAGATCAAGGACAAGGAAAGAGTGTTAAAGGCAGCTAGAGAGAAAAAGGTCACCTATAAAGGGAAACCCATCAGGCTAACGTCAGATTTCTCAACAGAAACCCTACAGGCCAGAAGAGAATGGCATGATATATTTAATACAATGAAACAGAAGGGCCTTGAACCAAGGATACTGTATCCAGCACGACTATCATTCAAATATGACGGTGGGTTTAAACAATTCCAAGACAAACAAAAGCTGAGGGAATTTGCTTTCCACAAACCACCTCTACAGAACATCTTACAGGGACTGCTCTAGATGGGAGCACTCCTAGAAAGAGCACAGCACAAAACACCCAACATATGAAGAATCGAGGAGGAGGAACAAGAAGGGAGAGAAGAAAAGAATCTCCAGATAGTGTATATAACAGCTCAATAAGCGAGCTAAGTTAGGCAGTAAGATACTAAAGAGGCTAACCTTGAACCTTTGGTAACCACGAATTTAAAGCCTGCAATGGCAATAAGTACATATCTTTCAATAGTCACCCTACATGTTAATGGGTTGAATGCACCAATCAAAAGACACAGAGTAACAGAATGGATAAAAAAGCAAGACCCATCTATATGCTGCTTACAAGAAACTCACCTCAAACCCAAAGACATGTACAGACTAAAAGTCAAGGGATGGAAAAACATATTTCAAGCAAACAACAGTGAGAAGAAAGCAGGGGTTGCAGTACTAATATCAGACAAAACAGACTTCAAAACAAAGAAAGTAACAAGAGATAAAGAAGGACACTACATAATGATAAAGGGCTCAGTCAAACAAGAGGATATAACCATTCTAAATATATATGCACCCAACACAGGAGCACCAGCATATGTGAAACAAATACTAACAGAACTAAAGGGGGATATAGACTGCAATGCATTCATTCTAGGAGACTTCAACACACCACTCACCCCAAAGGATAGATCCACTGGGCAGAAAATAAGTAAGGACACGGAAGCACTGAACAACACAGTAGAGCAGATGGACCTAATAGACATCTATAGAACTCTACATCCAAAAGCAGCGGGATATACATTCTTCTCAAGTGCACATGGAACATTCTCCAGAATAGACCACATACTAGGCCACAAAAAGAGCCTCAGAAAATTCCAAAAGATTGAAATCCTACCAACCAACTTTTCAGACCACAAAGGCATAAAACTAGAAATAAACTGTACAAAGAAAGCAAAGAGGCTCACAAACACATGGAGGCTTAACAACACACTCCTAAATAATCAATGGATCAATGACCAAATCAAAATGGAGATCCAGCAATATATGGAAACAAATGACAACAACAACACTAAGCCCCAACTTCTGTGGGACACAGCAAAAGCAGTCTTAAGAGGAAAGTATATAGCAATCCAAGCATATTTAAAAAAGGAAGAGCAATCCCAAACGAATGGTCTAATGTCACAATTATCGAAATTGGAAAAAGAAGAACAGATGAGGCCTAAGGTCAGCAGAAGGAGGGACATAATAAAGATCAGAGAAGAAATAAATAAAATTGAGAAGAATAAAACAATAGCAAAAATCAATGAAACCAAGAGCTGGTTCTTCGAGAAAATAAACAAAATAGATAAGCCTCTAGCCAGACTTATTAAGAAGAAAAGAGAGTCAACACAAATCAACAGTATCAGAAACGAGAAAGGAAAAATCACGACGGACCCCACGGAAATGCAAAGAATTATTGGAGAATACTATGAAAACCTATATGCTAACAAGCTGGGAAACCTAGGAGAAATGGACAACTTCCTAGAAAAATATAACCTTCCAAGATTGACCCAGGAAGAAACAGAAAATCTAAAGAGACCAATTACCAGCAACGAAATTGAAGCGGTAATCAAAAAACTACCAAAGAACAAAACCCCCGGGCCAGATGGATTTACCTCGGAATTTTATCAGACATACAGGGAAGACATAATACCCATTCTCCTTAAAGTTTTCCAAAAAATAGAGGAGGAGGGGATACTCCCAAACTCATTCTATGAAGCTAACATCACCCTAATACCAAAACCAGGCAAAGACCCCACCAAAAAAGAAAACTACAGACCAATATCCCTGATGAACGTAGATGCAAAAATACTCAACAAAATATTAGCAAACCGAATTCAAAAATACATCAAAAGGATCATACACCATGACCAAGTGGGATTCATTCCAGGGATGCAAGGATGGTACAACATTCGAAAGTCCATCAACATCATCCACCACATCAACAAAAAGAAAGACAAAAACCACATGATCATCTCCATAGATGCTGAAAAAGCATTTGACAAAGTTCAACATCCA
The DNA here is from genome assembly GCF_030020395.1 of Manis pentadactyla. Lineage (NCBI taxonomy): Eukaryota > Metazoa > Chordata > Mammalia > Pholidota > Manidae > Manis > Manis pentadactyla. Next base: position 89,361,698 of record NC_080032.1, on the reverse strand, counting down.
TTCATGTTAAAAACTCTCAGCAAAATGGGAATAGAGGGCAAGTACCTCAACATAATAAAGGCCATCTATGATAAACCCACAGCCAACATTATATTGAACAGCGAGAAGCTGAAAGCATTTCCTCTGAGATCGGGAACTAGACAGGGATGCCCACTCTCTCCACTGTTATTTAACATAGTACTGGAGGTCCTAGCCACGGCAATCAGACAAAATAAAGAAATACAAGGAATCCAGATTGGTAAAGAAGAAGTTAAACTGTCACTATTTGCAGATGACATGATACTGTACATAAAAAACCTTAAAGACTCCACCCCAAAACTACTAGAACTGATATCGGAATACAGCAAAGTTGCAGGATACAAATTCAACACACAGAAATCTGTGGCTTTCCTATATACTAACAATGAACCAACAGAAAGTGAAATCAGGAAAACAACTCCATTCGCAATTGCATCAGAAAAAATAAAATACCTAGGAATAAACCTAACCAAAGAAGTGAAAGACTTATACTCTGAAAACTACAAGTCACTCTTAAGAGAAATTAAAGGGGACACTAACAGATGGAAACTCATCCCATGCTCGTGGCTAGGAAGAATTAATATCGTTAAAATGGCCATCCTGCTCAAAGCAATATACAGATTTGATGCAATCCCTATGAAACTACCAGCAACATTCTTCAATGAACTGGAACAAATAATTCAAAAATTCATATGGAAACACCAAAGACCCCGAATAGCCAAAGCAATCCTGAGAAAGAAGAATAAAGTAGGGGGGATCTCACTCCCCAACTTCAAGCTCTACTATAAAGCCATAGTAATCAAGACAATTTGGTACTGGCACAAGAGCAGAGCCACAGACCAATGGAACAGACTAGAGAATCCAGACATTAACCCAGACATATATGGTCAATTAATATTTGATAAAGGAGCCATGGACATACAATGGGGAAATGACAGTCTCTTCAACAGGTGGTGCTGGCAAAACTGGACAGCTACATGTAGGAGAGTGAAACTGGACCATCGTCTAACCCCATATACAAAAGTAAACTCAAAATGGATCAAAGACCTGAATGTAAGCCATGAAACCATTAAACTCTTGGAAGAAAACATAGGCGAAAACCTCTTAGACATAAACATGAGTGACCTCTTCTTGAACATATCTCCCCGGGCAAGGAAAACAACAGCAAAAATGAGTAAGTGGGACTATATTAAGCTGAAAAGCTTCTGTACAGCAAAAGACACCATCAATAGAACAAGAAGGATCCCTACAGTATGGGAGAATATATTTGAAAATGACACATCTGATAAAGGCTTGACGTCCAGAATATATAAGGAGCTCACACGCCTCAACAAACAAAAAACAAATAACCCAATTAAAAAATGGGCAGAGGAACTGAACAGACAGTTCTCCAAAAAAGAAATACAGATGGCCAACAGACACATGAAAAGATGCTCCACATCGCTAATTATCAGAGAAATGCAAATTAAAACTACAATGAGGTATCACCTCACACCAGTAAGGATGGCTGCCATCCAAAAGACAAACAACAACAAATGTTGGCGAGGCTGTGGAGAAAGGGGAACCCTCCTACACTGCTGGTGGGAATGTAAGTTAGTTCAACCATTGTGGAAAGCAGTATGGAGGTACATCAAAATGCTCAAAACAGACTTACCATTTGACCCAGGAATTCCACTCCTAGGAATTTACCCTAAGAACACAGCAATCAAGTTTGAGAAAGACAGATGCACCCCTATGTTTATCGCAGCACTATTTACAATAGCCAAGAATTGGAAGCAACCTAAATGTCCATTGATAGATGAATGGATGAAGAAGATGTGGTACATATACACAATGGAATACTACTCAGCCATAAGAAAAGGGCAAATCCAATCATTTGCAGCAACATGGATGGAGCTGGAGGGTATTATGCTCAGTGAAACAAGCCAAGCGGAGAAAGAGAAATACCAAATGATTTCACTTATCTGTGGAGTATAAGAACAAAGGAAAAACTGAAGGAACAAAACAGCAGCAGAATCACAGAACTCAAGAATGGACTAACAGGTACCAAAGGGAAAGGGACTGCGGAGGATGGGTGTGTAGGGAGGGATGAGGTGGGGAGAAGTAGGGGGGTATTAAGATTAACATGCATGGGGGGGTAGGAGAAAAGGGAGGGCTGTACAACACAGAGAAGGCAAGTAGTGATTCTACAACATTTTGCTATGCTGATGGACAGTGACTGTAAAGGGGTTTATAGGGGAGACCTGGTATAGGGGAGAGCCTAGTAAACATAATATTCATCATGTAAGTGTAGATTAGTGATACCAAAAACAAAGCAAAAAAAAAAAAAGGGCAGTTCCTGTGTGGTAACCTCCAACGAGTTCTACACAAGGGTATAAAGGGCATATAAAAGTGTAGGCAAAGGGTCTGTTTGTGTTTATACAGAGGATCAAAGCCTAATTGGGCTACCCCGAAAATGAACTAAGATACGATATGAAAAAGAACTTCCAACATCTGCACTCTCTGGAAGACTCATGCCAGAAGATGATCATCAAAAAACCCCAACAAAGATCCACGCACTGCTACAGCTGTAGATGCACTCATCCCACCAGTTCCTGGACTTGCCATGGGAATGAAGAAGGAGATATCTAAGCTGGCCTGTGCATACAGTAAAACAACAAATTTGACTGGATCTATACTGTTGGAACTCAACCAAGAATTTGGAGAAGTGCAAATTGTAGCGCTCCAAAGTCTTACAACTACAGACTATTTACTGTTAAAAGAACATATGGCATGTGAACTGTCCCCAGGAATGGGTTGTTTTAATTTGTCTGATTTCTCTCAGACTGTTCAAGTTCAGTTGGACAATATCCACCATATCATAGTTAAGTTCTCCCAAATGCCTAAGGTGCCTAACTGGTTTTCTTGGTTTCACTGCAGATGGCTGGTAATTACAGATATGCTTTGGTTATGTAACTATACTCCTGTTATGTTAATGTGTGTGCGCAATTTAAGTAGTAGCTTAAAACCTATACATGCTGAAGTTACTCTACAAGAAGATATGTCAAAGAAATAATCAATCTTCCCATGTTTTCTTCCGTCTGCTACTTCTATAGCTTTTCTTCTTCCTTCCTAATTACAACCCTTAAATAGAATTCGTGCCTCATATCAAATTTACCGAGTATCATAATTCTTCCAAGTGGTAAAGATACCTCAAGACAAATGCTTTGCATAGAAGCCACAGGGCATAAATATGCAAAGAAGTAAAAAGCTAACCTTTTCAAACAATAAGGCTTCCCTCTCACTTACCAACTTAACATTTCCCTGTATGGCCCCGGAAGATGACTGGTTAGCCAGAGACGGGTAAGATTCCTCAAGGGAGGAACAACCTAAGACAGGCACAGTCGCAGGGGGGTCATCAGGTGAGAAATTGGGGATCAACAGAGGTGAGGCTTAGAACCTCACCCTCCCTGTTCTGAGAGAAATCTTCTGCATATGTGGATGTTTTATTGCCCTTGTCTAGCTTGGATTAACACATAGTCTACAGGCACACACCTGATCATCTACATTTGCTCTCTTACAACACTAAACTATGATTTCTGCCTTTATCTTGTATCTACCTACCACTTAAGCATTTTATTAAAAATAATAATAATAAAGAGAGAAATGTGGTATCCACATATAAATCATGTATAAAAACCAAATGAGTATTCATATTTGAACTGACTGTTTAGAGTTCATAATACATGAGCAAAACCGAAAGTTTCTGTGATGACTCCCCTTGTACTGTTCACTATGTAACTTATTCATTATGTAAGAATTTGTTCTACATGTAAGAACTTGTTTGTTATGCCTCAGAAGTTTGGAGACTGACGAAAATTAGGCTTGGGGTGGATTAATGATTGTGCATTGAGCATTGACTCCCCTATACAGAATTTTATTGTCGTTAACAACCATTTGATCAATAAATATGAGAGATGCCCTCACAAAAAAAAAAAAAAAGAAAAGGACAGACTTCCAATGGTAAAATAAATAAGTAACCGGGATGTAATGTATAGCATAAGGAATATAGTCAAGATATTGTAACAGCTTGGTAGGGTGATAGCTGGAACCTAGAATTATGTATATAAATGTTCTACCACTGTGTTGTACACTTGAAACTAATGTAATGTAATACTGTGCATCAACTACCCTTCAATAAAAAATAATTATTTAAAAAAAAAATATGTATATAAATTGGGATTTAGTTTTTTTATTTCCTGTGATCATAAAGCTTTAAGTATAAAAAGGTTTTGAGTTAAACTGTCGTTATGATTATTATGAATACACAAATGATAAATGAATGTTAAATATAAAAACAAATTTCTATTGGTAGTATATCTCTTAATGACATGGAAATAGGGCCATTTCCCCTCATCAGTTTATGTACCCTTGGACGGTTATGCATGCCGGGGTATTTCCTGAGGAGATATAAAGTTGAAATGTCTTGAGAAATTTCTGCGTCTGATCCATTTACCTGTTCCCGCCAGTTTTCTTTATCAGCACCACAAGAGTGAAGGCTTCCCTCAGATATGCTAGATTCTCTTTAATAACATGTAGCATAGCTGTGATTTGTGATTTTTTTTCTTTTTGGCCTTAGATGTATTTTTATTCTGTATCTCATAAGGAGACAAAAGGTTGCTACCTCTTAACAGACTTTTTAATCTGGACACATTTGCATCATGCTAGTATCCTGGGATTTCTTGAATAACACATATTCACTCTATTTGGTATCATTTTTGATTTTTTAAAAAGCCTATTTTTAGGCTCTGTCATCATTTCCAATATTTCACAAATGTTCTGCATTTTCATCCCCTGGGTCAGCTCCATTCTCTTCCTGTAACATCTGCAAGTTCATTAAGTATTTTCAAGATTTCAACAGAGGTATTTCTTAATTAATGGGGGAAAAATCCCTATCTCTAGTAAATCATTAGTTTGTTAAAGTAATTGGACCATTCATCTAAATTCTGCAGCTACAGAGCAGGACCGTTACCCGTGGTAAGTATGATGGGGTCGTGACTTAAAGGGCAGGACACACAGGACAGACCATGAGCTTTGTTTAAGGAAAGTTCTCCTTGCAGTCTGAAATAAAACGAGAGTCAACCAATGATTTTTTTGTTTTTTTAATTTTTATTGAAGTGTCATTGATATATAATTTTATATTGGTTTCAAATGCACAATACAGTGGTCCAACTGTTACCCATATTATTTTTTAAATCCTCACCCCAACTAGTGCAGTTACTATCTGTCAACAAGAAAAATGTTGCAGAATCATTGGCTATATTCTCCACGCTCTACTACCATCACTGTGACCAGCTTACATTATGATGGAGAATTTTTGTGCCCTTTTATCCCCCTTGCACTTCCCCCCCACCCCAACCTGTGCCCCATGGTAACCACCTGTCACTTCTCAGTGTCTGTCAGTCTACTGCTGTTTTTATTCTGTTTTGCTTTGATCAAACCTATAATTTTTAACAATGAAGTTGTTGGATAAAAGATATACATATAGAATTTGTATTATTTAAGCAATGGACTCATTTTTATAAAAAGACTATAAGAAACTCAATCACACACATACATGTGCATGCACTTGTGCACATATGCACACACACAGACATGCACACACACTTCATTAACCCAACCCTATACTTTATATCCTTTCAAAATAGTTCAATTGATTCCCCCATACGCAAAGCAGGGTTGTCAATGTATTGTTCCATTTTACAGCATGTTTTGAGGAAGATAATGGGTCACAGATGATGACATGAATCCTCATGAACTATTTCCTTGTAAAAAGAGTTCATGACCCTTTATGAAAAGTGATTTTATCATAGAAATAGGGAATAGCGAAGGAGATCCTATTTCAAAATAAATTTTCATCTATTTTGACATTTAAATGGAATAGCATTTTTTTCTGATAGTAGATATTTAAGACAGAAGCCAAAGTGTAGCTTGATTACAGATGTTTAAATTAATGTGAAGCATGTGTTCCAAAGAAGGGAGATGTTTGAAAGAGATAAGTTACCTTTATCTCTTTAAGAATCCCATAAATAGTTGTAAGAAATCTGTTTCTTTGGTTTTCCTAGGACTGTGTGACCTTGAGCTAGCCCACCATTGTATTTTCTTATTGTCAAGAAATTATTCAGATTAATAATCAGTGAGAAACAGATTCTTGGAGGCTTTAAAATAATAATGTGTGGTGAGACTTTTTCAGTGAGTGTAGCCTTCTATGGGTCAGCTTGTGACCATCATCTTGTCAAGATTGTCCATGGGTCCCTATAATGACCACAGACTGGTCACCATTTGTGATTTTACCTTACGGCTTCACGACTTTCCAGCCCTTTTAAAAATGTTATAATAGCTTTCCTGGAAACTGGTGGATCCGTTCCACTTCGTCCTTGTTTCCCACAGCTATGTCAAAGGTTGCAATTATACTGCTAAGCTTTAATATCTTTGTTGCCTGCCTGGCATATGGGTGATGTATTTCTGCTCTTGGGCTGTCTGGAAATTCACCCATTCCTCTTCATCCAACCCAAACCCAGCTTCAGTGATGACCCCTTGGCCACATGCCAACACTTGCTTTTCATCATTCTTGCCTGGTTATTTGTTATAAGGAATGTATCACATGTAGTTTATTAGGAAAATGTTATCAATTGTAAAGAACTAAAGCTGTAATTTAAAAATGTGGCAGTGAAGAATCTGATTGCTTGTTGATTGCAACTAGAAAAAAGTTTCATCATGATTGATAAATTAGAGCCACATATTGGAACTGGTGGGGTTTGTGATAGGACTTTGAAATAAAAAAGCAAAGTTTTCATTTTATAATGCTTTTCAGATTTACGAATAAGCCGTTTCTGATCCTCACAACAACTTTGTGAGTTAGATACTTTTATAAACTCCATTCACAATTGATAGGTGTAGTGAGGTTGAGCAGGGACATGGGACGAGCATCAGGGTTCACTTTTCCTGCCTGTGATGGAAAATGCTGAGATATAAACAGTATAGTAAGAACAGGAGGGACTGCACCTTAAGGCTAAGATTCCATTTTAAAAACCAGGAAGTTAGGAAGTAAGGTTCATAACATATTTTATACTAATCAGATAATAACTGACCCCATCTTAAGGCAGGGCAATCAGTCCTAAATGGCATGATTCCACTGCTTGAGGGTCACCACTGTCTTGGAGAAGTACAGGATCAAGCAATTTCTTGTGTTAAATTTATCTTATGGAATATCTAGAGGACTATGGATGGTGACACGGAACCGGAGACCGACATCATGAGATCACACCTCAGCCCACGTTCACCTGGCCCTTTGCTTTTGAAAGCCTTAGAAGACAGATCCTCAGTCCCTACGCACACCTCCTCTCTGAGTTTACCTTCACCTACACTGTCCTCCCCTTTCTTAAAGTGTGTCCTTGGCCTTGAATAAAGACTTCCTGCTGCTCAATTTACTGCATTTTGTCTCCATACTCTTCCGAGCTTCTTGGAAGGTTAATAGGAGACACATTTTCCCAGTGGTAAGTGGCTTAGTTACTTTGCTATTTCATTCACTTTTCTAGACTTAAGCACAAGTCTCTCTCTCTGTCCCCCTTCAGACAAGTAGGGAGAGGCTGCAGAGCTCTGATCCGGGCTGCAGCTTCCCTTCTCCTGGGTGCCCTGGGTGGGATGGCAGCTGTGTGACCATGCTCTTCAGTGGTTTGCCCCAAAGTCTCCTTTCTTTGCTTTGGGAAGTTCTCAGAGTGTAATGTCACCCCATCCAGGGCTCTGCGGCTCCCCCAAGTCCTGGGGTGGTTGGGGCTTAGACCCCACGCCGTGCAGATTCAAGCGGATGCTGGACGCCAGGTGACCCTGGCTTCGGGAGTTGGCGGGGGACCTGCCCTGTGCCGAGCAGGAGTTCAGCGAGCTTCCCTCTCCTGCCTCTGCCCTTCCGTGCTGTCTGCTGCCATTCGCCGCTCCTCCTGCTGTAATTCCTTCCTTACCTACACTTGTTCGACTTGTTCAAGAATTGTTTCTGTTCGGAGTCAAGAACCCTCCGCATCCAGGCTGAGGTTCCCCCGAGGGCTCAGGGAGAGACCTCCCCGGACGCAGCTGCCCGGCAGCGGCAGGCTAGGAGGGTGAGGCCTTGCCCTAAGAAAGGCACCTCGTGAACTGCAGACAGGGTCTCAGACTCTGGCCGTTGACTCTCTCTGTGACAGCAGGCCTGCCTCAGGAGTTGGCAGAGGAGACGTACAGTGTAGTACAAGAGGAAAAAAGAGAAAAAGATGACATTTAGGTTCCACTGAATCTCTAAATTTTGTCCTTTTTTATTTTGCCAGAAAATATCTCTTTGTTGCCTAAATTATTGCTGAAATGTATTATTTGGGGGGATAGGATGTGGTTTCAGGCTCTCTGTCCATCTCCATTAGAATGGATTAATTTATTACAGTTGTTACTTCAGTTTAGCCAGTTTGGAAGAACTAGGGGTTGTTAGCAGTTAGGAACTGAGAAAGTCAGTTTTAATAGGAAACAGGGATTTGCCTTGAAGGGGGTTATGGAGCTGTGACCGGGAAGGCTGGGAGAGAGAAGACTGGGGGGGTTGAAAGGGTGTGAGAAGGGACGGGGTCCTAGACAAATTCAGCCCATGTTCTTCTGCTCTATGTGCCAGACAAGAAACCTGGGTGGAAGTAAGGCAAGACTAGGCTTAGCAAAATGACACTCGGATTCAATTTTCTTTCCTGCCTCATTCATTTTATCCTGGTTCTGCTAGATTTTCAGAAAATAGTTGTCAAAAGATAGGGTTTCATTGTTGAGAACTCCTGTTCGTGTCTGTTAAGAGAGCAATCTGTTGCTGTTAAGATTGACAGGGGTCATCTGAGGGGGTGGGGAGGGAGAGGCAGTAGGTGCCTCTTGTGCTTTGTTCTGTCGTTAATGGGAAACAGACACTCCAAACACCTCTTGTCAACACTCAGATTCACCTCCATCAGACACTGTAGGCACTCCTGCGGTATCCTGTATTCTGTCTTTATACTATGAGTATTCGGACCCTTTCAAAGAAGGCACCAGCATTTTTACAGTATGTTTCAGTCTACGAAGACTTACTGGAACTGAAATTACTGAGCTCCTTAGGATTGGATTACATGCCAGTGTTCATATCTGCTTTCACAAACCTGTTCTTCACAGTGACCCAAAGGGCAGCTGGGCATTTTATATAGTAAGAGACAATTCTTTATAAGAATGGCTTCATGTTTGGGGAAGAAATTTTACCTAAACTGAAGTACAATGAAGGAGTTAGATATTCTATTTCAATTTAATAACCTCATGCCCTTTAGAACATGAACATTTATTTAAAAGCCTGAGCTCTACCTTCCACACAAGTTCTTCCTCATTCACTGAGTTCTTTACTACTTAGAAAATTTAAATTCCTTTGTAATTTATATTTACTTGATAACAGGATTATACAATAACTAAAGATAAATCAAACTAAAGAATAAAGAATATAATTTTTTATTAGACAATGACTTTAAAATATTTTTAGAAAGCTTTGGACATTTGAAATAATTATCCTAAATTTTGGTGTTTGATTTTTTCCAATTTTGTGGGGGACTAAATTATTAATGAGTAGGCCATAAATTATGAGGTGAGTCAATGACTGTGTATGTGGGATTGTAATCTGTAGACAATAAGATGAAATGATCTGTTTGGGTAAATCCAACATGTATTTTACCATTTTGTAAATTTTCCTAGCCTGATTGTAAATATTGCTTTCAAGGAATTTACCAGAATCCTATATGCTAAGTTTATAGATGGTTATTTGCATATAACATTTGGTTCTTAATCTGAGGACACATTTGGACTTTAAACTATTCTAGCAATTTAGAGTGAGGCAAAGAACACCTGCTCTCCTCATCCAAGACAAGCATTTGACAAACGCAAAATGATTTCTCAATGTTTTTTTCCCCTAAAGGGTAAGTTAATTTAAATGCTTTCCTACTACTTAGAAAAGTCAGACTTTTTCTAGTATCTCAGTCAGGATTCTTACGGCCCATATGCTGTACTCTACCCTTAATTCTTGACTTGTATATGCATGTATAGTTTTCTTCAAGTTAATGTGATGCCAGGGAATGGCTCTGGGCTATTAGGTGATCACAGCTGCGTTCTTCCTTTGCTTGTAGAAAGGCCCAGTTGAGAAAGTGCCCCTGAGAAGCGCCCAGCCCAGCCTCTGTGTTGTGTCTGAAGCTGAAGCCTGGGTGATGGGCTTGTTTAATTTTGAAGGGTTTGAAAGAGCATAATACATATCTTATTAACCTTGTCACTCATCTTCTACATTCTGAAAATTATGATCTATCTTGGAAGCAAAAAAATGATAAAAATTTTTCAAAAAATGAGCAAAACAGATGTTAAACTTATAGATATTTTCTCTTTTGAATATTGTTACTTATTTTAAGAACAGTAATAGAACTCATTATGATCCATTGAAATCCATTTAAAATGTCTCAATTCAATGGAAGGTAGAGTTAGATGCAATTCTAATGAATCAAATTCAAATAAATTAATCAAATCAGAATTTCTGATGACATAGTAGTACATATTAAATTTTATTTTCAGACTATTTTTGGTGATAAACACACTTACAGTAAAATGGTAGGTGATATTCCACTAACTTAAAAATAAAACATTTCTTTAAAGCTTTACACAGCAATTACTTATATGCAAATTACTTTGCTAAATAAAAATATTTCAGATGTTAAGTTGAAGAGAGTGTCTATTTAGTAATATATTCAAGCAGATCTACATCATGTACACAAGCAGTAAATTTGCATTCCTTTACATGTTTCTCAAAGGCTGTACTGAAACTATACTCCCATCTGGGCACCCCTTGGTCCATGGAGGAAAGATGTGAAATAATTGGAGGAGGAAGTGTCCACAGAGGCAGAAAAATAGTGATTAGGAAGCCAGAGAGACTGGTATCATCAAGGTTTTCCAGGCAGCAGTTTCAAGCCTCAGTGCATGTTAATAGTGTTAATGCAGCAGAAAATAAAGACTAAGAAGATTACATTGCATTTGGCAACTTGAAGTTCATTGGTGACCTTTTGAAAGCAGTTTGAACACAATGGTATAGTTGGAAATCAGTTTGCTGAGGCTGAAAAGCAAAATGGAAAGTAAAAAATCAGAGACAGAAGATGAGGGTGGTTTTTCAGGTCTGGGTGGTTAGTGAAGCAGGAGGGTGGCAGAGGAGCTTAAGGGCTAAGGGGAGTGTTGGGGAAGGAAGGCGACAGAGCGAGTTTGTGTGTAGCGGGGAAAAGATGGTCAGGAAAGGAGGTAAGAAGGGGGAGGGGAGCGCTCCGTAAATACTTCTTGAATACCTGCATCGCTGTCCCGTTGGTGCTGATGGAGTTACACCGAGAAGCAGCTTCTTTGGACCCTGTTTAAAGTCCAAAATCAGGACAAGGTAAAAACGATTCTAAGTTACAAAAGTATAGTTGTGTCCAGTGTTTATTGATGATGCATGTTCCCTCAAATTATTTTAAAAATCTACTTTCATCATTATTTTTCCTTATCAAATTTCATCCCGTTGGGAAATATTTCCCATTTCTGATTCTGGGCAAGAGTTAGATAAGATTGATATTATTTCTTAAGTGTTTGGTAAAATTCACCAATAGGCACTTGTGACTAGTCTTTTCTTTGTGGGAGGCTTTTTATTATTTGTCAATTCATTTAATAGACATAGAAGTATATGTTTAATAAACAGAACTATTCAAAGTTTCTATTTCTTCTCCGTCAGTATTGTAAATTGTATTTTTCTAGAAATGTGTCTGTTTTATTTAAAATTTCAAATTAATTGGCATAAAATTTTTCAATAGTTTTTATTATATTCAAATACTTGTAGGAATTATAAATCATTCCTGATATTAGTAATTTGTATTTTTTTCTTTTTTCTTGGTCAGTCTTTTCAGAGATTTATAGATTTTACTAGTCTTTTCAAAGAATCAGTTTCTGGCTTTGTTGATTTTTCTTGATTATAGGTTTATTTTGTATTTCATTGATTTTTGCACTTGTCATTATTTCCTTTTTTCTACTTTCTTTGGATTTAATTTGTTATTCTTTTCCTAACTTCCTAAGATGGATACTTAGATAATCTGTTTTCAGCTTTTATTTTATAATATAAGCATTTAAATACATATATTTTCCTTTAAGAACAGTATTACTTGTATCCTGCAAGTTTTGAAATAGCTTATTTTCATTATGATTCAGCTCAAAATATTTCAAAATTTAAATTTCTTTTTTAACCTGTGGGTTATTTAGAAGTGTATTCCTAAGTTTCAAAATACTTGGGATTTTTTTAAATGATATTTTTGGTATTGATTTCTAGCAGTAGTAATAGAACTCTCTATGAAGTCAATATTCTTAAATTTGTTGAGATTTGCTTTGTTACTTTAGGATATTGTCAAATTCTTAAAATATGTATTCTGGAGTTTCGGGTACAATGTTGTACATATGCTAATTAGTTCCTTTTTGATAATTGTGTTACTCACATGGTTAATATCCTTTGTGTGTATGTGTGTGTGTGTGTGTGTGTGTGTGTCCTTGTTCTGTCACTTGGTGAGAGAAATGTGTTAAAATCTTCCATTCTTACTACATATCTGTGTGTTTCCCCTTCTGGTTTTTATCAGCTTCTGCTTTATGTGCTCTGAGGCTATGTTCCTATGTACATACAAATCTGAGTCTTTCACCTCTGCTGGGTTGGTGCTTCTGCCACAGTGATGACGTGTCTCTGCCTCTAGTAATGCTCCTGCCTTAAACTTTACTCGGTCTGACATAGCTTTAGAAGTATATAGTTAGGTAAGTTTATTGTTTTCCTATAGTTAGTGTTTGCATGGTATATATCCTTAGTCAAAAATACCTGTTGGACCTTTATGTCTTAATGAGCCTCTTATGTGCATATAGTTGTTATTTCATTCATTCTAATAATCTTTGAGTTTTAGTTGAGGTATTTAGTTCTTTCACATTAAGATAATGGTATATTCAGCTTAAATCTATCATTTATTTATTTTCCCCTTCCTTTCTTTCTTTCCCTAGAATTAATCAAGTAATTTTTATTGTTCCATTTTTTAAATCTTAATGTGCAAAGCAAAAGGATGAGAGGTTGAACTCTATGTCTGGTGACCTTCATGGGATCGCTTTCTTGTCCTTGTATTTTTAAATAGATATTGTGAAAATAAAGCTGTTTTGCTCAGAGTTTCTGAGAAGATACCTTGGACAGTTACCACAATATTTTCTAGTGTCTTCAGGTGAGATCAGTGAAGGTTACTCTTTGGATCATGTTTCAAAAGGATCATTTCAAAACAAGTAAGGAGCCGTGACAGCTGTAAAATGCGCAGATTTAACCTTTGATTTATCTTGAAGGTGAGAAAAGATTATGAGTAAATTGATTGTTGCCAATGAGTCATTAAGATCCGGTTTCCTTTATACAGACAAATCAAAATGGTGAATCAAATCAGTAGAGTAAAAAGGTAAAAAATGAAGTTAAAATAGTTTCTGTGTTACTTTGAAGTAGATGATTATGGAACAATGTGGATATGACTACCTCAACAATTCAAAACATTTAAAGGTCAGCTGCTCTAATTACTTCTGAGGTTAATATGTAATTATTGTGTATTGTAGTTCATACTTTTTCTATGAAATAGTATAAGGACAATGCAACAAATATAGAAGTTTTTCTTTTATAAGTGCTTTTTCCTATTAGACTTTAGGCAAATTTCTAAAAATATTTGCACCTATCTGAGCAGGTAGCTAGAGCCACTGCATATTAGAAGGTTGATTCCTTCCCTCCGTCTGCCTGGACTGCAGAAGACAATCATGGGAGTTGTTCTCTGCACGCCTGAAGTGTCCAGTTTTGGTCTTAAATCATCCAGTTCAGTTGCAAATTCAGAGGCAGTTTGGGTTTAGATTGTAATTCAAGCCTTTTCCCACCTAGACTTTAAATCTGGCTTTAATTTCCTCATCTGTTTGTTGAGAGTTTATAAAATATTTGTGAGTGGCTGTTTCCGTGAAGTACCGCCAGCGCGTTTTATAGGCCAGAGACCCTGCTTCCCAAGGAAATTTTCATTCTATTCCTGGTGAAGAAAAGCAATGACATAAGATGGATTATTTCCCCTCCTGTTATTCCTTCATCCTATCCCCAAACGAGCCCAAACAACATGAACTAAAGTCCCCTAAATGGAAGAGATATTGGTAAGAATGATAAACCAGGCAGAATTTTTAAAGAAAGGTATCTCTCAGCCCCTCAGTACTTGGTAGACACTAATCTAGCACTGACCTCACACCAGACGTTGTGTAAACATTCCAGATGTCAACTCATCTTGAGCCTTCTAGCACCTCCTGGGGGCAGATACTATTGTTAATAGTCACAGTTCATGCATGAGGAAATTTAGGCATGGAGAGGTTGAGAAACGTGGCCAAGGCCACACACCTCAGCCGCGGAGCGAGCGAGGATTCAGACTCCCCGGTCTGCGTTAGGATCAGCCTCCTTGTGCTGCAGCTCTGAGACTGATAAGGAATTTATTGCATTGCAAGTAAAATGAAGGAAAAGTCAGAGATTGGTTTCAGAGCATTGAACTCAGTGGACTGGGAGAATCATTATTAGAAACAGAATGGTGGGCATATTTGCCCTTTCACCCTGGCAGCTGAGGTGCTTACACTTCTTCTTTGGGCTTAATGCTGTCCCAGGCTCTGGACCTAATCCTGGCCTTGCAAAGAAATTTCTGAACTTGATGAGAAGCAGCTGTGCAATAAAAGGAACCAAGTCCCGGGTTCAGGAACTGGAGGTTTGCTTTCGAATCGGGCTCCTGAGCATGATGTGACCCTGGACAGTTTGCTTCCAGCCATTAGTCTTCAGTTTCCTCTGAAAAATCAGGATTATGATGAACTTTTCACTTTCACACGTACCATCTCATTTAATCCTCAGAACAATCCTGTGCGTAAGACCATTCAGGTATCATCAATGCCCCATATTATTTATGAGTAAAATGTGATAGGACTTTGACGACATCCCCAGGATTCATAACTAATGATAGAAACAGGAATCTAGGTGTTTCGACTGCAAATGTTAATGACACTTAACATTTTTTAAGTCCTAGATTTGTGCCAGGGATTTTATACGTGCTAAATGCTTTATGTATATCACATTGATGAATTTCATCAGTATGTTGTGAGAAGGCTGTTTTGGGGCCACAACCCCACAGCTTTGTATGTATTTATTCTGACTTGACTCACGTAGACCCTTTTTCCCCCTTGATGTTCATTAAGAGTGAAGATAACCCAGGGCAGCTTTGAACTGGAGCTCTTCACTGGCAATGATGGATTTTGTGCAACTTTTCTCCAGTAACACACATCTATCATCATGATTGGGCTGACACTGCCATTGAGATAACAGAAAAATAAAGATGAGAATATAAAACATCAGTTTATACAGTTGATCACATGAAAACTGAGCTTTCTGAAAAGATCAGTCTGGCAATTCTAGGTGAAAACACCTCAGGGCAACAATAAGCAGCTGCCCCTTTTAGGTAAGGCAGGCTCTCTAGTGCCCATGACTCAGATAACGCGCCTGTGTAGCCTATCGGCTTCTGAGCTTGTAACACCTACTCAGCCCCTCATGCACGATAAACACCATTCTTCAGCCTGCCCGCCGGCTGCAGCATTTAAGCCCTTTGAAGCCGAAGTTCTCTCCCTCCCCAGGGCTCCAGGCCCTCCCTGGGATGCTCTCAGGGTCCTCTAGTTCTGAAAGTATCCTGGGGGCCTCTTCCTAGGCCCTTCCCAGGTAACTAATCGGTCCCACCCTTGCCTAGGGCACCCTTTCAAAAAATCCCTCAAAACCAAAAAGGATTTCTTTATATGCTTCTGACAGGATGAGCTCTTCCAGGTGAACATTTATGTACCCGTGGGAGGAAATGAAAGCAATTCTTCACAGAATAGAGACCTATTCTCTAAGGTTATTTATCCCTTGACTAGAATAATGCAGCCCACGGCCCCTACAGGAGGCCCCTCAAATGGATATTCACAAAACAAGGTCACTGTGTATTCCCTGGTGGGTGACACCAGCAACAGGAGTCCTGGCGACATGTGCGAAAAGATGGGCAAGCCAGAGAGGAAAACATTGCAGAGAGGTGAGCCTGCTAGTCAAACTGAAGTCAACAACCTTCATAGGCTCAATGACCTAATTAACACTAAAATAGCCAACATTTTCTCCAATAATTATCACTTTTAAACCTTAAAAGTTATGGAGTCCTGCCTGAACATGGTGTATATAGCATTGGCGATTCTCATAAAATTTAGAAAGTACTCATACTCCAGCCATTTGCTGTAGCCCGGTTTTTCATGGCCAGGCAGGACACACTTTTTTTTCTTCCCTCTTAGAAGCACCAACACGAAGGGAGACAGGCCCTCTTAGGTCTTGTTTCATGATGCAGTGCTACCCAACAACAGAGCTGGGAGTGTCTACAGATGCTCCAGTGCGGCCCAAGGATGTCATTTTTGTACGTTAAATTCCTGACAGATGTTTTTAAATCGAGTTGTATTCAACTAGTTTCCATTATGTTGTTAAGCTTTGATATAGAAGATTCCTTATCTATAGTCCACATAAAATGAAATAAAAATCACCCTCTTTCATCTCCCAAGAGCGAGATGTGGGGATCATCTGCTCAACTCCACCTCTTTGAGGTGATGTGCTCCTCTCACTGGTTCCTGGTAAGGATTCTTCTTTTCCCTTGGCAAGTCAGTTCCCTTACCTATTTCTACAAAAAGGTGGGGCAGATGTCACTTCACATTTGCCCAGCCTAAACCACATGGGCTTTTTAGCATGGGTATTTTACAGTATTTTCCTGGGGTTCTCTCTTTATCATCTTTAATTAATCCCCCAAATTGCTAAGTAATTGAGTGACATGATCGAGAAACATTGAGGCAAATTTTGGCAAGAGAGTGCAAACTCTCTCTGTCATTTCCATAGATGGAGGACATGCAATGAATGATTGGGGACCATTTACTCATGGTCTAAATTAACTATATAGTTTCAGAACTTAGGTCAGCCATATTTCCATATTTAAAATTTAAACACAAAATTTATAAGTTTTAGATATTTAAGTCCCTATCTTAATGTTACTGTAGGATAGTATGAATACGAAGATGACATGGTTAATATTTCTGCAAGGCAGGACTGAACTCTAAAGCATTCTCTGTTATGGTGGCATCGAAGGAGAGAAAGTTGAAAAATAATTTCCCTTGCCTTTGGACATAGTTCTATTCTTTGGTTAGTCCATCTTTAATCTAATCCTTATTAAAGCCGGTTTAAAACATGTAGTTAATATTTCACTCTAATTGTTCCCTGGGAGAATATGTAATTTATTTATACATTCACAAGCAATAAAAAAAAAAATTTCTTAGAAAGCCACAGTCATTAAAGAATATTGTTGTTTTAAGTTTAAAATTATGTCTTTTTTAAAGAATTATAGCAATCTGTTCCATGTATTGACTTCTAAAAATGATTTTTTTTTAAACAAAAGCTTCGAAGCTAATTTCTTATCACAGAAACAGTGTATCAGTTATGACTTTGACATAAATTGATAATCTATTTCGCAATCACTGTACATGTAATACATTTTCACTCTTTGACTAACTTGCCATTTCTATGGACAAAATGTTCATAGCAACACAAAAATCTTATTTGTGAAGTTCTTTTACACCTGATTTTATAGGAATGACACCTAGGCACAACCTGTGTGAAGTACTAACACACTAAAATTAGCCAGTGCAAATCCGAAATGGGTAGGAAGGAGAAAGGTGTAAAAGCCGCGTTCCTAGGGAATTCCGTTTGGCTTGCTGTGTCCTAGTTGAAGTGGCGGCTCCAGCTTCCGTCGTTAACTTGCTGCCATTCCATATCCAGCCTTGGCTGAAAGTAGACTTTTCTGATCAAGTTATTAATTGCTAACTAAGTGTAAGGAGTTAAAAGGAAATGCTGGAAACCCCGTAACTTAATCATCGCAGAACTAATAGTTCTAGTATAATTAAAGGCGAGTTAAATCCAAGAATTCTGTAACATTTGCTTAGTTTAATTTCAAGAGTATGGTTATGGTGTGGTTTGTCTGGTTACAAAGGCTTTATTTGTTTTGCTCTAGTGCAGCTTAAATCTCTCCCCGGAATATACATTGTTACCAAGGTACAAGATGTCAGAATGTAAGGCAAAGTCTGTTAAAACCCCAAGTCAGAAAATTTAAGATATATGCAAGAATTTTGGCTACTGAGATTTACCAAATGAAGATTTCCATACTGTCTCTTCTTTGTGCCGTGCTACAGACATTACTAGATAAGGCTTTTCTGAAGTTTATGAAATTTTTTGTAAACAGACTGCCCTGTGTCTTTTTGGTCTCATTGTACAACAGTCTAGTCACCTGCAATTGATTGAGTCCAAGTTATTTATTTATTATTCCCATTATGATATTACCCAAGTAGCTTTAATGACTTAATAACATTGACATGTTTGAGAGAAGATACATTCCCTTATGTGTATGGCATGCATCTAAAATTATTTTAGATTCAGTTAACCTGGATTGTTTTCCTGAATATTCCCTGTACTTTGCCAAGCTTCCAGCACCTTCTCCTGCACAGTTCGCTGAGTCAGGTAGATCAGCATGTCTGTGACTTTGTATTGTCCACTCTCACCTTCCTTCCACACTTTCAGCATTGAGGAGCAGCAGGCAGGAAATGTTTGTGAGTGCTTGGGGTCCAGTCTACTTTGAGAGCGAGTGTTTGGACTGGCAGAGTTCTAAGTGGCAGTGGTCTGCCAGGGGCCTGGGTCAGTACTAGTCCTCAAGGGTCCCGAATGCCCTGAACCCAATCCTGAAGCCCCACGGGGCCCACGGACTCTGGACTCAGGCCACCATAACGAACTTCTTCAAGGGAGGGGAGAGCCCCGTGAGGACTGAGGGGGTGTCTGGTCAACGTCCTGTAGAATGAAGGTCCTGGGCTTGACCTACCACCGTGAGCTGGAGCCCTGGAGCAGGGAGAGTTCTGGGGGGCCTTAAGGAGGCTGCTGGGAGAGCTGACCTGTCAGACCCACTTTCTCCGGGAAATCTCTGCTGCAACAGATAGGAGGCGAGGAGAGTGGACGGCAGAGACCACGGGCGACCACACCCACACATCAAGAGTCAAGCACTGTTAGCTTGGGGGAGCGCCTGTGACCGTCAGATCCAACCACCCCATTTTATATGAAGGGCATAAAGCCCCAGGGTACTTTGAGATCTGGTAATATGTTTTATTCTCTTAGATTTATCAATTTGGGAAAATTTGGGCTGCCTATGAGATTAGGAATGATAGAGGAGAATGGGAAAAGCAAACTGGGGAACCAAATCTGTTTGTTTTTCACATCTGAATAACTCCTGCAGTTCGGTAATAAGTGCTCGTACCTTTATGTTAACGGTGTCTCATTGGATGGCAAGCTTAGAGCAGAGGAAAAGCCTGTGAACCTACTGTGTGCAGTGCTCCATCATTCCCAGCAAAGTGATCATTCTGCAGTGACAGAGAAATAAAGACCTTGTAGGGGACCAACGACCAAGCGTCTCCCTTTTGTGGCGTGTCCCTTAAACACACTGCCCTCCCTAAGCTTCTGCCAATCTTTCTCTAACTTGTCCTCCACTTACATTCTTCCCCACCTTTTCCTTTCATATTTTCTGCCAAAATCCTGCTTGTTTTTCAATGTACAAAGCAAATGCCACTTCTTCTGTGACGTCTGTTTAAATAGCCCTGATAGATTTCCATCTTTCCTGTGTCTGTATCCCCAGTCTCTGCCTGGTATTGCGTCATTTACACATCTGCCTTGTCTGTTGAGCCACAGAGCTGCCTCTGGAACTGATGGGCGATTCAAACGCAGGGCTTGGCGCCGGGCAGGTGGAGGTCAGGCCTCTTATTGCTCTTTTAACCAGAGTGCCCAGCTTTTGTGGTATATACTGGGGAGAACCAATGCAATTTGCTTGATATAACTGTTAAACTGCCAAACCTAGTTTAAAGATCACTACCGACATTTTTGATTACCGAAGGGATCATTTTATTAATCCCTATATCGTGTTGTGCTTGCAATGAAAGGTTTTCCAGTAAATGACTAAATCAGTAAGTACCCAGTGATATAAGTTAAAAGAACCCCGTTGTGTTTTAGCTTAAAAGACATTGACTACACTCAGTATCGCTGCCTGAAAACCAGTCTTTCTCAAATGTTAAGTGGGGAGAGGGACAGAGCTCAGAGGCTGGGAGTGGGGGCAGGGGCAGGAGAATCAGGGCCCTGCCATTGATTTATGAAGAAGGGAGTGAGGTTTCATGGAGTGGAAACCAACAGATGGTTCACACTTTTCTCCCCTTCCCACAGTTGTCCCTCCAGAGCTCCTTCTGGAATACACATCCTGTACTGGCCCAAAGGCTAAAGCATTCGGCAAGATGTGCTGGGGGTGTCTGTGCATAGCGCTGGGCTCCTGACACACTGATGACCTCAGCGTCTCCCTGCTCTGGGTGCATTGCTGTGGATATCGTGGGTGGTGAGTTTTATTCTTCATGCAAAGCTGTCTCTCCAGACACGACTGGCACAGAGGCTTGGGGATCCCAGGTGTGCTTCTTAAGCTTCCAGTCTAGACAGAAAGTATGAGAACATGAGTCAGCCCCCTCCAAATTCATTTAAATGAATCACGAGTTGATTTCTTCCAAATCCATTTAACAAACCTCAGTCACTAATATTTTTAATTATTTTAAGAATCAGGAATGGTTTAAAAAATTCTTTTAAAGACCAGGTATCTTTTTAAAAAACTACCTTATATTTCAACCTGCTTAAACATTTCATTAAAATAAAACGGAGCTTATAAAGGATGTACTTCCCTCCTTCAAGTCCTTGATTTAATTTTAGTTCAGTTTAATATGTAAAACATTTATAGGCATATGCTACTGTTGAACCTAGAACTTGAGTTTGAAAGGACTTGAGCAGCCATCTAATCTAGTGTCTTCTAATACAAGAGTTATATGTAATTATATAATCCTCACATGTTGGCATTTTTGTTAGAAAACACTCCCCTCAGGAAGCCAGCTACCTTACAAGACAGACAACTTGTTATTCACTGCTGCTTGTCAAAACTTTTTCTACCCAACCACAGTCTGCCCACAAGGAGCAGGCTACCACAGATCAAGTCTTGTTCTCCCTCCTGGGCGTCTGCAGAGTCCTAATCCCTCAGAGAAGGCTTTTCACCATGTGCAGATATGTATCATGTCCCCTCTTAAGACTTTGCTCTTCTTCATGAAGCAAACATGCTTCAAAACCATTTTTCATGTTACACAGATGCCTGGGTCCTTTCAACTGTAGTCATATTTATGATAAATGCTTTTTATAACTTTTTTTTTGGATAAGCTCATATATTTCAAGGGATCAAAGTACTTTAGCTTTAAAACAATGTAAAGATTAAAATGATTATAAACAAAAATTGTTAACCAGTGAATACTTTTTTGATATTCTGTACCATACTTTAATAGGCAAAAAATACTCACCTATGAGTTCCTCATTCTGATACAGAACAATAAAGTATTCTTAACTTCATCTAAATAAATCTGCCACTGCCACTCATGGAAATATTCCACTGTGTCTTTGCATATGAAAGAACTGCCTCCCTCTGACCCCCTCAGCAAAGCTGCACTGATTAAGCTTCTTGTCCCCTTGACTAAGGAAGTCCTCGAATTGAATTATTTTCCCCTTCCATCTAATTCATTCTCCTTTCCACCATCAATAAATAACTTCTCCTTTTTTGAGGGTTTATACCCTAGTCTTCCTACAGTGGGCAACACCATCTACTGATTTTTAGGATCTTCTCTTTCCTTCCATAGTGATTTAAGCATTTAGATCACAACGTACTTCTACAAATCTACATATATATATACATGTACACACACACATATATAAATGTATAATAATAACTCTTCGGTTACATTGGAATATCACCAACTCCAGTTACTTAAGTGCCCATTTTCCTCATCCATCTGCATCCAGCCTGAATCATTGCTGTTTGGCCTGAGCTGGACTTTCTCCTCCTTTAATTCTCACCAATTAGTCCTAATTCCTTTGGCTTCTCCAAATATTTAAAAGTCTATTGCATTCCTACCTCCACTTCTAATTCTTAAACTGAAAATGTTTCTGGCTTCACATGCCTTGTCTTGCTAATTTTAAGACCTACTGAATCTGCTCTGGATACTCATTAATCCATGAATTCTTGACTTCCCTTAATATCTCAACTCATCATCTACTTGATTGTTTCTTTCTCCTTTCAGGCTGCTTCCTATGACCAGCTATTTCAGTGAGATGCTGACAACTTCTCTATAATCCTTTGCCCACCAAATTGTCAGATCTTAACTTTTTCTCTTTTTAGTTTCCACTCTTCAGATGTTAATCATTGATAGTTAAAACCTGACCAATTCTATATATTTGTGCTGTTTAACTTCAGTTATGCTATTCTTTCATTCACATAGTGTGGATTGAGAGGATAGTAAGTGGGCCCGCAACTGGCATGAATGCTTAGCTCTTGAAAAAGAATTAGATTCAGTTCCTGTCTTTGAGAAGGTCACAGTCTAGTAAGGAAAACAGCCACAATCAAATAATTTTCCACCTATGGAAATGTGCTGTAATGTAGAAAGTTTCAACATTCAGTTATGGTACAGAGGAAGGAACAAGATATAACTCTGGCCAAAGATTAGAGGAAATCTTCAAAGAGAAAAGGAATATGATATTTTCAGGTCTTGAGTGATGAGATAGAGCTTGTTGCCTGCTGGGAGGGGCTGGGGGGTCGTGGGGAGGAGCCCATGCCAGTCAGGTGAACACCAAGAAGAAGAACATGAGTGTGGGAATGTCAGGCAGATTACAGCCTAGGATGATGATTAACAGGCAAGGAGATAAAAGAATAATAGAAAGATGGAATTGAGCAATATCAGGCAGGTTTCTGTGCTCAGGAGTTGAGAATTTGCTTTGCAAGCCAGAATTCTCAGGCTGTGTTCTATAAGCAATGGTGTCCATCAGTCATCATCTGTGAAGAAAGGCCTTTGTGATCATATAAACTGGGGCAATGCTGTAATACAGAGTATTTCATATTCACAAGTTACATTCACATATTAAAAAGTGCTGAGATTTATGTATAATTAAACTATTTAATTTTGTTTAACCCAGCATCTTCTAACTAAAGTGGATACGATTTCTCCTACCTAGGAATCTCCCTCTCTCCTGTTTAAACAGTGTCTGTCCCTTTGTATAAGGTAAGCTCTGGGCACCTGAGCATTTTGAAGGAGTCTTGAAAGTTGAGGCAGGCAATGTTTTGCTGAGATGTCATTTTGAATCGTGAGTGCTTGAAAGCTCGTGTGTGGGTGTGAATCCAGAGCGGATAGGAGTCCAGACAAACACGCAGAACCTACTGGCCTCAGGGCAACGGTGTGGCTGCCAGTGATACACTATTTCCTTTAATTCTCAAAACAACCCTGAGACGCTTGTATTACTGTCCACGTTAGCTATGGTGCCGCCAGTGAAACTATACCCGTGTTTGGGGACCGCAAACATCTTGGGACACACGTGTCATAATTTCAAGATCTGTACTTTTTTGTCCCTCATGCCAGACGACATGCTTGCAGTCAAGCGCTGTATTTCACGGCCCTATTTGTTTACTGCCGTCAGCACTCGCGGCAATTTGTTGAGCCCTATAGGTTCTCAATCAATGTCTGAGAAATGGATGAGTTACAAGGTTTTTAAGTTCAGAGAGAAGAGGTTATCTAGGGGTATACTGACTGATTAACTTAGCCAGAGAGGAAATTCCTAAGAGGAAAGTAATGTATGGTGAAAAAACATTAATCGAGCCAGAGCAAATGAAAAATAAGCCTTGGATAACATAATTGTGAATTTAAATTTAATGAGATATTTTTAAGATCTGCTGGAAACTTTATAGGAGAAGTGTAACAAGAGTACACTGGTAGTTGTGTTTTGACTTATTAAATTGGAAAGATATTCCAATATCTTTGAAAAAAAGGGATTTAATGATGAAAATATTTCAACTCCAGGCCCAGCAAAGGTTGCCCAAGGTCTGGGTAAGCGGTTTAAGTAAAGATTTAATGGGAATGGCAAATTAAAAACAAACAAACGTGTGTAGAAAATGATTGCCGAACAGCAATGTGTATTAGTCAGCTAGGGCTGCCGTAAGGAAGCACCACAGACGAACTGGCTTGAAAACAGAAATCTGTGTGTCAGTTCTGGAAACCGAAGTCCTGAGTGTAGGTGTCGCCAAGGCTGGCCGACCCAGTCGTCTCCCCCTGACTCGCGGACGGCCCTCTTCTCCCTGCAGCTCGTCCCTTCGCCTTCCCACTATCTGTGTCTTGGTGTCTGAGGTCCCCTTCTTATGAGGACACAGGCCTTAACTGAATCAGGGTTCATCGTTTTAACTTAATTGCCTTTGTAAAGACTGTCTCCAAAAAGGTCACATTCTGAGGTCCTGGGGTTCAGGACTTATATGAATTTTAGGGAGACGTGCGTCAGCCTATAGCACAGTATCAGCGATAACCCTGGATAAGAAGAGCGTGAATTGAAAGATCAGTTCATTTAACATTTATTGAAGTCCACTTATGTACCAGACATGAAATTAGGTAAAGCTGTGTCTTCAAGAGTCTTATAGCCTCTTGGGTGAGACAGATAAATAAGTCACTAATTACAACACGATGTGCTCAGAGTTACAGTCATCATTACAACTCACAAATGACCAGCTAAGATAAGAAAGGAAAAGCAGGTGAGAGAAAGAGGGGCGGCATCAGTGAGGAGATCACGTTGGGGGAAGTCTGAGACTCTGTGAAGAAGCGAGGAAGGTAGACTTGGAAAGCAAATCCCAGCAGAGGGAACATAAGCGTTGTTTTGAGTGATGTGAAGTTGTTCATTGTGAAGTGCATGTTGGAAGTGGAAGATGAAAAGCTTTGGAGTTAGGGAGACTGTCAACAGGCCATGCCAACGAGAGCGGCCGAGTCTCAGCTGAATTGAGATGTGACACAGGGATCAGTCCTGGGGGCTTTTTCAAGGACAGCTTGAAGAGAAAGAAAGCAGCGGCCAAGGAGCTCCAGGTTAGAAACGTCACCCGAGTCAGACGGGGGCCGCGAGGGCCTTGGGAGGAGGGCAGCGGGGGGAGGGCACAGTGCGGGGGAGAGAGAGAGGCTGACACAGCAGAGCTGGCGAGATCCGGTGAGCGAAGGTGGGTGGCTGGATGTTGAGGGTGGCCCCTAGATTTCTGGATTGACTGACAGCTGGATGAGTTGGTATGGAAAATAGGAGATGCAAGAACCAGGATTGGAAGGAGAAGCTAACTGATCCAGTTTTGAACGTGTTGAGTTTGAGAAGCTTGTGAGGCATCTACATGGAGAAGTTCAGCAGAGAGTAAGAAATATGTGTTAAGTGGACCAGGGGGGTGAGATGGAGTAGAGATTAAAACTTGGCAGCCATCAGCAAACATGTATTGAGTGCCCACTGGACACCAAACACTGCTTATGGTGCGTATTAGGGCCACACTCAGTGGATGGACTGAGATACCCCAGTGAGAACATGAAAACAGTATGGCGCGGGCTCTAGGAACCACCAATATCAAGAGGGTAACAGAGAAAGAGGATCTGATAAAGCAGACTGAGAACGGGCAGCCAAAAAGCTAAAAACCCAAGAAACTAGACAGTATCAAGAAGGTGGAGGTGTCCATGGAATTCCACTGTAAGATAAGTACTTGAGTCAGTCAGAGTCCTTTCAGAAAATCGCTGGTCTCTTCAAATTGAGCAATTAAGAGTGTGTGTGTGTGTGTGTGTGAGAGAGAGAGAGAGAGAGAGAGAGAGAGAGAGAGAGAGAGAGAGAGAGAGAGAGAGACAATGAGACAGAGACGGAGACAGGAAGGGGCAGAGAGGTTGAGAGGTTTGGCTGTAGGGGAGGGCATCCTGACCCAGGCTCCCCATGCGCGGATATTTGGGCCTCCCTGGGTGCCTCCTGTTCACCAAAGTCACCTGGTTACTAGAAGAAAAGAGAGCTGTTGATATAGTTCATACTGGTCAGCTTCTCTGAGCAACAGCAGAATGTAAAAGAGTGAAGAGTGGATCCGGTAAGGTAAATGGAGAATATTCTGCTTTACTTTTTAATATTTATATTACTTTATTTTGTAATAAAAGAAACTACTATACATGGCAATGCGGTGACCAAGGAGGGCACTGTGAGGTGAGCGCCGTGGACGGCAGAAGCTGGCCCCGAGTGGGCTGAGGCCCAAGGGGAGGGCGAGCCGCAGATGCAGCCACAGACTCGCCGGACGCTTGACTGAGGAGGGAAGGGAAAATAAGCCTCTGCTACGGGAAGATGCAGTGCTGTGAGTGACCACAGGAGAGACTGCATGACACAGTGGGCTGAGGAACAAGAGGGAGCGGGGAGGTGCACGTCTCAGGAGAGCACGGCTAAGAGGACGTGAGGGGATTGGAGCCCAGGGTAGGATGATGGCCCGTGGATGGCTGTGCTGTCTCCTTGGAGCACTGAACCCCCACAGTGGTACGGCCATTGTAGACCCCAGTGAGCACAAATATCTTGAACCTGATCTGCTGCTCAGCACAGATCTGCTTTTGCACAGACATCATTTTCAGAACCCCATCCTGGAGGGATGTCCTCAAGGAGAAAGTTCGTGATCCGACTCCTTGATGGGCAGAAGGATGCAACTGGGTTTTCTCTTTTGGATCCTGATCAGCCATCTGCCCCTCTCTCTGCATGTTACACTCTGTTCTGTCCCTTTCCCCGTCTCTCTCTCTGCCTCCCCCCCCCCACCTCCCGCCCTTTCTCAGCATTTACCTTTGCTTCCTTATCCTGCCCATGGTCCAGCCTGGCTGTTCTGACCCTTGAGTCCTCCAGGCTTCCCAGCATCACAGCTCATCACCAACTGGTGTTTTCTTCCATGTCTATCATCCTTAGCCTTCCAAGGTAAAATCTGATTGGCTTGGCTGTACGTTTTCTCTGTAGAGTCTTTAATACCAAGCCATGCTGTGCCCTTCTGGGGGCTTCAGAGGAGTCCCCTGAGCTGATTGTTGGCCCCTGTGTGCTCACCTGCAGGATGGGGAGGTGGGACGTCGGTGCCTTGTTCACTCAGCAGCAGCCATGAGCAGTGGGAGGGAGGCTGAGTAGAAAGGGCTTTCCAAAGCACCATTTCTTAAAAAGCAGAATTTAAATTCCTGCTTCCATTCATCCATTATACCCCATGAACAGTGTTATTTTTATTTGAGAATTTCACTAATATTCATATTGATAAACTTTGATTGAATTTGATGCTGCATTTTCAGGCATGGTGCTTGTGGTGTACAAATTCTAATTCATCTCAATTGTATATGCTGAGCGGATTGAACTAAAATGATCATATTCATAAAAATCCATGTGTAGTCAAAGCCACAAATGTGTAAGACTTTGTTACTGCAGAATAGTAATGTGGCACTGTGGACAGTACCAGCAATTCCAGGCGTCTAGCCTGTATTTATAGTTGGCATTACGTCCTGGGACTCTTTCTGCCTCAGTTAACTCCGGGATTAAGATTTGAACCTGATCTCCTTGTCCTTGAGTTTATCTACCTCTTTTCAAGAAAACAAATGATTTCTGCCTAAAGTTAATTATAATTTACATGCAGTAGATTTACTAAATTGCTTCCAGATCTGCACTTTTTTAAAAAGAAGCAGACTAGAAAGAAATATTTGTTCTTTAAAAAGAATCTTTCTTTGTGCTTGACTAAATGTACATTTTCCGTAGCTACATATGTTCAGCTTATTCTCTCTATGGGTGAAAATGGTGCCTAGAGAAACTTGAAAGATTGAAAATGGACATTGCTTTCTCAGTCAGCAATTATTTTATAGGAATGCAAATTTATTTGGAAAAACTAGCAGAAACACAACTTTCTGGGCAAGTTTTTGTCATGACCAAAAGTGGAGAGGGCGAATACAGTTCATCTCCTGTTTCAATATTGACTGGCTGGCAGGGGCTGCCTTAGGGCTGTGGGAGAAAATCAGTGGGTCACCGGGAGCTTTTCAGTCATGGTGTCTGTGATATGCGTGGAAAGGGAAGCTGTGCTGTGGAGCCCCCATCCCAGTATTAATGCCATATAGGTGGTGAAAAGAGATAGAAAGGTAGCGTTTCTAATAAAAACAAGCATGTCTAGAACAAACAAAATTTAGAATAGGAGCAAAGCACATATGACCATATGTTCTCTGATCTGCTTATATTCTGAAGTGAGAAACACTTAACCTCATGCATCCAACCTCCACCACCAAGGGCCACTTGGACCTGAGGACGACAGGGCCATGCCCTACTCCTTGCCCCAGTGCAGAGGTCAGAAGAGGACTTCCAACAGCGCGCTAAGAGGCCTAACTGGCCCTGTCCCCAAATGCAAAGGGAAAACAGCCTTTCTAGCTAACGGAAGGCAGAGTGGTGGGCAGCATAGAATGGGTCTCAGTTCTTCTGTGCTATCAACTCTGGAGCAAGAAGCTGAAAACAGGAAGTTGGAGAAAGGAAAATTGACACTGTCATGTATAAGAAATAGATAAGAATGTGATGATGGGAAGGGAGGGGAGGGGCCACAGAAGGAGGCCAGGCGCCGTGTCAGGGGCCTGCAGCTCGAAGATGAACATGGCTGGTAAAGAATTCCTGGTTGCGGGGTTGTGACGTGTTGTCAGCAGCCGTGGTCCTAGCTTTCCATTCTAAACTCTTCATCTTCGTCTTCAGAAACTGTCAGCATAAAGCCGCCAGCACAGTTCATGGAGAAGAGCATTTGCTCATGTAAAAGCTCTGGAACGAATCACCGCACAGCTGCTCTTCGATTTGCCCTCAGCTCTGACCGCTCCCCCTTTGATGCCCCTGCCCCTGCGGATCCCTGCCTGGATGCCTGGGCTTGTTTCTGCTGATACAGTGTCACTGTGACCGCACGGACGCCAGGGCTGTGGCGAGTCTGGGGAGGTCGCGCTTTGCCAGGGTGACCCACAGAATCCCCCCCACAAGGCTCAACTTTTCCTTTTCCTTGTCTAACATGCTGTATGTTGTACAGACTTAAAAAATAGTTTTCTCCTCCAACCCATTTTTTAAAAAGCATGCATGTTTGTACAGTATGTGCACTATTCTATTTCCCATAATCTACAAATTCTTGGTACATAGTAGGTGTTCAATAAATATTTGTTGAAAAAAAAACAAGTAAAAATTTTGTAAAATAAGGTACTTTTATCACATGTGATGCCATCTGATGTAACCTAGTCCAGTCCCTAACACGCTTGATTTCTAAAATATGCGGCAACAATCCGGTAAATTGATTATATGACCTACAAGTGGTCACAACCCACAGTTTGAGAAATGTTAATTTAAATAGTAATGGTGGTAAAAGCTGACTATAACCCATGTTTCCCACTAATTACAACTAAAATAGCTGGAAAAAAGAACTGCCTGAAGATTCTGAAAATAAACAAAAGCTGGAGGAAAGGAGCCAAAAGTGGATGCGCATGGTGGGGTTTATTTTCCACTTTTTTCTTGTTCGCTTTCCTCCAAAGGGGGGCCCCTCACAGGCAGAATATCAGCAGTGGGTGTGAGCAGGGCTAGACTTCAACAGAGAGCCCACCTTCAACACCAGAGAGACGAGCAGAGGAGCCCCGGGGCTGGAGAGCGGGGAGAGAGGCCCGGGACAGAGGGCGCCAGGAAGGAGGACGCCGCCCTCTGGGTGTGAGCCTGCAGCCGCCTCAGGCTCGCTCCCTACTCTGGACAGGCCCGAGCGAAGGGAGTGCCTTTAGAGCTGAACTGAGACTTGAAGCAACTCCCCCCGAAAGTGAGGCAGAATCTGTGGTCTCAGCCTAACCACGTCGATCGCCTGCTGATTAGAAAGCAGCTCCAGAGAATAACGACAGGAGCAGAGTGTACACAGCATTCACAGCATCCAGTATACAATCCAAGATTCTTCAGCCTACAGGAAATGTGGGCAGTTATCAAGGGAAAAAAACCAACAGATGCTAAGATATTGGAATTATTACACAAAGGCTTTAAAGCAGCTATCATAACCATGTTTTATGAAGAAAGGAAAACATACTTGAAATGAATCAAAATACAGAGTTTGCCAGCAGAGAAACAGAAACTATAAAAAAAGAACTAAAACTGTGTAACAAAGTTTCTAAAATAAAAAAATTCATTGAATAGGCTGCGTAGCAAAATGTGGATGACAGAGGAACTTCACACAGATAAGTAAATATTGTCCAATCTGAAGAAAAGAGAGAAAAAGAGAAACAAGTGCGACAAGAAGTCAAACATACCTGTGATTGGAGTTTCAGAAGGAGAGGAAAATGAGAATGGGACAGGAAAAAATACTTGAAGAAATAATGGCTGGAGGTTTTCCAAATTTGGGAGAAGATACAAAATATACATATTTAAGAATCTCAACAAACCCCTAGAGAAGATAATGTCAAAGAAAACCAAATTTAAATAAGTCATACTCAAACTTCAGGAAACCAATATTTTAAAAACTATCTTACAAGTAGCTAGACAAAAGCGACGCATTTCATACAGAGCACAACCATCGGAGTGATGGCGGTTTTCACACCGAAGAACCGTGAGGTCGGAAGACAGCGGAACAGCGTCTCCGAAGAGCTGAACGAGCTGTCCGTGTGTCCATCCAGGGACAGCATCCTTCAGGAGTTCTGGCAAAACCGGAGATCCCAGTTTCTGACTTGGCATGTAAGGAGCCGAGAAGTGCCGCTCTCCTTACAAGTAAAAAACTGAACACATTGAAAACCAACAAATTTTAGATCCACCAGTTTACTGGAGCGGAACCCTCCGTGGGAAACAGTGCCCGGGTAAGAAAATCTAACCGTTAAGTGATGAACGGCTGGAGGCTCGGTGTGAACGAGTCCATGAGGACCCAGGCACAGGGGGGCCCCTACTCTTCTGTGAGTTTTATTTCCAGCAGCCTTACCAAGTCTGCACGGTAAATAATGGAGAAACGCCCCTGGTGCCCCTGCTCGGGGGAGGGGGAGGGAAAGGAACTGCCCCCAGTACGTCCGAGTGTCTGTCCTTCTTAAGGAGGCGTGTTCTGGGAGGAAACATCCCACCAGAGCCGGACCTGCCTGGGGCGGGGAAACACTCGAGTCCCTCGGCTCTAGCGTCACGTGCCGAGGGGAAGCAGCCTGTTTGCGGCTCACTCTAGCTTTCAGCGTGGGGGAAGGGAAGCCCAAGCCCCGCTTCTCTAGCCGTGCAGTCCCATCTAAGAGGGGCAGACATGGAGAAGCATCAGTGACGTTCGCAGACCCCCCCGGGGCACAGACTCACAAAAGCATGAAGGCCTAAGTGAAAAACTGGGGAAAGCTCCCCCCCCCCCACAGCTTCCCCTCATATCACTAACTGTGTATTTAGCAGGATTCCGTTCATCCAGGACATGTCCACCTTTCAACAAAAAAATCCCAAGGCATTTTGAAAGACAAAAAGCACATTTGAAGTGACTGGATGCTCATCAGAACCAGAGTCGGATATGGCAGCAATGGTGTAGACAACATGCAAGAACAGATGGATAAAATGCAAGCAGAGAGATAGGAATTCTAAGAAAGAGTATTAAAGAAACACTTGAGATTAAAAATACTGAAACAGAAATGAAAAATGCCTTTCACGGCTTCACTGGTCCACTGGACACAGTTAAGGAAAGAATCTCTGCACTTTAGGATATGATGATAGAAACTTCCAAAACTGAAAATAAAAACGACTGAAGTAGGCAGAACAAAGTATCTAATAACTGGGGTACAGTGACAAAAGGCATAATGTATGTGTGATGGGGATACCACGAGAAGTGAGAGTGACAGGAACAACAGTAATATTTGAAACAATGATGACTGAAAATTTCCCCAATTTAAGACACCAAGCCACACACCCAGGAAGCTGAGAAAACACCAAGTAGGATAAATACCAAAAAACTACAAAAAGAAAAAACAAAACAAAACAAAAAAACCCACTACATCTAGGCATATAATATTCAAATTCCAGAAAAATCAAAGATAAAGAAAAATTCTTGAAAGAAGCTAGAGGTAAAAACCACCTAACCTACAGAAGAGTGAAGGTAAGAATTACGTATAGTTGTTTTCAAAGAAACAGAAGAGAAAGCCTGGAAATAGACCCTCATAAATATAGTCAACTGACTTTGACAAAGGAACAAAGGAAATAAAATGGAGCAAAGACGGTCTTTGAACAAACGATGCTGGAACCACTGGGCATCCACAGGCAAAAATGAATCTAGACAGACCTTACACCCTTCATCAAGAATTAACTCAAAATGGATCATAGACCAAACTGTAAAAGGCAAAACTATAAAACTTCTAGAAGATACCCTGGGAGAAACTCTAGATGACCTTGAGTGTGGTGGTACCTTTTCAGGTACAACAACAAGATTTGATTCATGAAATAAATGATTGATTAGCTGAACTTCATTAAAACAAAATACTTCTGCTCTGCAATAGATAAGATCAAGAGAATTAGAAGACAAGTCACAGACTGGGAGAAAATATTTGTACAGACACACCTGATAAAGAAAGGACTGTTATTCACTAGATACAAAGAACTGTTAGAACTCAACAGTAAGAAAACAGCCCAAGTAAAAGTGGACAAGAGAGCTGAACAGACACTGAGAAGTATCTACTTAGTCGCAAAGGAGATGCCCCGATTGCAAGAGCATGTGAAGAATCTTTAACATCGTGTGTCATTTGGAAATTGCAAAGGAAACAAGAATGAGATACCACTATACACCTGCTAGAATGGCTGATACGCAGAACACCAAACCACCGAAGGCTGGACGGGATGTGGAGTGGCCGGAGCTTCTCGCTCACTGCTGCTGGGAACGCAGAACGGCAGAATCACTTTGGAAGACATCTTGGCAGCTTCTTACAAACCTCAACATGCTCTTAT
Organism: Manis pentadactyla; assembly: GCF_030020395.1. Taxonomy (NCBI): domain Eukaryota; kingdom Metazoa; phylum Chordata; class Mammalia; order Pholidota; family Manidae; genus Manis; species Manis pentadactyla. Next base: position 89,328,682 of record NC_080032.1, on the reverse strand, counting down.
CAAACAATCCAGCAATTGTGTTCTATGGTATTGACCCAAAGGATTTGAATGAAGCTCATGTCCACACAAAATCTGGACATGGATGTTTATAGCAGCTTTATTCATAATCAGCAAAACTTGGAAGCAGCCGAGATGTCCTTCAGGTGAATGGATAAACTGTGCCTCCTAGGAGGTAAGGACTGTAACATTTGTATCTTTATCTTCCACTGCCATGTACAGTGACAGTAATGTGCTCTTAAGGCCTTTTTATATAAACCTCTTTTATTAGACTGTAAAAATTTGTGGCAGAGTATCCCACTTTTTCTGTTTAAACCCTGCTAAAGATTGTTTAAAAGAATGAAAAATGCATCAAACACATGTTAAGATGATGAAAAGATGGAGAACTACCCCAAAACATCAGTGAAACACAAATACATCTCTGCTGAGAAGACTATAAATATACTCTCAGGACATGATCTCATAAAAGCCTTTCAATGGAAATGTGAGTGCACACATGTGTGCATGTGCACACACACACACACACATACACACACACACACACACACACCACTTTTATCTTTGCAATAAACAAAAAGGAGAATCACAAATTGAAGACCCTTCACAGTGTATTTAAAAGCAACCTACAATTAGCTTTAGAACAAGTACTTTATGCAGACCAACTGAAGGGTAAAAGCTTTGAAAAGAATCAGCCGTGCAGTCAGTACTTTCATGCATTTAAGTAATGGGACAGGCCTAGAGATGCTGTTTCCTGCCCTGTGCCAGGAGCACCTGCCTTATGCTGCTTTCTGAAACCCAGCCTGCGTCATGTCCGCTAAGTTTGAGTTCCCGGTGAGGGTCTCTTAGGACTTGAAAGTCCCCCTGCATTTTTTGCTGTTTTCTGTTGGCTGATGGTCTCCAGTCCAGACTGCTGGAGGAACCCTGAGCAGAATGATTTCCTTCAAATGTGCTCTTCAGAGAAAATGTCCCTCTTTGCTGGTTTTTAGCTGCCCTGGTGGCAGTGGGGAGGCTGCAGCTGCTGGGCTTGTCTCCATAGAGAGGGCATCTGTGCGCAGCCTCATGGCGCACAGTACAGCAGGGGCTTCCAGTTCCACAGTGCTGTTAGGAGTCTTCAGGAGCACAGCACTGAAATGTAGTTTTACTGTAGAACATTCCAGTCCTTCACAAACATTTATGAGCTCAATTTTTCCCTGCTTATTAACCAGCAGTCTTCCTGGCACATGCATGGTACTGTGCATCTGAGCCAAATAAACCACCGTCAGTGAAATCAGTTAAATTAAATGCATATTTCACGTCAGGTTGCAAGCAAATAAATCTATAAATAAGATGGCTTGATGTTAGCCTCTGAAACTTCCATCGTCTTGAATTTTGGAGTCTCGTACTTCAATTAAAAGTAATTTGTTAAGGTATTGTGCATGTTGATTGACATTAGATCTAGCGAAACGCTACGCAGAGGCTATTCTGCAGCTGAGGAAAGGATCACCAGTCATTTCGCCCTGCCGGTGGTCACCACTCTGAAAGGGCATGAAGTGGTGCAGTGCGTTGCTCTGTGTGAACACAGTCATGTTCTACTGAGCTGCCTTGAAAAGAACTGTGATCTTTGAACTTTGGGAGTTACTCAGCCTCTGCAGAAATGAAAGAGCAGTTACATGAGAAAGTTTGAAAATCAGCATTGCAAAATAATTTCACTGAAATCATGATGCTGAAAGAAAAAGAAAGGGAGGGCACACTTTTTCCATTCCATTCTCGTTTCCATTCAAATCTCAAAAAATGAGATCATAAAATTAAGAACAATTTTTCTATCAAACGGGCAGCATCTAGTTTGGCATTATTAACGGAGCTCTCACGGATTCTCAGCCCTCCCGCCCACCAGAGAGTCTGGGCAAAGCAAAGGGACACGCTCCCCGCTTTGGATTTGCTGCCAAGCGGCTTCCCAGAAACAGAAGGGAGTTCTTGCCCGTCTGGCCAGGGCTCCTGGGTGTCCTCGTCATCTCCCAAAAACATACCCTTTCTGGTCTGCGGAGTCCCTGGCTCACGGCTGACGTCCAGCCTGGTCACCAGAGCAGGTTCGGCTCTGCCAGCGGGAAAATGCTGCCTCTCAGGACACTCACAAACCGTGGCAGGGATTCGTCAGTTATGTGGATCTCATTTGTGCACTAAGAGCCCACCCGCGCCATCGCACCGTCGGCAACTACCCCGCCGCTCTCGGGTGCGCCCTCCCTCCTGTGCCTCCTTCTCCTGTTCTTTCAAACTCCCCTTATGTTTTCCTTTGAAGCCATTTTCATGATGAATTATAGAACAAAGGATGTTAAAGTTGGAAGGGACTTATTAAGATCATCCAATCCAATGTTCTCATTTCATAGCTGAAGAAATGAGGGGCTGAGACACCAGCTAACGCGCCTGCTATTGCCGGATGGTGGCAGAGCCCAGGACTAGCTCCCTGGGTCCCCAGCCAACAGTTGAAGGCTCCGTCACACCTGCTTCTCTCAAGACACACGACCTCTCTTTCTGCTATTGTTATTTGGGCTGCTTCTTTACGTAGGCAGTTTTACATGATATAATCGGAAAGCATCCATGAAGGACGGCTGAAAGGCTCCAGTCGGCTTGGAGCAGTACTTCTTCACTGCCGGCCAGGATGCCAGGGGATTTCCACCGTTAGATCATCGGAAGAGAAGGTCTGCTGTTACTCATGAATGGACAGTGGGTCCGACACAAAGATACGCCCTATTTAAAATTCCTACAATGATTCTGGCAAGTGGGTATTCCGTCCCTTTATCCTAACCCTCTGGCATTCCTTAATCCCAACTCATCTCATCAGATACAAGGAAAACCACAGTCACAGTTTCTTAGGATACTGGTTGCTAATCCTGAAGAACGCACAAGGGGATTTCTTATGCTGTAATTCCTAAGCATGCAGCCTGCTCAATGGTTCAACAAAGAGATATTTTGTATTAATGGTTTAGAAGTAATTGGAAGGAAGGAAGGGAGGCAGAAGAAAAGATAAGAAGGATTTTAAAAAGCTGATAAGAAAGAAGAAAGAGGGAGAAACCAAGTCACTGAAAGTCTAAATACCGTAAATTGTTATTGGCTTGAGATTTTTCTAGCCTAGATATAGCCAAGATGACAAGCTATATGGGCAATCGAGCATATAAGATTCATCCAAGCTGATGAGAGCTCAGAATTGGAAAATACTTTCAGTAGATTATCAAATGAGATGCTCCTGAGTCCATAAAAATAAAGGGACTGGAACAGGGTTTTCCTAAGTGTGAATAACCATACAGCGTGAATAGAGAACTAATGAGCCTTAGCCAATGCTAGAAGGGGCCTTCATCTAGCCCATGAGTGCCTTTTGGTCATAAGTGGGTCTGTGATTCCCATTGCTGCACCTCTTCAGGACGGGTAGAATGGCAGGCAGAGATTCCTTTTAGAGAAATGCTTATGTAGGATGAGCTCCAGTAGGTGGCTTTGTCAACGCAAATACTTTAAGATTAACTTTCTCCTAAATTACACTGAAATAGACTGCTCATTTTCTTCCGAGACTGTACTTTTTTTTTTTTTGAAAGGGCATCTCTCATATTTATTGATCAAATGGTTGATAACAACAATAAAATCCTGTATAGGGGACTCAATGCACAATCATTAATCCACCCCAAGCCTAATTCTCATCAGTCTCCAATCTTCTGAAGCATAATGAACAAGTTCTTACATGGTGAACAAATTCTTACATAGTGAATAAGTTCTTACATGGTGAACAGTACAAGGGCAGTCATATCATAGAAACTTTTGGTTTTGATCACGCATTATGAACTATAAACAATCAGGTCAAATATGAATATTCGTTTGATTTTTATACTTGATTTATATGTGAATCCCACATTTCTCCCTTATTATTATTGTTATTATTATTTTTAATCAAATGCTGAAGTGGTAGGTAGATGCAAGATAAAGGTAGAAAACATAGTTTAGTGCTGTAAGAGGTCAAATGTAGATGATCAGGTGTGTGCCTATAGACTAAGTATTAATCCAAGCTAGACAAGGGCAACAAAACACCCACGGATGCAGAAGATTTCTCTCAAAACAGGGGGGGTGAGGTTCTGAGCCTCACCTCTGTTGATCCCCAGTTTCTCACCTGATGGCCCCCCTGTGACTGTGCCTGTCTTAGGTTGTTCCTCCCTTGAGGAATCTTACCCGTCTCTGGCTAACCAGTCATCTTCCGGGGCCATACAGGGAAATGTAAAATTGGTAAGTGAGAGAGAAGAAATATTCTTTGAAAAGGTTAGCTTTTTATTTCTTTGCAGATTTATGCCCTGTGGCTTTTATGCCCAGCATTTTTCTTGAGGTATCTTTACCACTTGGAAGAATTATGATACTCGCTAAATTCGATATGAGGCACGAATTCTACTTAAGGGTTGTAATTAGGAAGGAAGAAGAAAAGCTATAGGAGTAGCAGACTGAAGAAAACATGGGAAGATTGATTATTTCTTTGACATATCTTCTTGTAGAGTAACTTAAGCATGTATAGGTTTTAAACTACTAATTAAATTGTGCACACACATTAACATAATAGGAATACAGCTACATAACCAAAGCAGACCTACAATTACCATCCATCTCCAGTGAAACCAAGGAAACCAGTTAGGCACCCTAAGCATTTGTGAAAACCCATCAATGATATGATGGATATTGTCTAACTGAATTTGAGTAGTTTGACAAAAATCAGACAAATTAAAACAACACACTCCTGGGAACTGTTCACATCCCATATATTCTTTTAACAGTAGATAGTCTGTGGTCGCAAGATTTTGGAGCACTGCAACTTGCACTTCTCCTAATTCTTGGTTGAGTTCCGACAGTATAGATCCAGTCAAATTTGTTGTTTTACTGTATGCACAGGCCAGCTTAGATATCTCCTTCCTCATTCCAATGGCAAGTCCAGGAACCGGTGGAATGAATGCAGCTACAACTGCAACAGTGCCAGGATCTTTGTTGAAGTTTTTTGATGATCATCTTCTGGAATGACTCTCCCAGAGAATGTTGATGTTGGAAGTTCTTCTTCATATCATATCTTAATTCGTTTTCTGGGTAGCCAAATTAGGCTTTGATCCTCTGTATAAATACAAACAGACCCTTTGCCCACACTTTGATATGCCCTTTATACCATTGTGAAGAACTTATTGGAGATCACCACACAGGAACTGCTTTTTGTTTTTTTTAAGAGAGAGGAATATTATCAGAAAAATGTATTTCCATAGGTGATCATCTGACACGCTTCAAATGATCAAAATTAAGGATATTTAAAGCATGCATTAATCGTTGATTTACAGTTAGTTTTATCCTATCAGGGAGTAATCCCCCTTTTCTTTCTTTCTTTTTAATTTTTTTTATCATTAATCTACAATTACATGAAGAAAATTATGTTTACTAGGCTGTCCCCTATACCAGGTCCCCCCTACAAACCCCTTTACAGTCACTGTCCATCAGCATAGCAAAATGCTGTAGAATCACTACTTGTCTTCTCTGTGTTGTACAGCCCTCCCCTTTCTCCCACCCCCCCATTATGCATGTTAATCATAATACCCCCCTTCTTCTTCCCCCCCTTATCCCTCCCTACCCACCCATCCTCCCCAGTCCCTTTCCCTTTGGTACCTGTTAGTCCATTGTTGGGTTCTGTGATTCTGCTGCTGTTTTGTTCCTTCAGTTTTTCCTTTGTTCTTATACTCCACAGATGAGTGAAATCATTTGGTATTTCTCTTTATCCGCTTGGCTTATTTCACTGAGCATAATACCCTCTAGCTCCATCCATGTTGTTGCAAATGGTAGGATTTGTTTTCTTCTTATGGCTGAGTAATATTCCATTGTGTATATTTACCACATCTTCTTTATCCATTCATCTACTGATGGACACTTAGGTTGCTTCCAATTCTTGGCTATTGTAAATAGTGCTGCGATAAACATAGGGGTGCATATGTCTTTTTCAAACTTTAGTGCTGCGTTTTTAGGGTAAATTCCTAGGAGTGGAATTCCTGGGTCAAATGGTAAGTCTATTTTGAGCATTTTGAGGAACCTCCATACTGCTTTCCACAATGGTTGAACTAATTTACATTCCCACCAGCAGTGTAGGAGGATTCCCCTTTCTCCACAACCTCGCCAACATTTGTTGTTGTTTGTCTTTTGGATGGTAGCCATCCTTACTGGTGTGAGGTGATACCTCATTGTGGTTTTAATTTGCATTTCTCTGATAATTAGCGATGTGGAGCATCTTTTCATGTGTCTGTTGGCCATTTGTATTTCTTTTTTGGAGAACTGTCTGTTCAGTTCCTCTGCCCATTTTTTAATTGGATTATTTGTTTTTTGTTTGTTGAGGTGGGTGAGCTCTTTATATATTTTGGACGTCAAGCCTTTATCAGATCTGTCATTTACAAATATATTCTCCCATACTGTAGGGTACCTTTTTGTTCTATTGATGGTGTCTTTTCAGCTTAAAATAGTCCCATTTGTTCAGTTTTGCTGTTGTTTTCCTTGCCCGGGGAGCTATGTTCAAGAAGAGGTCACTCATGTTTATGTCTAAGAGGTTTTTGCCTATGTTTTTTTCTAAGAGTTTTATGGTTTCATGACTTACATTCAGGTCTTTGATCCATTTTGAATTTACTTTTGTGTTTGGGGTTAGACAATGGTCCAGTTTCATTCTCCTACAGGTAGCTGTCAACTTTTGCCAGCACCATCTGTTGAAGAGACTGTCACTTCACCATTGTATGTCCATGGCTCCTTTATCAAATATTAATTGACTGTATATGTTTGGGTTAATGTCTGGAGTCTCTAATCTGTTCCACTGGTCTGTGGCTTTGTTCTTGTGCCAGTACCAAATTGTCTTGATTACTATGGCTTTGTAGTAGAGCTTGAAGTTGGGGAGTGAGATCCCCCCTACTTTATTCTTCTTTCTCAGGATTGCTTTGGCTATTCGGGGTCTTTGGTGTTTCCATATGAATTTTTTGAATTATTTGTTCCAGTTGGTTGAAGAATGTTGCTGGTAATTTGATAGGGATTGCATCAAATCTGTATATTGCTTTGGGCAGGATGGCCATTTTGATGATATTAATTCTTCCTAGCCACGAGCATGGGATGAATTTCCATTTGTTAGTGTCCCCTTTAATTTATCTTAAGAGTGACTTGTAGTTTTCAGGGTATAGGTCTTTCACTTGTTTGGTTAGGTTTATTCCTAGGTATTTTATTCTTTTTGATGCAATTGTGAATGGAATTGTTTTCCTGATTTCTCTTTCTATTGGTTCATTGTTGGTATACAGGAAAGCCACAGATTTCTGTGTGTTGATTTTGTATCCTGCAACTTTGCTGTATTCCGATATCAGTTCTAGTAGTTTTGGGGTGGAGTCTTTAAGGTTTTTTATGTACAGTATCATGTCATCTGCAAATAGTGACAGTTTAACTTCTTCTTTGCCAATCTGGATTCCTTGTATTTCTTTGTTTTGTCTGATTGCCGTGGCTAGGACCTCCAGTACTATGTTAAATAACAGTGGAGAGAGTGGGCATCCCTGTCTAGTTCCCGATCTCAGCGGAAATGCTTTCAGCTTCTCGCTGTTCAATATAATGTTGGCTGTGGGTTTATCATAGATGGCCTTTATTATGTTGAGGTACTTGCCCTCTATTCCCATTTTTCTGAGAGTTTTTATCATGAATGGATGTTGAACTTTGTCAAATGCTTTTTCAGCATCTATGGAGATGATCATGTGGTTTTTGTCTTTCTTTTTGTTGATGTGGTGGATGATGTTGATGGATTTTCGAATGTTGTACCATCCTTGCATCCCTGGGATGAATCCCACTTGGTCATGGTGTATGATCCTCTTGATGTATTTTTGAATTCGGTTTGCTAATATTTTGTTGAGTATTTTTGCATCTACGTTCATCAGGGATATTGGTCTGTAGTTTTCTTTTTTGGTGGGGTCTTTGCCTGGTTTTGGTATCAGGGTGATGTTAGCTTCATAGAATGAGTTTGGGAGTATTCCGTCCTCTTCTATTTTTTGGAAAACTTTAAGGAGAATGGGTGTTATGTCTTCTCTGTATGTTTGTTAAAATTCCAAGGTAAATTCATCTGTCCCAGGGGTTTTGTTCTTGGGTAGTTTTTTGATTACCGATTCAATTTCATTGCTGGTAATTGGTCTGTTTCGATTTTCTGTTTCTTTCTGGGTCAGTCTTGGAAGGTTGTATTTTTGTAAGAAGTTGTCCATTTCTCCTCAGTTTCCCAGCTTGTTAGCATATAGGTTTTCATAGTATTCTCCAATAATTCTTTGTATTTCTGTGGTGTCTGTCATGATTTTTCCTTTCTCGTTTCAAATTCTGTTGATGTGTGTTGATTCTCTTTTTCTCTTAATAAGTTTGGCTAGAGGCTTATCTATTTTGTTTATTTTCTCAAAGAACCAGCTCTTTGTTTCATTGATTTTTTTCTATTGTTTTATTCTTCTCAATTTTATTTATTTCTTCTCTGATCTTTATTATGTCCCTCCTTCTGCTGACTTTAGGCCTCATTTGTTCTTCTTTTTCCAGTTTCAATAATTGTGATGTTAGACTATTCATTTGGGATTGTTCTTCCTTCTTCAAGTGTGCCTGGATTGCTATATACTTTCCTCTTAAGACTGCTTTCACTGCGTCCCACAGAAGTTGGGGCTTTGTGTTGCTGTTGTCATTTGTTTCCATATATTCCTTGATCTCTATTTTAATTTGTTCATTGATCCATTGATTATTTAGGAGCATGTTGTTAAGCCTCCATGTGTTTGTGAGCCTTTTTGGTTTTTTTTGTAGAATTTATTTCTAGTTTTATACCTTTGTGGTCTGAAAAGTTGGTTGGTAGAATTTCAGTATTTTGGAATTTACTGAGGCTCTTTTTGTGGGCTAGTATGTGGTCAATTCTGGAGAATGTTCCATGTGCACTTGAGAAGAATGTATATCCTGTTGCTTTTGGGTGTAGAGTTCTATAGATGTCTATTAGGTCCATCTGTTCTACTGTGTTGTTCAGTGCTTCCATGTCCTTACTTATTGTCTGCCCGGTGGATCTATCCTGTGGGGTGAGTGGCGTGTTGAAGTCTCCTAAAATGACTGCATTGCAGTCTATTTCCCCCTTTAGTTCTGTTAGTATTTGTTTCACATATGCTGGTGCTCCTGTGTTGGGTGCATATATATTTCAAATGGTTATATCCTCTTGTTGGACTGAACCCTTTATCATTATGTAATGTCCTTCATTATCTCTTGTTACTTTCTTTGTTTTGAAGTCTATTTTGTCTGATATTAGTACTGAAACCCCTGCTTTCTTTTCTCTTTTGTTTGCCTGAAATATGTTCTTCCATCCCTTGACTTTTAGTCTGTGCATGTCTTTGGGTTTGAGGTGAGTTTCTTGTAAGCAGCATATAGATGGGTCTTGCTTTTTTATCCATTCTATTACTCTGTGTCTTTTGATTGGTGCATTCAGTCCATTAACCTTTAGGGTGACTATTGAAAGATATGTACTTATTGCCATTGCAGGCTTTAGATTTGTGGTTACCAAAGGTTCAAGGTTAGCCTTTTTAGTGTCTTACTGCCTAACTTAGCTTGCTTATTGAGCTGTTATATACACTGTCTGGAGATTCTTTTCTTCTCTCCCTTCTTATTCCTCCTCCATTATTCATATGTTGGGTGTTTTGTTCTGTGCTCTTTCTAGGAGTGCTCCCATCTAGAGCAGTCCCTGTAAGATGCCCTGTAGAGGTGGTTTGTGGGAGGCAAATGCCCTCAACTTTTGTTTGTCTGGGAATTGTTTAATCCCACCATCGTATTTAAATGATAATCGTGCTGGATACAGTGTCCTTGGTTCAAGGCCCTTCTGTTTCATTGCATTAAATATATCATGCCATTCTCTTCTGGCCTGTAGGGTTTCTGTTGAGAAGTCTGACGTTAGCCTGATGGTTTTTCCTTTATAGGTGACCTTTTTCTCTCTAGCTGCCTTTAAAACTCTTTCCTTGTCCTTGATCTTTGCCATTTTAATTATTATGTGTCTTGGTGTTGTCCTCCTTGGGTCCTTTCTGTTGGGAGATCTGTGTATTTCCGTGGTCTGTTCGATTATTTCCTCCCCCAGTTTGGGGAAGGTTTCAGCAATTATTTCTTCTAAGATACTTTCCATCTCTTTTCCTCTCTCTTCTTCTTCTGGGACCCCTATAATACGGATATTGTTCCTTTTGGATTGGTTACACAGTTCTCTTAATATTGTTTTGTTCCTGGAGATCCTTTTGTCTCTCTCTATGTCAGCTTCTATGTGTTCCTGTTCTCTGATTTCAATTCCATCAATGGCCTCTTGCATTCTATCCATTCTGCTTATAAACCCTTCCAGAGTTTGTTTCATTTCTGCGATCTCCTTTCTGGCATCTGTGATCTCTTTCCGGACTTCATCCCATTTTTCTTGCGTATTTCTCTGCATCTCTGTCAGCATGTTTATGATTCTTATTTTGAATTCTTTGTCAGGGAGACTGGTTAGGTCTGTCTCCTTCTCTGGTGTTGTCTCTGTGATCTTTGTCTGCCTGTAGCTTTGCCTTTTCATGGTGATAGGAATAGTCTGCAGAACTGGGACGAGTGACGGCTGGAAGGACTTCCCTTCTTCTTGGTTTGTGGCCCTCCTCTCCTGGGAGAACAGCGGCCTCTAGTGGCTTGTGCTGGGCAGCTGCGCGCAGACAAGGCTTCTGCTTCCTGCCCGGCTGCTATGGAGTTAATCTCCGCTGTTGCTGTGGGCGTGGCCTGGCTCGGGCAGCTACTCCAAAATGGTGGAGTCGCGTTGGAGCGGGAGCTGCTGGGAGGCTATTTATCTCCGTAAGGGGCCTCCCTGCTCCCTGCAGCCCAGGGGTTAGGGTGCCCAGAGATCCCGGATTCCCTACCTCTGGACTAAGTGTCCCACCCTTCCCCCTTAAGACTCCAAAAAGCACTCGCCAAAAAAAAAAGAGGAAAAAAAAAAAAGTGGCCTCTCACGTTTCTTTGTTCTCCGGCCTCCAGTGCCCGCTCACTGTTCTTGCTGCCCTGTTTTCCCAGTATCGAGGGCCCTGCACTCTGGCCCGGATGGCGGGGGCTGGGTGCTCGGCAGCCCTGGGCTCCGTCTCCCTCCCGCTCTGCCTGCTCTTCTCCCGCCGGGAGCTGGGGGGAGGGGCGCTCGGCTCCCGCGGGGCCGGGGCTTGTATCTTACCCCCTTCGCGAGGCGCTGGGTTCTCTCAGGTGCGGATGTGGTCTGGATGTCGTCCTGTGTCCTCTGGTCTTTATTCTAGGAAGAGTTGTCTTTATTATGTTTTCATAGATATATGTGGTTTTGGGAGGAGATTTCCGCTGCTCTACTCATGCCGCCATCTTGGCTCCCCCCTCCCCCCTCCCAATACTGTACTTTTAAAAATACATCATGATGAATTAATCTCCCCTTCAGTTTGATAAATCATTACTTAATATAATTTAACATAGTGTTTCTCAAGCTTCAAAATGCATAAGGCTTGTTAGAATACAGATCGTAATGTAGTGTCTGGGATGGAGTCCTAGACTCCACATCCCTAACCAGCTCCCAGTTATGTCCGTATAGCCAGTCCACAGACCACGCTTTGAATACCAATAAATACATTTAATCAGGTTACCCTCACCTCTTGCAGGCCTGGGAGCCAGTTTATCTATTTAGAGTAGGTAGAAATCTCACTTTCTCCAGGGGCTAAAGATCAAGAATTGGGGGACTGATGTATTCCCACCCATGTAATGTAATTTCCACATAGTATAAATGTCATGATTTAGCATCTTAAAATAAGGTGAAAAATTAGTACACAGCCATCTGTTCTTGGGAGAAACCTTGGAAAATTGTTAGAACTCACTTACCTCAAAACTTTTAGTATTGTTTTTCTACTAAGAGTAAGGGCCAAGGGGTGGAGTTTGTCTCAGGTGACCTGATGCACTGTTTGGACATACCTGTTGGTGGATCCAGAATTGGAATATGAATGAGATTTTGGTATAGTTAATTTATAGAGAGCCTCTGTTTTACTTCATTCAACTTCTCCTCGCTCAACGCCTCTCTCTTTCATTCCAATTCCCAGTCCTTGTGTAAATGAATTTCTTTCTCTTTCACATATGTACTCAGTATGGGAGCAGTAATTATTTTCCCCAAAGTATGTAACAGGTGATCTGTAAGGATATACATTCACACACATATATATTTATGCACACACAGCTACATGTGAATTGAATATTATGAATAATGTGCAACAACAGTAGCTTCTATTTATTGAGCATTTAATATGTTCTAAGTTCATGTCAAGAAAATATTATACTAAATCTCATCTATTTCTTATAAGACCCCTTTAAGGAAGTATTATCCTCAGTTCACAAGCTGAGGCTCCGAGATGCTAACTCACCTCTTTGGAGGCGCACTGTGTGGGCCATGCAATGTCTGGTTGAACTGTTATATTTCTTTAACTAGGGAGGAATCCTTAAAAGTTGCTCATGTTTTTCTCCATCAAGAGGTGGAACTGTCAGTCCGCCAGGGGAAGGCTGGTTTGGTGGTAGAGGCTGTGGGGATCAGGCGCTGACATTTCACGAGTGTGAGGAAATACTGACCTGATGTTCTTGGGGAAAACCATGAAGCAGCCATGACTTTGAAAGTAAATCCTTCAGATGAGATGTTAGAGCTTCTATTTAGTGATAAATATTCGGTGATTTTTAGTAGGACCATTCTACACTGGAGGCAGAGGACCTCTCCTCCCTCCCACCAAGTAGGGAGGCTTAGAGAGAGGATAATCTAGACACAGTAAGTAGCAGAAACAAAGGCAATGAGTTACCAAAAAATCATGGTGTGTTCCAGTAATAGTCAGATTCAGCTGGGTGGGGATGGTGCTAAAAGGGCAGGCCCACATCCAGGCTGTGAGACTCTGTCGGCTAGCTCAAGTGTGGGGGACCTTCTCTTGAAGGTCATGGGGCATGATTTAAGACTCCTTAACGACTTGGGTGCAGTGGTTAATCTCAGTTAAGTCTATTTTAGAAAAACAGTTCTGATGGCCGAGTAAGATGGGCCTGAGCAGGGGGTGACCTGGAATCCGTCAGGGGTGGAGAGTGGGTGACCTCACTACATGAAGCATGAGCTCTTTGTGGAAGAAGCCAGAGGGCAGGGAGAAGGTGGGCGTCGGCGTTCTGCGTGCTGCTGAGAGGGACCCAGAGCTCTGAGATTTGAAAGGCTCGGAAAACAGGGAAAGTTCCTCTGAAATGATTGTGAGGGTAGGTAGACAATAGAGATGAAGACAGTAGGTGAGTCAACCAAAGGGAACAACAGATGGGGTCTGACCCTTGATACCCGATCAGCAGGCATCCCCAAGAAGGGTTTTAGCTCTCCTTCAGTTTTGGACTCATATATTTTAATATAAGACTAATGAAAGAAAAAAAGAAAAGAAAAGAAAACTTATCATGCCCAAAGAATCACAGTAGACTGGATGCAGCACATACTTTCTCCTTTCTCTCTGGCACTAACTCTGTAGACGGATATTATTTCCCTGACACTAATTTGTAAGAGAAACGGACATGCTTCAAGGCCTTGGGGTTCCTAGTTTAAGTTGGGGTTTAAAGGCATTCTGGTTAGAATCCGTACTCTTCTTTTTTTTTAAGTATTGAAGTATCATTGATATATAACTCTTATATTGGTTTCAAATACACAACACAGTGGCTCACCAGTTACCCTCATTATTAAATCCTCACCCCCTCTAGTGTGGTCACTGTCTGTCAGCACAGGAAGATGTTACAGAATCATTGGCTGTATTCTCCCTGCTGCACTCCTGTCCCTGGGACCACGTTACATTGTGTAGAATCTAGATTCTTATACACAGTAATGGTCACGCTTGGCTAGTGAAGCAGAAAACAGGTCACAGGACAAAAATATGCCCATTGGCTTTATTTTAATATTTCTAGAGCCCTTCTAAAGAGCAGCCTAAGCATTTTACGTAGAATTTATTTTCCAAGGATTTTTTAGAATTTTTAGAACTGGCAGTAATCTCAGATTTCAGCAAACACTTCAGTAGGACCTCTCATGTAACATCAGATGTAATTTTATTATTGGATGAATAATAAAAATGCAAAGTAACAAAACGCTTCTCTGAAGCCAGTAAGCCTTTTAAATGAACTTGTGTTTTACCAGCAGCAGTAAGTACCTGAACATGCTTGAAGACGTTAGTATTACATGTATGTGTGAACTAGTACTTATTCAGCTGTACATTTGATTCACCTGCACGTTGGACCCCTTTTGTAACTCCACGGCCCTGCATGGGCTTTGGACCCAGGGGTCAGGCACTGATTCGGTCCAGCTTCCTTACCTTACAGATGAGGGGACAATAAGTCATGCACATGAACTGCTCAAGGTTGCACAGGATTCTAAGGGCAGAGGAGAACCTAGATCTGCTACCGTTGGACCGACCAATACAATCTCCCAAATAGCCCAAAGCATCAGATGCATAACACGAAGGCAGAAGTAAATCATACTGCTTATGCTAAATGCTGTGATGTATCAATCCATGCTTCAGAAGGTTCTCTCGGACTGAACTTCCTGGCATTTTGGCATATTGGGCCTTATATTGCTACTGAAAGTAAGAAACCATTTCCCTGTCATTAGCTGAAGCAAACAATATGCAGAGTTTAGAGTCCACAAATGATAGTTTCTGCTTGTCAAATAGGCCTGAGCACTTGGTAGTCAGTTTCTCTCTGGTTACTTTTCCCTCTTGGAGAGGAGGCAAGCTGGGAAACAAAAGCCAGAATAGCTTGGCATGCAGGAGGAGGTGCAGGCCGGGTCAGGACGGTGCACGCCGGCCGTGCTGGGCCTGGGTGCTGGTGGCTCTGTCCCACCCACCCAGCTGACAAAGTGTCTTTGAAAAGGCGTAATAATTGGGCTCAAACATTTACCCTCCACATGCCCTTCAAAGGAAAAGCTTGGGTTGAGCCTTGTGGCAGTTCATTTCAATGATTTTTAGGCCTCTGCAGAACACAGCTGCAGACGGGAACTCGCAGGGTTGTCCCCTACGAGAGCTAATAACTGCATGTTTCCTGATTAACTGGCACATTGTGAAAGCAACTTTTCCTGTCAACTTCGTATCAGTTATTTATCCTCTTTGATTAAGCTATTACTCTCAAAACTACAGAATAAAATTATAATTGGCCTCATTTTCTGAAACTTTCACATTTCTTAAAACCTTTATTAGTAGAAGGTATCGCATCTATGGACAGAAATTTAGAGTCATCATACAAAGTCTAAACTCTGTGTATTATTTGTTTTAAATAATGAAAACTAGGAAAATAGTGATCACATTGCAGAATTAAAATGAAAATAGTTGCCATCTCTTTCATTAAATAGATCCAAAATTTTTCTTTCCTTGATTTGTAGATGAGATTGGCAATTAATATAAGTTTGATTTGGATGAACTAAAGGTTTGGGTGCTATTCTTTTAGAATAAAGGTAGCATACAATCTTAAATATAACAGACACTCCATACTGTCAATCAAAAAGACCTTAAATAATTTTAAGGGAGAAGGTTTAAACAAACAGCCACTTGCTGACATTTAAGATAAGCACTTCAGAAGCGCACAAAGGAGGGTAATGTTATGTTCTGGCATGGAGCCAGAAAGTTTTATTTTCTTACCAACATTTTATTTCCGTGGACTCTAGAAGAAGTGATAGGTTATTTTGTCTGTAATTGTGGTTATTTTCAACTTCAAAAAGTTTTCTGTGATCTTAAAACCTTATAATTTGTTCACAGTTACAAGTTAATACAGGCACTGAGCAGCATCTGCATGTAATTTTAGCTGAGAGATGTAGTGGGAACCCTTAGTCCTTCCGAACTTATTTCGCTGGACAAGCACCATCCAGAACAGGTCTGCTGCATCTGGTCTATTGTTGGGAACGTGGGCATTTGTGTGTTTGGGGGTGTTAGTGGCCCGCAGTGATCTTGCCTCTGCTTCACAGCCTCTCGGAGGCTTCATCCCTTCCATCTGAAGAAAAGCGCACCCTCCTTCGACACTACCCCTCTTCGGTGCCTCCTCTGGGTGAAGCCGTGCTCTGCCCTCTCGGGGTCTGCCTTTCCTGGGCAGTGGCTGGCTCACCCCAGCCTCTCTCCTCTTCCTCTCCTGCCCCCATGCCTGGGACTTTCTGGACTGTGGGACTTACGACAAAGTAGTCTGAGGAAAGAAATCAGACAGAGGGCTTCTCAGATCCACGGACACTAGACCTGCCTTCATGTGAGAAATAAAACCCATAGGTAGTCCTGTTGCAGTGAGGAGTAGATTTCAAAATGCAAAAAATGGAATTTCTTTGAAAAGAAGAGTTACCTCAGTGTTTGTTGAAGTGTCAATTATTTTAAAAATGTATGGAGTTAGGAGGCATCAAACTTCACAATAAAGCTGCAGAGAGTCTGTCATTTATGTGATATTACTATAAAGTGGGCAATGTCAAATGAAAGATCACAGGTCAGAGAGAAATGGGAATTCTATGCATTTTCCAAAACTATCTGCCTTAATATCCAGTTTTTATATTTGCATTTGTGCCTTACTGTGGAAAAAACTAGAAAGCAAGTCTTCCCTGATACATTACAGACAAATTGATTAAGTAAAACTTGCGAGGGAGTGACTTCTTCGTGGAGACCTAGCAGTGTGTCTTTATCCCCGAAGAGCAACACCAGCGACTCTGCCCATTATTTTCCATGCAGAGCTCTTCCCGGTTGGCAGTAGGGACAGAGCCGGGCGCTGCGTGGCGGCAGCAAGAGGCTGGCAGCGAGAAATGCATGATGGTGCCTCTGGTATCTGTTTCCAGTTCTTGCAGCATAGAGCTGGAATCCAGAAAATTTGCCACCTTGAATAATTCAACTTTCAAATCTGTTGGTGGTTCATGACAATTTGGATTTACTTTTCTTGAACATTTTATTCTTTTCATCTGATTTTTCCCCCTCTGCCTTAAGTTGTTTGATCTTAAGAATCAGTGTGGTGACCTTTAGAAATATGAAGCAAGACTATCTAGTCAGAAGCAGCATATACAAAGAAAGATATATGAGAAAAATAAAAAATAACTTCTAAAACAAGGAGAAGTCTGCCTGAATTTTACAAAGCTTTATGATTTTATAATGACTCTCTTACGCCACTTTAATGTTCTCGGAGAGCTTTGGAGCTCACTTCTTCCCCGAATCTCCTTTGTAGACAACAAGCCTGACATGCTTCAAGTATTTAGAGCGGGGCTCCCGAGCGCTGGCGAAGACGGTGCCGCCGCCAGCAGGTGCGCTGTGCGGCCGGGGTCCTCATCAGTGCCGCCGCAGTGGTAGAGCGGAAATAAACAGGCTGACATAGGCCGGCGGGGGGTGGGATCAGCTAACAGACGATAGACTTTCACATGTGTTTTATTACATATGTTTGTGATTCTGATTCTTCTGATCCATGAAAATAATTTTTCTTTATAAACAGCATGAAAATGTTAATGAAGAAAATTCAAACTGAAAAATATTTCTTCCCTCTAAAACTTTTATTTTCTTTCCCTGTCCCCTCTCCCTTTTCCGTTTCTCTGCCCGTTTGTCTGTCAGTCTGTCTCTCTCACACCGCCCAGGCCTGTCTTGGCTGCCACCGTGGTCCCCTCCCCCGACCTGGCCTTCCCCGTGTAACGGGAGACCCGGCAGGCTGTGGACACGGGGGCTTCTCTCTCCCTGCTCGGAACGCAGCGCCTCCGTGGAATCACGCCGACAGGCAAGTGTGCGTCTCACGCCGATCCCCGCAGCTGGAACACTAGGACCCTTGGGATGGGTGGGGTCCTGAGTTCATGGGGCGTGACCACAGCCCTCCTGGAGCCGGGGAGAAGCCTCCCCGGAGGAAGAGGCTGCATTTACTAGAGGAGCGTGAGACACACCTCAGCCGAGGAAGTTACTGACGCACATGAAAAACGAGCATATAGGGGTAATTGCCCCACACGCTGTTTTGCAAGAACTGGCAATGAGATCGTCTACAGAAGATGACTATGTGCTTATTATTTATTAAGTAGGCATTTATGAAGTGTCTGCAACTGCCGCCCTAGACATACAGTTTCTCCGGTGCTGGGCTAGAGGAGTGGGGAGTGGCTGAAACTCAAATCCCAGCCCGCTTGGAGCGCTTACACACGCTTCCTGTGCACTTGCGCGGCGTCCCCCGCAGCCACAGGACGTGGTTTCTGTAGCTCCTCCTTAATTCTGTGACTCAGCCGAGACCCCTGCTGTGACACCTCACAGCGTCACAGGATAACGGCATCTGGCACCCCGACCCCGCGCCCTTGTGCACCCTGACCCCCGGCTCTCCCCTCTCTCACACGGGCTGCCTTGGGGTTTGTCATCTGCCCTCGGATCCTGCGCCTGTATTTTCTGTTCCTCCTTCCCTTTGATCTTCAGCTGAGGTGTCTAGGCCCTTGCTGGAAGCTGGTAGGACTTGCTGACCCCTCAAGTTCCGTCCTGGGGACCGTCTCTAGTGCCCGAGGACTGAGTCCTGCTGCCCCCACGCTGATCACACAGGTTCATCTCAAGACCTCATTCCTCTCAGGTCAGGGGTTCGCTTGTTCCTGGACTTGTTCAAGGGTCTCATCCCTGCTTTCCAGCCTTTGGTCTTGCATGCAACTAGAACCTTCTAAGTCCTTTTCTTTTATTCCCTGATATGCTGGAAATTTACGGTGGCTATTCATTTGGGGCTTTTGTCTTACACGCTTGCTGTAGGACTAACTATAATATGAAACAGAATGAAATACGATCAAAACCAAAAGAATACCGAAAAGGTCTGGGGAAATCAAAGGACTAACTGATTCCAACTGGGGTGATCAGGTAACACTTTTAAGAAGAGATGGTCTTTGAGCTGAGCTTTGAAGAGTGGGTTGCATTTGATTAAGGGTATGGAATCATTTCACATTGAGAGACTGGCATAAGAAAGAGCTGTGTCATCTTTAGTAAGTTAAGGGAAATAAAAATACACAGGCACAGAACTTTGGGAGACCAAAATGTATTCTCAGACATCTATTGATTTTCTTTCCCATCGTAATTGGTCCAAATATTAGTCAAAACTTACATGTTGGGCAATGAATACATAGAAAGGATTATTGAATTCTATCCATTAGTATTTGAGAGTCCAGTCTTAATTGTGAGGGAGCAGGTAGCATGAAAGGGCCTGAGCAAGGAGGTACTATTTTTAGAAAACTATTACTGGCAGCAGTGCAAACGTGAGGTAAAGAGTGGCCACATGGAGGACAAGGTGTTCGGCTGAGGATGGACTGCGGACCGAGAGGGCCGCAGTCCCCGGCTCCCCTGTGTCCGGAGGGAATGGAACAGAAGTCCCTGTCTTCCCATTCAGCGGCCAGGTCCTGCTGCAGAAAATGGCCTGGCCAAGCCTTGCATGCCACTACCGACACCCCCGACCTTCCGAGGCCTCTCAGCACCCGCCGGCCATCCGCTCGTGCTCACTGCACCCCTCCCCCGTGGTCCACCCTCATTACTCCCGGTTTCACACCAAGGGCTCCCCAAGGTCATCAGTGATTCCTTTCAAATCCAATAAATATTTGTCACTCCTCATTTTATTTGACATCTGTCCCCTTGTTAGTTGACTACTTCTGTCCTTCTGGAAATACTTTGGCTCTTAAATAATCTAATTTTGACATATATTTCAACATCTGTCCTTAACAGCATCCTACCATGAACCACTGTCTTACCATTGGGTTTCAGCTCTGGACAAGTTCACTATGGATTCAATGAGACCGAAAAATGACAATGGAATGTTCTTGGGTAAATGTGTTTATGCCCAACTTTATTCCTAGTGGCATATCAATCACTAGAATCCCATCCATTCAGGGCAGGTCTGCGTGCAGCAAGCCGGTCTCTGCCTCCAGGCCTCTACCCGCAGCCGTTTCAGTCTCTGTCCTCGGCGCTGCCACTACTCCCGCCTCTGCTCTGCTCTCCTGCAGTCTTGCAGCCTTGCAGCCGTGCCACCGTGTCCCCCCGAGCACTGGGGGAGCTCTTTATGTAGAGTCAATAGCAACGTATTCCCCACACGTGTGCAGCAAGCTAGCTGACCAGAGCCAGGTGGTTTCTGGCCACGGAAACCTTCACTTTACCCACAACCTTCCTAACAGCTTGTTCCAATCCCAGCTGGGATGAACCAGTCTCGCCGAGGTGGCCATGTCTCTGTTCTTGTTCCTATATTCGAAAGAGAGGAAAGGATATGGAGAGGGGCAGAGAAAGGAGAGAGAAACAGATGATAGATGTCCCTAGTATGCTTTGAGATATTCGGGGTCCAGGTCGTGAGAGAAGAGGCTGGTGGGGATCTGTGGTTACATAGCACCTAGGGAGTACTCTGGAAAGCCCTCTATTGCATTAAATCAAAATAGAGACACAGTAAGAGATATGGGGATTCAAACAAGCCCCCACATGGGGCTGTGTAGTCACAATTGCAGACGTGCCCACCAGTGCTCATTGATTGGTCGCAGATGTGGTTTCCATGGGGATTTGGCACCTAGCTCAAGCTCTCCACCTGCCCCTCCTACCGTCACCATAGCTGCATTAAATGAGAGCACGGGGAAGAAAAGCTAACAAACATTGAAATGCTCTATGTTCTGATCCAGATCCTGGAAAACTATTGTCTCAATGGATAATTTAGCCCACCATTTATATATCATATTTATTCAAGGAAATGGGGTCTAGGTACTTTCAAAATTTCCAAGTCCATATGGCACAAGCTCTATACATGTTAGAGTCTTTGTTTTCTTCTGGAAGAATGAAGAAAAAATGATGTTATGGGATAATTTATTGTCC
The DNA here is from genome assembly GCF_030020395.1 of Manis pentadactyla. Classification (NCBI taxonomy): domain Eukaryota; kingdom Metazoa; phylum Chordata; class Mammalia; order Pholidota; family Manidae; genus Manis; species Manis pentadactyla. The sequence continues at coordinate 89,307,869 of NC_080032.1, read as the reverse complement.
GCATCTCAGGAACATTTCTACTTGGGTAGCACGGCCTTTGTGCATAGTCTCAGCATTGCCCAAAGGGAAGGGAAAGTGCTAATAGCACTTCCTGTGTTTCTCCAAAGCCACATGAGTGAAGAGACTGTACTAGGCATTCCTGTGGCAGATGCATTCATTTTCGAAGTAATTCAATAGAGTTCACTTAATTATCCGTGTCAGGAGAAGATGGTTCTACCTTTTAATTATATACATTGAATACTTCTGGTCAAGCAGATTATGATACAGATAGGTAAGCTCATAGTGCCAAAAGTAAGAATGTTTTCATAGGTAACAGTAATTCAACAGAACAGTAGATTGCATTTTTACTGTACAATGGGACAGGGACCTGTCTTGCCAGTGGGTTTCTGCCCCGGGCAAGTTCATTATGGATTCAGTGAGACCGAGGAATGACAATAGAACATTCTTGGGGTGAAAGACTTTATTACCCAGCTTGTTCTCCGGGCGATAGGTCAAGCAATGGAATTATGTCTACACCCAGCAGTCTGCAGGTCTGCAATCCTCCTTCGTCTCTGCTTCCCCTCAGAGCACTGGGCAGAGTACTTTATATAGTGACTCAGTCAGTAACAGCTCATTGCCTAAGGGTCTGGAAGCAGTAGCCTAGCAGCAGGCCAGTTACATCATCAAGTAGTTTAGGTTCAGGTGAGGATCCCGGCCATTGGAACCTTCACTTTATCCACAGGACCATAACTTCTTCTTAAACAGATTAAGATTTTTCTTTTAGCATTTCTCTTAAAGTCACTAGCAAAATATCTAAAGTCTTCAGTGGAGGCCTTGAGGTGTGTTTGAGTTCAGAGCACATTCACCACTCAACTGGGAGCAGGTCTGGTGTATGAGTATGCAGGTTGGGCAATGGGTTAACAATGTGGCAATTAAATAGGTAAAGTGATTTATTTACATGGCTCATACTCGGGCTCTGAAACATACACTTGTGCCATTTTTCTGCACTTGTAAAACAAAATTAGGAGGAAGCAAACAATTGGAAAATACTATAGAATTACACTTACTTCATAAAGTGTCTTTCTTATTTTAGTTTTCTCTTAAGAGGATGCACCTTTATGAGGAATATATTTTTGGTCTGTTTGTGAGAATGTGATAGGAAGTAGTAGATACCCTGCATATCTGTTAAGAGTTCACTTCAGTTTTTATCACCTGAATAGTTAATAGAATCATTTTCTGTATCTGTGCACAGTGTAAAAGGATGGAACTAAGCAAGTCAGTGTGCACAAATTTTATTTCTACAGAACATCTCAAAATAAGTCATGCAATGTGCATACTTTTCTCTCTAGCTTGTTTGTGAATCTTGGTTGCCTACATGTAATTCATTTGGGCTTCATGGACTTCCTTTGGATGCCAAAATACTGATTTCAGCTTTTGATTTCCACCATTTTGCTTCATTCAAGAATAAGGAATTCCTTCAGGGCCCTATAACATATCACAAAGTGCAACATCCATTTTTGCTACCTTCCCTCTGTAATGAAGACCCAATATTCATATTGACCTTCAGCCCACTACCTCTTCCATTCCTTCGTGTGTCTTGTGTATTTTATACTTTATTTCAAATCATAAAATTAGAGAGAAATAAATTATCAGGCTTGTAAATAGTCACAGAAGGTAACCAGTCTAATCTTCGCATTTCATAGGTAATAAAACAGACTGAAACCTCAAAAGACTATGAGATTTGACTTATTTTTCTTAGGTGTAACAATGTCCTTTAGTATCACTAAAACCAGTCCACATTTTTATAAAATAAATGGCTCCAATTTTTGAAAAATGTGGTAATGTGTATTGGAATGAAAAGGCCTGGATGAACTTTGCTTGGTGTCAGATTCCCCCGAGTGAAGCCATTGGCTGCTCTCCTGCTCTTTGCAAACGCACCACTGGAGTCCTGCATTCAAACTGTTCACCCATCAGCGTGTTCATCTGGTGGATTTTCAGGCACCTCCCAGCTGGAAGGGCTGTACTATTAGCTCCTCCCACTGCTCCAGCGTTTGTGATTCAGGCTGGACGGGGGAGAGAACGCCTTTCTTCTGTCCTTGGAGTGGAGCGGCCCTTTCCTTCATCAGCTTGCTGCAGGCTCTTTGCCTTAGTTCACCTCGTCCTGGTGGTATGCCACCGTATTTGGCATTCAGTCACGTCGCTGGCATAAACTTCAACACTGGCTTTTGTGTTCTCTGGTCTGCTGCCATTTTTTTTTTTCCTGGCAAAAAAGACCCTCTACTGGTTAAATGCCACAGTGTTCATTTTCAGTTAATACCTCCTTAAAAGAAATTTTTGTTTTTCCTAAACATAGCATATCTTTGTCTTTGTATAGAGTTTTAAAAAAGTCTTAGTGGTCATAATTCTTTTTTGACCTCTTCTGTCTCTAATAGATTTCTAGAATTTTGACTCATTAGCAAAATGAAGTATAGGATATGTTACTTATTAAATACTTTGTCTAGAATGAAGCATTTTATCTACATGGATCTTAGACCATAAATCATCAAGAACTTGTAATAGGTGAAGGGGATAAAGAGGTATAAAATTCCAATTATAAAATAAATTAGTCATGGGGATGAAATCACAGCAAAGGGAATACAGTCAATATTATCGCAATATCTTTGTGAGGTAACAGGTGGTAACTACGTTCATTGTGAGCCTTTGGTAGTGGGGACAGACCGTTGTTGGTTATGCTGCACACCTGAACCAGTGTAGTGTCTTATACCAACTAGATTTCTATAAACACCAAACCAAAACAAAAAGAACTTGTTTTCAAGTATATTTGACTGGAAGACCAATTTTTAGGAGCAAGACAAATCAGTTCATTATTCTTCGCAGAATTTCAATATAAAGACTTTTAAACAGAAGGAATTATGTAATTGTTTAGGAAAACTTATTCCCTTTTAAAGCATTTGACTCTTCCAGTTATATTTTATTTCATGGAATATTGACATTATTCTGTGTAAGAAGTCAATTGATGTACTTAGCATGAATCCACGGTGTCAGAAAAATTCTTGTATCAAGCAATCCTATAATATTTGTACAACAGGCTATGGACCTTAATATGCAATATAAAAGATAAAAAAGGCAGGATATACAATGATGATTGGGAGAGCAGGATTTCACATCTTCTTTGGTAAACTTAGCATTAAGTAACTTAAAGACCACCAGTGAATTACTCATGAATCCTTCAAAATCAAGAGAAAGTTGCTAGGTTTCCTCTTTTTCCCTCCTGCCTTCTCGCCCTTTTCTAGTGCGTGAGTTAAGAATCATGTTGTTAGTGATGTATATTAATTTAGCAAATACAAATATGTCTTCTGGAGGAAAAATACACCTCTCCTCTTTATTTGAACAGAAAGATTGAATATGTGGTTAAGTAACTGACAAATAGCCATGGAAGATATTTTTGTCAGAATTTTCCTGATATTTTTCATTCATGAGATTCTAGTTAAGGGCTCTGGTTATTAGATTAAATTATGTCTGAAAATAAATATTTACCCCAATTATTTTAATAGTTAATTACCTGAGTTCTTTTAAACTTTTTCCATATAGTAAATAGTGGGTTGTTTTCATAGTAACACATTTTAGTTAAAAAATGTTTATTGTAGTATTAGATGTACACATACACAGAAAAACAATACATATCAATGTATGAAATTACATATCATAAGCATGCAGATGTATGAACTTTCACAACCAAACCCACCTGTACAACTGGAGCCCAGATCAAGAAACAGAATCTTACCGTTAATCTTAGAGGCCCATTAACCATTGCTCCAGTCTCTGTTCTCTCCACCCCCAGGGTCAGGCACTAGCTTTACTTTCAATGGCATTGAGTAATTTTGCCTGATTTTGTCTATCACATGTAGATTGAATCATGCAGCATGTACTCTTTTGTGTGTGAGGGTCTGGGTCTTTCTCTAAATAGTATTTCTGTGAGGTTCGTTTGTGTTGTTGCATGTAGTGTGGCTTACACATTCTCGTCCTGTGTGGAATTCCACTGTGGGCATCAACTGCAACCTGTTGAGCTGCTTTTCTGTTCACTGGCTGTGGCGTAGTTTCTAGTTTTTGGCTATTACAAAAATAGTGCTTCTGTGAACATTATTATACTTGTCTCTTCCCAAACGTATGGCTACATTTCTTGTGAAGATATGTATGTACATGATGCATATGTCCAGCAGTTTGCAGAGCAATTCAAGCAGTTTGTACCTCGACCAGCAGTGTGTCCGAGAGCTTCAGCTGCACCAAGTCCTTGGCGCCACTTGGTATTTTCTGTCTTTAAGTTTTTCCATTTTGTGGGTGTGTGGTAGTTTCTCGCTGAGTTCTTTTATTTGCATTTCCTTGATGACTAATGATGTTCAGCATATTTTCTTATGTTGGCTATTTTGATATTCTCTTTTATCAAATGTATTTTTAAGTCTTATGGCTATTTTTTTATTTGGTTGTCTCTCTTTTTCTGATCTGACAGAGGTTTTTCTAATATATTCAGGATACCAATTTTTGTCAGATAAATGTGTTACAAGTACTTTCCCCCACATCTTCTACCCTCTTAATATGGTCTTGACCAGAAGTTCTTAATTTTACCAGAATTCCAAGTCTCATTCTTACCTGTACCTATTTAGAAACTAGTCCTTTGTCATATATATGTGAATTGCAAATAATTTCTTCCATATTCTTTACTTTTTTAATGGTGTCTTTTGATGAACAGAAGTTCTTAATTTTACTACAATCCAGTTTATAATTTTTGGTTGACACTTGAATTCTTTTAAAGAAGGTTTTGTCTACTTCAGGGTCAAAAATACATTATCCTATGTTTCCTTTAAAAGCTCCATTGCTTTATCCTTCACATTTAGATCTTCATCTGTAATTAATTTTGGGGTATGTTGTGAGGTAGGGAATCACATTTTACTCATTACTACTTAAGGAATACAAGTTTATTGTAGAGAAAAATGGAGAATAGATATTACTTATGATCTACCATTCAAAATTACCATCACAGACATTGTGGTTTGTATCTTTATATATAATGCATTTGTTATTATTTGTTAATTTTATTACTTAGTGGTACTGTTATAAATGTTTTTTTATTCTTCTCAATTATATAAATTGAGAATAAGATGTCTATTTCTTTTTCTTAGAGACTCACCCTCATCACCCATGACATATAACAAAACAAATTTAAAACAAGTTGTCGCTGGGATAATGTGAATACCTTCTTATTTTAAGTTTCACATATTATAGGTTAACTTACTAAGTAGACTTATGAGTTTTCCTTCTCCTGCGGCAAATTTCTCACTGAAGTCAGTCAAACACTTAATCTTTAGTGTCATTAGAAGGACTAGAGTTCACTCTTTCATTTCTGCTTATATCTTTTTTAAATTTTATTTTGGTACTATTAATACATAATCACATGAGCAACATTGTGGTTACTAGATTCCCCCTGTTATCAAGTCCCCACCACATACCCCATTACAGTCACTTTCCATCATCTGCTTGTATCTTTATTCTTTCTTTTGCTTAAAATTTTTTAAACCAATATTTGAATTATTTGTTGAATTAATTTTTTGTTCTTTTTTTAAAGTGATCTAAAATTCAAGGTTATAAACATTCTTCTGAGCCCTGTTGTATTTCTACCTCATGTTCAGATATGTATCTTTTTATTACTGATTTTCTAAAACAATTTTCCAATATATGTTTACATTTCTATTTGACTCCAGAATTGTTTTAAAATTTCCTCTGAAAGAACCTTTAGTTTTTCTACTTTCGTTATATTTTAGTTTTATTAGACTGTGATCACAGAATGCCATCTAAACTACATTTTGGAATTTATGAGTGTTACACAAACACACAGTTATATTTTCAAGATACAACTATTATATTAAATATGTTATTTAGGTCTTCTATATTTTCGCTAATGTTTTTGGCCTTTTACTCTGTCATAAGCTGATAGATATGAATTAAAAACTCCTGCACTAAACTATTCTTCTCATATCTCCTTCTAATACAATTTCTGCTACATGGAGGTGGTTGCTATGCTATATAGTTACGTATATTTATGACTGCCATACATTTATAGCTTCTCATTTTAGGCTATAAAATTTGCATTCTGTTACTTAACTCAACATTTGTTTTGGTCTTAACTTTAAGTTAAAGTCATTCTAAGCTCGCCTTCACTCATGTACCGCTTTACTCACTGCATTTTGGCCTACAGAAAATATTCTCTGAGTTACTGCATATTCAAAACTGTCTGTAGTCTGTACTTGAAAGACAGTCTGGCTGGAGAGTTACCCCTCTTTTACAAAAGCAGTTTCCCGGGACTTGACATATGCAGCAATATTCACTTTTAAGTTGATTTCTCACCATACTCAAACACTATGAAATATGTTGGTCTTTATAAATAGTGTTCATACAAGTGAAGAAATTCCACAAAATAGGAAATAACCAACCCAGAGGATTAGAAGTAACAGTGTCCCTGGCTCTTATAGGAATACTGTCTGTTTCCACTAACCAGGCTGGAAAACTGATCATGAACATTGGGAAAGTGCACAAAGGGTCTGCCTTAGTAGTGGGACATGGTTATCCCTGGACTGAGCAATGCTTCATTCTGGCTTAATAAATTTTAAACACAAGATCAGAAAGGATCTGTTTTCAAGCAACCTAATTGTATCCCACCCAGAACAAAGCTCAAGGTGATTTATAGGAAAACAAATATATCCAGCACCCCAACAGGCAAAATTCACATGTGTGACATCCAATCAAAAATTATCTGGCAAAGAAGCAAGAAAGTATGACCAATATTGAGGGTAAAAAATTCAATTAATCAAAACTGGCCAAGAACCTACTCGTATGTTAGAATGGACATCAAAAGAATTATTGTAACTGCATTCCATATGTTCAAAAAGTTAAGGAGAGCCATGTAAGATTAAAAAAACGCCAAACTCAAGTTCTAAAGATAAAAACTACAGTATGAGAGATAAAAGATACATTGAATAAGTTAATGGCAAAGTAGACACTACAAAAGAAAACGTTAGTGAATTTTCAGATAGCAATTAAAATTATACACAGTGAAACAGGAAGAATTGGAAAAAAATTAACAGATCTTCAGAGAGCTCTGGGGGAACGTGATATGGTGTCATGCACGTACAACTCAAGTTCTTGAAGGAGAAGAGCAAGAAGGTCACAAAAGCTGTATTTGAAAAATAAGGGCCTCGCATTTTGCAAATTTGATGAAAGTAATAAACTCACAGTCCCCCAAAAGTCAATGAACTCCAAGCACAAGAAATATGAAAAAACCACATCAAGGTACATCATAAATAAATTGCACAAAACTGGTGATGGAGAGAAAATCTTCAAAGCAGCCACAACTAGAAGATACCCTATGTACAGAAGGTAAAGACAGATTTGTTGATAGAAAAAATTAAAGCAAGAAGAGAGTAGATCAACATCTTTCAAGTATTAAAAGAAGAGAAAATCCTTTCATCCTAGAATTCTATACCTGGGAAAAATATAGGTTTCAAAAATAAAGGTCAAGTAAAGGCTTTTAAAAACATACAAAAGTTGAAAGATCATAACCAGTGGACCTGCACTACAAGAAATGTTAAAGGAAGCCTTTCAGGCAGAAGGAAAATGATATCAGATGGAAATAATTGTTTAAATAAAAATAACAGCAAAGCAAAATGGGACTTACATGCAAAAGTTGAATGTATGAAGACAACAGTAGCCCAAAGTTGGAAGGGAAGAAATTGCATTGGCACACTGTCACTTGAGGGGAGGCAAAGGTGAGTTAAGGATGTATAGTATAAATCACAGGGTAACCACCTAAGTAACAGAAGAGAATTATATTAACAAAAGGGATTAAATGGAATGATAAAACACATTCAGATAAGCTAATCCATAAGAAGGCAGAAAAAGAAAAAAGAAACAAACAGAACAGGACAAATAGAAAGAACATAGCAAGATGATAGACTTGAATATAAACATTAATTATTATATTAAATGTAAATTGTATAACTATCCTAATTAAAAGACAGATATAAGATTGGCTGGTAATTTGCCTAATTCTCCTAGGTTATATAAATTTCAGTATTAGTACTTATATTAAGGTACTAAATATTTATTTCTATTCCACGGGGACATAGCATTTGGATCTGGGGATACTGCCTCAAACAGCCTGTCCATAGTCCCTGCTCACATGTCACAATCTGGTGTTGAATGCAGGCAAGTAATAGAAAATCACAATTCAGTGTAGTAAGTGCTCAGGCAGAGGAATTTCTTTTCTGCATCCCTGGAAATAACAATGCTTTTAAAATTTTGATACAATGATCACAGCTTGTACTGTTTTAATTACAATGATGGATACCTCGAACCTGCTACAATATATAAAGAGTGTCTACTAAGCAATTGGTCATTTCTAATTAAGAATGGAGAAGCATTCTTCTAAATGCTGACTGCCTCCTGTGGCTGCTGAGGTTTATCCGTTCAACAGACACCAGGTGACACACGCGGAATCCGCGCGCTGCAGTAACTGTTGAAGGTAATTGTGGATACCGGGTCCTTGGGTATTACCAACGAAGGACACGAATACTCTGAAACTAGCAGAGAAGTGCCATGAAAATACTGGCCCGCAGGCAGGGGCAGATCCAGCTTTGGTGGCGTTGACGTTTCTGTAACTTTAGGGGGCCCTGAATGACTCTCACAGTGGGTCACTGGAACTCTGAGCTCCCTGCCGTCCAGGATTTCTTTTAGACAGTTGCCTGAGCCTCAGCTTCCTCTCCGCACCCACACTGCACCCAGCGCCCGGGACGCCCGGGCCTCGCAGCGAGGCCGCGCCCTTCAGCCCCGTGGGCGGCCTCCTCTGCCGCCGCGCCTGACTCCTCTCGCCCGAGCTGCCCCCGAACGCCCGGGGCGCAAACGCGCACGAACTTTCCCTCGGAGGCTGGCGGCTGCCGGGCAGGGGCCGCGGGCCGCACCACGTGGCCGCGCCGCCCGAGCGCGGGGACCGCACCGCGAGCCGGAGCCGGGACGGGCCGCGCCTGCTGCCGATTGGCCGGCGCCGGGGGGCGGGGCTCCCCGGGACCCGGGCGGCTCGCCAGCCTCGTCCGGCCGGACCGGGCGTTTGCTCGTGCGGAGCGGGGCCTGCGAGCTCGTGCGATGAGGCGGCGGCCGGGCGAGTGCAGGCCGGCGGCGCGGCGCGACGGGCCGGCCCTGGGCCGCGGCTCCCCGTGCTGCTGAGGCGGCGGGCGGGCGCGGAGAGGCGGGCCCCGCGGGGAGCCATGCGGGCGGCCGAGTGGCTCCCGGGGCTGCTCTGCCAGCTCGCACTCGTCGTCACCCGGTCCTGGGAAACCCGCCTCCACCCGCGGCAAGGTGAGGCCCCCGAGTGGCCGCGGCACCGGGTCTGCCCCGGAGGCGGGGCCGGCCGGGCGGTGGGGAGCGGGGCGTGCGCGCTCGCCGGCTCCGGGGTCCGCCGCGCCCCGGGACCTGCGGGACCTGGCGGGGGAGGCGGCGGCGGCGCGAGGGCTCAGGGCCGTGCGGTTCTTTGCAGAAGCGCTGGTGCGGACCCTGGCGTCCTACGAGGTGGTGACCCCCGTGCGGGTCACCGAGCTGGGCGAAGTGTTCCCGCAGGGCCGCCACTTCAGCCGCAGGAGGCGCAGCCCCGAGGCGCCGGAGCCGCCGCCGCGCAGGACCCACTACCGCCTCCGCGCCTACGGGCAGCTCTTCCAGCTCGACCTGCGCGCCGACGCCGCCTTCCTGGGCGCCGGCTACGCGGAGGTGCACCTGGGCGGCCCCGCGCCCGGGCCGGAGGGGCACCGGGCGGCGCCCGCGGACCTGCGCCATTGCTTCTACCGCGGCCGGGTGAACGCGCAGCGGGCGCGCACGGCCGTTTTCAGCCTCTGCGGGGGCCTGGTGAGCTCCGCGCGCCCCGGGGCCCGGCGGGGGTGGGGGCGGGGGCGGGGGCCCAGGCTCCAGGAGCCCGCCTGCCGGGCGGACCCTCGGGGGGAGGCTGGCGGCCCCGGGAGGCGCTGCGGGGCCCCTGCTGCGGGGGCGGCGGGCAGGCCCTTCCCCAGCCGCGGCCGCTCCTGCCGCTGTCCGGCGCCTACCAGGTGGGGTCCCTTGAATACAGAGTAACCGATGGAAAACCATGAATGGGTGGAAACCCCAAAGGTAAGATGGATAAAAAGCATACACATTACTTGTTTCCCTCAAAATACTAGGAGTGACCAAATATTCGGAGTATTACAGCTTGCGCCTGATTGATTCATTGAGAACAGTCTATGGCGGGGTCGTCTACTTGTACTGTTGTAGTGATAACGAGTATGAACAATCCAGGTGGTACAGCAACTCTAATGCGAGAAGGATTCATTTTATTGGGTAACAAAGTCGCCTTGTCCGTGACTAGTTGTAACTGAAGGAAATGTTAAGTATCCAAGGTCAGTGAAAATAAAGAGGTTACACTTTCCTGTCCAAGTTCATAGAACCCCAGGTTAAGGCTCTTTTCTTAAGACAGGTAAGAGCTTGTTTCACTAACTCTTCTGATAAATTCGTGTGAAAGAAGTAACAACTAGCAATTTGCTCATGGGATTCTAGCATTCTTCCCAAATATTGAAGGTTTTGAGTACAAAATTTCAGCACATCCGTGCTGTTTGTTCTTTGATTAGATTAAAACATTGATAACAGGCCAAATGGACTACTTCCTCTCAGGTTAATTGATGTAAGATGTCTTTCTGGGTGTGATTACTAAGTAAATTTGGAAAGTCGTCTTGCTCTTTTTCATGCTATTATCTGGAGCTATATTTACATGGAATGCCTTGGAGAATTTCCTTCCTTTCTGCTGTGGATAAATGTAAAATGCAACATCAGAGTGCAGAAACACTAATGTTTACACAGCCACATGTACATCAAAGGAAAGAAATACTCTCTTTTCTAGAAGGTTTCAAAATAATGTTTAGAAAATTCTAGATTTACTGCCACAAATTTGTCATGGTCAGTGTTTCTTTGACTTAATGTTTTATGGCATGGAAAAGCATTCTGCATGAGAAGCATGCTTTGCGGTGATTTTTCTGCTCATGTGGATTCATAATGTTGGTGTGATTCAAATTATTAAATAGCTCTTTTTTGAAATCAGAAGAGAGTTGTAAATGTTTGTGTCAACAGTTCCTCTCCTATCACTATTGAACTTGTAAGTCGCCTAAGCTATTATTAATCTGACTTACATATGCACTTTGCTTTTGATAGACTAGTTTTACATTTCAAAATTTACTTTCACACAGAGGTAACTCAGTTTTATCTTCTCTTTTTATCTGTGAAGCTGTGTTGATATCAGTCACTGTAGAGGTAGAAAATTTCTAGTAATACAAAAGACGACCAGAACCTAAAAATCTTTAAGTGTGATCAGTACCGATTAAGTCTGAATTACTCATGGTATTAGTGACATCTGTTCTTACTGTTGAGTTAACACTAAAATGTTATCTATATATTTATGACTGTGTATTTTATTTCTACCCTGACTCTATCACTAACTTTAGAATAACAGTTTCATCAAATGGCAAAGCTTCTGGTAGGTTTTGGTGTCCCTTTGTCATAGATTCTTTGTCGCCTCAGATTAGACTTTCGATCTGGATAAAATTACTGTGCCCACGACCTGGGCCAGCTGAGCTGTTTGCAGGTCACCCTTAACACAACCCTTTGGGGAGTCAGCCCCAACCTGCTGGCCCTGCCTGTGCTTGCTGCCCAGTTTATCTTTATCTGCATGTATGGCAGGGAGCTCTGGCTTTGACCAGTCAGTCCATCAAGCACTAAGGCTGAGGTTTACTCGAGGCTTTTGGAGCAAGTCTTTAGAACTTAGGGAAATTCTCTTTTTTTTCCTAGTTGCCCTTTTAGTCTTGCTTTTTGTTGTTATTGGATGTTTTGCTTAATCAAATGCTTTTTCTGAATCTTTGAAATAAGCATGTGACTTCCTCACTTTTTCTGCTGATGCACGTTCCTTTGTATGTTGCTGGATTCAAACCCACGTTGACCATTGATGAAGAGGGACCGTGTGGGAGGCTGTGGGGTGTTCTGAGGTCCTTGCATGGCTTGGGAGGAAGGTGGGATGTGGTGCTGTCCTCTAGGTCCTCTAGTCTCTGATGGCCTTTGTGCCTTCGGCTCTTGGCCTCTTTCTGGCACCAGCAGCTGCATTTGGGACTGAGAACATGTGACCTCTCTTTGCCCACTTGGGGCTCACTGACCCATCCCCTCCTGGGCTCTCGCTGGTGCTGCAACACCAATCGCACTTCTCATCCGGCGGGAGCGTTGTGCGGCCCTCAGACACAGGGTCACAGTGCCTGCTGCCGTACCCCCCGTGTGAGGGGGCGCGGTGATGCTCTCAGCACTTTCCCAGACCCCTCTAAGGGTCTGAAACCCTCCATGACTTTTGAAAATCGAGGAGGCTTGGTTCCCTGCTTTGTCAGACTCCACCACACCTCTACTTTGGGGTCTGTATGTGTGAGAAACCCTGGTGGGCCTCCTTCCCTGGCTCTCACGGCATGCCGAAGCACTCCCCCCGCCGTCCCCTCAAACTCTGCAGCGGGCCTGTGCCCCGAGGGCCTTAGCTCCCGGTGACGGGCAGCACGCGTGACCTACCCGGCTTGCGCGCCTCCATCCTTTCCTGCTGGAACCCGCTGCCTGCCCTTTCGCATCCCACTTAGTCGGCTTCTTTCCTCCCACCGTCCCGCCTCGGGTAGCCTCCACCCTTCCTTTCTCTGCCGGCTGCTGGGACTTTCAGAGGAAGGGATTGAAATACACTTTCAAAATATCCCTGTACATACAACCATGTTTAAAAAACTGACACCCCAGCGTATTTGTTGCATTAACTCCCAACATGTGAACTGTTTTCTTTTAATTTCTATATGGTTAATTTTGCTCCCACTTCTAGGAGTCTTGGCATTTACATGCTTTCCCTTCACTCAGTCACTGAAGCATGACTGGTAGTGTTTAGCTTTCTTACATGCTTTGGGCCCAGGACCCAGAAGATGCTAACTCTGCCAGAAATTTTCTTGTTTCATGTATATTACTTTGGATTTTGGGACCTTTGCTTCTCTATAATTTTCTTCTCATAAAATCTATAGTAGGTATGAAAATGGAGCTGAACTGTAAAATTACTGGTAAGTAATAGAGCGGTTTGTCACCCTGTTCTTAGTCCATTGCCAGACTCTCACAGAATTTATCCTCATCATCCCTATAGCTGATCCTAAACTTTGTTCCCATGATCATATCACCTCATGGTGATACTCTTGTCTAACGAGGGGTCAGTATTTAATAAGTTGGAATTTTGGCATGTACTAGTCAGGATGGTGTGTGGGAATTATACAGAGGCTCTTCCCAACATCCCTGGGCCTCTCCTGGCCCTCTTCTCTTATTACCTGGTGGGTTCACTGTTGCCAAAGGCCCTCAGGGACTAACCTGACCACCGAGACTGTTAACTTCACTATTTCTTGGTGGGATTTGAAGCAATGCAGTCTTTTTGGTCGAAAGAAACACTTTTCAGATGTCATGAAGCCAGATATTGCATCTGGCTTGTGCAGTATCCTCATGGAGCAGCCTGCAGTGACTCTGGGTATTTTTCTTTTTTTAAGTTTCTTGTATGAACCGTTCTACCACATGCCAGGCCCTAATGCTCTGATTCCTGAGCTACTCTGATAACTTGTTGAGACAGTTTCCATACAGTTATTTCCTATAAGGGTCTTTACTGGTTTTTGTCTATTCTGCAGAAACTTTTATTTTCTAAACTTCCTATATGCCCCAACTAATACAGTCTCAGATCTTTACATAGGCCATTCTATAGTCATTTCTGTTTGTTGGAAAAATTGACAAGGACCTTTATTAACTGTCATGTACTCAGTCAAGTACTCAGTCAACACGGAAAATTTCTTCCTCTTCTACTTTTAACATTCTAGTGTTAGTCGAGGTACTCTGAGGAACAGATGGCAAGATGGGATTAAGTGTGCAAGGATTTTATTCTGGAGAAGTGGGTATGTTAGAGGACATAAGGAGGGAGCGAGCAGAGAGGGGGAGAATGTTGGCAGCTCCGTCACCTGCCGGGCAGTCCAGGGAGGTTCAGCACAAGCCGCCTCAAGCCAAGTTTGGGAGGCAGAGTCCCGTGAGCCCCGAGAACGAGTGTACCCCTAGCATCCTTGCCGCACTCGGGGACTGACTGGGACTGGCGCTTGAGGCACAGACACTCCGATGGTGTTCAGAGCCCAGCAGCTGCGGCCGTTGGACAGTTACGCTCAGCATCCTCAGGGCTGCCATGGAGTGACCCCAGGCACACAGACAATGACAGTGGTGTGTTAGATGCGTTTAAGGAACACAGATAGTGCTGTGTGTACTTTAAAGAATGGATGATTAAGAACAGTGAGGCCTGTGCTGGAGAAGGCTTCTCAACTGGAAATCGAAGGATGAATAAACATGTGTATATGAAAATTCAAGGGCTTCTTGTGAGTCTGTGCAGCTGAAAAGTAGGGTGGATGGAGAGGCAAGGGTGAAGGGTGAGGTGGAAATCAGATTAAAGCCTGGAATGCAGTGTGCAGGAGTGGGGGCCTGAGCTGTGTGCAGACGGTGGGTTGGTTTGGAGTGTTAGGAGGCGTCTCCCCTTATGCAGCCCTGTGCAGGGGGTGGGGAGGGGCGTCGGGCAGTGCCCCCGAAAGGACCACTGGTGTCACCTGTTACGGGGAAGGAAGAAGAGTCACCGGAAATAACACGGTTACCGCATGAAGGAGAACAGGGGTCTGGTCCACTGTGGACCCCACCCTGGGGGCTTTGGGCAATGTCTGGAGACATTTTGGGGGCTTGGGGGAAGCTCATGGCATCTGGTGGATAGAGGCCAGGGATGTGACTGAACACCCCACAACACCCAGAATGACCTCACCAGCAAAGAATTATCAGAACGTCAACAGTGCTGACGCTGAACGACCTTGCAGGAGACCCAGCTGAATTCTGGATCCAAGGGGCTCTCATGTCTGACTGAATGAGTGAGCCCGTGACCATTAACCAAGCAAGGCGACGACAGGAACACGTGGCAAGAAAGAGACAGCAGCTCAAACATTTGTTTGATTCTGTCATAGTTTTACTTCAATCATCATCATTGTTCACATTTAATTTACTCTCCACTTTCTCTGGAATGTCCTTCCTCATAGACTCCTGCCATCTTTCCAGATATGTCTTGAGCCTTTCTTTACCCTGATCCCCTGATCTCTAAACAGAGTCGACCAGGCCCTCTTTTGTTCCACCTCTGGAGTCTCTGTGACATAATTGAATTATATATTGGCTGTAGTTACTTGTCCCCATTTCTGTCCCATTTGTAGATTAAGGGTAGCGATGTCAGTTGCATTCGTCTAGCACCCGGGACAGTACATGGATGCCCAACACATGCGTGATGGAAATGAGTGAAGGCAGCTTTTCATGTGCCAGGTATTCAGGCTCCTCTTTACTCAGTTACGTAATGCAGGAAATTTACTCTAGCAATTGTAGTTGAAGTACTTAGACATTTTAAGCTTTATATAGACTAAATCTTTCAGATACCTCGGCTGTGTCCATTTATTTCTTCATTCATGTGGGTTTGCACAGCACCCTTATTGTGGGTCTGTTCCTGTTTTGCCTTTACTACTTTCCATGTCGTATATTTAAGCTGATTTGTACTTACCCTCAGAGGAATAAGTAGGTCATTCTTTTTCAAATACTTATCAGTTACTTCTGTACCAGCCTGTTAGATATTGGTGTAATGTCCTTATTACAACTGTATTAAAATTCATTAAAAATAGTTGTGAGCTATTCATTGCTTTGTTACCAGAGTGACAGCCTGGAGAAGGCACCCTGGCTCTTGACTGCCTCCATCCAAATGTGGTACCGCCTCTGGGTACATTCTGTTGATAAAAACCAGTTGCCTGGCTCTACCTACTTGCAAAGGCCGGAAAACGCGGGCCAGGGATATGCCCCGGAAGAAGAAAGCTGATGATCACCAGCAAACAGTTTTTGCCACACCTGTCCCTCTGGTCACCAGATATCCCTGTTCTTCTCTTCCTACACATCAAACGTGTCTACACGGAGAGAACCCCGCAGATGCACTGTCTCTGGCTCACAGTCCAGGATCTCTGGATAACACACAATCTTCTCCATAAAGTCCAGAAGTGGCTTTGTGGCTTAGCAGCTAATGGAAAGACAAATTATCCGTGTGTCCTCCAACTCAATGTTCAGCACGAGAGTAACCATAACCTTAAAGTCCAACAGGAAGAAGGGGACCTGTTGACTTCTTTACAGCAGTTCTGGACTCCAGGGGAGGGGTTGTAGAGACCCACCATCCCAGCAGGCGAGTCCCTTGATTATCTGCCTTCATTCACCTTTCTGGAAAGTCACCAGACCCATGTCGGTCACCATGGCCCCTGTGCCCTTGGGGAGGGCCTTGCCCTACTCCCTTGGCCACGCCTAAAATCGATTCTGGGGAAAATTTCTGGGGATGGGGATGCTTGGGAATGCTGGGGTAATTCTGGGGGCCTAGAGGTCATTTCACAACAAAAGCAGTCAAGTCCCTCTAGTCCTGGCTCTTGACTTCTTTGACAACATCAAGACCTTAGTTGACCTCTGATGGTGAATCAAGTTTTGATAATTGCTTCAAGTTAGTTTCTTATGTCAGTGGCCAAAGCCTAAAAGGCATTTATGTTAGATTTGTGAATGCCAAGAAATCTCTTACAAGGAAAAAAAAATATTGGAATCTCACCTTACTGATAAACCAAATGTCAGCCCTATTAAAAAGAAATTATAATATATTGTAACCTTTAAATAGGGAAAGATATGAGGAGATGTAACATGGAAAAATAGATATATTTGCCTATATAATAAGTACCATATGTCAAAATCATTGTCAGTAAACTTTAGAAACTATAACATTCTATGAATGACAGATGGTCTGGCAGGTGTATAGCATGTGTCCCTCCAGATATTTTTAAGCAATACTGATAATATTTTGATAATATGATATGACTATTTCCATTATTTATCTAAAAAATAGTTCTGAATGGTTTCTTGCTGTTTTAAACTTCTATTTGTATAATGACTTAAGGCTTTATGCCTTCAGATATTTTAGTTAAGAGGTTGGAGGGGGCTGCCCTGAGACCACTGCCCAGAACCCACCTCTTTGGCAGTTCTGTCCACTTCTAGTGAGTTCCTGTAATTTCAAAAACACCCCAGTGCCTGCAAGAAAGAGAAATACAGAATCTACTCCTTGTGACGTTGCTTGGCACTATTTGAACCCAAGTCATCTGGGTACATAAATCTTGGCTAAAAAGTCTTCAGAGTTTTTGTCTTATTTATTATTAGTTTTTGATGCGCATGGGCAAGAACTTGGTGAGAGAGCAGTCTCTCTCTCTCTGTGAGGTGTCAGCAGTGGGTTTGTTCTGTCTTGTCTCCTCACTTCTCACTCGGAATCTGGAGTTGTCCTGTGGAATCGAGAGTGCCAAATGCTGCTAGAGAGAAGGAGTCATCTTCAGAGGTCCTACAGTGACTTCTACTTCAGGCTTCTGTTTTCTTCATGTCATTGACTCATTCAGTGTGTGCTTGTGTAGAATACGCTGTTTTCCAGGCACAATCAGTGGTCTTATAATGAGGATCTGTTGGGGAAAAGAACCTTTTGCATTGAACAGAATAGCCCCAAATAAAAATGAATCTCAGTTAATATTTGTGATCTCTTATTACATGACCTCTACTTTGCCTGGAGTAAAAAGAGTGGCTGTAACGTTTGTGCTTTGATTGGGAGAATTTTTCATCCTACTTTAAAATATATTCTATTTGAAAATAGTTCTTGACATCACTAAGGCACACTGCCTTTCTCAGGAAATAAGATTTCTTTCTTTTTTTTTTAAATAAGTCATGGAGCTGAGTCTGAAATAGGAAGCGACTTGCCCGCGTTTCCATGACAGGAAACCTAGGGCTCCTTTGCTGGCGCCAATCGCAGAGAGCATCAGCTGATTCTCATCGAGGGACTTACGCTTAAAGATTGAAGACTTCATGGTAGTAATTACCAGTGATCCAGCCCTGAAATGAAAATTCGATTCTATGACTAGTTGGGAGCCATTTGTTTGTACACAGACCCTCAACACAGGTTCGAGCCGCCTCATTCTCGAAGGTCCCCTGGTGGTCAGTGCTAGTGTGACAACTGTGAGTGCCTTGGGGAAAGTCAAAATGGTTTGTATCTTGTTTTTACCCTCTAGTGAAATCTGAGTACATTATTGGTTATAGCTGCAGTACCTATGTTTGCCATGAATATGGAGAAAAAGATATGTCCGAATGCCACAATGCTGAAATAACATTTTGAAAAAATAATTATATGAAAGTCCTCTAAACATGTAAAAATGTTGGCCTCTGAGAATAAATTAGAACCCGTTGAATCAAAACAGCTTGACAAATAGATCATCGCTCCAAGTAACTGGGAAGCCCTTGCCCAAGTGAAGACTAGTTTTCCCGCTTTTCGTAGTCATCAGAAGAAGGTGTTTGGAATTTGATTGGCATTTCTCATGAATCAAATTGCAGTGCCCCTCTGCAGATAAGCACGTTGCTAAATATATGGCATGACCTAAATATAATTCTATGAACCACCTGTTAAGCTCTCCAGTTCCTTACCAGGGTTCTTCCTAAGTTAAAAAAAAAAAAAGATTGCTTCTTTATAGGAGGCTTTAGGCAAAGATCTACTATTTTTTGTTATTTGGACAGAAAGTCCTCTGCAGTGGGGTGGATTATAGAAAAGTTGATGGAAGTAAAATATTTCTAAGTCCTTCATTGATGAACCCAGGGAAATCACTTTCAGGACAAACTCTTTTTTTCTTGAGCTTAGTATTTTGAAGCATAAGATTGTGTTGAAAAAAATTCCTTTGAGTTGTCAAGGCCATATTCTTAGCAGGCTAGAGAGTTCCAGCACACCTGAAAGGAGGTACTGATGGGCTCAGCTGTGTTCACCCACATGGAAGTACAGGTGGGACCCATGGAACATCGTAGTGCAAGTACCTCATATCAGGTTTTGATCCAAAAGGAGTACAAAAAACTTTCCAAGGTGTATTTTCAGTATTACTTGGGAAAAGTGACATTATTGAAAGTGGTGCTACAAGTGCATTTAGATACGTCACAAGCTACCTCGTGTCTATTTGTATCTCTTACCACGATACTATCACATTTCCCGTCTTTAGCTTTTTTAGCAGGCCCACTTTTTCCATGGAAATAAGAGCTGCTAGAAATATCACAATATCACGGTTACTGCATGAAGGAGAACAGGTGTCTGATCCACTGTGGACCCCACCCTGGGGGCTTTGGGCAATGTCTGGAGACATTTTGGGGGCTTGGGGGAAGCTCATGGCATCTGGTGGATAGAGGCCCCAGATGGAACTGAACACCCTGCAACACCCAGAATGACCTCACCAGCAAAGAATTATCAGAACGTCAACAGTGCTGACGCTGAACGACCTTGCAGGAGACCCAGCTGAATTCTGGATCCAAGGGGCTCTCAGGACTGACTGACTGAGTGAGCCCGTGACCATTAACCAAGCAAGGCGACGACAGGAACAAGTGGCAAGAAAAGGACAGCAGCTCAAACGTTTGTTTGATTCTGTCAGAGTTCTACTTCAATCATTGTTTGATGTTCTAAAAAATATTTTGAAACAGTTCAAAAACAGTGAAATTATCTTCTCTTTCAAGGTTTGGTGCAGTTCCTCTGAAAGCAAGGCCAGGAGATTTTGTGATGTAATTACCATCTTTTTCAGTTGTTAAGTAGAAAAGGGTTCTGTTTGAATTTTTAACATTTCTGGAGTCATTTTGGTAAATTACTATATTTTCTCAGAAAATTATATCTATCATAAGCCATCTCTCCCACATACTCTATTTTCCCAGAAAATTGTATCTCTCATAAAAAAATCATTCCCACATCTGTTTCTGTGCTTTTCTCAGGCATTGGCATCTTGTGATCTTTTTCATCCACCATCCTACCCCCATCACTGTGTGTCAGGCCTTGTTACCTCTCGTCGGAGTTAGAGCCTCTAGTAACTACTAGTATGCACGGATGTATGTATTCCCTCCCTCCCTCCCTCCCTCCCTCCCATTTTTGCTACACACTTCCTTCCATTTTTGCTACACACGACGTTCCTGGAGTCAGTGTCATACCTTATACTCTCATTTATTTTGTATGTTATCCAACATCACTACGCGGCAGGCTTGCGCAGCATGTGGGGCCAGGCTCTGCTCACAGAGCTTGCATGATAGTGGACGGTATCAGACAAGTGACGAATATGAATAAAACTGTATCAGGCAGTGAGGTGCAGTGAGGAAAAATGAAACTGGATAAAGGGGATAGAGCTAAGACGCCGGGTGCCAGTTTATATGGGCTGATAAATGTTGAGCAGAGACCTGAAAGAAGTGGGGGCAGCCAGCAGGGAGACGGGCTTGGGGCGGGAGTCCTAGTGAATGCAAAGGCCCTGAGGCCGGGATGGTGCCCGCCGTGTCTGAGGAGCCGCCAGGACACCGGGCACGTGGGCGCTCGCCTGAGCCGAGCTAGGTGGGGGGAAGGTGAAGGGAACTGTGCTGGTCCTCGTGCGCATGGAGTTGGGTGTGGCGGGAAAGGGGTGCATCCCGTGGACCATTGTAAGGACTTTGATTTTACAGAGTGATGTGAGAAGTTGTAGTAGTTTTTATTTTATTTTATTCTTTTGAGAACAACATGATCTAGACTTCAGATAAATTATTACACCTCCTCTGTAGAGACTAGACTATAGCAGACTATTGACTTACTTTATGATGGAGAGAATGTTAGATCTTGGATGTAGTAGAATTTGGGAAAAGTGGTTGGATTTTGGTTACACCTCGAAGGTTGAACAATCAAGATTTGCATGTCACTTGAATGTGGGATACGATATATCTATTCTTGATTTCTAAGGTTTTTTGGCCTGGGCAATCTGAATAATGTCACTGTTTACTGAAACAAGGAGCATCAAAGAAACAGCAGATTTGGACCAAAAATCAAGAGTTTGGCTTTGGACATGTTAAAGTTGGGAATGTGACTAGTTACCTAAATGGAAATGTCAAAAAGCAACTTGGATATTAGATTCTGGAATTTACAAGGCAGGTCTATGTGAAAATTCTTCAAAGGCTCCCCATTGCTTACAAATTCTAAATTGCTAGCATCACATTTCAAGATGTCTTATTTGGCCCCACCCTACCTTTCAACTCTCATGTCTTACTACTACTACCTTACGTACACCAAGGCTGACAGGCTTTCTTATTTTCTAGAATGTGCTATATTTTTTTGCCATTTTGATGCTGTTGCCAGTGCCTGGAATGCCTGTGATCTTGATCTGCCTGTTGGAATATTATCTGATCTGACTTTATGAGGAAGAGTAGAGAGAGAAGTGAGCCACGGAAAGGAAACATCAAGTTCAGCTGGTGATGGCTAGTGAACGGACTCCTGTCTTTTACGTGTCCATTTTAACCTGTGGCACAGTATGCTTTCTCTTCTCCGTGATGGAAAAAGTTAACTTTTATTTTATTTTCAGATGGGAACATTTAAAGCCCATGATGGTGACTATTTCCTAGAGCCCCTGATGAAGGTGGACGGGAGTGAGCATGAAGATGATTCCAGCAAGCCACATCTTATATACAGACGGGAATTAAAGAGGAGCTGTTTTCTGCAATCTCACAAGCCTTGTGAGGTTTCAGGTAAAATATGAACTAAAAACTCTGGTGGAATGTGATACTATTTAATCTTTTCCTAGGTTAGACTTTATATATTTTCCTTAAATATATTTTAAATGAATTTTCTTGACCTGTAAGAGTCCATTAGAAACCATCTACTATCTGTAGGCAATTTTATAGGTGGAAATCAAGACAAATATTTAGTATGAGTTTTGTAGCAAATAATCACAGAAAATTTTTGCTTCAACCTGTTAGACACACTAGTATGATTTTTATTCTCAGCAGAATTTTAGGTAATTGAAAAAACTGAACTAAGGTAACAATAATACATTGCTTGATTTTGCATTGCTTTTAACTTTATATAAAGGAAACATATAGTTTTGACTTTTTTGCTCAGCACTGTTTGAAGTTCGTCTACGATGATGCACGTAGTGACAGTTCATTTTTGTTGCTGGACTGGAGAATGTCATAGTTCATATATCCATTTTTCTGTTGATGAGCTCCTGGGCTATTTGTAGTTTTTATGCTATTATAAACAATGCTTCTGTGAGTGTTCTTGTCCCCATCTTCTGTGTTTGAGTTTGTATAGTGTATACACATAGGTTCTAGAGAATTCCACATTGTTTTTTTTATCAGTTTACATTTCTAACAATATGAGAGGTACGCTTCCATTTTTTCCTATAAAATTCAGACTAAAGATTTAGAATAGATTAGAATCTAGGAATCATTGTTTTCTATAAAGTACAAATCGATTGCTTGTAAAATCCTTGCATGTTGCCTATAAATTGTATTAAGAGTCGAGTCCACATATGTACATGGATGTTCACTGTATCATTGTATGTCATTCTGTGAAGGAGGCGAAAAGGCACCGTCAGTCACCAAAGTCCAAAATCCAAGGAGAGTGGGATTGGGAGGGATTTGTGTGATGGTAGGTGTCCATGACCTGTAGTTTCACACAGTGCTATGCCACCTGCTCTGGGGCATTAGGATGTGCAGGCCTTGGAAGGTTTTCCCTGGAAATGCACTTCTTAGCCTTTCCTCTTCTAAGAGGGCTATTCTGGAGTGGTTCTCACTGTGTCTAAAGCCGTGTTTTAAATCTATTGACACAATAGATGCCTTTCCTATGCTTTTAATATGAGCATAAAGGGTTTCATTTTTATGGCTTCAAAGAAAACAAATGGGTGCAGCTTCTGTGAATCCTGTGGAGCAGAACCACCTCACGTCATGAGCTCTGTAATTTTCAAAGTCAAATCCACACCCACAGTCCCGTCTCGCTGATGCTCAGAGTGACTCTGAGCTGCCGTCACCCTCAGCTTACGACGTGTTCTGTGAGGGGCTCAAACCTGGCTGTTGTTAGTCCCCCACACAGGCTCCTCACTAGGTGGCCCACTTTGGTTGGTGTGCTGCTTCCCGTGACAGGACGCACACGTGAGTTTCATCGTTCATCCCAAGGAGAAGAGTCGGTCTGCCTTCTGCTGCTGGGTTCGTGTCATCCCGCCTGTGGCAATGACACACAGTTTTGATGTCCTGTTTTGATGTCTGTGAGGTCTTATATCCTCTAGTTTTATTTCCATGAGGTTGATTCCCCATCACTGTGAAGAGGTGAAATGGGCAAATGAGAAAGGACATCATGTGCTGGGAACCAGAGGGTCTGTTCATCCAATCAGGTGCATTTTGAAAACATAACACGAAGGTGACTTCAGTCCCTTACACTTTAGGTGTGGCCACAACAGTCCTTGTGGAAAGATGACCTGTCTACTGCTAAGAACGAGGTCCATCTAAACCTTCCTTTACACAAGGACTCTGTGTTTCATACTACATTGCTAGACTGCAGCATGTTTTGTGGGTAGAAATAATTCATTCTTTTCCAGTTTGAAGCCAAGGTTTTTTTCCCTTGATGTTTTCTCTGTGCTACCTTGGAAATGAATAGGAGAGAATTAAGAATATTAAGTTATGAGAAGCTATCATAGTTACAACCCCTAACTGAAGAGTAAGCTATGCCAGGCTCTTGAATGTAATGGTGCCAAACTAATTTTCATGATTCTGTTATGATTTGACTGACTCCGACTATTCATAAAAATTAGATCTTCTCATTTGTTGCGAGGAATTCTAATGTCTTTTTTCTGCATATGTGAACTGATTCATGTTAAGGAGTTCATCAGGTCTGTTGAGGGACTGAGACTGTTAACCTCAATTTGAGATACACCATGTGTGTGTCCCTCTGTCTTACTCCATTGAGAACTTTCTCTCTTTGGTTTCAGAGGTCTGCTTGCCATTTGAAATTCCTCTATAGGATTTTTAGTCACTTTATGTCTTGGTAAAGTTCCGAGGCATTTTTACTTGGCAGCAATGTAAGCCTCCACTGCTAGAATTGAATGCACCTCCATTTTCCCTTATAATAGCGCTCATTCCTCAGTGATCTACGGCTTGTGTTCCCTGCGGCTCATTTCATGTCCTTAGTCACTTATCCTTTAACAAATTTTTCCTTAATCTTTTCCTTCCACAGTGATGTCTCATTAAATTAAAAAAAAATCCTTTGCTTTAAATATAAGGTGATGGAAATGCTTAAGGCACTCTTCATTTATGGAGAAAAATGTGAATGGAATGTAGTTTTTAGCTCTTTTACTAATTGTGCTTTCTTACTTTTGCTTTGCTAAAAATTGCTATTCATTTATTTTATAATTAGCATTATCCTTCTGTGGTTATTATATACCTGCTCATAATTTTACAAGACGAATAATGTGGGTTTTGGATTCTCTGATGATAGAATATTTCATAGCTTAGGGCCCATGCTATTTATTCTGCAGGTCATTAATGCTATCTTGCATTGTACTTAACTTTTGTCATATGACTCTGCTATCCTACCTGTTAGTTTTAAGATTGTGTTTATGTTCCTTAAAGTAAAAGGTTACATTTTATTTCATTTTTCACATTCTTCACAGCAGCTAATCTGGTGTTATGGCTATAATAACTGCCATGTAAACAGTGAGGAACTGTGAGTAGTAACTCCTCTGTGCCGGGCAGCCTTGTATGGCGAAGCTCCTACCAGAGGTTCTTGGGGCCCCATTGGAGGGCCTTGCTCAGATGGGCAAGACACAGGAGGCTGGCTTGAGAAGGTAACTCATTATCTGAGACTCAAGGCGAGTGGGGATTAGCGGGGAAAGGGAGAGGGAGAGAAATGGTCCAGATGGAAGCACAGCATGTGCAAACCCCTGGAAATGAGACGGAGCCTGACCCACACGGGGAGCCGAGCCTGGTTAAGGAGTGTGGGGCACCGTGTGGTGTGCTGGTGCAGAGGTCCGCAGGGTGGTTCACGGACCCTGTGTAAGACTCATCCAGGGGACTGGGCTGTAACTCAGCAGTGGGCACTGGGAGTCCTCTCCCCCAGGAATTCAAACTAAGGTCCTGGTATAGGATCCAGTCATTTTGTTTGGCCTGAACCAGTCGTCGTTCCTGGAGGCAGAGCTCTAACTGGCCGGGCGCATGCTGCTCACGGAGTCTGGCCAGTGTGACTGGGGCTGTAGATTACACGCTGGTGGGGGTCTGCCTGGGGAGAAACTGGGACTGCAAGCAGCTAGATGAGTGACAATGGGTGGGCAAGACGAGGGTGTGCGTGAAGGCCGGGCGCTCGTGATCGTGCTGGAGAAATGTTCCAGGCACCCCTGAGCACCGCAGAAGGAGCTGCTGACACCTGGCGAGAAGCGGGGAGTGCCAGGGACTATGACAGGCATTAATAGATTCACAGCTAAACTTTATTTGTGCTGAAAGACATGGAATGGATAGAGGCCTGAGATTTTAGTAATTAAGATACAGGCTATGATGAAAGAAAACCAGTGATAATTTTAACTGAAAACTCTGTTACATTAACTGAGTTCTTTTCTGCTGTGGTTGGTATTCAATGATTTTGCATATATTCCAGAAGATTGGGATTATCTGGTGACCATCCCCCATTTTTTTTTGGGGGGGGCAAGGAGGAGTGCACCTAGAAAAGCCAAGCTAAAACAAAATCTGATCATGCAGCAAGAAAATGAAAGAAATGTCTGATTTTATCTTGCTTTAGTGTATCCACTAGCCCTGAGGACTGCTCATAGCATTTAGCTGGAGAGAGAAAATTTGTGGTGTAGGATAAATAAAAAACCTTCCCTTTCTGTTTCCCGCCTCCTGCTGGGCCAGGAGAAGAGAGGGAAAGCAGGAGATTGTGGTGGTGGGCATGGCGTGCTGGGCTCTCACCTGCTCCGTGCTCTGGGCCGGGGCTGGGCGTCTGCGTAAATGAAGAAAACTGGGAGGGACTCTGGGGACACGTTGATGTCTTTGGAGGGCGGGGCGTGACCCTTGCCCCAGTGTGGCCTTGCTTAGTCATGTATGACGAGCCTAGTGCCTCCCTCACGGAAGCTCCCAGGCTCCGGGGCCTGGTTAACGTGCCCCACGACCAGCCTGCATGGTGGGAACGCAGGGAGGGGAGAGGCAGGGGTGAAGTCAGAGTGCTGGGGGGCTGGTTCCCGTGGTTAGGGGCGGGTGCGGGCGGTAGGGCCTGAAGGTCGAACAACTTCGGGGGAGGGCGTTAAGAAAACTAATGCAAAGATTATGAGTGCAGGATATCCAGGATTCCTTCCGAGGCCTTGGAAGAGGACTTCACAAGGGGAGACTGGACGTTTAAGCTGCTCCAGGCTCAGGGGAGTCCACCTCAACACGTAGGATGCTCTACAACTCTAACACTGGAAGCCGCTGTAGGATTTTTGGGCAAAGGAATGACGTGATCAGCTTATGTTTTTAAGGGATCATTCAGATTGTTATATGGAGCGAAGACTAGCAAATCAAGGGCAGAAGCAAGGAAAGTTAGGAGGATGCTGAAATACCCATAATGAGAAATGAGGCGGCCTTGAGTTAGGGTGGTAACGATGAAGCCAGTGAGCAGTGGACAGAGACCGTGTACGTTCTGGTGGTCGAGTGACAGGTGCGGGTGGTGGGGTTGAGGCTTGGAGTCAGAGTTGACACAGATGATTCAAAGTGTTGTTTTTTTTTTTTGCCTGAGCAAGTTGAAGAATGGAGTTGTCATTTACTGAGATGGGGAAGTCTGTGAGAACCACAGATTTAGGAGGGAGAATCAGGAGTTAAGCTTTAGGCATTTTGAGTTTGACATGTCAGCTAGACATCCAACGGACGCAGGTCAGGTAGGCAGTAATAGGGGCTGGCCGGCTGGTAGGGGCGTCTGGGCTTGGGATAACTCAGCAGTGGGAAATATTAAAGGTGAGAGGAACATTTCATAGGAAAATTCGATTGTTTTCAGTAAAAAGCTGTCACAAGAATTAGAACCATGAAGAATAAATCATAATAAAGTAGCATCAAAGAATCATTAAAATATAAGCTTTGATTACATTTTGTATTTTTTGAGTTATAATTTTATTTTCCAAAAATATTCAAGATAAACTTCAGCTAATAACATAATGGAAAATGCTCATACTAATGTTTTGTTAAGTAAGTACAGGTAAATAGTATTATACTTACTTGTATTGGTATAAAAACAAACAGGTTATAATACATGAACTCGCTTTTCATTTGGGGAGGCATTTTAGAACACTTACTACTTAAAATTACCTCAAGGCATCTCTGAAATAGTTCCACATACGTGAGGCTGATTGTCAGATAATGTGGGAAATCTTCTAGCTCAAGAGAAACTCATGTAAAAGTTTGAAAAAGAGAGTTATGTTATCATCTTACAGTAAGTGGATACGGTTTGGAAATGGATTGTCACAACAGCCCGTCTGAAAATAGGAATATAAGATGATATAGTAGAATTCTGTCTTGCTGTCAGTTTTAATGCCTGCTCTGTATTCCAGCTTCAGCCAAACACATGTGGGATAAGCTTACAGGATACCAGTGTTCCACATGGCTCCTGAATAATTCTTTCTAAAGAATGAAATGTAACATTTCATTTGCATGTTGAGGGGCTAGGGTATAAAGTAACTTTTCAAGAAGGAGGGAGGTTGGAATATCACATTAAGCATGTAGAGTTGTCTAGTCTTAGTCTACTGATGTTTGGGACACTTGGCTTGGCTTCGTCTCACTTTGTTTAGAATTTCTGATAGTGGGTGGAATTTGAGGAGGTGGAAAAGCACTTTGTGAAATGCAGAGGGCTCCAGTTCTTCTGTGCCCTTCATGTGTGAACTTGGGATGCCAAAGATGGACAGAGACAGCCAGGGCATGGTCCTTTCCACTAAAAACATCTAAAAGGTTTAGAGTTATGAAGGTGTGCCTGTTTTCAACTCCTGAACTGTGCATGAATCCTTGATTCAGCTTGTTAGGGAAATCTGTCTGATGCGTCTTCAGAGCAAGCCCCAGGGGTTGGCCTCTTGTGAAGTAGAAGAAGGGTATTTACACAAACACTTGGCCTGTGTGCTCTTCGTCCCTATCAGCACACATAGGAAAGGAAGGAGAATTTCTTACTGGGTGTAGGATTAATAGGAGTAATTGGGGGTGTCCATTCCCTCTCTTTCTTTCAGGGCCACTAGGGTGAAAGGGCAGTACTGGATGTGTGTGAAGACTGTGCAGAGTAGAGCTAAATGCCTTTATATCCAAATCTTGGCTCAGCTCTGACTCTGTAATGCAGGGAGGACTAGACCCCCTGTATTCATAATCATGACTAGCTAGTTCCCCTTTTAGTTTTGTGGGAGGCAGCATTTTCCATTATGACCCTGGTAACTAAATTCTTAACATTCTACATGTATCACCACATATGACCTTTGGAAGAGCCGCGTGCTGTGTAATTCAGATGTCGTCATTGACATTGAGGGACTCTGAATTCATTTCTTTGTTATGCTGCTGTTTCAGTTGGTGGCTGTTGAAATTTCATGTAACTGGTGTCACATGTCTGTTTTAAAATGTGCACTGTAACAGTGACTGATTCAGGGAAGCAGCAGGCACCCAGGATGTAATGGGTGTGTTTCAGGCTTCAGCTGTCCTTCATCTGCACATTCGTTACCAGCAGGTGGGGTCCTAGTTAGCTTCTGAATCTCTTTGAAATAGAGCACTATATAAAGTGTTATAAACTATGTGCCTTAATTCTGTAAGGGTGGTTGAGATCTCTAATAATATCGACAAATCATAGAGGATGGTAGATTCTCATTAAGTTTTTGTTGTGGAATACTACTGGTTTTAAAAACATGTTCAGAATTATGTTATTTAGCTATGTTACTATGGGCAGTTTACCTAGCCTCCCTCTTCCTCATTTTCTTCACATATAAAATAAAGATGCTAATAGTACCTATCTTTGAGTTTTTCGTAATAAGGGAAATAACTGATGTGAAGTATACCAGTATTTGATACAGTGTTGTCATTGTTAATAGTAATAGTAATACAATTCAGTAGCATGGCAACATAGGACATATAATAGCTCCACAAACATTTAAATCATGAGAAAAATTGTTGGGTTCCACACAGCTGATGTGATCAGTATTTTACGGCACACCTGATTCTTTGAGCCGGGAGTCCTGTTAGGCATCTAACAAATGCTTTGAAATGCTGATACAATCTAAAATAAACTTCATATAATTTTATGTCCCCATTTTAGAGAAAGAAGGTTATATGCTATTACAGAAGTACAAAATTTGTTTCTTCATCTGGTCAGATACAGAGCATTATTCTCAGTTCTAACCTGTGTACCGAGAGCAGAGTGAATGTTGAGCTTGGTAACTGGGAAGTCAAAGGCAACTTCCCCAGGTTCAGACTGCGGCTGTTGTCCATCACAGCTAGCACTGCCCTGCCCTGAAGAACCTTATTCTGTCTCGTTCCTCACCATACTCCTTTCTTCCATATTCCTCCCAGCTTTCTATCCCTCTTTTCTTCCTCCTAACCCTTTTCCCTTTCCGTGAACATTCCCTGAGCACTTGGGAAGGTGAGCAGGTTGCCCCACGTGTTCTCCGCCTCCGCAGAGTCCTGGCTGATCAGCGACCCTGCAGGTGGTGACTTAGCCGTAGGCTGGTGGCGAGCGGCTGGGACTTTCTCTTATGGGCAATGTGCAGTCATGGTAATATCTTCAGTAAGGAAGAGATTAAAGGGATGTTCCTGTAAACGAATCCTTTTGAACATACAGAAAAAGAGGCTGAATATGGTGGGACCACTTGGGAGGCTGTGTCTAATTCTGCGATTGTGATTCTCATGTTCTAAGGTGGGGAGGGTCTGAGTAGGTTCAGAGGCAAGGACATCATTCCTAACAGGAGAAATACCAGGAACGTTTTGAAGGAGAAATGGCAAAACATGGTGACCAGATAGAAAGGGTCAAGGAAGGTGGGAGGGGCCCCGTGGTGGTTTAACATTTAGTGTGAGTTTTAAGGACATTAGGAGGTTATTTCTCAAATTAATGGAAATAGGGAAACTGTGAGTAGAAGAAAATGATGAATTTAATTTTTTAATTTTGAATATGAGGTACCAGTAGGACATTCAAGTAGAATTATGGTTTCTAATTGCATTATTGTTTAACAGTAAACTTTTCGGTAGTTTACATTGTTTTGGATTACTTTTAAAAATCTTCTTGCTAAAAATCTAGGAGGGTCACAGGGAAGGCAGTATAGCCCAGAGAAGACAAGTAGTGACTCTATAGCATCTCACTATGCTAATGGACAGTGACTGCAATATGGGGTGTGGGGGGGACCTGATAATATGGGTCAGTGTAGTAACCACAGTGTTGCTCATGTGAAACCTTCATAAGATTGTATATCAATGATACCTTAATAAAAAAGATGTTGTATTCTGGAATACACTATGATATTATAAAGGTTATAGTCACTGTACTTTTAAGTATTTTATGCCTAGTGGGAAGATTATCATTTCATGATGTTTGTGATTTGATGGTTTGGTTTGCTCTAAATTAATTTTGGGTCATAATACACTTGTTATTAATAAGGCACTAAACATCACTTTAGCATTTGACTCAATGGAACATAAATTAAAGGCATTGCACAAATATGTAATTGAATCAGCAACTCAACTTTGAATAATGGCCATTTATTTAGAGTATTTAGAAAGGTCACTTTATCATTTGTTACACTGCTTAAATATAAATATAAAAAAGGCAATGAGATTAAATGTTTAGCCTATAAAAATTACAGATGATCTTTTTAAAAATGTAATTTAAAAACATTACAATAATAAAACAAGTTCATTGTAAAGATTTGAAGCACTTCAGATGTTAAAGAATTTTAGTTTTACTGTCCCCCTTTCACTCACCCCTATCCAATACAGCTAATGTTAAAAGTTTGAGTTACATATGTCTGTATCTTTTTGGTCGATTACATAAATTTTTATGAATATGTATTTGTGTGCTTCGTAAACATTTTTACAAAGTAGGGTCATACTATATGTACTACTCTGCCCCTCATTTTTAACTTCAAAACATATCAGTCTTCCATATCAAACATAGACCTAATTCTTTTTTTTTTTTTTTTAACAGCTGAGAAACATTCTATTATTCAATTATTCCTGTGTTGGAGATTGCTAGTTTAAAAAGTTTTAAATTGTGTCTTCTGTGTTTTTAGTTATAAAAACCAGTCCTCTGCAAAATCAAATCAAAACAATGAAAAATTTTTCTTCCTGATATTCGTACAGTAGATTTCATTGTTTTACTGCCATAGCCGGCAGTACTGAGCAACAGAGCCGCCTTACAGCTTTGAGAGCAACTAGATTTATGCATTACTATTTGCTAAGATATATAATATCTTAATATTATAATAGACACCATGAATATCTGAACCAATACAAAATGTAGGACTTGGATGACAACCACATAATTATGTCCTCCCCTCACTTCTATTTTGTCCACCTGCTTCCCCTCACCTGAGGCAACCATTATTCTAAATCACATGTTTGTCATCTCTTTGCTTTATAGGTAGTTATGCATCCACATGTATTGGTAAAAGGTATATATTTTTATCTCAGTTTATAAACTATGTAAAAATGCTTCATTTCTTTTAACTTTATTGACAAGATTTATTCATGCTGTTATGTGTTGAAGTATAAAATGAGTTTTCTTCTAAATTCAGTTATTTTGACGGAGTTCTATAGAACATTCTTTTATTGGCTGCAGTGATTAAACACTTGAGATCTGTATTAATAATATTGTTCTTAAACTATGGTCCTCTTCATATTTTTCTTTTAACCTTCATTGTCAAACAGTATCTTTTAGAGATTCAAATCACAGCCTCTGGAGTCAAATTTCCAGGAGCCAAATCCTAAATGTTATTTATTTAACACAATTTTATAAAACTTTTGTTTTAATAAGTAAATTTAAACCCTTCATCTTCATTACAATAAATGACTATTTAGTTTTGTTCATTGGTTTGCATTTCCTCTCTATCAATGATCAACTGTGTTTATGAGCTCTGTAGTGTCTCTGTATGTTATCGATTGCTCATCTGTGGAATGGGATTATATGGTGGTACCTATCTCATGTGGTATTGTTAAGTGAATTAATGCGAGTGCATTTATGGACGCAGTGTGTGTTAGATGCTGTTTGTATTTTATATTGATGCCCTGATGTTTATTTATTCCCATTTCCTTACTTGGGCTGATTTCTTTTTAAAAAATAATTTGTCTCCCCCTACTCCTCCACCCCTACAAAATTGGGAATTTGGGGTTATCTTTCTTTTTCTTTGGTAATTTTTAACAGTTGTATATGCTGTATGTATTATGTACTGTATCCTTAAAATAATTATTACACTTTTGGCTATTGTAAATAATGCTGCAATAAACATAGGTGTGCTTATATCTTTTTAAATTAGTGTTTTCTTTTTTCCTCAATTAAATACCCAGAGATGGAATTACTAGGTCAGATGGTATTTCTGTTTTTAATTTTTTGAGGAACCTCCATACTGTTTCCATAGTGGCTGCACCAATTTACATTCCCACCAACAGTGTACCAGGTTTCCCTTTTCTCCACATCCTCACCAATACTTGTTGTTTCTTGTTTTGTTGATATTAGTTATTCTGACTGGTGTAAGGTTGTATCTCATTGGGGTTTTGGTTTGCATTTTCCTGGCATTGTCTTTTCATGTGTCTGCTGGTTGCAAGTATGTCGTCTTCTTAGAGAAATGTGTATTCAGGTCCTCTGCCCAGTTTTTAATCAGATTATTTGTTTTTGGTGTTGAGTGTTGAGTTGTATGAGTCTTTATATATTTTGGATATTAGTCTCTTCTCAGATATATTATTCGCAAATATCTTCTCCCATTCAGTAGGTTTCCTTTTTCTTTGTTGATGGTTTATTTCACTGTGCAAAAGCCTTTTGGTTTTATGTCATCCCACTTGTTTATTTATGCTTTTGTTTCCCTTGCCTGAGGAGACAAATCCAAAAAAAATATTGCTAAGGTTAATGTCTAAGAGTTAAATGACTGACAGTGTTTTTCTTCTGGGAGTGTTATGGTTTCAGACCTTACATTTAGATCTTTAATCCATTTCAAGTTTATTTTTGTGTGTGGTGTAAGTGGTCCAGTTCCATGCTTACCATGTAGGGCTGTCCAGTTTTCCCAGCACCATATACATTGAAGAGACTGTCTTCCCCATTGTATATTCCTGCCTCTTTTGCTGTAGATTAATCGACCATGTAAGTGCGGGTTTGTTTCTGGAGTCCCTGTTTCGTCCCACAGATCTGTGTCGGTGTTCGGCGCCGGTGCCGTGCTGCCGTGATCACTGTAGGTTTGAAGCACAGTCTGAAATCAGGACCGTGGTGCCTCCAGCTTTGTTCTTTCTCAGGTTTGGCCATTTGGGGGTATTTTGTGTTTCCATACAAATTTTGGAATTATTTATTCTGGTTCTGTGCACGGTATGACTGGTATTTTGGTAAGGATTGCATTTAATCTGCGGAGTCCTTTGGGCAGTATGGACATTTCAGTAATGTTCTTCCAATCCATGAGCGTGGAGAATCTTTCCATTTTTTTATTTCCTCTTCCAGTTCTTTCATCAGTGTCTTGTAGTTTTCAGACTACAAGTCTTTTACCTCCTTGGTTAAATTTATTCCAAAGTATTTTATTCTTTTTAATGCAGTTGTAGGTAGGATTGTTTCCTTAATTTTCCTTTCTGTTATGCATTATTAGTATATAAAAATGCAACAGATTTTTGTATGTTTTTGTCTCTTGGTTTAATTACTGAAGCACTTTTTTAAGAATAAACTTCAGGAAGCTATGTGTTCATTTATTTTTCTCTTCCCACTAGAGCATAAACTTTATGAGATGCTATTTGGTGCTTAATTTCTAAATGTTTCCTGATATCACATACTCAATAAATATTGTTTTGAAACAAATGGATGAACAAATCAAAACATGAATATTTACCTTCTTCCTGATGACTGGGATTTATTTTTCTGAGATATATCTGGGATCTTCTCCAGGTTCCTGGCCATGAGTATTTTAGTCATTGAATCTCCCCAGGAGGAAGATGGTGGGACAAAGTTTTGAGACTGTACACTCACTTTGCCAAATTTTCAGAATTTCCCATTCAGGTAAATTTTAAAGCCTAAGAGCATAGTTATTTTAAAGGACAGGATGGTTTCAGGAATAAGAAAATTCGTTGGTGGACACAGTGTTTAGACTTTGTTTTTTTCTTATAACCATAGGATTGCTGCTTATTTAAAATGAAATGAATTATTTTTATAATGAGAAAATAGTTCTGTATTTATATCTGATCTTTATAGTACGACTAAGTTGTAATTGTTTTGATATTGGTTATTTGGTTTATGAACTGAGATTTTTTAGTTCTTCTAACCTGATTCTTTTGGCCTACTTCTCTATTAAAAATACTTCCACCAAACAATTGTCAGAAAAATTAGTGGAGAAAAATAAGGAGAGTAGCGGGTACAAATTGAAGGAAAAGGAAATAGGACAAGCATTCATTCTGCCCATGGATTCTTTCCTATTAGTACAAATAATCAAGAATTTAGAAGTGCTTATATAAATCCATAGGACTTAAAAGTGATTGCTCTAATAATCTCCAGTGTTCAATCATTTGAATGTTGTATTTATATGAAAGTACAGATAAAAGTAATCAAGTACTTTATATAATCATTATAAAATTTATATCAACATTTGATTTTCTGAGTTCAAAAAACACATGTTTTTACATAGTTTGGTTTTCTGCTCTTCATGTCATGACAAGAGTTTGTTCTGTTTTATACAAAATGTGATTATTCTGTAATGAGATTAAATGCCTTTGGAGGCTTGAGGACCCAGTTTACTCACTGGGAAAAATCAGAGAGAGTCCTTGATTTTTTATTTCCTACCGAATGGTTACTAATGTTCTTGGATAGTCCTACTGTTAAAATAAAACTTAAATGCAGTTTTGTTCATGCAGTCTGTGAACATGTGGACATTTATCACTATGGTAGTGATAAATAACGTACAACATGGTAGTACGCATAATAATGTACAACACTTTTAAATAATTTATTTTTGTGCTTTTATTGTTTCACATGGGGAGCAGATGCGTAAGTATTAGATTTTTGGCTATTCTATTTTATGCAATATTTTTAGTCTCATTCAATTTAATGGTAATACATTATATTCTTTTTCTCCCCAGATATTCAGATAAAGAAAACCACTTTACCCTTTCACAACCGTAGCAACATGCATGAAGATCTTAATATAAAGAAGGAAATAATTTTAGGAGACCCTTCAAGCAGTATGTCTTTGGAACATGAAAGAAGTCAATTACATTCCAGGAAGAAACGTTTTTTATCATATCCAAGATACGTGGAAGTTATGGTTTCAGCTGATGCTAAAATGGTTCATCATCATGGACAGAATTTGCAGCACTATGTACTAACTCTAATGTCAATTGTAAGTAAACTTGTCCTTTAAATTTCCTAAGATGGTTAATATTTTTTCATATTTAATTTAAAAATGTTTTCCAAACTCAGGATGTAAGCAAATTATGTCTAAGTCTAAGCCAACAATTAAATTGCATTGAAATTTAGTTTAAGTAGGTAGCTAAGTAACTCAGTGGGGTATTTATTATATAACTCTAAAAACATTTCAAAACCTCTGAAATCACTTAACAGAAAACACTTGAATTATTCATTTCATCACATGAATGGCTTCTGCCCCCTAGTGACACGGACAGTCTAGTGGGACAACACTGCTCTTTGGCCATGAATCTGAACTTTAAAATCTCACCCTATTTCTACAGAGGGGAGAGGATACCATTTTTACTATGGCTATATTGCCAAATCATAAATTGAGCAAATGATATTTTAAGTTAATAACATATTTTTGAAGATAAAAAGGTAGGCTATTACTAAGGGAGTTGCTTTAGCGAATTTGGAGCGTGAGATCACTGTAGCTGTGAGTCCTTGATCTGATACCCATCTCTGTTGTGCTAGGGTGGCGCCGGTTTGCACAGGACAGAGCACCAGCTGTACGCCCTGCAGAGTGGTAGCGCTCTGTGTCCTGCAGACACACACAGACTGTCTGTCTGTCTGGATGGTCCTGGATTTAGACCTGCTGTTCTGGAGTAATTACTAGAAGCACCCCCTTTCATGCCCACGAGTATACCAGTTCAGTAGATGATTTATATAGTCTCCTATTTATACAGATCCTGGGTATTCTAATATATCTTATCTTTCCTCAGGTCACATTTCAGATGACCTCTGAAGTACCTGTGTTTAGTGCTTTCTTCATTTTCATTCAAAAGAATGTTCAGATACCTTTATAAGAAAGTCAGCAGACTTTGTGGTTCTGTATCTATCTATATTATTAGTGATAAACAGTGATCACAACTGTATTTGTGGATGTAAACAATGTGAAAGCAACCTTGGAGGAAGGGGAACAGACTGTCCCTATTTTGCCTGGGACTTTCCTTGTTTTAGTGTTAAATATCTCATGTCTCTTGAAACACCTCCATCCTGGGCAAACTGGGACAGTTGGTCACAGTTCATAGAGATTGTCAAAACTAGTCCACTTGTTAAATTTCTTTATCTGTGAAGTCCAAGACCAGAGTTGCTCTGAAGCAGTAAGAGGAATTACTGTTTGCACTTGTGTCTCCAGACATTTCCAGTTGAGGAAGGAGCCCATTCAGGCTTTGCATATTTTGTCCTAATTTCAAGGAGGCACTAACCACATTTATTTAAACACCCACTCACGATATTGGTAATGTTCTTGGTTGTGGTAATTTAGGAAAAAGAAAAAGTGTGACAGACTTGGAATATGATTGTGAGCCATTTAAGGAAAAGTTTAAAGTGATGTGAGGCTGTTTTTGTCTGTTGGCTTCAGGTACAAGGGGGGAAGTGGCTGAACGCCGTCGGCGCTGAGTAGGTGCATTATATGCGCGATTTAGAGAGGATTATCTCCCCTTACCATCCCTCCCGAAGTGAGCAGTGTTGCTGTCCTACACTTTTTCTTTGCTTTCAACAATTTAACAAAATTTCTAAGTGTAGTGACGGAGAAATGATGTGTGACTTGATTCACTTTCTGGAGTGTTGTGCTCATGCTGTCTGAAGTGGCTTAGTGATCTGCATTCAGAAGGTTCCTGGGATCAAAACTGACATTAGGAAGGACACAGCGTGTATAGCACCTCTAGTGAAGTAAGTTTAAATGAACAGTTGTTCAATTATTTGCTATTCAAAAGCTTTTATCATTAGAAAATTTGGGCGACAGTATCAGGCTAAAATGGTACTTACATTGCATTATTAAGCCACCAAAGTATGCGTAAACTAAAACATTACTTCGACAGATTTGATACTTAATGACTTACTACTTAATAAACCTTAAACATATTTACTGTATGTCAGAAATGTCTACACTCCATTGTGTCTACAAATGTTTGAGTTCATAAAATTCACCTTGTTACAGGATTAATAATGTAAATTTAAGGACTACCATGTGATCATCAGGAATAAGCCTTATATATTAAACCATGGTTGATAAATGCTTCTAATAATAACTAAAAACCTTTCCTTGGATAGGGAAAATTTTCAGCCACACTAAAATGGAAAGTAATGATGTACTTTGATAGTTTAGGTTTAACCATTTATATTACCTTTTCCTTCAACTCTGTGCTCTGCTTCTTAATTCTCCACACATATTTACTTTGTAAATAAATGGAATGTCAGCTTTTTCTGACATAAAAGATCTTTCTGGTGAGAGTAGTGATGTTTGTAAACAAAATCTCTTCAGTTTGTTAAAATCAGTGTTTCATAGATGACTTTGAAGGTGAAGGTTGTCAAAAGGTATGAACTTCCTGTTCCTGGTAGGTCCTGGAGATGACATGTATAGCATGGAGACTGCAGTTAACAATGTTGTATGTTTGAGAGCTGCTTCAGAGAGTAGATCTGAAAACTTTTTCATAATAAGAAAAAATTTGTAACTGTGTGGTGATGGATGTTAACTAAACTTATTGTGGTAATTGTTGTGCATGATCAAATCATCTTTATACCTAAAACTCAGTTATCATAATTAAAAATGGCTAAAATGATAAGAAATGAAGATAGCTTCTCAATGTGCTATATATGAACAGTTGATGAAACTGTATATATAAATTATTTCAAAATAATTGGCCAGTTAATGGAGTATATTTTTCCTAGAGTTTTCCTAAAGAAAATATTTAAGCAACTCATATCATTTCTTTACTTTGTGCTAAATACTCATGAAGTAATATTGACTGCTTATGAGACCTGGGAGAAATACGGTCTCTGTATGACAGGGAAACAACCACTTAAAGACTAAAAGATGAAAAGCATTTTAATTAGGTCAATGAAAATTCTAAGGCATAGCACTCTAAAATGTAGTGATTACAGTAATATGTAACAATAACACAGGGTTTTTTAGAGCAGGGGCATTCTTTAGGAATCTTAGCATTTCCTACGGGATGAGATACTAGTCATGCAACACGCCTCTCTGGGGAGGGCAAAGGGCTGTGGCTGAGCAGTTGTGTGAACTGCTGCACAATCTTCCCCCAGAGATGTACATGTACATGTTAGCCTATTCAAGACTCTTTAAAGACACCTTTAACTTTTTTACTCAGTATTTCTCAAACTGTGGAATGCTTTTGCTCTTCAAAGCAAGTGCCCTCCACACTGCTCTCCCAACGGCAGCTGGTAGATACTGAATACTCTGGGCCCTGTGACCAGAGGTGCTCAGTGCCACCACGTGGTCGCAGATACGGGGACAAGAAGTAGATAGACCCGCTGCCGGAGCCCAACCACCTGCTTGTAACTGATAACAGAGCTAGAAGGAAAGCTCAGGCTCCTGACTGCACCGGACTGATTCTGAGGTCATCGTAAAGGTGCCACAGCAAGACAGCATCAGGCTAGAGCGTGAACCACGTCAGGGTTCCATTAACGTTTGTACCAAGGGCTGATGAGGACAGGCTTTGGGCAGGATGCTGAAATTCCAGACGATGGGAGAGAGTAGAGCTGAAGCCAGGCTGCCTAAAATGGAAGCTGGGTTTTGATGCCAACCAGTCACCTGATCTTCAGGGTGATACTTCTCTGTACGTTAGTTTTCTTATCTGAAAAACGGACACAGTAGTTCCTATCTCATAGGATATGTTGTGATAATTAAATGACTTAATTTAAACTCGGAACACATCTGTCACACAGACACTCAACAGGTTTACGTATTTATGAAGCAGAAGCATGGCGCCCTTCCGTCCTGGCAGTCTGAGATGGGGTGGTGGTTTGGGGGATGAGAGAGGCATTAATGCAAATCAGAAAAGCCTCTGGGTAACAAGGGGCCATATGGCCATTCATCTGCCTGCTTCACAGTTCTGCCTAATTGAATAGTTCAATAATAGCACCTTTAAACATCCAAATATGGTAAATGGTACACACAGTGAGTATGAGCATGCAGATTACATAAAACAGTAGATGCATACAAGTAAGTGAGCAAGATGACCTTATTTAATCAACCATTTTACTATAGAAGCAAATGTCAGTCTGAGGGGTTTTAAAGGTCATGCCTTATTCATCTCGGCATCTAGGGGGAAACACATGTTTGGTCAGTAGATAGTAATCACTGAAAGAAATAATGAAACAGTGATGTTCTCGGATCCTCTGCTCCCAGTTTGGACGTACTGCGATGGCTACTTTGAAACCTGCATTGACACAACACGTGTCTTTCCTTTTGGACGTTTTAGAAGTAGTAGTGATAACAATGGCTACCATTGAACCCTACAACTCAAGCCCTGATCTAAATACATTTTGTACACTATCTCAGTCCTTATGGCAGCCTGATAGGGAGGTTGTGTTATCACAGATGGCAGTGAGAATATGAACCTGGGACTGCACTTTATAACATTACCCATGTTGCATAAAAAACTTGAATTATATTTTCCATAACATAGTTTAAGGAAATCTTCCTGTAGTAATATGCTTAAAAATCTGTCAGGATACTGGGAATATGTTTCCAAATTCCAGCTGGTAGGTTGGTGACTTTTTAATAAAGGTGAAGCATCTGTTTCCTTTTGAAACTGAAAATACTTGTGTGGTTCTGTGTTTTATATCTAGTTATGGCATCCAGACTGTCATTTGTAGTCAATGTATTTGGGGCAGTGAGTAGAGAAATCGGTTGTTTAGATGCCTTGGTGCACTTAGGCTCTTTGTGGATTCTGGGAACTCATGGTCTGTGACGTGACGTCT
The DNA here is from genome assembly GCF_030020395.1 of Manis pentadactyla. Taxonomy (NCBI): domain Eukaryota; kingdom Metazoa; phylum Chordata; class Mammalia; order Pholidota; family Manidae; genus Manis; species Manis pentadactyla. The sequence continues at coordinate 89,267,542 of NC_080032.1, read as the reverse complement.
TCGTTGTTGTTTTCCTTTTGTAGGGGAAGAGAGCCTTGCTTGGTGCCTACCTGGTTGGTGCCTGACTAGGGGGTGCCTGCCTGGGGGTGCCTACCTGGGTGGTGCCTTCGTGTGAGATGCCTTCCTGGGAGGTTCATTGTTCGCCTTGTAATTTGGTTTAGAAAAGCATCGACTTTTAAACTCACAGGATCAGAGGAAAACTCTGAAGTTACTGTGGGTATACTCTGTTTTTGTAATAGATGTCGTGTTTAAAGTTGCGTGGAAAATGTTCCTCCGTTCAGCTCCCGTTAAAGTGAGCGGCACTGCGGTGCTAGTGGACCCGCTCGGTGTCGCGGGGCGCCTGCCTGTCCCTGTCCCTGGAACTCCCTGGCACCCTCCCAGGGGGCCCTGCCACCCTTGCCAGAAGGCGGAGACGACAGGCCTGCATTTGCTGCCACGGAGCGGCAGCGGCCGGAGCAGAACTGGCACGTGTGTCCGAAGCCCGTGGTGACCCTGCGGGGCCTGCGTTTCCAGCGACGCCCTTGGGCCGTGTCCGCCCAACCCCCCGGGGCCTGAGAGGCCGCAGGGGCACCGCCGTACCGAGGCGGCGTCGGCCCGGGCGTTAGGGCTCCTCTGCTGCCCCAGCGGCTGCGGGCCGTGTCCTCCCCCCTCCCTCTGGCCTCCGGCCGGCAAGGCAGGAGCGGACGCCGGACCCTCCCCGGGGAGGGCAGTGCTCGCCCCGAAGCCCGGGGGCGGGGCGGGCGGGGTCCCGAGCGGCTGGTGCCTGCGGAGGAGCGCAGGGCAGAGCACGGTGTCCCGCGGTGGTGACCTGGGCAGCCCAGGAAGAGAGGTGAACCACTGAACTAGCGCCGCAGCCGTGAATCACAAGCTGCACCCTCGAAGGGGGTCAGAGACTGACCGGTTTGTGATCTGCGACCCCTTTTCCATAGCTTTTCACCTGATTCCGGGGCTCTGTCTCCATGGGTTCCAGGATTGCTGAGCATCGAAAGTCATGGGCACACTTGGCAACATACAACCAAGGCAGAAAAGATCAGGAAAACCGTGCATACTTCTGGGGAGTGTTAGGGTCCCCTAAGCTATGGATTATGACACAGAATGAAGTTAATTCTTCTGAATCCATCTAGAATAATATTTTTCAAGCTGTGATGCATGCTCAGTCACTTGAGGATATTGTTAAAATGCAGATTCGGACCCTCTAGTGAGGTGAGCCCCGACATTCGGCGCCTCTACCCAGAGACCGGTTTGGTTGGTGAAGGGCGTGGCCTGGTCACTGGGGTTCGTGAAAAGCCCCTAGGAGATGCCCGTGTGCAGCCGAGGTGGAGAATGGATCCTCCAGCCCGATTTCAGTCTCCGTGTGAGGAGAAATGCTCATTTTAGGCACCTAACGCTACATGTTTTTCCCTTGCAGGTCGCAGCAATCTACAAGGACTCAAGTATTGGAAATCTTATCAACATAGTGATTGTAAAATTAGTTGTGATTCACAATGAACAGGTAAGAAACAGGCTTAAAAGTAGTAACCTTAGTTGTAGTAGGCACCTAATGGGAATATAGAGAGGTCATGAAATTTACCAGAAACAAGCTATTCTTAAAGTTTACATTAAAAGACTTGATTTGAGAAGGAGTGAGCTTAGCTTTTTCTGTCTTGGTGTTAATAAAATGGCATGACAGCAGAGGAAGTACCAAAGGTAAACTATTTAAAAACTGAAAGTGAAAAGCCTCCTGGTATTACCCACTTTTGTAATTGTTGAAGGACATAAAATATGGTAATTTCTAGGAGTTTTTGATCCTAAATATTGGCAGTCTTCTTGGCAATGCCCTAATTAGATCCCATTTTGATGATGATGTTTTTTTCATTATTGCTAAGTTCTGTTGGTCTAATTATGTGCCACTTCGTTTGCTTGTAAAATGCTATGTGACAAATCGCGTCAGTGCTGGCATGTAAGGAACAGAGGCTCTGCTTGTTTTGATGTGACAGTGAATCGCTTGCTTTTTGTGCAGGAAGGACCAGTCATCAGTTTCAATGCAGCTACAACATTACACAACTTTTGTTTATGGCAGCAAACGCAGAACGTGCTTGACGACGCGCACCCCGCGCACCACGACACGGCCGTTCTCATCACCAGGTGCGGCTGCAGGAGCGGCCCTTCTCTAGTGGCCGCCCTGCTCCCCTGCATGCTCACCCCAACCTCCGTTACCCGAATTGTTTGTCAGTGATACATGGAAGTGTTCGAGGAGAACTTGTATCACAAAAGATACTCTCAAATGAAAGCCTTTTCTTCTGTTTTTTTTTTTGTACCAAAATACTAGTTGATTCCTTAGAAAATTAGCAATGTTAGGTTGCTAAGTAATGGCCTGACCAGAACAAAATAATTTCCTTATTTTATTATTGACAGAAGGAGAGAATTGGGAAACATATTGGAAATTAATGTAGTTAGGTTTTGTTCATTCCCCACTTGGTCTTTCAGTCCCTTGTAAAGAAGAGTTTGAATGTAATTTGGTTGTCTACCTTTGGACTCCCTGTACTTAAAAAGTTTTAACCTGTGCCTTGTTTTGATGCCCAGTGCCTGTCTTAGTTGCCAGGCTGCTTTCTCTAGGCTTTGCTCAAGCCTACTTGACTTAACTGAAAACCAGCTTTTGTCATTATAAAATGATCATCAATTTTGCAAGCACCATTCTGCCTTAATTCATGCCTGTGTCTCAGCAGCACTGACGCTGCCGTAATACTTACATGCTTGGCTGGCTGGCTGGCTGGCTGCTTGGCTGCTTGGCTGTTTGTCCAAAGGAAATAATTCTTTCACTTACAGGTCAGACTCAGAAATCTCAGCTTTCTAGAATCCTGAAATGAAAACATTTAATCCATGTAAAATAGCTGACATGTGCTCCATGTGCTTTGTCTCTTTTCAAAACTAAAGGAGCATCGATGTAATTTTACACACAGGCTCTATCATCAGTCTGTGGTTCTGTCCTGGATGGTAGTCAGAAGCCAAGCAGCAAAGATTGGAGAGAACAGACTGAAGGTGGGAAGGAGGAAAGGGCTACATGCAGAGACATAAGAAAAGAGACACGAGAACTGTCAAGTTGAATGGTTAGGGACTAAGAAGGCAGAAGCTAAAAATTTAAGTAACTTGGTAGTGTCTGAGAACTTCACTCTTTGCAGCTGAGAATAGTTGAAGTTCATGATGACATTGAAACCCTGAGAAGAGAGTGCATATGTTATATCTACTACCTAAGAAAAGCAGACAGGTGAAAAGTACATTTAGAAAGCTTTTCATTGAACTTGGGTAAAGCTTCATGTATTTAGAGCAATCACTGTTATAAAGCACCTGTTGCTTATAGATGTGCATAAATGGCCTATTACTCTGGGTTTAAACTTACTGAGAGCTTTAATAAGATGGATTTTGGAAGTCAGTTTGTGGTAATAGTCATGACATAGTTAAAGCTTTATGTCTGTTTTGGCTTGTTTCAAAATATTTTCTGAAATTGCTTCAAAATAAATCTTTTCTTTTAAGGGAAGACATTTGTGGAGCTACAGAGAAATGTGATACATTAGGTAAGTTATAAATTAAATATAGTTTATATAATTGTTTAAAATGTTTAGATTACTTTCCTTCTATTTTTATATTTTAATCATTTTGATTGTTTTGATGAATAATTGTCATTATTATTTGACTCTGCTTCCATAAATTAAAAAAAAGAACAGATACTTATGTGCCGATTACCAAATATGAAGTGCTATGCAAAGCTTGAAGTATTAAAACGGTTTTATTATATACTGTTTGCATATGAAATAAGACATAATAACATCTGCAAACTTAAAGCAAAATAATAAAATGAATAGCCATGCATACACCATCACATTTGACCACTGGAACTTAATCAATATTACTGTATGGCCTGTGCTAAATCCTTGATCTCTCCCTTTGGATTACCCCAAGACGTGGCCACTGCTGTGAGTTTCATATGTTTCAGTCCCTTCTATCTTTTGAAAAATAGTTTTGTTATTTTTGTTGACTAGAAATGATGATAGTAGGCTTTTCCCCTGGATTTTAAAGGGGATACCTTTTAAGTTTTACCACTAAGAATAATGTTTGTTATAGGTTCTTGGCAGATAACCTTATCCTAATTTTTTGAGTCTTTTAAAAAATGATGTCTGTGCATCCTCCTAAAGGAAGCCGTTTTCCTTCTTTTTGAGCTCTGTATTATAAGTCGTTAATTTTTACTGCTGTGTAATATTTCCACCACAGATTGCACATCATACCTTAGCAGTGGCTACTTGGGCTGAGTTCAGCTCTTTCCTATTATGAACTTGATTGTAAAAGCTAACATATAGTCTGATGATAATGTCTGTGTCATCACATGTGCTAATGTTCAACTTTATAAGACATGCCAAATTACTTTCTAAAGTGGTTGTACCAATTTACACCTTTATCAGTAAGCATTCATTTTGATTATATCCTTATCAACAAACGCAAGGTATCCTCAGATTTCTCACTTTTGCCTACCTAAATGTAATGTATTTCATTACAGTAATAGCTTTCAATCCCTGATTACTAGTGAGCTTGACCCTCTTGTCATGTGTTTATTGGACATTTGTATTTGCTTTTGTGGGAGGAATGAAAGAAATGTTGCCTATTATTCCGCTATGGTATTTGTCATTTTTCTTACTGCTTTTTAGGTGCTCTTTATAACTTCTCAATACCAAACCCTTTTTGGTTTAGATAGAGTGCAAATATCTTTATAATTTGTTGCTTAGTTTTCATTTGTTTGTTTCAAAATATATAATGTAGCTGAATTTATAATTTTAGGTTTAGTAATTTCATATCTTATTTAAGAAACCCTTTTGTATTTAAAAGTCTAAACATATTCTTTCTCTTACAAATATTTAAACATTCGTCCTTTTACATGTACATCTCTAAACCATTTGGGACAATTTTTTATATGGTACCAGAGTTTTGTCAGTTCCTTTTCTATGTAGATAGCATTTTCCTCAGACCACACATTTAACTTGTATTAGTATAAACAGCATATGATGCTGATTGATAGAAATGCAATAGAGTATTTGGTTTGTTTTTAAATCCAACCACCTAAGTTATTAATTATTCCTCATAATTTATCTGAAGACTCTTTTGGCTTTCTGTTTGGACAGTCATACCATTTGTGAATTATGGCAAATTATCCTTCTTCTTGTTAAGTCTTTACAATTTTCTTGTTTTTCATCTTATAGCGAGACAAAGGCCTCCTGTAGAATGTTGAATAGAAGTGATAGTAGCCTTTTTCCCTGAAGTTTAAAGGGAATACTTGTAAAAGTATCACCATTAAGAATAATATTCATTATAGGTCCTTGGCAGATAATCTTACCCTAATTCTTTTAGTGTTTTAAAAAATTAATGTATGCTTTACTTTCTTTATTTTTCTGTTTATGGATCTTTTTTTTTTTTTGGTATCATTAATGTACAATTACATGAGCAACATCGTGGTTACTAGACTCCCCCCATCATCAAGTCCCCCCCCCACACCCCATTACAGTCACTGTCCATCCGCGTAGTAAGATGCTGTAGAATCACTACTTGTCTTCTCTGTGTTGTGCAGCCCTCCCCGTGCCCCCCCACAGTATGCTTTACTTTCTTAAAAATTTTTTTGCAGATATTGAAATGATCATATAATTATTTTAATCCAGTGAATTCCTTTTATAGATGTTCTAATGATAAACCAACCTTGATCTAGTCCCTGCGCCACCCCCCCTTTTTAACACAGATTCCATTCTATGCATATATTTTCAGGAGTGAAATGACTTTCTTTTTATCATATCATATTTCTCTAATGTTGATACCAAGGTTTTATTCACTTTATAAAGTGGGAGTGTTTATCGTTTTCCGTTCCCTGGAGGCTCTAATATCGGCTTGATCTGTAGTTTGAAAGCTTGAGAAATATCACCTGGAGAGCTATCAGGGTTTCATGTTTTCTTGTGGAAAGAGTTTTAACTATTTAATTTGTCAAATGGTAACTGAACTATTTTGTATTCTTGAATATATTTTAAAAGTATTTTTTTCTAGATATTTGGTCATTTCCTTTAGTAGCAAAATTTATTAGCTTACATTGTTTTCTGAGCATTTTATCTTTTTAAGGTCTTCTGTCTATAGCTATAGTTGTGATCCATTTTATTTCTCTTTTTTAAGTTTAAATTAAATTTAACGGCTCAATTTCACTGGCATATTATCTGTGGTCTATAGGATCAGCTATTGGCTTTTTATTTCTCATTTTTATTTCATTAATTCCTGCTCTCTTTTTCAATTTACTCCTGTCTTCTGTTTGTAATGTAAATTGACTGCTTAGCTGATTAATATCCAGGACTTTCCTGATTTTATTATTTACGACTATCAGTTTACTTCAAGATTTCATTTTTGTTATGTCCCATAGTTTTGATAGAATTTTATGCAATTGAAGATTCTAAAAAATTCCATCATGATTTCTTTGACTTTTCTTTGTGGTCTCCTATGTGGTCAATTAAAGAAAGTGCTCCATGTATGTTTAAAGAGAATGTATATTCTCTGACCATGGTACACAGCAGATGTGTTAAATCAGACTTGCTAATCGTGTTGCTCCAATCAACTATATATTAATTTTTTGCGTATTGGGTCACTAATTTGAAACATGAGTATGTATCTGCCACTCTCTCCATATAGTATTAAAAGTTTCATTTCTTCTATTTTCAGGCTAACTTATAAGGTGCCTGTAAGTTTGAATTGAACCTTTTACAATTGTGTAGTAAAAGACTGTATACAATCTTTAGCAAAGCTTCTTAAAGAGAAAAAATTAGTATAGTCGTTGTCAGACATCATATTTTAAATATATGCTAGAGCTACCTCAACTTTGTCATTTAGTATTTGCTGAATATATCTTTTTCTTAAATTTTCCAATGACTTTATACCTTAGGTGATTTTCTTGGAAACTATAATTGGATTTTAAAAGTAATATCTATAATCATGTTTAACCAACAAGGTTAGTCCATTTACTTTATTGTAATTATATATGTACCATTTTGCGTTTGCCTTCTGTTCATCCCCTTTTTTACTGTGTGCCTCCCTTCTGCCTTTTCTGGCCTTTCTCTGGGCTAAGTTTTTTAATTAGTTTTCTTATTCCACTTTTCCTACTGCAGGTTGAGAATTTTATATACTGTTTTATTATTTTTGAGCTTACTGTGGTCAGAGTTAACTTTTTAAGTTTTAAGTTGACTTTATCTAAACCTCTCTCCTAAAGTAACACTCTTAGATTACTTAAACTTTTACTTCTCCCTAACTTGCATGGTATTGTTGTCTGCTATTTTCTATCAGTTTGCAAACCTTGCATATTAAGGGATAATGTTTTATATTCAATATTTGTTTACATTTGTGCCAATATTTATGAATTTTACATAATTCTCACACCTCAAACTTTGCTTTCTAAGGTAATTTTCCTTTTTTTCCCCTGAATTGTATCCTTTACAAGTTCCTTTAGTGAAGATAAGTTTGTGAAAAATTCTCTATTTAGGTTCCATTTTAGGTTGATAGTTATTTTTTCTTAGGATTTTGAATATATTGCTGCACTGTCTTCTGACTCTTGATGTTGGGAAATCTGTGCTAAGTGTAGTCATGAATTGTTTGGTGCCCTGTCTCCGGCTGGCTTGTTCGCTTCCATGTTTGGTCTTTGATTGTGAGCTCATGTTTACTTAATATTAATCCATGGGATTAGCAGTAGACTGCTTAAAAAGTGTCTACTTTCCTCCAGAGAGGATTTTTCAGTTGTTTCTCAGTAATGCAGAGGGGGCTACTAACCAGGGTTAATGTGGGACTTGGTTTAATGTGGGAAAAGTTAGGATCAGATGCTCTACTTTGAAGTGCTCTCTAACAAGCTCTTCCTCTCTGGATTGTACTGCTTTCACTGCTATTTACCCTCAGAACAGATTCTAATACCCTACTATTCACTGCTACCACTCAGGATTTAGCTTAGAGTATAAATATGTATGTAGTTATGTGTGCACGCATGTCTACAGGAAAGGGGCGGGAGAAAATGTGTGTGTTAGATTTTGGAGCTAGGAACTTGATCATTCTTAGAAATCATGTGAGCTTAGTTTTCATGAAAGTGTTTGTATTAATGATTTAGTTTCTTTGTGTTTGGAGGACCCTTTAGAAACACATTTGTGGAACTAGATACCCACTACACTGATTTTTACAACAAACCCCATTCATTTCTCCCTGCAAAGTATTCTATGGCTGTGTTTGTGTATCTTGAGTCAGTCATCTAATAAGAGTCCATTGAATTTATTATATTTCTTACATTGTTGATGCCTTATTATCACATCTTTATACTAAAAGTTAAGCATGACTATGTCTGACGTATCCTACTGTTTTTTAAGTGATTCAATGCTAGATATTCTGGACTACGTAGAAGTGAATGGTCTCCAGTCCCCAATCGTTTTTGTAGTTTTCAGCCACCTCTGTGCACATAAATCATAGTGACATTTGAAAACCTACACTGTGAAATGAAAGCATTCATATTATCCTTTAAATCAAAGGTAATGATAGCTGATATACCTGAGTGCTTACTATATACTAGACACTTCGTTAAGGTTTTACTTTATTTACCCCTTTAATCTTCACAACGAATCTATGGAGAATGACTGTTATTTAAATTTTATGGATGAGGATAAATAATTTTTCCAATGCTGCCCAACTTGTATTAATACAAGTAGCAGCATTTTATTTTCTCATCTAAAATATGTGGAAAAATTACTAAGGATAGTTACTAATGGCAAACACAAAATGTTGGTAGTAAATACAAGGTTTCCTTCTGTATCTCCTTTTGTAGATATTGTTGCCCTGTTTGAGTATGTTTTGCGAAGGATGTTGAAAAATGGTTTTCATTCTTCAGGACAGTAGATTGGGTAACTCTATGCAGTTTCTTGCAGTTCTAAACATAGGGAACCTGTATCAAATTGGGGCCCATGCTACTTTATTCTACCTTTGACCCCTTTTAGAGAGTCCAGTAGCAGCTTGTGTAAATCTAGGCACAAACCATCAACCGACTGCTCTACATTTACTTCGATTTTTGCTGGTCTTACTTGTTTATGGTCATCCTTTAGGTTGGTTTCTGATCATGTGTAATATGTATTTTATCAGATCTGTTCCATCTTTGAGCATGAAACAAAGTTTGGGTGATAATTGAGTCAATATTGTGTTCCAAATATTTGTCCTGCCCTGAAAATCAGTATATTGGAATTGAGCCACTTGACATATTGAAAATACTAATGAAGACATGGGAACAGGAGGATATTCAGGAAAAAAATGTGTTCAGTTTAAACTACACTGATACAGGGAGAAATGTAAAACTGATCCAGACTGACAAAAATAATTGCACATAGAAGGATGAATTTTATAATCCTAAGGAAATCAATTGTATTGCACTTTGGGCAGAGGACTGTTAAAGAAAGAATCTCTCTCTCTCTTTATCTTTACTTTATTTAATTTTTTTTGGTCTTGATTCTAAGAAAAAACCCTTTTGGGGAACTTAGTCCAAGCAAGGCCTTCTGGCTATGGGATCAAAAGAGGGCAAATCTTTCTGTTAAGAAAAAAAATATTGGTGAATGAACTTTTAGACTGAATTTTCCCAGCATTTTAGATTCTTCAGTTTAACTTTTATTTCTTTCAAAAGCACACAAAAACATTCTAATTGTTGAGAAATTTAATTGAGATGCTAAGAAAATGTCCACGCTTTTAGCTTTTATGAATAAAACAATACATAGAATGAAGTTAAAACACAGTAGATAAGCTTATTCTCTATATTAATAAGTTTCTAAATGCAAAACTTTACAGTAAGAAACTGGTTGTAGATGACAAAATCTCTTTTTATGAAAATTATAGGGCAGATAAATTTACAAGCATGTATTGAAGGATAGTAATAGAACACCCATGTGATTATGTTAAATAAAAAAGTAAAGTGAAATGTGAACTTGGTTGATGGACTGTGGATTGTAGTAATGAACATATATGTTGGATTTCATATTTTAGATTAATTAAAGAACAAGATCTTGTCATCTTTGGTGTCCAGCCAGCCTCTTGATCTATCAGCAGCATGTTGGAGCTGCATGTTATTCTATATATGAGTGAATAGATCTTAATATATGGTACATTTTCTGTTGCTGAAAGGGTTACAAAATTGAGTGTAACAATTATGGTATAATCATGTTTTATTTAATGTATTAAATGCTAGGTACTATTTTAAGCACTTAACATATGTTTACTCATTTAATTGTGATTGTATAGTATGCTGCCTCAAAACTTTAATAAATTAAAAGACATGTCATAGGTATGTAGTGTCTCGTACTATTCTGTTACAGTTGAGGCAGTCACACCTCTCCTGCCATCCCCACTAATGACGGGTAACATCCTTCTTGTAACGAATATTCTTTCTCTGTTTTAAATTGTTTGCTCACCCCATATTTTTGGATTGATTTCTTCAGTAAAAGAATCCAAGAACCTCCTAAAAAGATTTCAAGTGCAGACAGATCTGTTCTTTTTCTTTCACCTTAGAAAATGTTCATGCAACATTAAGGGCCAACTGTATTCATTGGCAGTAATGCCACTGCAAATGCTTTAAAATCTAGCCCTTTCTGATTTGGTCATATTTCCCGTTCTGATGAGGTGCCAACGTGAACTTTTTCAGGCTTAGCAGAATTAGGTACCCTGTGCGACCCTCTGCGGAGCTGCTCTGTGAGTGAAGAAAATGGACTCAGTGCTGCCTTCACGATCGCCCACGAGCTCGGGCACGTGTGAGTACCTCCCCGTCCCTCCGGACACGCCTTCTGTGTATCACGGCACAGATGACTGAATTCCACCTGCAGCTGAGCAGCTAGCACCTGGATGTCTTTAGAAACATGATTGTGATTTTCATCCCCCAAATGCTCCCTCTGGCCCCTTTGTGACGTGTTGGGTCAGACAGGCCGCACAGATCGCCAGGCCAAGCAGAGCCAGGGCTTGGGGTTCTTTTATTTCGTTTACTCTGTTGGATTATGTGACAAGCACTTCTGGCCTCTGTTCCCTGTTATCCTGTTCGTGGCCACGTACCTCCACCCTCCTGTGGGAGGGCCTGCAGGGGCTCCTGGTTCCGGGGGCTCCCAGCCGTGTTTGTGATGCCAACTCAGTTCTTCATCTTGTAGCTCGGAGCCCCAGGAGAGAGTTTGGCATATGGGAATTTCTTAGTCATTAAAAGATACGTTTAAAATAACTTTTTCTCCCAGCTCTGTAGTTCCTTGTAAAAATGTGGGATTCTCCAACCTGTTCCTGCATTATTAAAAATTCACCGAGTTTGGAGGCCGCAGTTTCCCGTGCTACCCTCAGAGCTCCCACGGGAGGTCAGAAGCCCCCGCGGCTCCTCCTCTGAGAAGTGACTCCAGACGGACCCCCAGCACTCCTGGGGGGAGTTGGGGCTAGAGTTGCCTCCTTTGGTCTGACTGTATTTCCTTTTCCTGGTCATGCCTTGACATCATTAGAGTAGTCAGCTGGGACAATTTCAAATGGAGATACTTTTTTATTAAACGAGTGCTCGTCGGTTTGCCTTTAGCATGGTTATGTCTCATGAGCACCGGCAAGGTGCATACGTGGGGGTTTGAGGCCTTGAAGTGGGGGCGGAGTCAGGATCATGGCCGAGGGCCACAGGAGCTGAGCAGCAGCCCGCAGAGACCACCAGTCACGGGTTTCGAAGGCCGTAACTAGGGGGGAGGCTGTTCTTGCAGAGACGGCTACCTCGGGCACTTATTTTCTCCCAGACTCTATAGGTGTCTTTAGAATATGGGTAAATAGTTTAACTGAAAGACCCATTCAAGTGTTTGGTAGTCAAGGACCTGAATCACGTGGTCTCAGTGTTTCTTCTAGACGTGAATTTATGCTTGAGTCCTCAAGAGGATGATGTGTAGATTCTGTTGTGGACCAGCTATTTAATTAAATTGTTTAATTGTTGAATCACTGTGTTGTGCACCTGAAACCCATACAATATTGTACATCAGTTGTACTTCACTACAAAGTATGAAGAAGTCCTGTCAATACTGCAGCTACAGACAGTGGTCCAGAAATTAGTGTGGCATTGCGGCCTTTCCCTAATCTGCCCACATCTCCAGGGCGTGCATGTTGAAACCGGCAGGTGTTGCTGTGTGAGTGCTGTGCCCACGTTTTGATGAGGTGCCCCAGAATCCAAATGCTTTGATTGTTTAGACTCAGATACCAAACCTACAGACTGTGCTACTGATCAGTTATGATTTATAATTCTATGAGGTCATGTGCTTGTAAACATGAAGATAACCCTCATTTTATGATGCTTTATATAGAGATCAAGAATATAAATTCTGATGTAATCAGATTTATCTGTATTTTGCATTATAGTATATAAATATGTTACTATATAGATTTTAAATATGTTACTAATGTTGTATACATAATTTTATATTTTTAAGTGTTTGTTTATTTATTTTTTAGATTTAATGTTCCACATGATGATAGTTTTAAATGTAAGGAAACTGGAATTAAACATCAATATCATGTAATGGCTCCAACTTTAAATTACCACACGAGTCCTTGGACCTGGTCAAAATGTAGTCAGAAATATATCACTGAATTCCTTGAGTAAGTCTGAAGTTATTTCTAGTTATGTAATTGGACATCTATTATATTATGAAATTCAAATTTGTATGTTGTGGTTCAATTTCTCTTAAGTTTTTCATTGTTTAAATTTAAGCTTACTTTCACAGCACCAATGTGTTTTTAAAAACAAGGATGGAGTTGTATATGCATATTATTTCAGTCCTAAAATTTTTTTTGGGGTAGCACTGCAGACTACCTATCTTTTTTTTTTTAATTTGGGCCCTCTGTTATGATAACTCCTCTTTAGTGGGGGACATAATGTAAATCACAGCTTCCTTGTTTGTGTGTGAATTTTCCCAGAAGCTATTAGGTAATAATTTGAGAGGAGTTTGCCTTATGTCTGAGATACCCTTAAAGGGCAGAGGATAGCTGATGTCACCGTACGAGTGTCCCCAGCAGGCCTGGGAGCCACAGGCCTGCGGAGCCTCCAGCCTCACATGCTCTCCTGCGGCTCTTCCAGCTCTGGAAGGAGGCGGATCCGGGCTTTTCTTTTTTTTGCCTTGTCCCTCCATCTCTCACCAGGTTTCTCTCCTCAACTTCTTTAACCCAAACGATGTTTCTATACTAGTTCCTGAAACTTGCCCAAAAGGCAAAGCCAAGCTCTTCCCAGGTGATCCCTTTCCTGTAAACACAGCCCTTTTTTGTTTTCTTCTGCCTCATAGTCTAATCACCAATTTAAGCAGTTTCTAGTTTCCTCTCTTGACAAGAACTATGGGAATATAAGTGAAGCCACATTTTGGAATATCTGCTTATAAACATATTCCATAATGGTAATCACTGATTATCCTTGTATGGGAAGTTGACGTAAAAGCGCAACACGCCGTTGCTGGTCTGTTTGTGGTTGCGTGGAGCTTTGTTCAGTGGCTGAGGTATTGCTTAAGAATACCGGTGGGTTTGCTTATTTTTGGAAGGGGTATTAATGTGATCCCTCCAATGGGAATTTTAAAAGTTACATGTCCATTTTTTTGACAAGATTAAATGTTCTTCTAGCCAGTAAAAATTTCCAGATATTTCTTCTGATTATTGCAATGGAACAAATTGTTTCTTTTAACCCAGTTGGAATGACTGACCCTCATCAGGGTTTTCCACAGACCAGAGATTGCGGGTCAAACTTGGGGTAACAAATACACGCTTTCCCTATTTACCACTTTTATAAGTCCTTTAAGTGTATCACCTACTTGAATAGCAACTGGCAAGGCTCACAGACTAGGAAACTCAGGTCAGAGAGGTTACACCCCTCGTCCACAGCTGAGCATCCCGGGAAGTGGTGGGACCAGAACGCGAACCCCAAAGTCGTTTTAGTTCTTGACTGTTTTAGTCCCTTCTTAAAAAAAATACGTTTGAGATGGAGACAGTATAACACTTTTTGAATTGACTTTGTTTTGATGTTGTTTAGAACTATATTTTCTCAAACAGTTTGAAACTTCTTTTTATGTTTTGACCATTCGGACATTAGATATCCAGCATTACCACCGGGGGGCAAAGTAGGATGAAAGTATAACCTGGTCACTGTGGGAATGTATGTTTCATAAAGTGTGTTCAAGTGAAGCTTGTTCTTTGTCATCGCTCTTTTTAAAAATTGTATCTTGAAGGCACCTGTGGGGCATAAATGAGAGTAAACACAGAAGGAGCCTTTTGTAAACTGTAGGGCTTTCTTCCTGACTTTGATAGGAGTCGGTTTTTCAATTATGGGAAAAATACTCATGTTCTCTTTGCAAGTTCAGAAGAGCAGAAAATGAGATCAAGAGGCGTTATACCAAATTGCATCCATATGCATTCAGAGTGTTTTCTCTGTCGGTGCAGTACTGGCCGCGGGGAGTGCCTCCTTGACAGACCCAGTGGGAGAGCCTATGATCTGCCTCCACAACTCCCTGGGCTGACATACGACGGGGACAAGCAGTGTGAGCTTACGTTTGGTCCTGGATCACAAGTGTGTCCCTATTTGGTAAGAAAAATATTGTCCTTCTGCTTGAAAACTACCGTAAGGTTGTATTTAGAATATATTTCAAAATACACATTTATTCCCTTGAACAGAAAGTGAACTGACTGTATCTTAGAAGTTTTTAAGTTTTGTAAAATTTGGTATTTGACAGAAAGGGTTGTAGAAAAGGACACTTAAAATTTATTGGGTACTTATCATACACCAGGAACTGTGTTAAGTTCTTAAAAATTATTTCATTAACACTCACAAAATCCTACAAAGTATTCCCATTTAGAAAAGAGAGCCATAGATAGTTTATTGAATATTACAAACATTCAAATACTGTTATTTTGGGTCAGGGGAGAAAATATGTGTTTTGATAATGGATTGTATCAAAGGCCCCAGTAATCTAATAGACTACATTTTAACTTACATAGATTTGAATTGAATGAAATTTGGGGCCTGTTGTTTAGTTTTTGTTAAACTATCATTTACAATTTTTTTGAGGGTTTTTTGTAGGGTAAATACACTACAGGATTGTGAGGCTCCTGGAACCAGAAACACAGTCTTATTCATTCATTTAAAAAAGGGTTTATCTCCATATCCAGTTCAGGATCTGCAGGTAGTAGGTGCCACAAAATAAATGTTTTTTGAATGAATGAGTGAAAGTTTCTTAACTGAGTGCAGGGAAATACAGAGCATATTCTACATAGTGAATATTGTTTCTAAAGTTGTAAATTTATAATCACAAATTTTAATAAGTCTTTAAACATCCACTATGGAGAGGGGAATATTCACCTTAATTTTTCATTACGTAAGATACATTTCTTTCCTACCTGATTTAGACACTAAATAAACTTTGAATTTAAATTCAGAAAAAGAAGGAATTGTCTTGGGTATATCTCCGGTGAGGCTCTGTAGATTTTCGTTTATTGTGAAATGTTGAGAGCTCTTTGTTCAGAAGTTGAAAGTATGCATTATATTCACAACCTAGGAAGCCAGGATACATTATACAGTATCTGTATGCACATTATTCATACATTCCACCAGTAGATAGAAAGGGGCTTTGGAAATGCCCTGAGAATAACATTTAACAACAAAACGCCCTTTAGGAAAATGTCCCACATGATTTTGAATATTTCCACTCAAATTCATTTCTCCCATTGTTGAATGTATGATGAAAACCTCAAAGTTTTTAAAGACTAAATGTTGCCATTTTATGTGTTAAGAGGAAAATTGATGACTAGAACTCAGTAAAGACTTTTTGCTGATTTCCACCTCTGACCATGAAACCAGGAAATGTGTGAGATCACCTGAAAGCCACTACATTAACTGCGCTGGCCCCGGGGGTGGTAGGGTGCACTTGCTGTGTTAGCCTGCCTTTTGCTTCTCTGCAGAAACAGTGCCGGCGCCTCTGGTGCACGGGGGCAGGAGGTGCTCATCACGGCTGCCGCACCCAGCACATGCCCCTGGCAGATGGAACAAACTGTGGTCCTGGGATGGTAGGTTTTCTCGAAGGGTGAGTTTTGGACCAAAAGATCGTTCAGGGATGTGATTGCATTTCAACATTCTTCATTATTTGGCTGCCAGCCCTCATCCTGTTAGTTCAATTCATGTTGCTATGTTTGTTTGATGGAGTACGTTGTCAAGTGAATTGAATTTGATTTTTACCTTTTTATTCAAGACCATCTGGCAGAAGGATATTTAAGTTCTAGCTATATAATTAAGTACAGGAATATATTGTTATCTAAGTACTGTAGAGTCTTTTTATTAAAAGTAAGTGTAGAATAAAGGTCCTAATATTTCTGAAAATCCTCCAAGTTCAAGGATGTTACCACTGTATACATTTTCTCCTATAAAATTCAATTAAGTCTAATTGGAAGATTCAAGTGGCTCCTTCAGGTCTTTAATGGTTTTAGATTGAAACATACCCCTTAAATATAAACTGCCTACCGTCCTACGTCTCTACCATCCTAACATCATTCACGAACTTACCTGCATCTGCCAACACGACGTTCAAGCGACAGGGTTCACCGTGGTCGCGTCGCAGGCGTTGCGTGTGAGGATGAATGCCGACTGTGTTTGGCACTCCAGGCTGGCAGCGAGCCCTTCAGGCCTTGGGGCAAGGGTTTGCACGGATACGTTTCCGTCTGTTGGCCGCCTCTGAGCATCCTCAGCACAGAAGGAACGCTTCCTTGGCGACGGCTTGGCTGGTGCTTCCTCTCATTAACTTCACATCACACAAAACTAAAAACCTAAATTCAGGTCAGTTCAGTAGCTGAACTTGGGCCTTTACCACCCGTTGCTTCACTGAAAGGTTTGTACCAGCTACTGCCCTTCTTCTGAATCACTTTTCCATAAAAAGGGATGGGTTTTCAGTTTTCATGTATATCACAAATGAATTGGTCATTCAGGTTCCACTTGGAGCGTCAGCATGTTTTGCAGACCCGGAGCACTGGTTCCCGTGGTTCAGCACTCAGGTGGCTCTGCGGCTGGAGGACCCGAGGTCTCGGGCGCTTGCTCAGTTCTTGGATTTAAGCTAAAACTGAACTTTAGTTTACCTAAAATTTCTACTCTGATGATAAGAATTCTTTAAAAAGACTTTTCCTCAGTCTTGTGGCCAGTTCTAGTGATTGGCTTTTGGCGCAGGAGTACCTTCTGTTGTCTGAGGGCAGCAGAGGAAGAAACCCCTGTGAGGTCTGAGCACCGGGCTGCTGGTGTTGGCCCGTCAGACAGAGGAGGTGCCCGGGGTGCTCACCCGGCTCAGATCTAGGGCTTAAAGTTACCGTATGCCGAGGACTCAGGCTTGAATGCGTGTGGCTCAGATAATGACTGATGTGATGATAAATGTCAAGAGATGCACTATTTGTAACTGACTCATCGAGCAGCCTAAATCCAGTTCAGGCAAAGACATGATTTTTAAAAATTGAAATATATTAATAAAATGCACAGACCTTAAGTGTACCATTCGATAGGCTTTAACAAATGTAGACTCACACATAGCCAATGTCCCAGTCAAGAGTAGAACTTTGCTGTCACTCCAAGAAGTTTGGTCTTGCCTCCTTGTAGGCAATTTCCCTTCTGTGCAGAGACAACTCCGTTTTTCTATCTCCCTAGATTGTTCTGTTCTTGACTTTAATGTAAACAGAAGTCTATAGCACGCTCTTCCTGCAGGGGTTGGGAGTGGGCCGGGTTTCCTTTATTCAGCATAATGTTTGGGGTCTCATCTGTAGTGTGCCGATCAGTATTTCATTCCTTATGAATATGGTGCAGTGTTATTCAGCTGCACAAATACACTGTAATTTGTTTATCCATTCTCCTGTTGATGGACATTTAGGTCAGTTTCAGTTTGGGGTTTTTATGCTTGGGCTGCTATGAGCATCATTTTACAAGTCATCTTGCATGTCTGCATTTCTCTTGCGTAAATACCTAGAGTAGAATTGCTGGGTCATAGGTAGGTGTATGTTTAACATGAAGTTGCCAGTTTTCTAAAATATGTGTACCATTTGTCACGCTCCCCACGGCAATGTGTGAAAGTTCTGGTTGCTTTGCCTTCCTAACAGTGTTTGATAGTTAATCTTCTAACAAAATTTTAGACATTCTAGTAGGTGTGCAGTGAACTCCTTGTGGTTTTAATTTGTATTAATGGGTCTTGTGTGCTTATTCGCCACTGGGTTATTTCTCCAATGAGCTGGTATGAAGGGCATGGATGTTTTGGAATTCAAGGTAAATGTGATGAGATACCACAACCTACTTTAAAGCCTGGGTAGATTATAAGCAGAGGTAACATGATAAATATAAATATTTTATTAATTGGACACAGTGAGCCCCCCTGCAATAGCCCTATTCAGAATTAAATAGGCCTTTCATCCAAGGGAAATTTTAAACAAATGTCCTGTAATTTTGCCTTCACAATCTCCTTAGCACCTTTATCTTTCGACTTTCTTAAATGTAGGACTATCTGTTAAATGCTTTTGGTAGTAAATCCATTTGCATGAAGACCTGCTAAGTCATCTGACAATGAGATAATTCTACTACTTGATGAGCAGTATGACATAATATTGGTTTCATGCTCTGATCTCTCAGAAAAAGAGAACATGAAGGATTATTTGAGATGTTTCTGGAAGATGTCTGCAAAATTTACATGCACATCATACATTCTAGTCTGAGATTTAGTTTTTGTTCACTTCTAATGTGTCTTTCTCATGTTCTGATGGAGGGCACAAAGCACTTTGCCTGCTACTGAGCCTGGTTATAGGATTCATTCATTCAACAAAGAGTAGTCAAGGGCTTACCATATGTCAGGCACTGGACTGGGTCCTTGGGCTGCGTCAGTGAGCAGAAGAAGATCCTCGCACTCGTGGAACTTTCATTCTAGGGGAAGACTAGGATAGTAAAATCCATGTAATAGTGCAATGAGTTTGGCACATGCCATGAAGAAGTACAATAGGTGGGAAAAGGGCAAATGGCAATTGAAAACATGGTCAAGGCAGAGCTCACAGGAAGTTCCCTGATGATAGGGATTCTCAAACTCTCTGTAGTAAACGTGTTTAAATTTTTAAAAATTTCTGGTCATTTATAAACTGATACTTTTGCACAAAATGAATAAAAATGACTAGGAAAATGAAATGAAAAAAGTTTTCAAAATATAAGCCAAGTTTTTCTACAGAAGAAAGTATGGCAGTTCCTCAAACTTAAAAATAGAATTATATGACCCAGCAACACCACTTCTGAGTATATATCCAAATGAAGTGAAACCAACGTCCTAAAGAGATACCTGGCTCTGTGTCAGCATTATTCACAATAGCCAAGAAGAGGAAGTAACCCAAGTGTCCATCAGGGGGTGACTGAGAAAGCAAAATGTGATGTGTCCGCACAGTGGGATATTATTCAGCCCTAAAAGGAAGGAAATCCTGATGCATGCTACAGCATAGATGAGCCTGGAAGACATTGTGCCGAGTGAAATAAAAGTCACAAGAGGAAAATAATGTAATTTCAATTATCTGAGTCATGTTGAGCAGTGAAATGTAGAGACAGAAAGAATGGTGGTTGCAGGGCTGGGGAGGGGCGATGGGTGTTACTGTTCATAGGGTGCGGGTCTCAGGGTGGAGAGAGGGCGGTGGTGGCCACACACAGTGTGAACGTGGTTCGGTGCTACTGAACTGTGCGCCGGAAAAGGGCTAAGATGGAACATTTTATGTTGTATTTTACCACAATTAAAGGCAACCATAAGCCAATTTTAAAATTTACTTTAATAAACATAAAATTACTCTGTCAGAATCGTAGACAAGTCTGCTGCCCCTCGATGTCTGCACTCTTCCCCTCACAGACTGACAGCAGCCGGTTCGTAGGTGAGCGTCCGTGCAGGTGCCGCATGTGCTCAGCTTTCATGTAGTGGAGGCTGGACGGCTGACGGTGCAGGAGAGATGGGCGGACGGCCGAGTGATGTGGAGTAGTGAGAAGGGATGAGGTTAGGCACACAGGCGGAGGGATTGGCTTTGGCCAGGAGCATGGATTCTTCATGTGTATTAATAGGAAAGCTGAGTACTGGGCACAGATGCTGTTAGGGGGTGGGAGGTGTGGTGGGAGGTGGGAGGCAGATTCTTCCATAAGTGTCCATTTTCTTGATGAAAGTAAAGTGATCTGTGCGACTTTGGATGAGATGGAGTAAAAAGCAGAAAAGTGGCAAAGTGATCTTTTTGCATAAAAACAGAAGCATGAATATACATTGAATTAAGCTAGTATTTGTTTGCTTCTTTGTAAGAAATATTCTCATCTTACCATCTAAGTTTTCCTTATACCTATAGATCTTCTCTCTCCCAGTGCAACTCTGGGCCTCAGTGGCAAGGACTATCTCCTGTTCTCTTTGCACTCCATAGATTTTCTTACAGTTGTGCAATAGATACTCAAAAAATATTCTTAAAGTGGGCCAAATGTAATTGTGTTTTTGAATTGACCGTGTTTTGCTTTAACTTGCATATATTTTCTTCTTTTATCGATCTTGATGCTCATAATTACTGTCATGTTCTAGCTAGGCATATGTGAATCACTTCTTTTTGTGTTTGTTATTATTTTTTTTAGCATTGCCACCATGGGCTATGTGTAAACAGAGAAATGGAATCACGTCCTGTGGATGGTGAATGGGGACCATGGGGGCCTTATAGCTCTTGCTCCCGAACATGTGGAGGTGGAATCAAACACACAGCCAGGCTCTGTGATCGCCCCGAGTATGTCTTTTTTATGTCCCTGTAAATTAAGATTATCTCAAGGCACCAGAAAGTAAACCCCAGTTTCACTCACTTCTAAACTGGAGGTCAGTCTGTAATTTCTGAGATTCAGAAAACTTCTGGAATACTTTAAGCCATATTATTTTATATCTTGGCTGACTCAGATCTTTAAACTAAAATTTAGAATCTGAATTAAGACAGAGCCATTTTTTCTTTTCTTTTTTTCTGATTTAGTGTAAATGTGAAATAGTTGTAAAAAATCACATAATATCATGGCAGTTTTACATTTACTGTGTTTCCCATTGAAAGGTCCTGGTTCCTTTCAACTGTTTTGTCTCTCCTGGATAAAATATGTATTTTCATTTCCAGTTTTCTTTAACTGTTCTGTCTAATTTGACATGTCATATTTTCTTTCTCTGCTTCTCATGTTATAGATGCATCACTTTCTTTAGTTCTTTAGTTTGAATAAGTACTGAAGCATATCTCCCCCTCATCAAACTATTTAAAGACTTTATAGATTCCATAAAGATTTCTAAGTAATATTTCTGTTGCTATATGATATATAAAGTGGTAAGCAGTATGACACTCTTCACTTAAAGTCTCTTAACAAGAATTTTTAATGGAGAAATGTAACATAATCTGAATAAAATCTGACCTAGTTCATTTGTATTTTAGAATAAATTAGCTAAAACTCATATTTTAAAAATGCTGACAGAGTTTTTATTTTCCAACATAAGTAGAAATAAAGGGATGAATGGATATAGGTAATACCATGAAACTCTTTGAAATGGGTGATTAGTATATTTGTGACAAAGATAGAAATATATATTTATTTTTTATTTAACATGGTATTATCTTCCTTTATTATCATCTGTGGCTCTCTTTTTCTCCAGAAAGTATGAAAAAAACCTGTTTTGAAGTTTTAAACCAAATTCCCATCCATAGTTCCTTGTTAGTTAAGTCATGAATAAGATCATTTCTGCCCTCCAGGCCACAGTGTCCACCCTAAGGTGGATATTTTTGCAGTTTATTAGCCATAAAATTGCTTATAAATCATATTACATACTTCTGTTAAAAACAAAATTTATTGGTGAGACTAAGTGGTTTCCCAGATTCTGGAAAAGAATGGAAGAGTTTTAGAAGTAAATGGCAGAAATAATGTACTGAAGTGCTTTAAAATGCAATGACTTTGACAGGCCCCGGAATGGAGGAAGGTTCTGCGTGGGCCGCAGGGTGAAGTTCCGCTCGTGTAACACGGGTCCCTGCCCAGGAGGCGGGCAGGACTTCCGGGGGCAGCAGTGCTCTGGTTTCGATGGCAGACATTTCAACATCGATGGTCTTTCCCCCAACGTGCGGTGGCTTCCCAAGTACAGTGGGAGTAAGTAACTGTATCTTTCTGATGTGAGAGTTTCTTGAGGCGTAGGAACGTGCAGATGTATAATTGCACAGCACGATTTAACTTTGTTCCCAGTTGCCATGAAAGATCGCTGTAAGCTGTACTGCCGGGCTGCGGGAACCGCTGACTTCTACCAGCTGAAGGACAGGGTTGCCGACGGCACCCCTTGTGGGGCTGAGACTAACGACGTCTGCGTTCAAGGCCTGTGCCGGGTACGTGAACTTACCCAACAGTGGCTTTCAGAATAATGTTCTGCTGCTGTGTCTGTGACCAGATACCACTTCCCTTGCTGCAGAATGCGTCCTTGTGAATTCCGGTGCGCCAGCCTTTGGTGTTCTCCTGGGTGACGCCACGCCGTCGGGAGGACTGGTCGGGGGGCCTGTGACTAGGCAGGTCTGCCACCGCGACTGGCCCCCGAGGCCCCGACATGAGCCTGCTGGTTTCATTTTGCCTGTGGTGCCCAAACCAGGATGCGCATCAGGTCGGCTTCCCGGAGAAGATAGAAATTCTAGGGCACAGGGGTCAAGGCATTTCATTACCAAGGTAACCGGTAATAGGTGTTTGGTTATAGAGAGAATTGGTTCTATTACATTCTACCAAAGGAATGAGTTTATAAGATCACTTTTATATTCTTTAGACAGTGTTCACTACTCTAGTTCTCAAACTCACCATTTGCTAGTTAAAATGGGACCTCCTGTGGGTCGTTTTCTCCTTCCATGTTAGAAGCGATGATGCCCCCTCCCTCGTTTCATCCCCGCCCCTTACTTCTCGGGTACAGTCAACAAGCATTGACCAAGTACCTGTTGGATGTCGGATGCTATTCATGGTGGAACAACGGGGCGGAGCCCTCGACTCTGATGTGGTCACAGGTCCGGGGAGAAGATGGGGCACGTGAACAACCAGGACAGGGTCATCTGCAGGGCGGCATGGAGGTACTGAGAAAGGGTGTCTTGTTTTATGGGGAGGTAGATAGATTTAGAGAGTGCTCATGGAATATATGAGGCTTTAGCTAATTATTGAAGATAAACAGGTTTTAGAGCAATGAGGAAATAAGGGACCAGCGTCAGAGGCAGGGACTAGCTGATGGTTGTTAAGGTGCACTTTTTTCTGAAATCCTTGGAGATCCTTGGAAGTATTTGGAGTTGAGCCAGAGATGTGATTTGATTTGCATGTTAGAATCTTCAGAATACATTGGGTTAGGAGGAGGCTGGAGTTAGGTGAGCCATTCAGCAGAATTCTAGGGGGAGCAGGTGAACCTTGAATTCCAGCACACATTGCAGATGGTGGTCTTAAAAACAAATGGTGAGTTTGAGAACTAGAGTAGTGAACACTGTCTAAATAATATAAAAGTAATCTTGTAAACTCATTCCTTTGGTAGAATGTAATAGAACCAATTCTCTCTATAACCAAACATCTATTACCAGTTACCTTGGTAATAAAATGCCTGACACTAAAGGGCTACTGAGATGTTCAAAGAAACTTAAAATAATTTACATGTTGGAAATATCTTAAATAGTAGAAAGAGGGCATTCAGTGGCCTGAAAAGCTTGGTTTATCTAAATTAAGCAGAAAGTCATATACAGTGCAAAAAATATTATAATTATCTAAACACAGAGATGGATATTACTTTCAGAAAAATGTCTGGCTGAAAAAATTTTCACTTTCTAAATACTTACCTTGTGTATGAAAGAATCTGAGGGTGATGAAATTGTCCTGCGCCTGAAGGAGGCTCCCAAACCTGAGTTTCCGGGGTGTGTGCAGAGAACAGCATCTCCTGGAGACGGGCAGCGCACGTGCTTTAAAGCCCCCTGAACAAGGCATTCACTTTAGTCTTAATTTAATCATTCATTCCTTTTCATAAACAACACAAAGAATGCTGGTTATTAATTTTGAAGAAATAAGTTGTTTCTTTCAAATTTTCTCAGTTTGTTCCCAGCATTCTAATGTCGAACTAACAATGGAAATACCATACAACCCAGTAATTCCACTTCTACGAATTTACCCGAGGAAAACAAAATCTCTCATTCAAAAAGACATAATGCACCCTTATGTTTATTGCCCCATTATTTACAATAGCCA
Organism: Manis pentadactyla; assembly: GCF_030020395.1. Lineage (NCBI taxonomy): Eukaryota > Metazoa > Chordata > Mammalia > Pholidota > Manidae > Manis > Manis pentadactyla. The sequence goes on along the minus strand of NC_080032.1, from coordinate 89,243,250 downwards.
AGATGTGGAAGCAACCAAAGTGTCCATCAGTAGATGAGTGGATAAAGAAGATGTGGTACATATGCACAATGGAATATTATTTAGACATAAAAAAGAAAGCAATCCTGACGTTTGCAACACCATGGATGGACCTGGAGTATATTAAGCTCAGTGAAATAAAACAGGTGGAGAAAGACAAATACCATATGATTTCACTTACATGTGGAATCTAAAAACAAAACAAATCAAAATGAACAAAATAGCAGTAGACTCAAAACTGTCTGGTGGTTACCATGGGGGTGGGTTTGGGATGGGTGGGTGAGGGGGAATAAAAGGACACAAAAATTCTCAATCATAATAAAAGGCCATGGGGTTAGAAGTGCAGCATGGAGAATACAGCCAGTGGTTCTGAAACATCTTCCTAGCTTGACGGACAGTAACTGCTCTAGTCGGGGTGAGGATTTAATAATGAATGTAACTATTGATCCACTGTGTTGTATACTTGAAACCAATGTAATATTGTATATCAACTCTACTTCAATAGAAAAATTTAAAAAAATAATGAAAAACATCTTATTGGAATTATTTTAACATTAGTTATATAATCATACTTTTTGTGTCTTTGAATTACATGTCTTTAAAGAGTGGCTTTCAACTGATAATGGAAATAGGAATCTGTCAGTATTTGTTACAATGCATATTCCTAGGTTGTACTTCCAAGGGTTTTAATTTGGGAAATCTGGGACTCTGCTATTTTAAATGCCATCCCATTGCTGCAGGACTTAGGTGGGTGACCTTTTGAAAAACACTATTTTTGCAACCGTGGTAACAGGTGTATGAAAACACTGATGGACAACAAGATCAGTAGATATTCTGAAAAAATCCTGTTGTATTGAGCCTCCTGTTAATTGGAAGAGTATTTGTGAAAAGAACTTTGTAAAGCACCGTGCCTATAAATCAGTACTTGTGTAACATTGTTGTAATGATTTAATCTGAAGCAAGCCGGCTGTGATCATGTGTTGAACTCCAAGGCCAGGAGAGACAAGTGTGGAGTGTGTGGCGGGGACAGCTCCTCCTGCAGGACAATGGCAGGGGTCTTCACCAGTGCTCGCTATGGTAGGTGTGTTTGTTTCCAGATTTCCCTTTTATTTGCTCTGATGAAGGTATCATAGTAATGGTTACTGTTTTATCTGCTCTGTACCCTTAGTTCGTGATGATTGTTAAAGAAAAATTTTCTAAATATGAAAAATTAAATCATATTCCAGGTGTATATTTGAACTAATGATTTTATTTGCTTAAGACAAATCTGACTTAAAAATTAACTGCATTTATTAGAATAAATCCAATGCTATTTGACAATAGTCTGTCAATTAATGAGGTATTTTTACTTCTGTTCCTGAAAACTGAAATGTCTATATCTACAAGTTTCCAGGGAACTTGCTTTCCATTACTTTTCATCATCTGACTCATTTTTTTTTAATATGACCTGACCTGTTAGGTTTCTTAACAATGGTATATTGAAAATGGTAGAAAGTGAAGAATGAAACCATTAACTTAAATGTTGCTTGGGAATTATCATTATATTTGATTTTCCAGGAAGTATCTGGATTATACATATGATCCCTTTTGACCATGACTTCATTTTTCTTCAAAATTATGAGAATATATCAGATTTTTTATATTCTAAAAATTTCTGGGAAACCTGTTTTCTTTTTATGGTAATAAAAGTTGCCCTTGAATTGAAAACTTGCCTTGCAAAATAAAAATGTGCTTTATACAGTTTTGTTGTTTAGCTTTAAAGTATATTCACATGGGCTCAAACATCATTTAGTAAGAGTTGTTTCAATTAAAGCTTTATAATTTAAACCACAAAGTTTATGTTTTTGTCCTTATGAAAAGTATAGTACATTCATACTCTGCTGATGCTCATGAAGCTCAGTTGTTGTGGTTCATCGTCTGACCACACACACTTGGTTCCCTTTCTCGGCCAACACATTCGTTGAAGCCTGGTCTGTATTCCCTGAAACATTTTTTTCTATATAAAACCACATGTACCAAATTAGGAAAAAATATCTACCTTTGCCCAAATCGTATTAATCAGTTCACAAATGGAAAAAGATGTTAAACGCATTTGCATGGTCCAAATAACATTTGTTGCATTTCTGCCCCCTGGTAACCTTTACCTCGTCACTTTTGTGATGCTTTCTTGGAAAAAAAAGTAGCACAGACATAAATACTGAGGGTAAGGGGAATATTTTATAGTGAAAACATGAATTAAAATTATTCTGTAGACTTATTACTTATAGCCAATATGCATATAGTGTAAACAGAATCAGACCACTTATCACCTTATATTTAAAATGCAGTGCCTTCAAGAGTCATAAGTAAGGCTGCTCTGAAAACACGCACGGTAGTCTCATATCAAGTCTGTAAACTTAATTTCTTTGAAAACTTAATTTCTTTATATATGTATCACAGTTAGCATACAGGAAAAGTTATAACTCCTTTTGCTTATACATCAAAGAGAAGGACAAAATCCTAATGAGGAAAAGGAAAGACTTAGGATAATATTGCTAGAGAAAGTACTGATTGGGAGCCTAGGAGATTTGCACGACTGTGCAACATGAGTACTTTTAGTGTAGGGAAAACTATTTTTCTTTTTATTGTGTGTTTGAGATAGTATTTCCTCATCTTCCGAGAAGAGCCAGTGTTTCTGAATCTGGTCTCATAAAATTGAAATTGTTTTTGTTTCTCTTAATTGTTTTACTCTTCTCGTGACAGATTGCTGGTAGACTTTAAAAAATAATGTGAAATTTTGGGGGTAGCTGTAAAGGAGTTTTGTTTACCCTTGAGACTAAAACTTAAGAAAAATGTTTCTCGTTAACTTTCATTATTTTGGTGAGATTCTTGTGTACATATATAGCAATATCCAACTATTTTGAAATCTGGATTTGTGAATAGCATTTAGAATCCTGTATTTTTCCCCATTAGAAAGTGTAAAGTGTACATGTAAAGCATACAAGTATTAGTCAAATTTAAAAATAAGTATGCTTATTAAATACCACAGGAACTAAAATACTAGCTTCATTCTCATTTTATTTGCAGAATTTTAGAAGTAAGAAAAATTAAGAAATGTCTTCAAGAAACCCAAACTGTATATTCCTAGACAACAACCATTTTTTCTCAAACTGAGTAATTTGCATAAGGCTTTGATTCAAAAAGAATAAGCACCATATCATTTCTCAAATGTAAAATGAAATTAAGTCTGACTGTGCTATTCAAATTTTTTGATCATTCAGCAGTGATAGCCTCTGGGCCCTTTGCTTTTTGTGAAACTTAACGTGCATAACATTGTATTGCAGGTTACAATGTTGTCGTAAAGATCCCCACTGGAGCGACAAGCGTTGATATTGTTCAACACAGCTATTCTGGAAAACCAGAAGATGACAATTACCTTGGTAAACATTTCTAGTGAACAACAGCCCGTATATGGTTTGTGCACAAGTTCTGGAGGTCTGGGGTTGATGTAAATTCTTGCAAGGCAAGAAGAGCCCCTTGAACAAACACACAATTTCAGTTCATACTGAGCTCAAGTTGCCTGACTCCCTGTACATGCTTTCTTCTTGAGCCACACACTGTGTTCTAGGTAAAAAAAATACTGAACTCAATCTGGAAGTGTCGACTTCATTCCCATAGTATTTTGGATAACTAAAGGCTATATCCAGTTAAAGTTTTATGTGTATTTATGATACAATCTACTATCTTTTTATCTAAAATTAGTTGTAGACCTCTTTGCAGTTAAATACTTAAAAAATGTTTCTTATAAAAAATGTTTCTCATGTATTTTACTAGATAGTGTAATTATTTCATTTAAAAAAAACTTTTGTTAAAGCAAGACAGAACTATGATTTTATATTTTTCAATGTTAATGAATATAGTCATGGTATATTAGTTATTTCTAAAGCATAAGCTTCATTTTCTATTAATTTTTAGAAAACTACCTTTTGGCTTTAACAAACTTCACTTAGGCCCAAAGATGAAGAGAAAGCGTTAGAAACCTCTCCCTTCTGAGAAATACCTTAATAATGGTGTATCTGTAGGTCTGCAAGCCGGAATGGGTGGTTGTGTAGAGCTGATACTGAGAAAGTACCTGCTTCAGTGAAGCTAATGTGGTGTGAAAGGTTGGCCCATAATCAGCGCTTATGAAGGGGACCTGAGTCTGTGATGAGCTGCTTGTCTCAGGAATCACTTGGTCTCATCAAGGCAAATGCAAAGGAACAGCTGCTTAATGGGTACAGGTTTTCCTTTTGAGGTGACAAAAAAGTTTTAGAACCAGATAGAGGTGGTGGCTTCAGAACATTGTGACTGTATGAAATGCCATGGAATTACTCATTTAAAATGAGGGATTGTATGGTATGCCAGTTTCACCTCTAAAAAAATGCAAAAAACATCGCTTGTTTTCCAAAGACAATCAAATAGATATTTTGATTTATTTTCCTTTTACATTTAGCTGCAATTCTTTTTCTTTTTACCAAGAATCTTATCTAAGTGCATATATAGAGATATATGCTATAATATTGTAGATAAATAATTTAGTATGTCATAGGTGCCAAACATAGATATTTGTTATTTTCCTAGGAATGGATGACAGGTTCTGCCCCAGTTTAAAAATTAGAGGTGTTCACTAATAAAATATCAGTATACTTGCAAGAGATTTACTAATGGAAATACCAAAATCTAAGTTGAAGTGTACAAAATAAATGTGAAGTCATTAGAAGGGATTTGTAAACACTTATATTTGTGAAATTTACTTTGGTAACAAAAAGTAGTGAAATGTGTATGACTTTTTCAGTTAAGTTTTATTTATTTCCCTTAGTTTTAATGTAACCAATAATCCTTCAGTAACCAATAATCCCTTAAATAGGCCTATCAACTTTTGATGACACCCAGATTCTTACTTAGAGGAATTTCCACTTTATGTAGAATTCCATTGGTTTTTCACTGAATTCAGTAGAATATGTAAAGACAGTTACAATCGTCAGTCCGGAAGCCAAAACAGTAAATTTGGTTCTTTTCACTATCATATTCTTGTGGACACTGTTCAGTTTCTGCATCTAAAAAAGTAACAACTTAGAATTGTATAGTGTATTATTTTAAGTATATGTAAATACATAGTATATAAAGTAAAAAAACACCCCTATTGGGCAGGCTTTTATTAACGCACATCAGTGGGAAGGGAGGACCAAGAGGGAGTGTGAACGGAGAGGGGAGCAGGGTGTTGGGAGAAGCTCATCACATGATCACTAACGGTGAGAGAGCGCCTCTCGAGGAACAGACTGGCACTTGCGTGCAGAACAGGGTAGTCTTGTTTGGCCCTTTCGGACACTGGCCCTAGAGTCTGAAGCTCCCTGCACTTCTGTCCAGGAGAAGCGTGAATGGGACGTTGCAGCCGTCTGCTGGTCTCCCCTTCCTTGCTGTCAGGGCCGGGGTTCATGCAGCTGGTCTGCCTCCTCGCCCTCTTCCCGTGTGTTCCTCCTGGAGCTGCGTGCTCTGGAAGGTGACCAACTTAGGTAGCAAAGTACAGGTTGAGTTTATATTAATGTCTTTGGCTGAAGGGCTCAAGCTCCTTACCTATGGGTTAGCTACCACATTACAGTAAAATAAAGTTTATTTCCTTAATAGTAATTTACACTTCTTTAATTTCAAAAAAGGATCAATTTTAAAAGTTAAAATATATTTGCTGTACTGCTGACTGTTTTTCCTCTTTCATGAGTCCTATTGTTTTACAGCATTATCTGACACTCGAGGGAATTTCCTTTTGAATGGGAATTTTGTGGTCAGTATGTCAAAAAAAGAAATCAACATACAAGGAGCTATTTTTGAATACAGTGGTTCAAACAACTCAATTGAAAGAATTAACAGTACTGATCGGCTGGAGGAAGAACTTGTCTTGCAGGTAAGTGTCGTTAGTAAGATCGGGTTTTAATCATATTTGTAAACTGATGGCTGAGTTTTTTGCATTTAAATATAAGATGAGGTCTTTTAAGAAGATGTCTTTTATTAACCGACTGAATGCTCCTCTGTATTTTTATTGAGGTACTGTGTGTGGGTAATTTATACAACCCTGATGTGCGTTATTCCTTCAACATCCCTATGGAAGAGGGGAGCGACCTGTTCACGTGGGATCCTTATGGGCCATGGCAAGATTGTACCAAAATGTGTCAAGGTACACTGATGTCGAGTGACAGGTGGAAGTTTGTGTGTGCTGGTATAATTTGGGGGATTTTTCAGTCCGGCGCTCTGTGAATCCCTTAGCCTTCCACAGACACATTAGCACAGACATGCAAAGGGTCCCTCTTTTTTTCTCTTCCTACTTTTCTTTCTACGGTCTTTGTTTTTCATAGTTAACAGCCTCATCTCTGTTAAATAGTTATTTCCATCTGCTTAGCATATTGAAAATCTCCTTTTTTGCTAATGTGCTTCTTTTCCAAATTCTTTCAGGCTTTTGCCATTTCAAAATTCCTTATGGTTGCTTCAGATGGTATTGAAGGAGGAACACAGATAAATGTGTATGTTCATGTTTATCTAACGGGAAGTACACAGCTGAACTTTGATAAAATAGAAGTCCGATCATGCACTGCTTAAACTCTTTGCTGTCTCCTCACTGCAGAAAGTGGGGAGATCAGCCTGTTCAGCCCATTAGGGCCACGTCTTGGTTCGCTTTGCTGTGGTTATGTCTCGGCCACCAGGTCTCAAGGCTTGGAACAGCAGAGGTTTATTTCTTACTGACATGATGTCTTAGCTGCTAATTGGGTATGACTCCTGTTCAGCTTGGTATCTGTGTCCATGTCATTTTTTAAAAGACTTCATGACTTTATTTTTAGAGCAGTCTTAGGTTTATGGAAAAATTGAAGAGAAGATACATAAAATGTCCAAAGTCTTCTTTTGGCCCACCCCAGATCCCCTATTATTAACACCTTGTATTGCACACTTGTTACAACAGATGCATTATTGTTATTGTTAACTAAAGTCCATAATTTAGGGTTCCCTAATGTGTTGTTCATTCTGTGGGTTTTAACAAATGTATAATGACATGTATCCACTGTTACAGAATTATAAAGAATACTTTCACTGCCCTCCACTTATCCACCCTCAGATCTGTGGAAACCACTGATCTTTTTAATGTCCATCTGTGCCATTTTCATTCATGATTCTGGGCTGGAAGATCCGCCACCTCTGGGAAAGGCTGTTGTAGAGGCAGAGGGAACGGGGAGAGGTTGCTGGCAGAGGCATGTGGTGGGTTTTAGGGCTTCTGCTTAGAACTGGGGTTGGCCACACCCCCTTACAGTCGGCTGGCCCAAGCCTCACGTCCTGGCAGGGAGCTCACTCCTCACACACGGGGTCACAGTGAACAGACTGCAGGAAAGGCAGGAAATGGTAGATGGTAGCCCCAGAGCCATGCAGTCCTCCTGAAAGGGGACCGAACAGTGGGAACAAAGAGATGGCACACCTTATAGCATCAGTGCCACCCTGCCACTCCGTTCTGTGCCAGCAGCCGCTCCAGCCGGTGAATACGGAGTTCTTTTCCCCTCTGCACCTGTCCCCGCTTCCTTGGGTCTCTGCTGAATGGGCTCCTCAGTCGTCAGGGTCCAGCTGGCTCCCTGCAGGAAGGCTTTCCTGGCTAGGTGACAGGCCTGTGCTAGCCTATGGGGTTCTTTTTGCTATTTGGGCTGAGTCCTCGAGGCCATTAGCAGAATTAAAGAATTATGGAACATCTACTTACGTAAGTTCTCCTTGTATTTTTACTTTTCATTTTTTTCATTTAACTTTGGCTAAGGTCTTCATAGAAGGAGAATTACCTGCGTACGTAGGAGTGATCATATGCTAGTGTCCGATCAAAGATGTGACCACTTACCACTCCCACTGCTTGTGACTGAAAGATGCAACACGGACTGTGAACTAGGGTGAGAGACAAAGAACGTATGATGTGAACTCTGTACAAAGCGGCAGGACTGAAATCAGTAGGTGTGATAAGGTGTGTGGCGTCGAAGTGTAGCTCCTGGCACACAGCGGAAGTGTGGCAAGTCTGTGCTTTGTCCTGCCATTATAACATTTTAGGTTTACTGATTAATTGTGGGACTCGGCAGTTTGTTTGAACTTTTATTCATATTATTTGCTGAATAGCAGTATTCAGCCCTTGATATTTTATGTAGGAAATGGAAACAGATTTGTCTGTAAAATGAAAAGTAAACTGTGATCTGAAAACCCATAGTTTAAAGATCTGAAACAAATTGTGTAGCATTTGTAATCCCCATTGAACTCATGAACCAATAAACTTAAAGTTTGAGGATTAGAGAATCAATAGATTAATTTCTCTATGTTGTCAGTATTCTGTGCATTAAGCATTAGGAGACATGATCCTTGTACTACTAAACCTCTTGTCATTGGTTGTTTTTGTGATTCATCTTAGGACAAAGCTAAAAACAGTAACCCCATCTAGCAGGTGACAGTTAACATTCAGGGATGGCTAGCGCCCCTTTTTGGCAAGGATGAGAATTTGTCTCTGTTTGTGGTGTTGGGAGCCACGCAGTGAAAGCTGGTGGCAGACCTGCTTGTAGGAGCTGCGTGGAGGGCACTGCACAGGAGCGAAGCGCAGCGACGTCCTTGAGGTGCTGCCGGAGATGGGCGTGAGCTGCGCCCTCATGCTGTCTGCATAGGTCGCTAGGCTATGGGATAATCTGGCTAGAACTAGCAGATTTTGTGGGAAAAAATGTGTCCCGTGAAAACATGGTTAAAAATTGATTAGCAAACTAATGAGAAAATATAATATGCTTTATGAAACCCTAATTTACCGACTTTTAAAGGCTTTGTCTCTATTGATGTAGTCAGATTCCCAGGTGTTCCCTGATCATAAGATGCTGTGCAGGTATTGCACAGGGAGACACACCGCCTGATCGCAAGTTAAATTTATTATTATAGTCTTAAATCTGCCACTATGTAATCATGCTCTTGATCTAAGTCAGCTGTTTTCAAGGATTTTTTTGAAGAAACCTGGGGCTCCTTTGCACATATGTCCACTGAGTAGCAGAGTGAAGTCATCAATCAGAGCAGCTCTGTTTTTATATATTGGGAGAGCACGTTAGATTTCATTTGGAAAAAAAGTAAGGTTTTTAGCCAAACTCAAGTGTTTATACCATTTGAACACACCAATCTGAATCTTTGGTCCTTATTTTATTATCTATAAAGTGAAAGTTTGGGCCCCATGATGTCTAAGAACTTTTCATTTCTAATTCAGTAACATATCAGATATTCTCAGGTGACTTGTCCATCAACTCTAACAGAATTTTAAGCATGGAATTATGTGCATGAGTTTCTCTGGATCCATTTTTAAATTGTTCTAATTGGCATACCTCCTAACGTGGCAGCGTCCTTTTCTCTAGGTGGCATGTCGTCAGCAGGAGTGAATGTTCGTCCCGCTGTGGCCAAGGACACAGGTCCTTGGATGTCCACTGCATGAGGTACTCCGTTCACAAGGGACAGACAGTTCCAGTAGGTGACCGCCACTGCAGCGACCAGCTCAAACCTCCCACCCGGGAACCCTGTCGTGGTGGCTGTGTGACAGCAAGGTGGCATTACTCAGAATGGTCCCAGGTATAATAAAAAGGGTGGCGGAAGGATGCCCCCCTTTTTTTTCCCTAATTATTTATGTTACCCTAAGATATGTGTTTGTTGAAGTTTTAATTCTTTTTCCCCATTTGTAACCACTGTATGTGCTGTTTTTGTTTTTTCATCAGTGTTCCAGGAGTTGTGGAGGAGGGGAACGGTCTCGAGAATCTTACTGTGTAAATGGCTTGGGCCACCGTCTTGCTGACCGCGAATGCCAAGAACTCCCCCGGGTGATGAGAGAGATTTGCAATGAGTTTTCCTGTCCCATTTGGGCTACGAGTGAGTGGAGTGAGGTAACATTAAACACGTGAGGCTTAGAACTGTTACGCAATGCTTAGGAAAGCATTGCCCTCTAAAGATTTTTGTATATCGAAAATACTTAAATTTATTTTGTCATCTTATAAATAACTTTATTACCAAGGCAATAAAAAAATTAATACCTGGTTGATTCTTAAACTACTGACAGTTTAGTTTATAGTCTGGCCAGCAATCACTTTAACTTGTGTTTAATCTATGAACATTTTCATCAGAAAGCCTCAGTGTCCACAGGCGCCTGAGGTACATACGAATGTCACGGTTAGTTTGTGTCTTTGTTTCTAGGACAAATGGGTGTTGCCCTGGGAGTCGGGCAGTAAGTTTGGGGTGACTGGTTTTACCCAGTGAATGTCTCTGGGAGTGAAGGGAAATGTCCTGGAATGGCCTTTCAAACTGCATTTCAATATGCAAGCTGATCATTGTGTCATTTTGTTAGGAATTTGTGGTGACTGATACTAGAAGTAATCATCAGTTGTATTCTTACAGTGTCTCGTTACCTGTGGGAAAGGAACAGCGCAGCGGCAGGTGTGGTGTCAGCTGCACGAAGGCCCCTTGAGCGATGGCTTCTGCAACCCGAGCACCAAACCCGAATCTCTGAAGTCATGCGAGCTTCATACATGTGCGTCCTGGCAAGTAGGAGCGTGGGGTTCCGTGAGTATATGATAAGGGTTCTTCTGACTTACTCCGTTGTTAGAGAGTAGCACAGAAGTTGTGGAATATTCACTCTTGTAATGGATGCAGATAAATCTGAGTTGGTTCCTTGGAAAAATACCCCTGAAATGTATATTTGTCAGTACTGTTAGTTTTGCTCTGGTAAATATTTCAGCTTTGCATTTGAATTCACTTTTGCTAACCAAAATGCTGTAATTGTATGCTTTCATCAAGTTTGTTTAAATAATAAGTTTTTTTCATCTTCTGTGTCTAAATTATCTTCCATGTGTTTAGAGTGCTCATTGCTCAGAAGTTTTGCCTAACAGGCAGCCAGGCATCTATAGGATGAGTAGAGGTCAGTCTGGATGCAGGTGAGCAGCCTGTCGTCCTGTGGAGCTGCCACATTTGATGGGAAACCTTTTCTCATCTTCCCTTCAACTTCATTGTATGCTTGTCTGCATCTCTGAAATTTACTTAGTATTAAATGACATACACAGACCAGGTATATTTGGAAAAGTATTAATTTCCCTAAACTGTATTGATTCTGCCTCTAAAATATGACCCCACTGTCGGTGTTTTCACATAATAACTTTCAAAGGCTACAATAATAATCCATTTAACTTCAGTAAATGTGAATAAATATGCATATAGATTAAATGTGCTAATTTTACGTGGATTCTGGTGTAAAGGACTAATAAAATCTACTGAAAGTATATTAACCATATTCATTAAGAAAATTAAGTTTATGTAATTTTTGAGTAATGCATTTGATATCTGCTTGTATTTTTTCAGTGCTCAGCTACATGTGGACATGGGTACCAGACGCGTGCTGTCAAATGTGTCACTGAGCTACTTAGCACAGAGCTAGATGACAGCGTGTGCCCCAGCAGTAATCGCCCACCTGATGGGCAGGTAAAGGGGTTTTCTTCATGGGATTGTGAGCAAAAAGGTTCATGATATAAGGAGGATTACTGATGTGTTAAAGCTATTTCCATATGTGTTTTTTCCTTTTAAACATAAATGCCTTAAAAATATGTGCATGCTTGAATTTATTGTTGGTGTTGTTGGCTTAATAGGTTTATTAATGAATTTTTTTTACTCTTTATCTGCCATCAAATCACTCATTTGACTTAGATATTTCCATCCTTTGAACTGTGGCAGAAGGACGTCTGTTGTGAATATTATGAATGTCTAAAGCGTACTGTACTGTGTTCATTCAGAATGTGTCAGTTCTTGGGATTTTTGAAGGACTGTGTCTTCTTCATTTTCAACCATCAGACAGAATGATCCAAACTTTGGGGTTCAGATTCATACTATTCACTTGTAGCCATCGATAGTACTTTGTACTTTTGAAAAATAAATATCTTTACATGATCAATTTGTAGTTTATTATGCAACTGCTCTTGAATTAGGTAGAAGAAGAAATGAAGTATAGGATTTAATGTGGATTAATTAATTACAGATGCTTTATGAGATCCATTTTTCTTTTGAACAGGACTGCATAGTCACACCATGCCCAGTTATCCCTGAAATCGAGGCCACTTCATTACCAGCTGTTCCCACGGGAGAGATGGCTCAGTGGCGACATGGTTCTTGGACCCCAGTAAGTGAATTCCTGTAAGAGGTGCAGTGTTTCTATTATGGAGGCTTTCAGACATCAATAAAATGGTTGCTACAGATTTGTCAAATTAATGTTACACACTTATTCTCCAGTATTTTGATGGTGCGGAAGGAGCATAGGATTTAGGTTTAGGTGATAGCTAAATCCTACTCTGCCTTTAGAGAGCTCTGGGCAAGAAGTTTAAGTTTTTCGGTCTATTTTCTAATCTACAAAATGGGGATGATAATATTTATGTCACTGATTGTTATGAGAAACAGAAGTGTTATTAGGTTTCTTATTACCCTTTTTAAAACTACCGACATTTTCATATTTTTCTAAATGGAAATCTTTCATATTTTGGAGCATATACTTTGCTTTAATCTTACACAGAAGGTATATGTTCAAGCTTTATATTCTCTGAATATTTTATAGGATCATATCTACTGGTCTTTTAAGGTAACTTGAAATGATATCTTAAGGTTCTTTTATATGTTTTCCATTTATTTAATTTTGGAAAATTACCAGTATTCCAAGAAGTTGAGTGTTCTCATTATATCACAAATACCTGATTTGTGAAATTTATTATCTAAGCTGATTGGGATGTTCTGTGCCCTGTCTTTGACTCAGAAGTGATGCTAGGTGATGTCATTTATAATTTTTTTCAAGAATCTTCATGTTTTAGAAATTTGAACAACAGCTATGTTGAAGTGAAAGAGTTACTATGATACCCCCTGGTATGTATGATTCTTTTTGAAGTGCTCTGTGTCCTGTGGAAGAGGAACTCAAGCCCGTTATGTAAGCTGTCGTGATGCTCATGATGAAATAGCAGATGAGTCGTGTTGTGCCCATTCAGCCCGACCTGCTGAAATAGCTGCCTGTTTCAGCCCTTGTGGAGAGTGGCAAACTGGGACTTGGTCACCTGTAGGTATTTTTATAAGAAAAAACTAAATGAAAATTTTAAATGTAATATTTGATATGTACTGTGGGAATGTAGTTTATCACATTATAAATGTTGGCTAAATTTGTGATCAGTGTTCAGCTTCCTGTGGCCACGGAAAAACAACACGACAGGTTTTATGCATCAAATACCATCATCCAATTAATGAGCATTACTGTGATCCTGAAGTTCGCCCTTTGATAGAACAAGAATGCAACCTGGCAGCCTGCCCGCCCACATACAGTCACTTTCCGAGTTCCTCTGAACAGCCAAGCCATTTTCCAGGCAGGAATTTTCCATTAACCCACAAACCAGAAGATAATCAAAATCAGGAGGTCCATCCATCAATCAGAGGAGACCAGTGGAGAACAGGACCATGGGGCTCAGTAAGCCATCTTTATTGAGTTATATTATTTCTATAATTTTGTTACTAGAGCCTTTTAACAGATAAGTATGTAATGACGTCACATGCTTTTAATGCTAAGTTTATCTGAAGATCAGTAGATTAAATCTGAAAAGGACTAAGCAGTTTTTGATGCAGATTACAAATCCCCAGAGTTTTTATTGAATTATAGCCTAATGTGATGTCATGATTACAGAGGAATGTACTTTAAAACAGTCCGTCAGAGTCCATGATAATAGAAACAATCTTTGAAGAGGTCAGACTGCAAATGTTTATGGAAAAAATCAAACCCAGGAGTGGTAGCAATGCAGTAAACAGGTGAAATCACGCCGGACACAGACGGCGCCCCTGCGGCTCATGTTTTACATGAGCTGAATGATCCCAAATAAAAGTGTGAAAGGAACAGCACTACCTTTTGATCTTCGTTCCTCCCTAGTGAGACCTTAAAGCTTTCATTCCTTCTGAACACCTAGGAGGGGGGGGAATTCGCTATGGCAGCGCTTTAAAGCCTCACCTTTTCATCAGGAAGCTCTGAGGAAGCTTAGAGGTTCATTCGCTTGGCAGATTTTTCCCAGTTCAAATTGTGACTCCAGTGAGGGGGGCTCTGAAGTGGGGGGCGTGAACTCGAGTCCAGGTCCCGGTGTCTGTCTGGCCGCGCCGTGTCCGGTGCTCAGCCTGCGTGTCTCCGCGTTTCCCCGGCAGTGCTCGCGCAGCTGCGGCGCGGGGCTCCAGCGCAGAGCCGTGCGGTGCCGGGACGAGGACGGGCAGAGCGCCCGGCACTGCCGCGCCGCCTCCAGGCCCCCGGAGTCCAGGCGCTGCGACGCAGGACCTTGTGCTCGGTGGCGCTCCGGGAGCTGGGGAGAAGTAAGTCAGCCTTTTCTCAGTTTGTGGGGTTCGGACATCGCTGAAGACCCAGAGCTCAGCACCCCATTCTGTTAACTGTTGGGTAATCTCTCCTCACCAGGCTATACAGAAAGAATTTTTTTGAATGAGTAAAACCATTAAAAAATATATATTGTCGTGTTATGAAGTCACTCATTCATGATAGGAAGTCTGTACTCCAGATTTTTTGACAATATAATATGCTAGCCAATATGTCTGCAAACTACTAATTCTTTTCTACAATTAGTATGTTATTGTTTTAATTGCTTAGAGAATTAGAGTGATTCATGTGGGCCATGTTTATATCCTGTTACTGAGCCATTCATCTGGCCAGTCTTTTAAACAGTTGTCAGGTGCACACCTTCACATCCTGGTATTTCTTCTAGTTATGGGATATGAAGATGGTTTTTAAAATGGTTATAATAAATACTAATCCTACCTGTGTTATGGATGAGAAAGAATAAGAAAGATGTATATTGGCTTTGGATGAATGAAACAATTTAGTCAAATATTTTTGCTTAATGATTTTTTAGTGCAGATTTTCTCCTCAAGGAATTTGAAAATCATTGTTTAAAAATATACTTCTGGCCAGGTGCTAATAAATACCAAGTAAATTAAAAAAATTTACCTTTACTGTTTTCCAAAATGAAAGTAACATTTTTTTTTCCTGAGTTTAGACATGCTCATTGTAAAAATTCAATGAAAATTATTAAGAGATAAGAACTTATAACGTCTGGTGCATTTCCTCCCAGACTTTGGCTTTACGTGGGCTCCGGAAATAGGTCCTTCTCAGATGTGCTGCTTTGCCGCCTGCTGTCTCCCTGTAGTGTATACTCAACATCTTTCCATGCTCGCCCATGTAGATCTGCCTCATTAGCTTTCATGGCTACGTAGTGATTATTGATGGATACCCAAACATCAACTAAACAGAACTTACTGCTCAAGTTAATCAGTTTGTTCCTGGCTTAACCTGTCTGTCTTACAGACCCTTGGTATCCTACTGAAATATGGTATTTTCAAGATTTTGTCTATTTTTAAAAAAATTATGGAACCAAAACTTTTTTACCCAGAAAGAAATGTTGAGAATTATAAAAAATGGATAAACTTGAAAACTCTAATATTACTAATTACATAGTAAACGTTGAAGGATATATAATATTCTCTTTAAAGCCACATAGTTTTGGATTTTCTTATTTTTAGTGTACAAAAACATGTGGAGGAGGACTAAAAGCAAGATCCGTAATATGTCAGTTTCCCAATGGCCAGATGTCACAAGAGCAAAACTGTGAAATGTTAAACAAGCCACCTAGTGTGGCTCAGTGTCATGGGCACGCTTGCCCTGATGACGTGTTATGGCATCGGGGACCGTGGAAATCGGTACGATAGTATAATTTTATTCTATTTGTTTATCCTTTCTGTTACTATGTCCCTTTTACTTTAATTTCTTCTCTTTATAAATTGTAATGCACACACTATATTTTCTGATTTTTTTTTTTTTTAAAGCAGACTACTGGCCATCTTGGCTTGTGTTTGTTAAATTCAATTGTTTGGAATAAGAATCCATTCAATTTCAAGTACTGTAATATATATATAATAGCTTTATATATATATTTATTTTTTATAAGTGAATTTTGAACCATATCACTTTTCTAATGGAAATATTTTTCTCCGGTACATCTTTAGTGTGCCCTTTAATTAATCATAAATGTTCTATTTTTGTATTTGTATATAATGTTAAAATGTGCTTGTAACAATGGCAAGTCAAGGCTGTGTTTTGAGTGTGTAACTGTGTGTGGCTTTTGTCTGTCAATGTCCAATAACTGATCCAGAAACAAATTACATTCCTTCACACTTTGCTTTCGTCATTGTTAGACTTAGCATTTTGTTTGAAATGTGAAAATATTAAAAGATAGAGAAATTTACTTAAAGTGAATTGTTTACATTTTGTTCCATAATCTTGGAAAATATGATTTACATAGTAATTTATGTGAATATTCATTTCTTCCACTGTGTGGAGTTACTGTATTTGGGATGCTTTAATTTTTTTGTTTATTTTTTTGGAGCCATAGACAAAATTCATAAATATTGTTCGTGAATGATTTATTTTCTCTACTATTTTTCAAATATCCAGGCTTTGAAGAATAATTAATATATAAATATATTGAAATCAGCATTTTGGTCACTTTTGATATTTTAAATTGTGAACAACAAAGTGTATTTTCAGTTGAAAACTGATTTGAGTCTATTATCTATTTATATTTAAATTTATGAAGTTAAGCCATTCTTTACTTGTAAAATAATTATAACTCAATTTTATGACCAACCCTGATGCCGACACTTGCTTTTCTTTACTCAAGTGAAAGCTTTACAATGAGATCTAAACCCAAGTTTTAACTCAGGCCATTTGAAGAGCAGGTCAAGTTCTAGTTCAGGCTGAAATGCATCTTTATAGTCAGTGTGGCTGACGGAAAACAACAACATATAAGCTATATAGGAGGATCTTAGAGTTAAATTGCTGTATCAGAGAACCATCACTTTGTGGGAACTAATAAAAAACACTTTGCCGTAGAAAGCATTCTCACATTTACTTAAAATGCTCACTGCCCATCTGCTGTATCCTAGACACTAACACCCGACATTTCTTGGCCTGTAGAGTTTACAGTCTAGTTGGAGAGATTGGAAATACGTAGGAATTCACCACAAGGTAACCATTTTTTTGTGAGCCGTCTTAGATTGGAAATTCACTTTCTCTTTACTATATTACATTTTCCTTCATTTTACTGATTTGGTCTGTAAGCTAGTTCTTAAGAAGGCATGGACTGCAGCCCTGGAATTCTGCCTCAGGTGGGAAGGCGGGCTCCCGACCAGCAGTCAGAGATCGTGAATCACGATGATACTTGTTTCCCTTCTCATTCATTACCTCATTAATTCACAAAGCGTTAAGGATTTACCGTGTCTCCTGCTTTGTGCTAGGCGGGTATTGAAGTACCTTAAATTGTTTTTGAGTCAGATTTTTTATCTCTGGGGTCAGTTTCCTATGGCTGATGGATCCATCTGGTTCGTTGCCTGTTTCTGTAAATTAGTTGTACTGGACCCAGTCATGCACACTTGTTATGTATGATCTGTGGCAGCTTTTGCCCCACAAAGCAGAGTTGATTAGTTACAAAAAAGACTGTATGGTCCCCAAACCTGAAATATTTGGCCCTTTTGGGAAAAAGTTTGCGAAGTCCTCTTCTAGATAGTAAACATTATAATGCTTTAAAAATTTAACATAAAATGTACTTAAAGTTATAGAATATTAGAATTACATATTCATTTGGGGTCAGTGGGATGTTTTTGAACCTTTGTTTAATATTTTAAAACATTTTAAGACTTATCAACCTTTCATACATATTCAGTATGACACACATTTTCCCCCCGTGCTTTGAGATATAATTGGCATATAATGTGTAAATTTAAAGTGCACAAACTCACATATTATGTTTCTGGAAAGTGTCTAATACTATATTTCAGTTCGTATTTGCTGCCCTTTTTTTATATATAAATGATGCCACAAGTGAAATAACTGAGTGCTCATCAAAGTCCTGTGCATAGTGACTTTTTCAACCTCAGAAAAACAAATGATTAAGAAAACAATAACCATTAATTACAAAATAAGACAAGTACACAATTCTTCATTGTTTACGCATATCTATTTCAAAAGAAGTTAATCAGTTCAGTCTTTGCACTAATTATAACATTTTTTGACAAAGATGAAATTTTAAAAAATCACAATAAATGTTTATACCAGAATTTTTACAAATGTTATTTACTTCTTATAGGTATAAAGTATATATACATATATATACATATAGTTAGAATGTCTGGGTCTTTCATTATATGAAGAATTTTATTCCTTAAATTAGCCTTTTACATTAAAAGAGCTCAAGGGGGCTGAAGTTTTTTTGTTAAAACCAGATACAACCTTTTACTTCTTTGTGCTGCTGCATATTATCCAAACTTCATAATACCTCTTATTAA
Source organism: Manis pentadactyla (assembly GCF_030020395.1). Classification (NCBI taxonomy): domain Eukaryota; kingdom Metazoa; phylum Chordata; class Mammalia; order Pholidota; family Manidae; genus Manis; species Manis pentadactyla. The sequence continues at coordinate 89,224,797 of NC_080032.1, read as the reverse complement.
CAGGTCAGGTTAATCTCTCATGGGTAATTTTAATATCAGCAGATCTTATTCACTAGGTTAGAGATTTAAGAATGTGTGTATAAATGTATACATATACATATGTGAATGACATGAAATTTCAAACACTTTAAAGCAAAATTAAAGTATGCTAAGTCGTTAAAATATAACTAGGAAGAAAGTTGGAATATACATTAAATTTTCTCCTGGTGGGAAATCTTTTGTTGTAATATTTATAAGCATGACTAAGAGACAGGCATAAATAAATCTTAACCTATGTTTGTTAATTTAATGACTGTATTTTTGTGACTAGTCATTGTGGAATGATTGTTTTTAACCTTTGTTAACACCGTGTTGTGGCTTTGCATAATTCTTATGTATGTTGTATTTTTACTCCTTGTATCAATACATAAAGTTAACTCACTGAACAGATCCTGAATTGTAATGAATGCCTCTTTTCTTTTGGTATTTTTTTCTTAAACAGCAAACTGTTAATTTCTCTTATTAAACAATTGTTGAGTGTATGTTTTCATAATTTTACTAGGTATATGTATATGCGACTGCTAATATTTCAGATAATTCTGTTAAAAACTAACTTTAGTTTTTAAAAATCTAAGCTGTATTATTTATTTTTAAATATTAGAAATGGTTCTATTTTTTATATGTTATAAACAATAAAAATGTACAATGTAAGAAAACTTATTTAGTAACTTAAAAATAGAAGTGCTCAAGACCAGGATAGTCTTTAAAAGGTGAGTGAAGGTTTTATTTTTCTCTTCTTTCACATATAGTAGGGCACGTCACATGTAATATAAACTCTTCTAGCAAATGCTCTTTAAATAATTTTATATTAATTTTCCTGTATTTCCCCTGTAAATCTCATTTAAGTTAATTCCTTTTCCTAGAATGCTTTTATTTCCTAGATAGAATGAAATTGTATTTGGTAAGAAAATAATGTGTATTCCATTGTGTTCTGGGGCTAATGACCCAACAGACGTAAAGAGAATATTTTTCCCATTAAGGACTGTTTTTTCTTCAAAAATGAAACTTTTTTGGAATGAAAGCTTGACATTTAAACCCTCTTGATTCTAGTACTTTCCCCCAAAATGTTTCTTTTTAGAAGAACACCCTTCTGGGGCATTGTGGGGAAAATCATATCTATGCGGACTGTATTAAATCTCTAATATCCAGTGCAATGCGGTGAACAGAAGCACGTTCAGAAACGAGCACGTGGTAGCAGCGCACACCCAGCCGGTGTGCAGGTCGTCAGCCGGACACCTTGTGTGACTCACCGAGGGCTGAGCAGGGGTGGGCTGCCCCTCCCCCGTAGCTCCCACTCAAGTGTGACTCGCTCAGGAAGAAACTCGTCTCTGCCTCGGTGGCTCCCAAGGCCAACCACAGCCGCGACGCGGTACCGCGTGGGGAGGGGTTTCACGAAACAGTTACTTCCTTGTCAAGTGGCGTGTTCGGTGAAACCACTTCTTGTAATTAGTTGTGTTCTTAAATCTGGAAAAGCTAGCAATAAGTATAAAAATAAGCTGAAAATTGATTCCAAATATGTCACAGAGACATTTATTAGTTGAAATGTTTCCCTTTATTTATTACTCTATCTTTCTACAGTACATTCATAGGCCCTCCCACAAATGAGGAGCATCCCCTGTATGTGTTGGGCTTTGTACTAGTCACTAGAAATCAGATACAATCCCTGTATACAAGGAGTGTGCATTTTAGTGATAAATGTACTAAACAGTCAGAATGCTGAATGGATTCCTACCTCTTTTCAATAACTGTGATTTATGATATTGAAGACTCATAATACTGGGGCTTACTGGATATAATTACCTGAGAACTGTTATGAGGATTGTGCTTGACAACACAATAATTCTATTTGTAGATCCTTCTAGAAAGCCTGAACTGGTAAGATATTTTCCATTATTACCTGGTGAGAGATGCATGGTGTCCTGAGTCACTGCACTGGGGGAATAGTTTAGTTTTTGCATGATCACAGCACCTTTCTTCTTTGTGTCAGTTTAGTGCCTCCCCGAAAGGAAGGACATGATCAGGTCATGTTTGCCCCAGACAGGGCGCTCTGGAGGCGGTTCTGGAGCTACAGAGGAGTCCTGCTCACTTGAGGTGTATGACCTAGGAAGAATTTAAGTAGATAATCTAAGGATGAGATCTGTGGGTGTGTCAGTAGTAAGTGAAGTTAGGATGTCGAGTTTAACACACAAAAAACATGAAATGGTGAAAAATGCCATATTTTTCTTTATATATCTGTATTAAAATGGCCCTGTTCCCATGGTAATTCTCTTATTTTTCCCAGGCATAATGCATCAGAATGTTAAAAAATCTCTGGAAGCAGATTTTTATATTAAAAAGATACTCTCAGTGTCGAATATCTATGTGCTGTGTAAGATTAAAAGGCATTTTTAATATCAGTGCATTTAGATACCCTCTTTGATTTGTTACAATTTTGTGTCATCTTTCAGTAGTTTGAGAAAATTTTAGTTCCAATTTAATCACAACAGAATCAAACAATATTTTAAAGAGAGACTTTTCTAGGCAAGTGATTTCTAACTCTTTACCGTATGTACATTTCTTAGTAAAATGTTTTGAGTATTTACCCTTATGTATTTTTATTACATTTTTATACATTGCAAACTAGAATATAAATATGATTTATGCAACATATATATATACAAACATGAATTTGAAAGGATATTTAATAAATCTAATTTTTATCTTAAAAATAGCTTTTCTCACTGAACTATTTTTAGAGTCATCAAATTTTTAAGAAGTGGCAAAGTATGTTTCATCAGTTTGTTTGAAAACCTTGGTTCAGCGCTGTGATAGCCATTCAGAAATCTGGTTTATTCCAACTTGTGATTTCAGTAGCTTCCATAGCTGAAAAAATTACCTCACAGGATTACCTCCCCGTAAGAGGAGAATTTATCTCTGGATGTTCCTGTTATATACTAGTAATTGATTTTAAATCCAATATACCAGTTACTGAAAAAAATTATTGAAATTTGCCTGATAATTTCCATTTTCCATGGTGTCACTGAGTTCTTGAAAAGTACTAACAGAGTTATATTTTCATATTTCAACGAGTAGCACTAAAACAATGAAACTTTGAAAGATTTGGGAGCCATTTAAATAGACTATAAAATTTTGCTTCAAATGTAAATGTAAGAGTTTATACAGTTGGCACATCGTTTATGGTAACAAAATGGCGTAACCCCCGAAAGAGCCTCAAACGTCTCGGAATGTTGTCTCCTTAGGAGGAGTTTGCAGAAGCAGCTGCCTCCCGTCCACTCTGCCCCCTCTCCTGGGGGCGGGAAGTCGTGGGTCTGTTCCCAAGTAGCAGGCATCACACTGTTGGCGTAGAAAAACGTCAGCATATTTTGAATAAGCCTCTTTTTGTAACTGACAAATTATGAATTTGTCTTTCGGTGGTTTGAACCATACCAGCAAGACGCTGTGGGCTTAAAACTAACAGGCGAGCGGCGCTGTGCCATGTCACTCAGAGTGTCGTGAGTCTGTGCACACGGTCCACCTTCCTTCCTAAGGGTGCGGGTGCGGGTGCGGAGGGCATGATGATCTCCCTCCGTCAGAAAACCTCATGTATTTCATGTTGTATGTCAGGGTGACACAAATCCATACAGTAAAGCTTATTTCAGATAAGAACAAATATGAATAGTAGTCACACTTTTTTGATACTTCATTGAATCACCTTGCTGCCTCTGAGGTATATATTTGGGAGACTGTGACTTAGATACTCTTAGATTCCTATGTGACATGAAGGTTCAGTGACATATCTGAAACCTCATCAGTTAGCGTCAGGATTGGAATTATGTAATCTGTTTTCATAGACGTCATCTGCTTCCTGATTGTACTCAAAACCATACTTAAACTCAATTTACCTAAATCTTATACTATTTTAATGTGTGATATTCTTATTAGACTACATAAACAATAGATTACATACATTCTTTTCTACCAGTTGTTAACTGAGCTCTAAAGTGATCCTCCAAGACAGATCGGAACTATTTTCAATCTTCCTGGCTTTTTATATTTTGCAGTTGTGACCCAGGGAAACTTAAGACTTTAGAAGTAAGTATGAAGGGAATGGTGGATGCTGGTTGCTAAAAAGTCCACCCACCCACCTTTTCAACATTATCAAGAGCCCATCTGTGTAAGACACTGGGCTAAGAATTGTAGAAAACTATAGGTAAGAATGACGTACTGTCTTCAGCTCACGGTCCAGGGGAAACTAAATATACACACAAATAACTAAAAAAAAAAACCAACAGAAACAAATGCCATGAAAAGTCAGTAAACAGGCATCCAATTGGGGAAACATAACGATTTATGGAGGAGAAGACGTCAGCTTTCATGGATAGGTAGGATTTGAGTAGAAAAGGAGGTGCCAGTAGGAGACCCTCCTGAGCAAAAACAGGCCAGAAAAAGGTAGTTTGGTCTGACTAATACACACTGGTTTGTGAGAAGTGGGCCTAAGGTTGGAAATAGGAGTTGGGGCCATATCTAGGAAGACCAATAGGAGTCATACTTAAGAAATAAAAATTTGAAAATTTTGTAAGTATATAAAAACCATTGAGTTTCTTGGAGTTGGGGTCAGAACTATCTTTGAGGAAGATGAATGGCTAAATCTCATAAAATATAAGCACGTTGAGCACATGACAGAGTTGCCATTTCCAGTCTAAGGGGCTCTTAAAGTTTAGGGTGATGATTTAGGAATCGTTAATTCAGTTACCACATATTTACAGGTTAAAGCCCTCAAGTTATTGTGGAGCAGAAGCCAGCACAGGAAAGATTGGGACTATTAGGTCAAAATGTGAAAGGGCATTTGGATATAGGGGGAAAAGGACAAGAAAACATCTTGTCAAGAACTTTATTGTCAAGAGAGTAAAGTTGAGAAATGTCATGATGGATGATTTTGATAATTTTGGGTTTGAGGAGAACAAAATTTGGGCAATGAGCAAGAAGTTAACTTGAGGGCACTAGGGCCACGCGCTGGAGATTGAGGGGCCCAGGTTATGGTGCATAACCTGGTTTTGTATTAGTCTCGTGGAAAAGAATATAATCTAGAGAAATGTAAACTTTACCAAGAGTTTGAAGAGAGACCATTGCTACGCCTGCTGAGGTCTTAAATGTGAAGTCCATCATAGGTCTCCCGGTCAAGAGCTGCCGTGAATGCCTAGGTCGGAGCAAGTCTGTTATTATTTGACCTTTGGGAAGTCACTTAGAATTTCTAAGATTTTTTTTTCTTAGAATAAAAATAGTGCCTATCTAAGAGGACACTTTTTTAGGGTAGAGCGATAGGTAAATGGTTGGCATGGGGCCTGTTATATACAATATATTTTGCATTTTGCTTATCACTTACCCAATGCTAAGTGCTGTTTCTCCTTAAAAGAGCTAAAAATCCAAATATAGTAGACAAAGCTAATAACACACTGAACAATCTGAACAAGATCTACTGAAGCAAGTTGTACTCCTGTATAAGAAAGAAATCAGTTTGGGTAGGAATTTTTTTTTCTTTAAACTTTTATGGAAATGTGACACCCAGCAAAATTTCAAGTCATAAAGGTACAGTTTAATGAATTTTCCAAAGTGAACATACCTGTATAGCTAGACCTAAGCCACAATCATCAGTAGCCCAGAAACCCGCCCATGTGTTCCCTTGGAGTTACTATTCCCCCAAAAGGTAACCCCCATTCTGACACCAAATATCATAGGTAAGTCCACCTGCCTTTGAACTTTATATAAATGGATCTTAGATCCTTAGTGAGAGTCACAATATAATGTTTGTGAGATTTATTCCTGTTGCATGTAATTGTAGTTTCTCATTGAAATCTAGTTGATAAGTTATATAAATATACAATAGTATGACTTGTCTGAATGAAAATATGATTTATATGAATATTCTCCAGTTGATGGGCATTTGGGATGTTTTTCATTTTGGACTTACAAATAATGTTACGAGCACTTCTCACATGTTTTTGGTGAACATGTATGCAGACTTGTTGGATATGTAGATAAGAGCTGAATCTATGCATTAGTAAATACTATCATAGTTTTCTTAAGGAGGTGGTATGAGAATTTCAATTGTTCTTCATCCTTGTCAACTCTTGATATTATCAGATTTTAAATTTACAGTCCTTAGAAGGACTGCTATCCTACTGCTATCAAGTTTATTCATTCAGTAGATACTTACATAGCAGTTACTGTGTGTTAGTGGTATTTACATAGCACTAGGTGTGGAGGAAAAAATGTGAATAGATAAGGAGATAAGAGATATTACATATTGTAGCTAGCAAAGCAAAAATACATTTGAAGAGATGACTATTGACTTATTTTTGACACAGACATTTCTTTTAATGGAATATTTATTAACAGCGAGAACTACACTCAACCAAACTAGTTCCAAAATATAAATAACAACATAAAAACATACTGTAGCAATGAGATTTCTGGGGAAGAGAACTTTGGTGCAGTCCTTAACATCGTCAAAAGAGAGCTTGCCCACAAATAGAGTCATTTTCTTTCTGGCCTGCAGTTTTTTGTTCAGGTTATAAATATATATTTAGGAAAAATTTCCAGATTTTACCCATCATAAACCTAAATATAGTATGCAATAGGTAGAACCAGAAAGCATTTTGTGTGATTAGTGAGTAATCATTCTGTTTGGGATGTCATTAAAGGTGTAGTATGAGAATTAAAGTATGCAAAGTAGTCCCTCTTCTGCCACCAGAGAGAGTGTGCATCCTTCCATTTGCAGGAAACTTCGTTACTGTTTACTTGTGAGCGTTAGGGGAATCCTTACCTCTAGAAGAGGGAAGATAGGTGTGGCTCCTCCCTCACTCCCGGACAGCTCTTCAATGTCAGGGAAAAGGCCCAAAAAGAGTAGCTTATATGTCTCAGCATTTCTCTGCTAAGATTGGCAAGATCTCAGTTATAGATGAAACCAGGAGGCCTTTCTCATCTCTTCAGATTCACAGGCTTCCCCATCAAATCAGAACAAGAACAAAAATCTTGAAGAAAGATATATACACAAAGCTTTCCTTTGTGTTATTTTTGTAGAACTAAAGGTTATGCAACAGCTCCTCATTCAGACACAGCAGATTGGGTATATAATAGGTCTGTTGTATTTGCTCCTGTATTTTTGCCATGTAGCATTTATTCACATGCTTATTTAGTAAACATTTGTAGATGTGGTTTCTCCCTTTTAGGATTCTCCCAATTCTTTATTTCAGTACCTTTAATATGTTGGACGTATTTTTGCAGAAAGTGTAACTTTTTGTTGATACATAATTTATGTATGAAGAACATCCTCAAATCCAAATTTCCATTAATAAGGTATTCCATTTATTTAGATATCATAAATATCTAATATAGATTTCCATTTAAGGTGGTCTAAATTGAGGAGAGCTTTGGAGATACATTCCTATTTTATGAAGCACTTTTTAATGGTGAGGAAAACAAGATCTTTATAAAAGAAATTAGTTGGAAAGATTTTAGCTTGTGGTTATAATAAAAAGCATATTCTTTTTTCAGAAGCCTATTTTATCAGGAAATTAAATCTAAAAACCTGGAAACAACTTCAGAATTTCATTCAGATTCCTAACGTCATTGTAAAAGAGGCAATATAAAACAATGAGGTTTATTTGATGATTCTTGAGAACTAAAGGGTATTATATTCTCCCTCTACCAGAGGATGTCCCATAATTTCGGTATGCAGAAATTGACATTTTCTCATTTCAGTAAACAATACTTTTTTTTTATAAACCCACGAACATATATCTAATGAATTAAATTATTGTGATTCTTGAAATATTTTATAAGTACTGTTTTCTCCTTTTTTTGGTATCTTTAAAGTTGGGAGAGACTTCCAATTTCCTTCTCCTTCTATACAGAGCATAAATATTTCCACATTTCTCAACTGAATTATACATAGTTTCTATATCTAGTGAAACTTTCTAAAGTTGGAAACCATTCCACCACAAAATATAGCCCACTTCTTTTTAGGAAAATTATGTGGTTGGTGTTCATTTTGAGCTGAAACTGGTATATGTGAAATATTCACCTGTAATTCTTATTCTGTACCCTGAAGTAAGAATATGTCATATTATTCCTCCACAGGACAAATTGAAGACAGCTGTTTTCTGTTTTCCTTGTTAAATATATTTTTTTCAACTCTTTAATTATCCCAGTGTCCTTTGTTATCACCCTTTCAAAATGTGATCCAGGGAAGAATAAAGCTGTAAAGAGTATTGCAGCCTTATGAGCATTGCATTCAGTATAATTCAATATTGCATCAAATTTCAGTTTTTGTAGTCACCCAGTTTTCTTATGCTGATCTTATGTCATTGTAAACCTGTATGTACAGTGTATGACACTGTTATAATCATATTTATCCTTAGCAGTAGAAAATATTTTTAAGCCAAAGTGTAGAACTTTTATTTTTTCCCTAATAGCCTGAATTCATAATTTTAATTCTCATATCTGAATTTTTAATAAATCCTCCAAAACTTAGGTCACATGTAAATTGGGAAGAATGCTCTCCCTGTCTTCATAGAGGAATTAATAGTGTCCTCCACAAGGGTGGGTCCAGAGCTCCAGAACATACCTCTAGACATAGCCCTCCAGCTTGGCACCGATCTCCATTAATGAACCCAAATCTCGTTGGTTATAGTTTTGAGTATAGTCTTATCGATGTAGCACATGTACTTAGTTAGAAAACAAACGGTGCTAAAATGCTGATAAAGAAAAAGAATAGTCTTTTCTTAGTCTCTTCTACTCCAGAAGTAATCTCTAAAGCCTTTTATCTAGGTCTTCTGATATTTGTGTCCATATTTCCAAATAACAGGCTTATGCTGCTATTTCTTGAAGCATTAAAAAAACTATTGACTTCCTTTTATAGAGGTTGAGAATTTTTCTCTTATCCAGACCAGTAATTCACCAATGTTATCTTCCCAAGGAATTCCAATTAAGTCAGTAGCTGGTGCTCCCGTACATCAGGATGAGGCCAAGTACTCTTCTGGGAAGCACTGTTCCTCCCTTGTACAACTTTTTGATTTTCCTGGAGTTAATAGTTGCTTCGTTTTAAAATCTGCAAATTTTTTAATGTTTTACTCACATTATTTTCTTTCAAGTGCTTGAACAGGTATGTAGAGTCTCAATGAATGTTTTTTCTGAATGCTCAGACGTTCCTCTGGCCTAGCCCCCTCCTGGAGGCCCCCTCCCGTCCTCATCCCCGACCTGGACCACATGAACTTAGCCCTGACGTATCACTCTCCCATCCTGTGAGGTCTTCTTACTCATCTGGGATATTTTGATGACTTTTTTTGCATCATGTATTTCTCTTTGTTTATTATCTCAGACTGAAATACTTTGCCCTGTATCTTCCTTAAAAAAAGAAAAATGGAAGTACATCTTTCTATTTGTACAAATCTGAAAATATCTTTAGTCAGTCCTCGTATTTCATTAATAATTTGGCTGGTTATAGGATTCGAGTTTGAAGATTTTCCTCAGAATTTTTCAGGCACTGCCTTATCCTCTGGCATTCCGAACTATCTCTGAAGGGGCTGGCGATTCTGACTCCTGATATTTGTACGTGTCCCTGTCTCCATGCCTTGGGCCACCGAAGCTTTGGGTATTTTCTCTTTATCTCTGCGATTCTGATATTTCATGGTGAAATGACCATGTGTGTGTGTGTGTGTTTATGTGCATGTGTTTAAAATCCAGTTTGCTGGGCATTCTGTAGGCCCTTTCATGAAGTAGATCTGAAAAGATCAGTTGTATTATATTTTGATTATTTCTATGCAACTATTTTCGTTGTTATTTCTTAGACACTTTCTAGCTGAATGCAGGGATTCTCGGATTGACATTAACTCCTGTTTTTATTCTAGTTTCCATTTCTGTTGTTTGGTTCTATTCAATGGGAAACTATCAAATCTAAACCCTTCCTTGAATTATTTTAGTTCCTATGTTTTTAGTTGAATCAGACCCTTTTTCTTACATTGTGGTTGTCTTGGGGTCATAGTATTCCATTTTTGTTTTATCCATACAACATCTACTCAAATTAATTATAGTTTTTGGTAGGTGGATACTCCCTTGATTGTCTATTTTTTGGACCCTTTCTTTAGGGTGAGGGTGGGAGTGGTTTTCTGGTTTGCCTATTGAAGGTTTTCTTCAGAAGTTGATGGTTCTTTGCAGCTCATTCTTACTTGGGAGTAAGGCACTAGAGAATTGATTGGAAATTCTGCATTTGGACAGAGTTTAACAAATGATGATTTTCCCTGCAAGTCAATGTTAATCGACAATATTGATTACAATCTCTGTAAGGTCTTGTCTTGGGAGCCCCTTTTCAGAGAAGGACCCTGTAATACCCTGCCTGTGAATGAGGGTAACATGGGCAGAGATTAAGGGTGAAGAGTTCAGTGGGTAGAATTCCCTTCCTCCCCCGAACCCCCCAACTCTGGAGCCCCCACAGCTGATTTCCCTGGAGAATAAGCCCCTCACCCAGCTAACAAGGGTGGGGGAGCAGCAGCCCCATTTGTACTGAGACACAGAGCCTCTCGGGTTCTGCAGGGCACGTGGTCTTGCCTCACGGCGTTCTTCTCCGTTCCTTCCCCCTCCATGCATCTTCCAAAGTTATGGAAAATCTATTGTGGGTTGGAAACAAATGAGAAGTCACAGTACATGTCATTCTACCATGTTTAGCTGAAAAACTTAATTTTTTAAACCTGATGTCTATTCGCCTCCTATTTCAGTTTCTCTTCCTTACTTCCACTGTGAAAATAACTTGAATTGTGTGTGATGTGTTTCTCGGCATCTGGGTAAATGGAGTTTTCTCAGGGAGAACAAGAGAGGGTCTTACTAGAATTCCATTGGGACAGTTACCCTCGATGTCTCACCATTGAATAAATTCTGTGAGCCCTGAACAGTTCCATGTTTCATCCAGGTGTGTAATAGAGAATCCCATGGCATAGACTGTATTTTCACTACATTTCCTTAGGACTTGGGCAAGGAAGAACAAGAAAGTGGAATGAGGCTTAATATGCATTTAGAATATTGGGTCAGGCACCATTTTAGGTTCATTCGCACATCGTGTCCTTTAAACTCACAAGCGCCCTGAGGCATAGGCGTTGCTGCTGTCACCTGACGGTGCGGAAACAGGACCAGAGGTTCCAGCAGGCATCCCACCCAGGGCTGCTCAGCTGCCCACAACTGAGACTCGTAGGTCTCTGATTCCAAATCATATGTGTTTTTATTCTTTACTCCCCAGTAGTCAAAACTATGAAACCCTATCTTAAATTTTAACATAAATGATTTTTATCTGATAAAGATAATTTTTAAATTAGCTTTAATTCGCTGAAAAATGAATCCTTAAAACAATCTTGCCACACAACTTTTGCTGCCCACGGCAGACTTAAATAGGTTCAATGGCATTCTTTTAATTTCAACTCTAACTTTTCCCTTATCAAAGCGTTCGTAGAGCCCATTTTTTATTTTCCCAAACGCTGTCTACTTAGTTCTCCATGCATATTTCTTTTTCAGACCTTTATAACCCTCCTTGAAAGCAAGCTTCTTGGCTTCGTTTCTGTCAACGCCTACAGCTCGCACAAAAATGTCTGTAGGAACCTGAAATGATAAATCCTATCATTCTGTTGGCACTTGATTTTAAGAATTTTGTCAATGTTGCCATAGTAAGTAATGCCTTGAAATTCAATATACATTTTTAAAAGTATGTTTTAGTTATTTATTTATTTTATCTCTTTACCTCCTTATGGGCTCCCCACGCTGAAGAGTTTCCTGCTTTGTTCCATCCAGGAAGGCAGATGCTTGTGATTCTGGATGTAGGGTCCCAGGGGTGAGACAGGAGTGGGGTTTTCATCGTGAAATGTGCCACATAGTCTTAAAAAGCAACATCCCAGTTGTTGTGATTTGTATAAAGACATCAAGAAAAGGTAAATTCACAATAATGGGCACCTAAGAATTATTAAAATAAGATTTATATTCTCATATTGATAATAAAAATGTTTTTTCCTGTTACTATCCAGTTGTCAAGGTTTGTGTTATGCAATGAGTCAATAAAAACCCCAAACAGGAACTCCAGATGAGTCCCATGTGCTAATAAGCAGGTTTTATAGAGGAATCTGAACTGTTCATCACCCCTTGGCAGTGTGCCCAAACTGTGCTGTTTGAAAGCTAAAAGAATAGATTACAAGGTTTAAACTAACAGCAGTTTTTCCTGAAAAAAAATAATAATAATTTTTGCAACATAATGCGTAAATTTGGAATTAGAATTGCACTTATTGTTGTTTAAAGCATGATAAACCTGAGTTTAATAACTAATATTTGCAGGTTTGTAATGATTACTCATCAAATCTTTTTATTGAAGAAAACTAGTCAATAATGAGTAATTTAGTTGTCACTTAAACCGGTGATTTTTCATTTTGATTTTCTAATATTTTATGTGAGGAAAGTAATGTACAGAAGTGAAAGCTTCTATAGAAAGTACTTGCCTGAGTTATTGTAACTTTGCTTCAGGTTTTATACCTGAAAGTGAAAATAATCACAAAACTTTTCCCAAATTCATGTTGTAGTAAATTTTCCTAAAGATAATATATCTATTAGCTTAGAGCTATAAATCCATTACACGTGTGGACATATACATATATATACTCAAAAATAAAATTTTAGAACATGAAATAGAAATTAAAATGTTATTTTTACAGTGATATGAATGTAATGAAAGTTGACTCAAAATGTTTGTTATTGAGCATTTATTTCTTTGTCCTTTAATTTAGGACTTAAACACTTTTGCAAATGAATCTGACCAAAAATTTTTAAATGTCTGAAGTTGCAAATTTTAAATATAGGCAAATGCGATGTGATAGCATGAAATATTTTAGTAGTAAGTGTTTTTAAACTAAATGCTGTCTTGGTTTATTAAGCCTGAATAGTCAAAGGAGTCTGTAATAGGTTAAAAAGGAAAATTTCAAGCTCCAGTAATCTTTTAAAACTCTGAAGTATAATCTTTCAGGAAATGCTATGAATGGCGTCCCTTGGTAGATTTAGTGTCTTACTCCATAGAGCACATATGCATTGAATTAAAGGAACAGAAGCTGCACTGTTTACAGACTTGACACTCTACTCTTAATATGCATATTTTCCTATGTTTTTTTGTTTTTGTTTAAACAGAGGGGTACCCTTCTCTGCTATACTCTGGCTATTTAACTACTCTGACTACTGTAATGTTTTACTTCTCTAACAATCGAAGAGCTCAATTTAAAATAATGTCCCACTATTTGTGGGGAATACCTTTAATTACAAAGTAGTTGTATTAAGCTCACACCTGAGATTTTACTATAATGGGGCTTTTCTCATAAATATATAGGTATGATTGGCTTCCTGAAGATTTCAAAAGCCATGCAGTTCCCAGGGTTTAGATATAATCTCTTTATTCAGAGAATAAAGGCTTCTTACAAAAGAAAACAAAACTCATATACACATGGACACATACAAATTAGTGCTTTATTCTACAGAATATCTCATTTCTGCTCTGTTTTGACCTGAAACTCTATCATTCCCCTATATCCTATGTCATTTCATAGACAAATCTTTTGTTTCATGTTAGTGTTGTAAGACATTTAACATCATCACCAAAAAACCTTTTTAAAAAATTCTCTTGCAAAATATCTCTGATTAAAATTTTCCATTAAAATTATTTTAATTTAACTTTGCTACAGAAGCATAAAACAGTTCAATTTTGAAAAAGATCAAAAACAGAGAATACGTGTGTTCCTATACCAAGAAATTCATTGATACCTTTGGAATTGCCGCTTAAGACTAAGGAAGACACAACTAATCCTCTCAAATGATTCCCAGAGAGACGCTCCAATACCTGGTTGTTTTGGCTATTATGATATGTTTGTGTTTAAATCAGAACCACTCCATTCTGTACCTTGTAAATTGATGTTTCTTGTTCAGTTGGACTTGTTTTGATGGAAAGATTTCTGGTTTGTAATTAGAAGGTGTGTTTGAATTTAGATTTATAACATGTAATGATTGCAGTTCTGAGTTAGATTTATAACATGTAATGACCGCAGTTCTGAGTTTAACTCTCCTAAAACAAAAGCACTGGGTGAATCAATTGTCATTTGGCAATAGGTTTCCCTTGATTCAAGATAGTAACTGATACCTACCATACAGTGAGCAGTTGGATAGATCTGACACTCAGCCGTGTGGTTGTGACCTTTTACTTTTTCAACAGATTACTGTGGACTCTGATTAGGAAACAGAGATCATATGATATCGAGAAGTAAAGTAAAAATTCATTTCTCTATCTGATTGGGTTTTCCCCCAGTTTTCCTGAGATATAATTGACATACATCACTGTATAAGTTTAAGGCATGCAGCGTAATGGTTTGACTTACATATATTGTGAAATGGTTACCACTACCAATTTAGTTAGCATCCATCACCTCATAGAGATATAATAAGAAGAGAAGGCAAAAAAAGTTATTTTCCTTTTGATGAGATCTATTCTAATTTACTCTTAACAACTTTCTTGTATATCACACAGCAGTGTTACCTGCAGCTGCCGTGGTGTACATAACAGCCGTAGGACTGATTTATCTTACAACTGGGATGGTACTTTTTTATTAGCTTTCTCCAAATCCCTATCTACCCCCCACCTTTGTAGCTGCAAATCTGATCTCTTTTTCCATGAGTTTGGGTCTTTTCTGTTTGTTTTTTCTGGATTCCGCATGTCCATGAGATCATGCTGTATTTGTCTTTGTCTGCATAGCCTTTAAGGTCCTAGCATAATGCCTTTAAGGCCCATCCGTGTTGTCACAAATGATAGGATTTTCTATTTTTTTATGGCTGAATAATACGCCATTGTGTGTATAGGTAACATAGCTTCTTTATCCATTCACCCATCCATGGACACTAGGTTCTGCCATGTCTGGGCTATTGTAAATGGTGCTGCTATGAATGTGTTGGGGGGGGTGCAGATATCTTTTTGAGTTAGTATGTTTATTTCCTTTGGATATAGTTCCAGAATTGGAATTGCTAGATGATATGATAGTTTTAGTTTTAATTTTTTGAGGGTCCTCCTCACTGTTTTCGGTAGTAGCTGAACCAGTTAACATTCCCAGCAGCAGTGCACGGGGTTCCCTTTCCTCCACATCCTCGCCAACACTAGTTATTTTGTGTCTTTTGGATAGTGGCCATTCTGACAGGTGTGAGGTGACATCTCATTGTGGTTTTGATTTCATTTCCTTAATGACTAGTGATATTGAGCGTCTTTTCATGCACCTGTTGGCCTTTTAAATATCTCCTTTAGAAAAACGTGTATTCAGGTCTATTACCCATTTTAAAATTGGATCATTATTATTTTGTGATTAAGTTGTATGAGCTTTTCATATATTTTAATGTTAACCTCTTATTAGATCTATGGTTTATAAATATTTTCTCCATTCTGTAGGCTGCCTTTTCCCTTAGTTGATGGTTTCTTTTCCTGTGCAGAAGCTTTTAATTTGTAGTTTCAACTTATTTTTTATTTTGTTGCTTGTGCTCTAAGTATTATATCCAAAAAGTGATTACCAAGACTCATGTCAAGAAACTTTGTTCCTATATTTTCTTCTAGGAGTTTCATGGTTGTGATTGTTACATTTAAATATTTAATCCATTTTGAGTTAATTTTTGTGAGTAATATCCAATACTATCCCATTATTTATTGAAGATACTGACTTTTCTCCACTGAGTATTCTTGGCTCCCTTGTCCAATATTAGTGGACCATGTATATATATACTACTAATAACAACACATATAATAATAATAAATAAATATATATACATACATACATATATATATGCGTGGCTTTATTTCTGGGCTTTCAATTCTGATCCATTGGTCTGTGGGTCTGTCTTTATGCCAGTACCACACTGTTTTGATGACTGTAGCTATGCAGTATAGCTTGAAACCTGGAAGTGTGGTGCCTCCTGCTTTGTTCTTCTTTCTCAGGAATTCTGTGGCTATTCTGTGGTTCCATATAAGTTTTAGGATTGCTTCCTCCCCTTCTGTAAAAAAGGCCATTGAAACATCTGATTGATGACCTATTAAGGATTGTGTTTCAAGAAAAAATCAGAAAATTTCAAAAATTTTCAAAAGCATAATAAAACTGCTTAATAGTACCTCACTTACTTTTATTCAGTTATATTTTTTCTTGTGAGTCCATTTTTGTTTAACAACAACATTGGAAATCTAAAATTAAGTGGAAGAGGGAGAAAAATTTTGACTATTTTGTTTATATTTAGACTATTTAGGATAGCTGAAAAAGTAACTGCCATAAGTTTGGACCATCCTTGAAATGGTTTGTGAAAAAGCATAATGTTGAATAAAATATTTATAATAGTATTGTAAAGCTTTAAAATATTTGTTTAATTTTAAATATTTTCCATATCACTGTTGAAGACGAATATTAACGGAACAGTACTTTTATGTTATAATGCTTCTAGTTCTGATTAATTGACTTTGAATAACCTAATTACCTCTTCTTGTTTTAAACAATGGCATCGTCACCACATTTACTGACTGAAAGTCTACTCAGAGAACTGGAAATTATTTAAGCTATTTACAGAATTAATTTAGGAAATTTTAGGTTAAAAACCAAGAATCTATATGAATTGCTAGGCTTTTCTTTAAAATTCCTTTTCTCATTAATTGGTTCTTTATCTTGATATTCATTAAAATATTTAATGTAGAACTTACAATTGACATTAGAGTCTGTTTTTAATATTGTTTCTAGCATTAATTTTTTAATACTCAGTTTTGAATATTGTAATATTTAGAGAAGCTTAGCTGAAGTTTACATGAGGAACACAGAAACAAAAATATATACCTTCATCCATAAATGACACAATTCAGTGGTAAGTGAAATAGATGTTTCTAGACAAATTTCTAGTCTACTAAAGTTACTTTTCTAGT
This sequence comes from Manis pentadactyla, assembly GCF_030020395.1. Lineage (NCBI taxonomy): Eukaryota > Metazoa > Chordata > Mammalia > Pholidota > Manidae > Manis > Manis pentadactyla. The sequence continues at coordinate 89,207,780 of NC_080032.1, read as the reverse complement.
CAAACTAAACTAAAAGTAGACCCTGGATGATTAAGTCTTTCTGTTAACTGACTTCACTTGCTATTCTATAAACCAAATTTCAAAAAACTTTTTTTTTTCTAATAACTAGCTTAGGACTATTTATAGCTAAAATTGAGGGTAATCTTTAATATGTAAAATAACCATTAAGTTTAAAATTTACCATCTAACATCAGCTTATATACCACCTGGGGAATAGCTACAATTTTAGAAGAACACTTGTCAGTAAACTAATGTAAGATCCTGTTCTTCAGGGTACATTGAAATGATTTCCTCTTTTCAGAAGAAATATAGACTGTTTCCTAACACATCCAATTAGGAATGATTGATTCTGGTTCTTTCTGTTCTTCATGACAATATGTCTATTCTCAGTAGAATTAATAGTCTGGCAGGGAAAACAGACATTACACGTATGTTGAGGTGCATAAAAGGTCTGCAAAAGCCACATGTTATCTACTCTGGGTTGGACATTATATATCCTATATCAGGGAAGGAGGTTTCGTAGAGGAAATGGGATTTAAAATTCAGCATTGAAAAACGGAGGGATGAGGTGGAGGAAGGTGCTGGGGTAGGAGGAAATGACATATTCAAAGGTCCTGAGACGGGGAGGAGCAGAGCGTTTTCCAGGAAACAGCGTTTTCTATGTCATCTTCCCATTTTCTTTTGTATCACAGGAGACATTTTCAAGTGTGTCCTTCATATAATCACTGTTACGTTCTGCAGGATTCTTTTTGTTCTTCATTGATTTTAATATTTTTTGCATTTGTTAGAGCATTATTAGAGTCTTGAGAGTTCTGAGTTTAGCCGTTTCTCTCTTTTAAAAAAATTCCCCTCTCCTTACCTTTACCTGGACATTATATGAAACAGGTATTCTTTTACCACTATTTTACCTAAGAAAAATGAAGATTCAGTGAGGTTAAAGAAACTACCTATGGTTGCCAGCTTGTGAAGTCTGTAAAAGGCAGTTTATGTGTGACTAAGCTATAGTGTGATAGTTGTTTCCAGGCCATTTTACTGCTAAGGAGGGGACATACTAATGTCCCTGTGTCAGTGTGTTTCCCACCTCTGTCAGAGAGGACCGAGAGCCAGATCACGTGACATTTATGAAAGCCTTAAAAACCCCCACAACCCTTCCTCCCAGGGTTTTCCTTTTCCTAGAACTGGAACTAAATAAGCTTCATTGCTTTATTTTATTTTGTTTAGCAATTTAAGTTTCTAGAATTTAATAAATAAATGTGTCGCAAATTGTCCAGGCATTCTTTTGTAGTATCCTTAAATGTACACAAGCAACACCCATATCTCAAATATTAGAAGTAACCTTTATTCTGTAATTATATACATACTTGCTTTAGAAACAAGAATAGACAGACTTGTTCCAAAGTCAATCATATTGGAGCCGACTCATCAACCCCAACTCCCCAGCGTGGACCTGACAGAGCCTAGTGTGTGCAGCACTGGAGGTCCTTCTGCATTTCTCAGGTTTACAGATTCTGCATTTGGTTCTAATGCCCTGTTCTCCTTAAATAGGCATTTGTGTTGGCCTAATTTCTGGGGATAGGCAATTCAGGTTACTTGTATGTAATGTTGCCATTTCCAATGTGGTTGCCCCCTATGTCTACTGTTCCATAGTAGTCATGGAAAAATCTCAGGAAAAATTTACCACTAAGGATGATAGAGGTGTTTTTTTAGGAAAAATTCTTCTGACAAGAATGCTGGAAATGAATTATAGGATGTTAATGAAACCTCAAGGAAATAGGATGTTATCAGCATTATGAAACAGAAAAAAAAGATTGCTGGTGTGCCAGACAAAAGAATTGCCATGTTAATGGGCAATTTTGTGGCATCTACAACTCAGTATGTATTGCAGTTTGAGAGGAAGGTAGCATTTCACTAGTTATTCGATGACCGCCTCATTCCAACTAAAATGTAATTCTTTGCATAAAATGTTCTCTTTTATATAAGTGTCCACATGCAATTCATTAGACGTGATAAAAAAATGTACATATTCCTCTTCAGATCTCGGGAAAGAGAATTCTTTAAAAGTGTAACCAAAGCATAGTTTATTTTGTAGTCCTTTGATTTTTCACTTCATGTCCATCTTTACTAGAGGACTTTTGAGTTTATTAACCAATAAATATATTTCAAGGAATTTAAAATATTTTAATAAATACAAATAAGAATTACTTATACCAAGGATCAACATCAACAAACTAACTGAATTTATTGTATCTGCCACTTTTGGGTGACGTGGGTGATCTAAAAGATCCCTGACCTCCAGAAGGCCAGGTAGATAAAACATGTGACAAAAATAGAAAATGATAAAAGAGGAAGGTAATATCTGCTGAGGCTGCAGCATGTATAATAGGACTGGATTGGACATTTCATATTCTTTATCTCATATTAGTCTTCGCAATAAACCTTTAATACTGGTGTTATTGTCCCCATTTTATAAATGAAGGGACTGAGGTTTGGACAGGTGATGAAATGTGCTTAATGTCACCCAGCTGGTAAGTGGCCGAGCTAGTATTCAATGCCAGAACTCTTTCCACTACCTCGTACTGGTCTCACTCATTACAGGACAACAGCTGAAAAATGACATCAAATCGTTGTTTTACCTACTTCTTTACAGAGGTTTCAATTGTTCTGTTTTTTCACCAAATTTATGGGAAGGTTGATGGCAGAGAGGTATATTTTCCAGATTGATGTAAAAAACAAACCTTAACTGAATTGCACTTTGAAAAGTAAAATTTCTGCTTTCTTAACCACAGTTTCCTGCACTGAGGGGCCACTGCATTTTTTTTAAATGTCCAAAGTATTCGCTACAGTGTGGAAAAAACATGGGGTTAAAAATAGAATTGGTGGCAATCATACAAAAAAGCAAGTTGTATTGGACTCTGTGTGACAATAGCAGTTGGTTCCAGGGAATCCTTAACCTTCAAAGATCTAAAGCATTTATGGGCCAGAAGAAAGCTTCGTATATTGTAGATGATCAATACTTTTTATAGAATAAATGGGTGCCTTATAATGTGAGCACTGGTTGATGGTCCAGGACAGATGGGCAAATTTAAAATTCTCTCTGATTAGAAATATTAAAGTATTTCTTGATGATATTATCAAAGCAATGATATTTTGATTGCTTCATTTTTATACTTTTTGTAGATAAATTTAAAATGTCTAATGTAGTGAATCAAGTGCATTTATATTTATTTTCTAGTGCTCAGCTTCTTGTGGTAAAGGATTAAAATACCGTGAGGTGCTTTGCATTGATCAATTCCAAGGGAAATTAGAAGAAAAATACTGCAGTCATCTACGGAAACCTCGAACTCACAAAGCTTGCAGATCTGCCAGATGCCCTTCATGGAAAGCCAATAGGTGGAAGGAGGTATGTCATTTATTTTACAATTATATATATATATATATATGTATATATATATATATGTATGTATGTATGTATTTTTGCATTTGAAAATAAAACTGTAATTCAGTATACTTTCAATAACCTTGAAAGTTTTTTACTCCACTAAAATGTTTTATTCGATGGTATATTTTTTTGCACTATGCTCTGAATTAATGTTGTACAGTGTTAACACACTTGCTAAATCTGTAGTTAAATAAATTACTCAGTTGGTTTTTTGTGGCTGTAAACTTGACAAGAAGTTCTCTTACTGAATCCTGGGGGGCCTGCTGATGGTCACGCATCGCCCCAGGGAGCCTGGCAGTCAGACGTAGATGGCAATGTGCTTAGTAACTGCCTTGTGTACCCGAAGGCCTTGGCTCTGGGCTAAGTTGACGTCTTGGAAGTGGGCCTCGTGAGCTGCAGGGGGATTAGGTACTGGAGACTGGTTAGAGGCTGGGCATCAGAACGAGGTGGCCCAGTTGAGTCCAAGGCTACAGTGGACATACTTGGGAAGACTCGGCAAGAATTGAAGCTGATGCGCAGGTGTGATCGAGGCTGAGAACTCAGTTTATAAAAGAACCGTGATACACACCTGTTCTGACATAATCAGGGAGGTGAGCTCAAATCTCCATGGGGAGAGGCATGCGCTTGAATGCAGCTGCCAAAGAGAGCAGCTTAGCAAAAACCGAAGAGGCGGAAGCATGGGTGCAGCCAGAAACGCCCATGGAGCCGCGGCCTGAGGCCGGACTGCAGGGGGCTGGGCTTCCGGCGCAGGGGCTGCCTCCCAGCGGGACCTCAGGTCCTCACCATTCCTTAGGAGGCCTAGGCCGGCAAAGGGAAAACGCGGGTGGAGCATCTTTGTGTCTGTCTGCTGTTGGAGCTGTCAGGAAAACGGGTTCAGGCAGGAGCGAGCAGACGTGGGACTCCCTTCCCCTGGGCTCCTCACTCGTCTTCACTCTGTGAGGTCAGCTCCTTGGGGCGCCGCACCAGCCTCAGTGACCCTGTGTCCGCACAGCGTTGTAGAAATCTCCCAAACTGAGCGAGCATCTCGGCTTCTCCTGTAGAAGAGGCAGACCCTGTCAGGTGCCAAGGTGCTGAGAACTGCGGGCTAAATAAGCTGGGGACAAACACATATGTGTGTTTTTAAACGCAAGGAAACGTCCTTGGGCATTTGTTTCTACACTGAAATTAGGTAAAGTGAATAAAATTATTTTTCATGCTTTAGCAGATTAAAAAAACCTCCCGGTAACTGCTTTATTTAATGACGGCCACCCCTGCCTCCTGAGCTGTTTGATGGAGAGACCCTGGGCCGCCCTGCCCCCTCCTCCCGGGGCCCGTAGGCGGCCGCTCAGCGAGGGCCCTCCCGTCCCTGCAACAGTTACTCTGGAGTCTCACTGCAACCACCCTGTCTAGTTCATCACCAGTTCTTAGGTGTGAAAGAGCCGCTCCGTGAATATTTCGGCCATTATTTACTTGCATTCGTGTTGAACTCAAGAAGAACTCAGACATTATTGTGTCTCTTGATGTCCGTGACTTATCCTTGTCTTCAGGATGAGGGTCAAAGACCTGATCCATGTCAGGCCACCGAATCTCAGTGGCATGGATGTCTCTCATTCACTAAGTACCTAGCTTAGTAGCTGGTAAGTAGTTCTTGAATACTATGATTTAGTTGCAAAAAAGAGTTGCTATCTTTTAACATATGTTTGTCATATTGTGGTTTTGCCCAAAGCAGGGGTTTGGCTTACTTTATCTGGGCCAAGATGTGGCAGAATAATGGTAGGGAGAGGGTGAAATGCTGTTAAGGGGCTGAACCCAGCATATGGCGAACTCCTAATTCTGTATCGGGCAGGAGCCTCGGGATGGGATGGGAGGGGAGGGGGCAGAGACTTTGTTTTTGGCCACCAGCACTCCTGTGGCCCGCGTGCAGCTGCTGAAGCCACGGTGGTCGCCCTTTGGGAGGGTCTGAGCCTTGACCCCCAGCCCCACGGTGGCAAGTCAGTCATCGGCACTAACAGATGGGCGTGGCTCCCATCAGTCCGGACTATCTGAGGTTCACTAAGGGAACGCACTTCAGGGGTCACAGACACGAATATTCAAAGGCTGTAAAAGGCCCAGATGCTTTTGTATGATCTGCTTTCTCGGGTTTGAATTTGTTTTCCTTGTCATAGAAATTAGCTTCTTACACCCACTTGGTCCCCACAGCTCTGCCAGGAACAAGTGGCCATTTGTGAAGTTGCTGGATTTTGATTTATTCCCTAAAAAGTACCCACATGAAGTTAACAATTGCAGATGGTTCCTGCACTGCATAGAAAAATCTGTTCATCAGAAGGGTAATTTCAGAGGTAGTTACAAGATATCACTGGTCCCACTGAGTTCTGACTGCATAAACTGTAACATTGCCTTAATATAATATGATATATAACCTATAAATAATTTCATTGTATTACTGTTTTACATTATACCTAAATGGAAAGACTCATTTGGCAAACTGTGACCACAGAGGTCACCACAGGTCAGCGGCTCAGGGCCTCAGCCCTGGGGCCTCCTCCCCAGGGCTCCTGTCAGGAACAAGCGTATGGGAAGCCTTCTGTCCTTCTGTGAAATTCTACAAATAACGCAAAATCTTTGTACGGATGAGAAGAGTGAGACCTGGAGAGGGTCAGACAAAGTTGTCTAAGTTTACAGTTTACACAACCAGATTCCCCAAACACTTGTCCATTGAAACATAATCATGAAGCAACAAGCTAGCGAATGTTTGGGTCCCCAAGCAGTACAATAGATACTGAAGTTATAAAAATGAGCACAACACGATCTTGGAAATCACTATTTCTTTGAGAGACATTATGCATAATGCATATCTTAAATTATGTTTAAAAACAAGGGTTTAAATTATGTTTAAAAGCAGCATAATAGAATAGTTCCATTGTGTGGTAAGTTTTATAGATACTAAGTTTAAGTCAGAAGAGAGGTTATCAATCGGGATGGCCTGTTTGGTAGGACGTGTCATACAGCCTATCTGTAAGGCTTGAACAGTCTCCACAAGGCATGAATAGGTATTGCAAAATAAAGAAAACTTGTTTATTTGTATAGATGCTTCACATCAGACAATCTTAAAAATATTCATTGCAAGTATTTTGTATCTAACACATGATATAATATCAGGCTATGTTTAAGAAACATAGGAAAATATGTCACAGCACTATTTTGCTATTTCTGCAGAAACTGTATTTGCTGGCTAACAGTTCTCGTCATCTGGGCTTCTTTGCAGTGCCCTGTGACCTGCGGCTCTGGGGTTCAGCACAGGGACGTGTACTGTAGACTGAGAGGCACGGGTCGGGTGGCTGAAGAAATGTGCGGTGGGGCCGCCCGGCCCCATTCCCAGAGGCAGTGCTGGCGTCAGGACTGCACACAGTACCAGTGGGTGGCAGGAGAGTGGCTGCAGGTGAGTACTCAACAGTACCCCTTAAGCGTGCCGCGTGCAAGAACATGTCATCCATTTGGTCATTGCGCTTCCAGTGTTCAGCCTCATGTAAGAAGAAGGAGACCCATCGGCAAGTCACGTGCATCGATGCACGAAACAGTCACGTGAATGACAGCTTCTGCGATCCTTCAACCAGACCTCCTTCCGTCAAAACGTGCAGGAGCCGCCCCTGCAGGTACCTTGTGGTCACAGGGGACTCGTCACAGGTAAGGCTAAGACAGGACGTTAATACTTTTTGTTCTTGGGAAAAAGAGCTGAGTCTGAAATCTGGTGCAGTTGATCCCGGGGGGACTTTGAATGTAGGGGCAGAGACTGGCATGCGCCCAGTGTCAGGAGCGAAGCCCTGAGGGCCGGGGCAGGCAGGAACAGCAGAGGGCTGTGTCACACCGCAGCGCAGCTCCCAGGGGCCCCCTGGTGCCGGCGCTGACGCCCCCACCAGGGGCAGCGGCCCGCCTCCTGGAAACAGCTTCACCGAGGCAGAGCTGGCAGGCGGTAAACCGCACCTACAGGAGGGGCACAGCCTGGCAGGGCTGCAGTGTGTGCGCGCCCACAAACCTACCACCGCAGCCACAGTAAGGAGTGTCTCCTTCGCCCCGAAACTTCCCTTGTGGTGCTTCACTATCCCTCCCTCCCCTTCTCCCCTGACCCACTGATGACCTGATCTGCTTTTGGTATTAGTGATCCGTCACTGTATCAGTTTCATTTTCTAGACTTTTATATAAATGGAATCAGAGCATGTACCATTTTTTTGTCTAATGTCTCAGAAGTGTTTTGAGCGTCAGGTTGCAGTATGTATCAATAGTTTATTGCTTTTGTTGCACAATACCCCACCCTATGGATGTCTTTAAGCCATTGGTCTTTCCTTCTGTGAAATCTGCCATTAATCCCCATCCAGTTCTTTTTTTTTCTTTTTATCTCAGACAGTGTGATCTTCATCTTGAGAAGTCGGATTTCAGCCAGCAGGCACTTGGGTCCCATGCGAGTACCAGATAGTGTTCCTAAGTCTTTTGATGGGCTCATTCCTTGGCCACAGGTGGCGTCACCGCCCGTGTATGAGCGCTGGTCGGAACCCTGCCATCCCCTTGGGGTTCCCTCCCCTTTCCAAGACCTGGCGGCTCCCTCCAGGCAGTGGGCTGGAGCCGCTGTAGGGCCACTCTGTTTGTTACCCTCTTCCAGGGATCACTATCTTTTATTGCCTGATGTCCAGGGTCTTGAAAGCCATTTTTTGATGTATTTTGTTTGTTTTTTTTTTTGAGAGGGCATCTCTCATATTTATTGATCAAATGGTTGTTAACAACAATAAAATTCTGTATAGGGGACTCAATGCACAATCATTAATCAACCCCAAGCCTAATTCTCAACAGTCTCCAATCTTCTGAAGCATAACGAACAAGTTCTTACATGGTGAACAAGGTCTTACATAGTGAATAAGCTCTTACATGGTGAACAGTACAAGGGCAGTCATCACAGAGACTTTCGTTTTGATCACGCATCATGAACTATAAACAATCAGGTCAGATATGATTGTTCATTTGATTTTTATACTTGATTTATATGTGAATCCCACATTTCTCCCTTATTTATTTATTTTTTTAAATAAAATGCTGAAGTGGTAGGTAGATGCAAGATAAAGGTAGAAAACATAAGTTAGTGCTGTAAGAGAGCAAATGTAGATGATCAGGTGTGTGCCTATAGACTAAGTATTAATCCAAGCTAGACAAGGGCAACAAAACATCCACAGATGCAGAAGATTTCTCTCAAAACAGGGGGAATGAGGTTCTAAGCCTCACCTCTGTTGATCCCCAATTTCTCACCTGATGGCCCCCCTGCGACTGTGCCTGTCTTAGGTTGTTCCTCCCTTGAGGAATCTTACCCATCTCTGGCTAACCAGCCATCTTCCGGGGCCATACAGGGAAATGTAAAGTTGATAAGTGAGAGAGAAGCAATATTCTTTGAAAAGGTTAGCTTTTTACTTCTTTGCAGATTTATGGCCTGTAGCTTCTATGCCCAGCATTTGTCTTGAGGTATCTTTACCACTTGGAAGAATTATGATATTCGGTAATTTTCATGAATTAGGCATGAATTCTACTAAAGGGTTGTAATTAGGAAGGAAGAAGAAAAGCTATAGAAGTAGCAGACGGAAGAAAACATAGGAAGATTGATTATTTCTTTGACATATCTTCTTGTAGAGTAACATGAGCATGTATAGGTTTTAACAAACTACTAATTAAATTGCATACACACATTAACATAATAGGAATACAAATACATAACAAAAGCAGACCTACAATTACCAGCCATATCCAGAGAAACCAAGAAAACCAGTTAGGTGCCCTGGGCATTTGTGTAAACTTATCAATAATATGATGGATATTGTTTAACTGAATTTGAATAGTTTGAGAGAAATCAGACAAATTAAAACAACCCATTCCTGGGGACTGTTCACATCCCATATGTTCTTTTAACAGTAGATATCTATATTCTACTATAGATCTATAGTCCCACGATTTTGGAGCACTGCAACTTGCGCTTCTCCTAATTCTTGGTTGAGTTCCGACAATATAGATTCAGTCAAATTTGTTGTTTTACTGTATGCACAGGCCAGCTTAGATATCTCCTTCTTCATTCCCATGGCAAGTCCAGGAACCAGTGGGATGAATGCAGCTACAACTGCAACAGTGCCAGGATCTTTGTTGAAGTTTTTTGATGATCATCTTCTGGAATGACTCTTCCAGAGAATGTTGATGTTGGAAGTTCTTCTTCATATCGTATCTTAATTCGTTTTCTGGGTAGCCAAATTAGGCTTTGATCCTCTGTATGTTCAAGTGTTTTTATTGCTTCTGGATAGAAGATAACTTATTCTTCATTGCTCCATTTTTGCTGGAAGCAGAAATCTGTTTGCCCACTTCTGGCCTGGACCTTTAGTGTGTGTCAGAATCGCTTACCTATTTTAGTCAAATGGTATTACACATCACCTTATATGTATTAAGATAAATGTGTGCTGCCTTACATACAGTTACTGGTAAGTTAAGGCTCATAAATATCCTTTATTTTAGATAAGAAGCCCTACTATGTTCCATTTTGTCAAAGCTGTGCCTGTTGGAAGATACAGTTTCATTCAGTTAGGCTGTTCTTCATAGCATAACAGGAAAAAAGAAGAGGCACTACAGACAACCTGGTCGGAACGTGGATCCTTTCCACCTATTGGCACAACTCTGGGGAACTTACCTAGTGCCTCTGAACCTTTGTTTACCCATCTGTAAATGAGGCTAATGACTAGGGTTCTTGTGAGGGTGACATAGCACCCTACAGACGAGGCACTTGGCAAATAGCAGGTCCTGGTGATGCGCAACAGCACCTCTCCTCCCCTTGTGACTGTGTTTTTCAGTGCGCGGGTAACTGTGGTTTCAGTTACCGACAAAGGATTACATACTGCATCGGGATCCAGTCGACTGAGAAATACAAGCTCCGTGAGCTTTGGCCTGTAGACTATCGAGAATGCCCTGTGCCGCCTTCTCCTCAGGTTTACAAGTGCAACTTCAGAAGCTGTTTGCATATGGCCACTTGGAAAGTTGGGAAATGGAGCAAGGTCAGTATCTAATTATGAGTTTAAGAACTTTTGAATGAGACTTTGTAGGTACAAGGTAGCTGTCCAGCTAGATCTCAAGAGTTGTCCTGTAACCCTCTTGTCTAAAAACCACTTTATCAGTTATTTGTAGAAATATCCTCTCTCTTTTTTTAGGCTTGCTATAATCTGCACGTCAGCAGGGACCACAACTAATACTTATTTCTATTCCTCAGAGAGCTTTGCACAGTGGTTTGCATTTTGAGTGGATTCTTAAGAAATATTTATTGGTTAAGTGAAGAAGTAAGTCAATCTAACATAACTAATGAAAGTTATTTGCCCTACATTCCACTTCCAATTTAATCGCTAGAAAGCAAATAGTGTTTTGCACAGTTAGTATATAACAATGAGACAAAAGTAGTCTTAATAACCATAATTAATTGATGTTCATAAAGTATTTACAATATACTGTTGCTATAACTATACAAAAAAATGCAAATAAGCCAGTGACTGAGAAATAATTGGTTCACGCTCATGCCTACGGATCCCTTCCACCTGTGCCTGACCAGGATGCTTTTATCTGCAGTTGTTCTGCCACTATTGAGCCTCAGTTTGTTCCAAAGGGACCGGGTCCGAGAGCAGGAGATCTGGATTTACTGGCCTCCTTCACCATTGTACACTTTGCCTTCCAATTTTACTCTGCCTGCAGTGCTCAGTGACTTGTGGAACTGGGGTCATGGAAAGAAGAGTAGAGTGCGTGGCTGAAAATGGCTGGTCCAGCGACTTATGTTTGAGGCGTTTAAAACCAGATGCTCAAAAAAAATGTTATGTCAGTGATTGTAAGTATTCAACTTCAAAAACCTACCTAGTGCGTAAGTGTCCCTAAGAGGTTTTAATTACAATTTGAAAATAAATATTGGTAGCAGTCACCTGCTTTGCAGAATGAAGTGTCCAGTTTTTCAGAGTATAACAGTGTTTGTGTGACTGAGTCATTGAATTCATGCTGTGTCTGTAATTTGCCCGTTGTTGATAAGTTGTGTTCACTTGACCTTGAAGGTAAAACACTCAGCAGCTGCAGAGAAATCCAAGTGAAAAACAACATCACCAAGGATGGCGACTATTACGTTAACATTAAGGGTCGGATAATAAAGGTATTGCGGGAACAGCCCCTATTTGATTGTCGCATTGACCGTTGACTGTGGTAAAAGCTAGTCTAGATGTTTGCATTTCCCCTTTAGATCCACTGTGCTGGCATGCAGCTGGAGAACCCCAAGGAATACCTATCACTGGTCAAAGGTGAAGAGGACAACTTCTCTGAAGTGTATGGTTTTAGGTATGAGCTGGGTTGGGGCTTATCTGGTCACTTTTATATGGTCCTTCAGGAGAAGTAGGAGCTCCAGAGTTCAGAGTGATGCTTGAATAGCTTGCAAATGGAATAAGTAACTCAGGAGCAGCAGGGCACGTCAGGACCTAGGCCAGATGCTGTCCACGCCCACTCAGTAATGCAGACTTGAGTATTAACATGCGCTCACGGAGGGAATGGCTACGGATATACCGTGGGTAAGCAGTGGGACAACAGAAAAGTGAGGTGTTTAAGACTGTCGTATTTTCATAGAAATAAAAATAATTCCAGTAGCAAAAGCTAGCAGATATACCACTAATTCGTTTTTCATAAGCCATTGTCAAAATTCCTGTTGAGAATTTTATGTCTTAGCCTTGAGTGATTTTCACTTCTTTCTCATTTAACTTGCTGACACTGTAATATTGAAGAGTGTATCTTTTACCTTCCCACTTTCAAAGTTCACCATCTAGCTACAATGATGGGATAATAACTGTATCTCATACCAACCTTACTCTTGTGTTGTTACAGACTACACAATCCATATGAATGCCCCTTTAATGGAACTAGGAGGCAAGACTGTGAGTGTAAAAATGACTACCTGGCTGGCGGACACACTGTTTTTAGCAAAATAAGAATTGATCTCACTTCCATGCAAATTAAAAGTAAGTGCAGAAAATCCTCTGTTTGCTCTGGAAAATCTAATAATATGCTGGAGATGTGGTACCCAGGGTATAGAAAAGGAACGAGCTTTGTGCAAGAACTACTTAAATTTGTTTTTACAAGTTTTTAGCTATATACTTCCCTCTGCAATGACATTGACCATGGGAACCCCTAACAAAAATGTATTGTTCAGGACACTGAGAATATATTCCAAGATAGAAGGATAAGGAAGTGAATATCCTCAATGTTGTACAAGCTTTCTGCAGGGTTTAAAGTAATAATTAACCTTAGTTTCGGATTACAATTTGTCAAATATTTTCCCATTGGATCTTTTTAGCAACCCTGTATTAATTAAGGCTGAATTGTTGCCAGACATGAAATTAGATATACTTGCTGAAGTTAAATGACTTGTTCCAATTCATAGTTATTAAGTGGCACTGTAGGGAGATAAAGTCCCACCCATAGATCCCAGATTATGGGCCTGCTGCCTTTTTAGGAAGTAATTTATAGTAAAGTCAAAACACATTTATGGAACTTAGTATACACTAGCCTAATGCAGCCTGCTATCCTGAAAGTTACACACCTACACGAAAAGGCAAAGCTCATTTCAGAAGCAGAACCTCTAAATCCCATTGAATTACCAGTGCCTAGCACAGTGTATAAACCAGAAAAAAGAAACTAAAAACTATTGTTAAGTCCATGAATGCATGGATACATGATCTCTAAGTCACAGTCATGTGATGGTAAACTGTTATTGTTAGTAATAATGGCCACCATTCACTGAACACCCACAATTACTGTAGTGGGGAGTATAATGGCCACAGTCATAAACTCTGGAGTTAAGACTGGGCGTAAATTCTTCGCATCCCTTACCAGTGACATGACCTTGGACATAACTCATTAGGCATAAGTTCTCTCATCCCTCAAGTTTTTTTCTTTTCTTTCTTTCCTTCTCGGCCCTCCCCCTTTTTTGGTGAGGATTAAGGCATAATACTTAGCATATACTACGCAAATGCCTTTTATTTAGTAAGCACTCTATAAATACTGTTTATTATTTAATTATGCCATGCCAGGTAATTAGCATTGCTAGTACACAGTGGGCACCCTATAACTTACCTGCTGATTATGAAGCTGTTCTTCCTTAGCAGACTTAACATTTTGCCAGGCATTGGAGGGGAGGATGCAATGGTAAATGTGTATATTTTCAGCTCCCTGGTTTATCTTTTCATTCTCCGCAGTTGTGTGGCAATAACCAGGTTCCACCAGTCTCTGTTTCATCCACTGTTGTATTCTCACAGTACTTAAAATAGTTCCCAGAACATAATAGGTTGTAAATAAATATTAATTGAATAAAAAGTCTTCAACTTTCCTCATGATCTTGAAGACAAATCTGAATTAACCAAACTGGGGAAAAGAAGTTTTAGGAAGCGGGAAGTGCATAAACGAAAACATGGGAAGGTGAAGCTCCCTGGTTCCATCCGGGACTCAGAAGCAGTCCGGTGTTGTCTAAGCATGAACCGAATGCCGGGTCGGGGGCGGCCGCCTGTTAGAGCAGCTCCCAGGGGGTAGATCATGACCAGTGTGCACTAAACTGTGCAACTGAATTCTTCTTTATGAATCATGGCAACCACTGGGGTGAAAGCAGAAGCCTGGGGGCTAGAGGAAGAACACGTCACACCCAGAAGGTCACTGGCAAGCTGATGGGATAATGCAGACGGAAAGTGGTAAGACCTTAATTAGGAGCACGGTTCAGAGTAGAGCTTTTAAAGAGGTTCGTTCCATAGGGTTTTCTGAAGGAATGTGGGGATTAGGGATGTGGAATATTTGGCATGATTTCTAAGGTAACCAGTGGATTGAGGATACAGTTCAGTGAGATGAAAACTGTAGCAGGGGGAGTAAGTTTGGAGGAAAAGCTGACGCATGGAGCGGGGGACATGTTCAGTTAGCCATCTGTGGGCTGTCCTGGTGATGACGGGGCTACAGTAGCAAAGGATAGTTTGAACTGTATCTGCTCTGCCCCAGCCTGACCCATAAGTGTCACATGTAAGCAGTGGTTTGTGGATAAATATTTAACAACCAGGGAAAAAAAGCCTGATTCATAGTGTTTGCCAGTTTCCATGGTGTCTGTATTCCTACCGTGGCCACCTTTAGGCTACCAATGAGAATTCACTGTCCATGGAGTTGGGAGGAGACACACACACAGTTGGGTGATGAGCTGACCTTCAGGACTCTTTCTAAGCTGGTTTTGATCCAGTGACTCCCTTGTGATACTTTATATAGAACCTACAGCATTACTGCCAGTCAGGGAATTTTGCTAACAACATTAGCACAAGTATGATTGGAAAGCGTAAAATAATAATATAATGTGAAAATAAAAGAACTCAAAGAAAATAGCACACTTGTAGCTGGGTGTGTTTGAATTCCTCAGTGAAGTAATAATGTCTGTGCTGTCTATAAGCTCATGCATTGCTTTGGCGTGATTTATTTACCTTTTAATAATGTTTTTTTCTTCCATAATTTTGCTCCTGACCCCACTTTATTTTAGATATTCAGTATGATATAATATATCCTAAAGCATATATTTAGTTTTTGCACCTTGCCAATTTTTAGGACAATCTATGAGGAACATTTTGTATTAAAGAAAAAATATCTATCAAGAGCCTGATCTATGTTATGCGCTATGATTGTGCAGGCTTTCTGCTAAAAGGTTTTGAATTAAGTACATAAAGATATTTAAGACTGTAATATGAAGACTGTTTTGCAGTGAATAGTGGAAAACATACAAAGCGTCAATGCTAAAGACTTTCACTTGTCATTTTCTAGCTACCGACCTTCTGTTTGCCCAGACGCTATCTGGGAGAGCCGTTCCGTTCGCCACAGCTGGGGATTGCTACAGTGCGGCCAGGTGCCCGCAGGTACGTCGGCTCTGATGGCCCATTTCTCCCTCGCTGTGAAAAACAGCAACGGACACTGTTTCTCTCCCTTCTTTTGCTTCAGCGGAGTATTGCAAGAAACATAAGTAAATAGAAAACACAAACTTCCACATGAACTTTATTTCAAAGGAATAAACTTTGGAGGGAACTTTATTTCAAAGGCAAATCCTTGCCAATTTTAGATTTGTTTGAAGGATGTTAATAAGAATTTTAAGTTGTTCACATCCTACTTCTATTTCCATGATGCTTGATCACTTTTAATCTTTCCGTTCAGTCTATGGGGATGAATGGATACACATTATAAGGTAAAGGAAGATCTTGAATTGTGTATTTCTCCCTTCAGTTCATTTATTTTGTATTTGATCCATTTGCTTTGGGGTTTGGTTGTACATGATTATATGTTTATAATTATCATAATTTCCTGGTATATTGACCATTTTATTATCATAAAAAGTTCTTT
This sequence comes from Manis pentadactyla, assembly GCF_030020395.1. Lineage (NCBI taxonomy): Eukaryota > Metazoa > Chordata > Mammalia > Pholidota > Manidae > Manis > Manis pentadactyla. The sequence goes on along the minus strand of NC_080032.1, from coordinate 89,191,924 downwards.
AATACAGTAACTTTTTTTTTGCTTTGAACTTTAATTTATGTGATATGAGGATGGCCACTTGGCTTGCTTATAGTACATGCTATATGTGTTTTCATCCAGTTTATTTTGAATCTGATTATATCTGTGGCTCTTCTGTCTCTTTGATCAGATTGTTCAATATTATTATTATGTCTGGATTTATAGTTGCCATTTTACTTTTTGTTCTCTGTATGTCACTTGTTGTTGTTTCTGTGATCCTCCTTTACAGCTTTTCTTTATTCAGTGAGTGTTTTCTGTTGTAACATTTTAATTTCCTTAATAACATTTTCAGTATATTTTTGAGTTGCTTTCTTAATGATTGCTCTAGGGCTTGCAACATCTTAATTTATCAGAACTTACATTTATAATATTACTTTATATACTTTTATGTCTTTTAGAGAATGTGAAAGATGAGAGAAATTACATATTCATAGAGTTTTTTATAGGAACATTTTTCTTTAGCATTTCTGGTTCTCTCCATTCCTTCCTGTGGATTGGAGTTATCAGCTGGTGTCATTTTTTTACTCCAAAACAGCTTTGCTTCTGCCTGCTCCAATTGTACCATTATTATCAAATATATTACATTTCTGTATGATATGGTCAATAATATAATTATACACTTACTGGTTTATACAATTGTTTTTTAAATCAATTAAGAGAAGAAAGGAGAAGATATATGCAATTATAGTGTCTTTTAAAAATACCTACACACCTACTTTTATCAGTAATTTTTGGTTATTTTGTGTTGTTATATATTAATGTCTGGTATCCCTTGATTTCACCCTGAAGAACTGCCTGTAATATGTCTTGTAAGACACGTCTACCAGTAACAAATCCTCTCTATTTTGTTTATCTGGGAATGTCTATTTTGTTCTCATTCTTGAAAGATTGATTTGCTTGTTATAAAATCCTTGATTTACCGTTTTGCTTTTAGTGCTTTTAAGGATGTCATCCCAGCATCTTCTGGCCCCTCGATCAGCAACAGAAGTCGGCTGTTCATCTCATCGGGGCTCCTGTGTATGTGCTCATTTTCTCTGGTGCTTTCAGATTTTCTCTTCATCTTTAACTTTCACCATCTTTGCTATGATATGTTTGGATCTCTTCACGTCTACCCAACTTGGAGTTGATTGAGCTTCTGGGATGTATATATTAATGCATTTAACCAAATTTGGGAAGTTTCTAGCCATTATTTATTCAAATATATTCTCGGCTGTGTTTTTTCTCCTCTCTGGTATTCCCATTATGCAAACATTGGTTTATTTAATGGTGTCCCTTCTTTCTATGAGGCTCTGTTCATTTTTTATTCATTTTTTACTCTTTTCTTCAGATTGCATCATTACTACTGGTATCTTTTCACATTTGCTGATTCTTTCTTCTGCCGGCTCCAGGCTACTGTTTGAGACCCTCTATTGAATTTTTTATTTTGGTTATTGTGCTTTTCAACTCCAGAATTATTCTTTGGCTCTCTGTAAACTATAATTTGTACCTCTTTATTCATATTCTCTTTTTGATTAGACATTATTATCATTCTTTACTTTTTAATATACCTTTTTTTTTAGTTCTTTAAGCATATTTACAGTAGTTGCTTTGAAGTCTTTATCTGCTCAGTCTGACATCCAATACCTCTCAAAGGTAGTTTCTGTTGCCTTTTTCCTTTGTATATGAGTCATCCTTTTCAGTTTCTTTGCACATCTCATGATTTTTTGTTGAAAATTGGGCATTTTAGGTAATATATTTTAGCAACTATGGATCCTAAGTCTCCCCTCCCCTCTAGGACTTGTTGTTTGCCTGCTTACTTATTTGTTTAGCTTCCTGGCTGGACTGTTCCAGTGCCATCTGTTTCCCCTGCAGGGTGCAGTCTGATGTTGCTGCTCCGAGGGGTCGCCCGGGGCATGACACAGTCCCCCTGCTCCCTTTGGAATGGCAGTGGCTTTAGCTGGGCTCTCTCTCTGATTATTTCTTCCCCTGACCCTCCGTTGAGTTTCTAGCTGGTTCTAACTCTAGTGAAATCACACTTAGCTCTTAGCCCATCTCTCTATTCCCGCCCATCCTTCTCCTTCCCTCTTTCACTTGTATTGATCGCCCAGTGGTTGGTCTGCTTCCCAGATGGTGACTTTGGACCCACATTTTCTATGCAGCACCCTTTCCAGGGCGGTTCTTCCCCTGAGGAACACCCCCTTCTAAAGTCTTACTTCATCTCCTCAGCCATCTGTTCTGAAGTCGAGGATGTGTACTCTAAAGCTTTCATCACTCTCAACAATCCCTCACATGTGGAATTTTTTTATAACACTTCCATTTGGCCCTCTTAAATGGAGATTATCCGTTCTTCAATGGCTAACCCATGTCAAGGCTGGTCAGCTTTGTCCAGCAATCCATCCTCCTTGTGATCTCTGCTTCTAGTCCTATACTTGATGTGATTAAAGAGAAGTAAATTGAGAATGCCATAGAGAGATGTGAGGAATCAGCTACAAGGTCTCACAGATGCCATTACTTTGAAAATGTCACCAAGTTCTGGGAATCTGGTCCTTGTCATTACATGTTGAATTTTCATTACGTGCTGAGTAAGGTCTGGTTAGTGAGACATCAACAGGATTGACAGGAGACTAATGTGCATGTAAGTTATATGACTGCCAAGTAGAATCAAAACTCCTTTTATCTCATTAGTGAACTTGCCTTGTAGGAAATATCTTAACAGAAAGCAAATTATTATAAATAGAGTATTTCTCAATGAACATGGGATGTGACTAAGAGCTGTTAGCACAGTCAGATTTTTAAATGGTAAGACAGCTATTTCCATTACTTCCTAACTCCTTTTCTCCAGTTTCAATGTAACCCTGTGTTCTCCCTACAGTGTCTTGAGGAAGCTGTGTAGTTGTAAGTGGGGGTAATCCCAGTTTACTTGGAGAGACAGACCATGTCAACAGCCTGCCCAAGGTCCTTGACAGTCACAGGCAGAACCAGTGCAGTAATCAAATGTTCCTATCTGCCCATCAAGGTGAGATGCCTCCCTCATACGGGTCTCCAGGCGTCTCTGGAATGCAAAGCTCTATTTCCAAACTTAGATATGAGTGGACCTAGGAATATGCTATCAGAAGGAGCTCTACCATTTATAATCAGTCCTTCTTGAGCTGTCTGAAGTTACCATGACCAAAAATACAAACTTCCCAGTATTCTTAGAAATGTTCTGTCAAATATATAAACCAGATTCTGTGTTAAGTTACACAACATTTGCATAAACACTCTCCAGATGTTTGATGTCGCAGAAAGAGCTTATTCTGTTTGGGATTCATCAAAACCACATCCTCTGTGTTTGCATATGACAGGACACCCTGGGACATGAATGCTAAAAAGAGAATGGACACATATGGCACTCTTTAGGGAAAATAAACTTTGCCACGTTGCAATGTATGTTGAAGTTAAGGAGTGCGATGTGGCTTTAGAAGACATACATCAAAAGTGAACTAAAGTAAAATGTTTGGTACTTTTCACAGAGCCACAAAAAAATTAGGGGGGAAACCCCCCAGTGTGTATCTCTTTAACTGTTTGTAATTAATATTGATTACATAAAAACAAGAGAAATCACCACATTCAGCCAGGACCAGTGGATCATGGCCAGCATCCATTTTGAGTATTCAGAGCCGGTTGTTAAATATTTTGAAGATGTATTCTTGATTATTAGGGTGTAGAGTTTGACATACAATCTTAAAATATACCCTTTGGATTATATTGTTTAGATCCTCTCCTTATTTTTGCCCTCTTGATCTGTCTTGTTACTAAAACTGGTAATAAGAATTTCCTATTATTAAGGCATTTATATCTATGTCTCCTTACAACCCCTGCAGTTTTTGCTCCATAAAATTTATTGTTCTTTGATGCATAATATTCATGGGTGTCTTCATTGTGGACTACAAGTTTTGGCACTTCTTGGTCATGTTTCCCTGATGAGACCTGAATTCTACTTTGTCCCTTATCGGCATTGCTACCCCTGCTCTTTATGTTCATTTGCTTGGTGTATTTTCCGTGCATCCTTTTAATTTTAGCCTTTATGAATCCTTTCTTTTTTCAGTGTGTCTCCTACATATACCATGTAGTTGGGTTTTGTTTGCAAGCCAATTGGAAAATTTTTTTCTTTAAATAGGTTTTATGCCCATTCACCTTTAATTTTTAATGTTATCTAGTAAAGTTGCCTTTTTTGGTGAGCAGTTTTAACGGAGGTATCGATTCATGTTACCATCCCACAACCAGAATGCAGAACAGCCCCCCTCTCGCTGCCTCCTGGAGTCCATGCCTCCCTCCCTTCTAACTCCTGGAAAATGCCGATCTGTTTGTTACTGTAGCTAGAGCTCTGCCTTTTCTGGAATGTCATACAAATGTCATATAAATAGAATCGTACAATATATAACCTTTAGACATTGGCTCCCTTCACCTTGAGATCCGTCTGTGTGGTTGCAGGCGTGTGTTCCTTTTTACTGCTGAGAATCATGCCACCGTACAGAGGGTGGACAGTTGTCCTACACTTGGCCATGCATCCACTGGGAGAACGGGGGTTGTTTACAGTGTTTGGATATTATGAGTAGAACTGATATGCACAGGCTTTTCTGTGCACAGATATTTTTATTTCTCTAGGATAAATACCCAGCAGTGGGATTGTAGGGCCATCTGGTATGTTCAAGTTTTTAAGAAACTGCCAAACTGTTTAACAATTCTATATTATCTGTATATTCTCTCTGGTGACATATATGTTCAAGTCTTTGGTACATTTTAAAAATGGGGTTGCTTATTTCCTTATTATTTAGTTTTGAGACTTCTTTATATATTCTGGCTGCAAGTCTTTGTTGGAGATGACATTTATAAATATTTTCTCCTGGTCTGAACCTTTTCTTTCTTTACTTTCTTCTTTCTCTTAAGGGTCTTTCATAGAGCAAGACTTTTTATCCATAACTACCTGTTTTTTTGATGGAGTCAATGGCTCAAGGGCAGCCATTTCAATTAGTTGAATTCCCCGGTCTTTTGAATCACCTAACCTTCTATGTGTGATTCTGCTGTTACAATTTTACTGCTTATGGTTGCCTTTTATAAAAAATGTCAAGAGAGGAGAAGAGGAGGTAAACTTCACGCTACTTTAAAAAACGTCTTTCAGCAGCTATGTTTAAGCAATTTTTCAAGTTAAAGGTTAGGTTCGAGGAGGCTTAAATTTTAATCTTAGATGAAGTATTGAAATTGATGTAATTATTTATTCAATAATTCACTACTTCTGAAGTCCCATAGGAGTTGCCAGTTCTGTTTTCATGGCACGTGTAATTGTCTACACTGCCTTACATTTATTTATGTATATACGCTATTTCACTTACAAGATGTATTTATTTTTCCCCAGTTTTATTGAAATATAATTGTCATTTAACATTGTATTAGGTGTACCACATAATACTCCTAAGCGTACGCCATGGTAGTCTGCTACTCGTATGCATTGCAGAACTGTCACTGCAGTTTTAACACTCATCACTTCACATAGTTGCAAGAACCTTTATTTCTGTGATCTGAACTTCTAAGATCTACTTTCTTAGCAACATTCAAATATACAACACAGTATTGTTAGCTGTAGTCCACAAACGGCAAATCGCATCCCGCAATTACCTCTAACTGGAGGTCTGCATCTCCTGACCACCCTCACCCGCCCCATCCCCTGCCCCGCCCCACAGCCACCAGTCTGTTCTTCACTTGCTGGGTTCAGAGCGAGACCCGTCTCTGTTCTCCCACAGACACTTGACACAACATCTACTACTCAGTTAACTTTGAATGAGTCAAATGTATTTTTACCTCTATCATATCACCCCAAATTTCAGAGGAATTGTTTCACTATTTCTTTCAGATTGTATTATACTGCTTTTTAATGAGGACTAAGGGCCTAAGTAAAGCTCCTGAAAATTAGTCTGGAGAAATGGAGCAATAGATATTTCTAGACCCAGCTGAGTGTGTTAGGCCACCTAAGTCACAGAGTAGCAGTCAGATTTTTCCTTTCATTTCCAGTGTATACACATTTGTATGGTTTCCAAGCAACCTTGAACAGGGAGGTAAAGAACAGAAGAGTAGAATCTTATGTTGTGAAAACATTGTATGGCTCAGGAGGGCCTCTTAGGAAGTGGCTGGCCCTGGGAAACTGACATCAGAGAATACATTTCCAGTTTTAAGGAGTTGTATTTGGTGAGAAGCCTATTATGAATTAATGTGGGATGCAAATATCTAGTGCAGCAGATTTGACAAAGTATTAAACAGTAGAGTGTATCCTTAGAATTAGTTCTTTTCATTCAAGTACTTGCCAATGTAAAATACTGTTTCGTGTTGGTGTCATTCATTATCACAGAGCATGAAGGGCTCAGCTGTGTATTTACGTACCTTCAAAGTGCTAAAGTTCAAGGCTACACTTAATTCATCCCTCCAGACATACTGAGTTCCTAGCCCTCCTCTGGCTCTGGGAATACAGCAATGTGGCAAACATCCAGGCCATATTCCAAATTTCAAAACCAAATGAGGTATAGAATAAGAAACTTGCTTTGGAATTTATCTAAAGGAAATTATTTCTGGAATGGGGAAAATTCTCCCTATATTACCATTGAATCATAAATATATTTAAATCTCCATTTTGATTTTAAATAAGAAATATATACGATTGTTAAGAAATCTAACAAACTAAGTTGATATATAACTGATATAAAATTTCATATCATAAATATATTTGAAGTCTATTTAGCCTCTGCTTTCATGGTAAGATAATATTTTCCTTCACATGTTATAACCCCCTAAAGTTTTATCAGGCTTGCTCAAGATTCATGCTCAAGTCTTAGCCTAGGGCTTATTGTGATGTGATCTCAGAATGCCTTAACATTGCTCTGAGTCTATGCAGATATCGAACATTGTCAGTAGCTTAATTAGCAATAAGTACTTGTCCTTTCAAATGCTTATTATGTTCTGTAAGATCATATAAATGCGGCACAAATTTTTCCCATTTCAGTCACACATTTTCTCAACTAGCAGATATTTAAAGTTTCATTTTTAACAAAAATAGTCTGAAATATTCTGGCATGAAAACAGTTCTTGTGTCTTAAAAAGAATTAGATCATAAAGCCACTAAGTGGCACACACACCATGTGTGTAAATCATAGGGCATGATATACGCACATGATGTCTGGGTCTTTAAAAAGATGTAATATTTGGAACAATAATAGTGTGTTCAGTGGGTGTGTGTGGTGGGTTATGAAGCAATATTCTTACTACACAAGGGAAGGGTACAGTAACAGAAGATTCTAGAAGATACATTGCACAGGTGTAACTTATCCAGGAAGTTAGCAACAAGGGGTCAACAACTGAAATGGGAAATGTTACAGTCGTCGGGCATTAGTCCCAGTGAGCGCTCCCATCGGGAACTGCCTGCCGCTACAGGAATATCAGCTCCAGTTGTCATGCCTTAGAGTCCGATGATTGCTTTTGCACAAATAACATGACGTGACATTAATTCAGATGTCTCTTTTAATTAGAAGACTTATTTGTAATCAATTTGTAAAACCTTTAGCTGGTTCATTTTCTTTAGAGTAAGGTTCACTATTTTTTCATTTTATAAAGGAAGACCTTTGAAAAGCAGTTGGATCAATTTCTTATATAATTCAAATTCAGGTGTTTCTAGCCAAGAGCGTTCTTAAATATTTTATGAATCGCGTCTGTTTTTATTTTGCTTTTGTTTACAACCCAGGGGCAGTTCAGCATTAATCTGGCTGGGACTGGGATGAAGATATCCGGCAGAGCAAAGTGGCTGGCGCAGGGGAGTCACGCCTCTGCCGTCATACGCAGATCACAGGTAAGTCCTGCTGGGCCCAAAGCCTGGCGGAAACAGTTCTCTGCTGGGAACTAGCTTCAAGGGTCCTCCACCTGAGATGCACATTATATGAAGTTAATGACTAGTGCGTTGGGGCGTATAATGAGGTGTGTCACATATAATGGGGTATAATGTTAATTTATGAAATTGTGCAATTGGACTCATTTTATTAATGTGCATAGGTAGGTTTTATATTCATGCAAATTCATGGAGATACCTGAATGTGAACTATCGATGCCAGATTTGACCTGCCCAGGTTTGGGGCTAATGACTGGAAATGCAGGTTCTTCCCAAAGGGGCTGTACTTTCAGCAATATGTTCATTAGGAAAGGTTTGTAGGTTTTAATATTTCAAAATGAGGGGTAAATTTTCAGTTTATTTACCTCATGCTTTGATTTAGTGATGAGGGTGGTGTTAGAGCCATTGTCATTTCACAGAAACCTTTACTAGCTTCTTCAAGGATTAGGACTATTTTTTATGGCTGTTTGCCTATTTCCCTGTCTACCTTTGTCTAGATGACATAGTCGCTTGGCTTTACTGTAGCATGTGTATTTCTGAAGTAGAGGCTTGTAAGCTTGCTGCCTCCCGTGGCCCAGCACACGCCCTTCATGAGGCGGCCCCTGGTACTGGCAGTCCCATCCCAGCGTGACTCCAGTGAACCGGGGCCCGTGCACGTGCTCTCGCCTAACTGCATGTGTGTCGGCGCCAGCAGCGGCGCTGCCTCTTCTCATGTCTTTTTTCCTTCTTGCAATGAAAGTGACCTCTGTAACACTCCTATTTATATGAATATTATTTGTAAATGAAATGCAGTATTTTGATACCCATCAGCTTTTAATTATTCTATTTCTGAAGACTGTGAAACTGTATTTTAATTAATAATTAAAAGAATTTAATTTTTTATTATTTCTGTAATATAGGGAAGCAGTAGACTTTTAAAACAAAGAGCCGTTTTAAAATACCTATTTGGCATATTTGGTCTAATCCCTTTTGGTAGAAGAATGGGAATACAGTAATTACTGAAAGTATATCTGAGCAGGTATATATGCAGAGAGCTCAGTGAAATACATCTTTTGGTAAAATGTAAAGAATGGACTCTGGCTAAGTCACCAGTAGATATGAATATTTAGCACAGTTATTGCTTTTGGTTGTACTTAAGTTTTATTCTAAAAAATAATTCTTTGTGTAATGATTAAAAAAATAAAACCGAGCATTTCTACCTCAGCCCATATTTTGCACATGAAAATATATCCTGGAATCTGATAACTGGTGTAAAACTAGCTTGTAAAAGCCAAATATACTTACGGAAATGCAAACGCTTTTATTTGCCAGTAAATTTAAGCAAGATTAAGTTTTTCACTTAATCTATTTGGGAATAAGAATGTATATAAATTGAAATTTCTGCTGCCATTCCCTTTTTCTATGTTTACTCAGATTCTTGAGAGTTAAAAAAAGCTTTTGAAAGAGAAGACAATTTCAAAAGTCCCTGATTTCAAAACATTTTTCACCCCACAATGTTCCAGGAATCCAGTTTCTCTCTCTCTCTGCTCCCCTCCTTAGATTAAAAACCAAACCAAAACAAACAACCACACACAAAAAAGACACCTTATCTTCTCCAGGAACTACAGGAGTTCAAACTATTTTTGCTTCATCCCATCAAAATGTCTTCACAGTCTTTGGACTTGGCAACCTAAAGATGTAAAGCGATCCAGAGAGGGCTTCTGTCCGGGCCTGACCGCCCTTCCACCGCCTCTGCCCAGCCATTCCTCAGTGAACGGCTCTGCTTTTCTAACAAAAGGAATCTCCTTTGTTCATCCTTTTCTAATTATTGCTTTTGGTCCATTCCACCCCCTCCCCGCCCTTCCCCCATTTTATCACCTTCTATGCTTTTCTTCAGGCTCTGATTCTAATGCTTCCATGAGATGTTTGAGATTCATGGGGTAGAATATGACTTGTATACAGTTAAGATCAAGTTTGTGTGTCTTTCATTTCATCTCTGAGACCTTATATAAAATCATGTAAATATTGGATAGCAATTCAGGAGAGGTTTTAACAATCTCACTGAAGCCAATAGATACCTTGATGATGAGTATTTGTGTTGAGCTGAATTTTCTAAATCAAAGTGTAGATTATAATCATTCAAGTAGTAATTGAACCTCAGGCTATCTAAGTCCTGTGGCCACCCATTTCAGCTAATCCTGAAGTGGAGTGATCTTTGACCTCAAATGTAATTGTTACAGGAAACCTAGGCTAATGATTCAGCCACATGATTCAAAGCATTTGCTTTTTCTGCCTTGTGCAAAGCTACCAGCGTGTATCAGATTCTCCCATATTTCTGCCTTTTCCTGTTTTCAGGATGGAACCAAAGTCCACGGCAGATGTGGAGGGTTCTGTGGGAAGTGCGTTCCCCACATGACTACTGGCCTTCCAATCCAAGTCATTTGAACATGCAGAGGTGGGAAGTGTGTCCCAAAGAGGAGATGTTCTCTGCAACCTTCAAACACCTGGTGCTCATTTCATGGCCCTTTCCAGACATTTTCATGTGCAAAATGCCTGTGACTTTTTCCCATGGTGCTCATCACGAAGTCAAATCACCACTCACTTTTATCAACGCCTTTGAAATAAACTTAACAGATGTATGACTTTACAGGGTACGTAGGGACCTTTGATGAATTACACTAAGATAATGTTGCCGTTAACAGCTTGGACTGGACCACAATTATACTACACCTGTGAACACATGCAGATCTCTACTCGGTGCCCTATTGGACCATGAAATGTTTATCTATTTCTTAAAATGAAGCAAGTAAAACTTAGCAAAATGAGCTTACTTAAAACCACTATAAACATTAATGTGTCTGGCAGGTAAATAGTGAATTGATAATCACATCAAAAAAGCACATAGACACTATACTTGCTACTGATACGGCTTAGATGCCTTGTCTTATATTTCCTTGAATTTTTAATTATGGATTATGGTGCTTCAAATAAAAAAAAGTCATCCTAAAATGTGGTACAATTTTTAATTGAAATATATGCTTGGGCTAAATTTGAAATTCTGTGGGTATAATACAGAAGATATGATATAGTAGAATTTGACTTAAAACACCTACCTCTAATTTGATGCACTTATAAGAGCAATACATTGTTTTTATAATGTTTATATTCTATTATGTCTTTGTAACTCATATATATATATATATTCTTAAAAAACCTATTTTCTCAAAGTTATGTACTGTATTTTATTAATCAAATATAGAAGTGAGAAGTTCTGATGTTCTGAAGATCTTGTTTTGGTAAACATAAAATTATGTTTACATATGCAAAATTTTCATTAGAGATGCTCGTTATTTTATATCTGAGGTTTCTCAAAGCCAAGACATAAAAGATAACATAAAAATGAAGTATTCATGGGAAAATTCTCAGGTATTAAGAGATTTTTTTAGGTGAATAATTTAATTTTGTGTTATATAATACAATTTTTAAAAGAATCATAGACAAAACAGTGTATTTTTATGGTAACCTACTCTGTAAACCAAAAAACTTATCCTACTAATAGATTTTTGCCAGTAAATAATAGTGTACTAGTTCGACCCACAGAGTTTCCCCCCCCCCCCAAACATTTATTAGGGTTGTATTGTACCATACAGTGGACTACAGCAATTTTGTGCCAATGTGTTTAGAGGGGCATTTAGGGATCTCTGTATCAGAAACAAAGTATTTTGCACTATGTGCCTTAAGTCAATTACAAACATTAATCCAAAATGTGTAGCAGTTGCTAGAAATGTTTTCTTTCATAATTAGAATCTTATACTTTACAAACATTAAATAATAAACATATTTGTGTGATACATTAGCGATCTGTTTTCCTTGTCCTTACATGTAAAAAAAAGAACTCTTCCCTCAAAAAGTCTGTAACTCGAAAGTCTCTTCAGAAATTCTAAGACAGTTCTGACGTTGTTGCAGTTGGGATAGAAACAGCACCTCCGGGTGTGTACCCATCGCGTGGCAGAGAGAATATAAGCAAGAGGTTGGCAAAAACTTGGAACGCTTTTAAAAGCTTCTGCTCGTGCAAGGGGTACCCAAGTCTGCTCATATGCAATTGGCCAAATCAGATCACATGACTAAATCCTGATCAGTGGGATAGGGAAATACACTCTTCAGGGCGGGATGGCCCGACACGCGGGCCCGGGAGCCCTCCAATCGCCCCCACGGGGGGGGCGGGGGAGCAGATCCTTGTGAACCGTGTTCCACGCATCCATCCTCAGCTTCCCTCCAGACTGCCAGCGTGCTCTCCAGACCAGTGAGAGCAAGTCCGTGGCTGCTGGCAATGTGTAAATATTAGTGCATCCACATCCTGAATAGCACGTGATTTTGTTTTTCTGCTGGGGTACAGCACGGCGTTGCACTATTTGAGTCTATGTTTATCTGATGACTCGATTGGGGGGAGGCTTTCATTTATTTTTTGCCACTAGGTTTCTTTTTCTGAGAGTTACTGTTCATTTTCTATTCACGTTGCCCTTCCTCTCCCCCTATTTTCTCATTCTCTCACCCCACCCCCCAACTCCTGGAAAAAAAAACAGAAAAGAGACAAACATAAAAGGGAGTGAGGCAGTTTTATGTGAATGTGCCTTAATGCATTTGAGAATCACTTATCGAAAAGCATGCTTTGCATCATAAAGTAGTTGCAATATTAATATGTAGCACATGATCTTCCATGCTTATCAGTGAAGACAAGTGCTCTCTACATTTATTTTATCTATTTTTCCTACTTTTCAAGGAGAAAAGATTTCCCTGCTACTCCCCCAACCTCTGCCCTCGATTTGCTCCCACTCTGAATTCTCCAGGACTATCCCCCCAGATTGTCGTCCCCTCTCCTTTTTCTGTCCGGGGTTCCTTCTCTTCAGCCAGAAAGCGTACCCATCTCTCTGTGATTTGAAAGCCAGAGGAGATACTGTGGTTTCTTAGAGTGTGAGCCTGCTGGTGCAAACTCCACTTTCATTTATCTGAATGTCCTTAATTCACCTTCATATTTTTAAACTTCATCTAAAAATGCTGACATAATTTAAAACTTACAAGAAATTGCAGGAATAGTACAAATAGCTACCATATGGGAGCTTTAGCCAGAATCACTAATTTTTAACATTTTACCATAATTGCTATATCATTTCTCTTTATATGTACATACACACTCACACACACACACACACACACACACACACAGAGGCAAGCATATACCCATATTATTTATTTTTAGTAATTATTTGAGTAGGTTGACTATCTTATGACCTTTTAATCTGTTATAATTTAGTATGTATTTGTTAAGAAAAAAGATATTATCTTCCATAACCATGATAAGGTTATGAATGAAGAAATTTCATCACTTAATTTCTAAACAGCTTTGAAACACAATTTATTTCGGGTATGCTGGTGATCAGAATGATGATGGGGGTGAGTGCCAAGCCCAAATCATTCTCCTCCTTGCATAGCGCACTCTTTCTCTACCTTAAATAAAATTATCTCTCAGTATTCTATACCTTAAATGCTTGAATTTCTCTCAAATATTAGCTCAATGTGACCTCCGTAAATAACTCCCGGGCCATTCTGTCTGGGATATTTTATTTTGAAGTTCTCATGTACTCTGTCCCTTTCCCATGCCACTGATTATTTTCTACACTGTATGTGATTAAGGTCTTGGCCACTCATCCTACCTGCTCTCCAAGACTTTTGAATAAAAACTAGCACTTGTTTAGCTCCTGTTCTGTGCCAGATATCGAGAGACACTGAACATTCTTATCTAACCAGCACCCCTACGAAGCATCACCATTCCACCCCATCATCTTGGGGAATGGCAGGAACTCTGCACAATGGTGCAAAGCTGTCTAGACACAAGACTTTTTCATTCTACCGTATTCTTCACTTACGGACAGAAACTATGTTTATTGTATTGTGAGTACCTCACAGCAACTATCAGCATGTTGACTATATAGTATAGGTTTTGTATTTTATTATGAATAAAAGTACTTTGGAATTGAATTTCACATGAACATATATGAAAAAATCTATATGGACTGTAATTTGCAGATATCTGGTGGGGTTGATGTTTAAAACAGAAAGATGAAGAGGCACCCAGAGAATGTGTCCAGAGATACAGGTGCCCCGGGGAGCTCAGTCAGGCCGTGGAACTGGAGAGGCCAGCCTAGAAGTCACCCGTAGCCACCGTGCGTATCTTTTCTCAGTAAGTTATGGAGAGCTGCTTTAGTTTACATGTTTTAAATTATTTTTAAAAGAATTAATAACACCTACAAATGTTGATGGATATAAAAGGTAGTAACAGGATAATACATATTTCAGTAACCATGCATTCACAATTGAATACAGCTTTGATAAGTACAAAATTGTTTTATGATGCCACAAAAATAACAAAAAAGGGACAGACTTGATTTTTTATTTTGCTCTTCCTTCATGTCACTCTCATAGGGTAGGGTTTATCTTTGTTATTACATATAGGCATCAGTCAGTGTTGTTTATTACTTATAATGTCTAATTTTTAAACATACCCATTATTTTCAAACATAGAAGACTGTTTCCCTTGTTTATTTTTTTCTTAATAATTTAGTTCATGTCTTTCAGTTGACAAGTGTCTGATTGTTTTGTTTAAAGATAAATAATAAGACCCAGTTTTGCATGATTTCTGTCAGTTATTTTTTAAAAGATAACGTGATTAATTTTGTTATGCTTTACTTACCCCTTTTTTTTCTGTCATGACTCATCTCGTTTATTTGAAACACAGAAATTTATTTATAACTGACAACAGTGGCATCTACTGGCCACTCTTAACTATTCCTCAGTAAGATAAAGAAAAAATGTCACACTAACATCCCTCTGCAATTTTCTGAAGGGGTCGAGCAGCCGCGGCTTTCAAAGCAATAGGCAACCCATCGCTGAGTTCACACCGGTGTCTGTGCCCGTATCAGTCATGTCTGCGCCTCCGTCGTGCAAAAACATACGTGCTCTTGTCACCTCTTCAGTCCGAGGACATTCTCAGCAATATAAGATACTCCTTAGTTTCAGGAACAGAAAAGATGTTGTTTTTAACGCATTTATTTTTTGGAGAATCTTTATGCTATGAACAGAGCAACTGGGAATAGGAGCAAAGTCGTGGGGGCACCCCCAATTTCTAGATCAGGCTCGGATATTAACAAACAGTGTAACATTAATCTTTAGGGTTGTTTCCTCAGCTGTGAGATAAGGGACTTGAAATAAATGACTTCTACGGTGCTTTTCAGCTCTAAAACTTTATGTGTGTAATTTGTGTCTGCCGCATTCATTGGCAGTTACTATTTGTTACATAAATAGAGCTATTTAGTATTTACTATGAGTAAAAACACCGCTCTGGGAGGGAGCACATCACCCCTGTGTTCTTCCACTTTTGCTCTACAGAAACAAAGCAAGGATGGGTCTGTCCCCCAGTTTCGCACCCCGTGTCCGTGTCAGGGAGACCTGGGGGTCTGGCCTCGCGTCCTCTCCTTGCCGTGGGGCCTCGCAACCAAGCTGCAGTCTCAATGTGGTAAACTGTAAAGTGGGCAGAAGAAAGGTCGCCCTGCTTACCCTCCTAACATAAAAATCATGATATGAAATGAGCTATTGTTTGTGAATATGTTTGGGATAGTAGGAAGTCTTTGGCGTCCCCAAATCAGCTACATTTTCTCATCTTAATTACAGAAAATTTGAAAGTATGGCAGCAAGTGGAAGGCATGTTCTGGGGCCCTGCTTACAGAATATTTACCACCTTAACCATTTTTAAATACGTGGTTTAGTGGTATTCGTATTTCTATTTTGTGCAGTCATTACTACCGTCCATTCTCCAGAATTCTTTCCATCTTGCAAAACTGAGTCACTGCGCCCATTAAATAGTAACTCCCTATTCAAGGTTCACATGTTGTGGTATACGTCAGAGAATCCTTCCCCTTTTAAGATTAGAAGTATTCCATTTTAGGTACATGCCACGTTTTGCTTATCTGTCTGTCAGTGGACACTAGCTATTGTGAATAATGCAGTTATGGACATGGGAGTACGAACATCTCTTTGAACCCTGCTTCCGTTTCTTTTGAGTGTACTCAGAAGCAGAATTGCAGGTCACATGGTAGTTTTGTGTTTAGTTTTTCTACCAGAGGAACAGAGGAACCACTACACTGGCTCCATAGTGGGAGCACCATTCTACAACCCCACTCACCATGCAGTAGGGATCCAGGGTCTTCACATAAATGTTATTTGTTGTTATTTTTCACTTATTTTATAATAGCCATACTAATGGCTGTCAGGTGGTAACTCCCTGTGGTTTTGATTTGCATCTCCCTAATGATTTGCAGTTTTGAGCATTTTTGCATGTGCATACAGGCCATTTGTATTTCTTCTTTGGATACATGTCTATTCAAGTCCTTTGCACATTTTTAAATTAAACTACTTTTTGTTGAGTTTTAGGAGTTCTCTGTATAACCTGGATATTAGCTCCTTATTAGACATATGATTTCAAATATTTTCCTCCACGGTGTAGACTGTATTGATCTGTAGTTTTCTTGTCGTGTCGTTGTCTGGCTTTGGTATCCAAGCAACGCTGGCCTCAAAGAATGAGGAGCTAGAAGCCAGGAAGTGTTCTCTCCTCATTTTTGGGAAAAGTTTGGGAAGGATTTGGGTTAGTTATTTAAATGCATGGTGGAGTTCACAAGGGAAGCCGTCAGGTCCAGGGTCTTTCTTTTTCGGGATGTTTTGATGACTGATACAGTCTCCCTACTAGTTTTGGTCTAATTACATATTCTGCACTGTGACTCAGTCTTGATGGGTTTTGTGTTCCTAGGAATTTGTCCATTTCATCCAATTTGTTGGCATGCAGTTGTTCACAGCACTCTCCTATAACCCTGCTTATTTCTGTAGAATTGGTAGTGGTGTCTCCATTTTCATTCGGATTTTAGTAATTTGAGTCTTCTCTTTCTTTTTCTTAGTCAATCTAGATAAAGGTTTTCCATTCTGTTGGTATTTTCAAAGAATCAACTTTGGTTTTATTGATTTTTCTCCCTTTTTTCTATTATCTATTTATTCATCTCCCCTCATCTTTATTATTTCCTTTCTAGCTAGCTTTGGTTTTAGTTTTTTTTTCCTAGTGCTTTAAGTTGTAAAGTTAAGTTGTTAATTTGAGATCTTTCTTCTTTTTTAATGTTAATGCTTATAGCAATAAATATATTTTCACTGTCCTGTAAGTTTTGGTGTATTGTAGTTTCATTTTCATTTACCTCTAAATATTTTCTAATTTCTCTTGTGATTTCTTTTTTGATCTATTGGTTGCTTAAGAATGTGTTGTTCAATTTCCACAAATCTGTGTATTTTCCAGTTTTACTTCTGTTACTGATATCAAACTTCATCTTTTTGTGGTGAGAGAACATACTCTATATGACAACTGTCTTTTAAAACCTATTAAGACTTAATTTGTTGCCTAACACATTGTCCTTGCCAGAAAATGTCCCAGATGAACTAGAGAAAAATATGTATTCTATTGTGGATAGAGTGTTCTATGCTGTCTGTTAGATCTGGTTGCTTTATTGTCTGAAGTTTTCTATTTCCTTACTTATCTTCTGTTTGTTGTTCTATCCATTATTGAGAGTAGAGTATCAAAATCCCCAACTATTATAGAGATCTCTATCTCTTCCTTTAATTCTGTTAATTTATGTTTCCTATATATTGGTGATCTATTATTAGGTACATAACTGTTTCTAATTATTGTATCTTCTTGCTCTGTTGAAACTCATATATCCTTCTTTTATACCATTTTTGGTTTTAAAGTCTATTTTATTTAATATTAGTTAGACTCTCCTTCTCTCCTTTGGTTACTATTTGCATAAAATATCTTTTTCTATCTTTTCACTTTCAACCTATTTTGCCTCTGGAGCTAAAATGACTCTCTTGTGGACAGCATGTAGTTGGCGTTCAACATATCATACTTTTTATCTATTCTTCCAATCTCTTTTGATTGGAGAGTTTAATACATTTACATCGAGAGTAATTACTGATAAGTTCTTGCTTCTGTTATTTGCTCTTTGTTTTCTATATGCCTTATAGCTTTTTTGTCCCTCATTTTCTACATTACTGTTGTCTTTTGTGTTTAGTTGATATTTTTGTAGTGAAATATTTTAATTCCATTTTCATTTCCTTTTGTGATATTCTGTAACTATTTTCTTTGTGGTTACCATGGGGATTACATTTAACATTCTGAAGTTATAATACTCTAATTTGAATTTATACCAGTTTAACTTCAATAACAGACACCAATTTGTTCTTTTACAGTTTCTTCTCACTCCATTCAGTTCTTAATGTCACCAAAGGACATCCTGATACATTATGTGTCCTAAAACAAAAGCTAATAATTGATTTTTATAATGCATTCTTCTCTTAAATCATGTAGAAAACAAAAATGGAGCTATAAGCAATGATACTAGCTTTATTGTAATGTAGTATATCATTTATTTACCTTTACTGAAACTTTTTTTTCTTATAGCTTTGAGTTACTAGCTATTGCCCTTTCATTTCAACTTTCAGGGCTCCTCATAGTAGGGCAGGTCTGTGGCAGCAAGCTCCCTCAGCTTTCTTTTATCTAGGAATGTTTTAATCTTCCTCACTTTAGAAGGATAGTTTTTCCAGATATAAGATTTTTGGCTGACAGGTTTGTTTGTTTTTTTCTCTCTTAGCACTTTGAGTATATCAGACCACTGCCTTCTGGCCTCCAAAGTTTCTGATGGGAAATTTGCTCATCATTTTATCAAGGATCCCTTGTATATGATGAATTGCTTCCCTTTGCTGCTTTCAATATTCTCTCCTTATATTTGGTTTTGACCATTTGATCAGAATGTATGTCAGTGTGAGTCTTTTTTAGTTCACTTTACTGGGAGGTGGTTGAGCTTCTTGTATGTTTTTGTTCATGTCTTTCATCAAACTGGAGAAGTTTCTGGCCATTATTTCTTCAAATGATTTCTTTTCCCCCTTTTCTTTCTCTTTGTCTTCTGGAACTTCCACAGCCCATATGTTGGCCCACCTGATGGTGTCCCACAGGTCCCTTAAGTCTGTGTTCACATTTTTGGCATATTCCATGAGGAAGAATACTACTTTGGCCCTTATTAGGTTCTATGACCATCTGAGAGCTCTGAATGGGGCCTAGATAAGGAAAGGGCTGTGATGCAAGCATCCCAGGGCCCATGTGATCTGA
This sequence comes from Manis pentadactyla, assembly GCF_030020395.1. NCBI lineage: Eukaryota > Metazoa > Chordata > Mammalia > Pholidota > Manidae > Manis > Manis pentadactyla. The sequence goes on along the minus strand of NC_080032.1, from coordinate 89,172,788 downwards.
CAGACCCTATGATGTTAGAGGTATCAATGACAGAAAAAAAATGTGTGGAATTTGTGACAAGACTCAGTGGAAGATTTGCAGTGCAAAGTCCTGAGGTTCTGGAGCAAGGCTATGCCATCTGGAGAGAAGAATTGTATGCTTTTCCATGTGACTGGTATGCTATTCTGCTGAAAGTCATAATATTCCATTGTTCAAAAGCAGTTTATTTAATTTCCTTTTCATACAGTTAGTGTATAGAAAAGGAACTGATTTTTGTATGTTGGATTTTGTATTCTTAAACTTTCCTTAAAATTCACTTATTAGTTCTTAGCGTTCTTTTTAGGGTTTTCTACATATAAGATCATCTGCAAACAGAGATAATTTTTCTTCTCTCTCTCCAACTTGGATGCCTTCTATTTCTTTTTCTTGCCTACTTGCTCTGGGCAGCACTTCTAGTACCATGTTGAAAGGAAGTGACAAGAGTGGGCATCCTTGCTTTGTTCCAAATCTTTGAAGAAAAGTTTTCAGTGTTTTACCATTAAGTATGATGTTAGCTGTTGGCTTGTCATATATAGAGTGTATTATGTTGGCATAAGTTCCTTCTATACTTAATCTGTTAAGAGGTTTTATCCCAAGAGTGTTGAATTTTGTCAATGCTTTCGCTGCACTTGTTGAGATGATCAAGTGATTGTTATCCTGAACTCTGCTAATGTCATTATATCACAGTGAATGATCGATATATATTGAACTATTCTTTCATCCCATGGATAAACCCTGCTTGGTAATGATCTTTTTTCATGTGCTATTGAATTTTATTTGTTTATTTTTTCATGAGGATTTTCCTACCCATGTTCACCAGGGATACTAACCTGTGCTTTTCCTTTCTTGCAGTATCTTTCTCTGGCTTTGATGTCAGGCTAATACTGGCCCCATACAATGAGTTTGAAAATGTACCCTCTTATTTTTTGGAAGAGTTTAAGAAGGATTGGTATTTAGTCTATTTTAAGTGTTTGGTAAAATTCACCAGTGAGGCCATCTGGTTCACTGCAGTATTATTCATAAGAGCATAGATGTGGAAGCACCCTAAATGTGCATGGACAGATGATTGGGTAAAGAAAATGTGGTATATACATATGGTGGAATATCATTCAGTCTTGAAAAAGAAGGGTGTCATTTGTGACATCATGAATGAATCTGGAAGACATTATGCTAAGTGAAAAAAGTTGGACACAGAAGGACAAATATTACATGATGCCACTGTTGACATAAGGAATCTAAAATAGTCACACTCATGGAAGCAGAGAGTAGAATGGTGACTGCCAGGGGCTGGAGGGAGGGGAAGCAGGCGTGGTTGTACTCAGAGGGAACAAAGTTTCAGTTACACAAGCCGAGTAAGTCCTAGAGATCTACTGTACAGCATAGAGCCTATGGTTAACACTATTGTATTGCATACTTAATTAGCTAAGAGGGCAGATCTTGTGTTAACTTTTCTTATTAAAAATAATAATAGGGCAGAAGGAAACCTTTGGATGTGATGGGTTTATTTATGGCATAGATTGTAGTGATGGGTTCATGGATATGTTCTTGTCTCCTAACTCATCAAGTTGTGTATACATTGAATATGCACAACTTTAGTCACACCTCAATAAAATGGCTTAACGCTTTATTTATTTATCTATTTTTATTAAGGTATTATTGATACACACGCTTATGAAGGTTTCACATGAAAAAACAATGTGATTACTACATCACCCATATTATCGAGTCCCCCCCATACCCCTTTGCAGTCACTGTCCATCAGTGTAGTGAGATGCCACAGAGTCCCTATTTCCCTTCTCTGTGCTACAACTGCCTTCCCCGTGATCCCCCACACACCATGTGCGCCAATCATAATGCCCCTCCATTCCCTTCTCTCTCCCTCCCCACCCACCCTCCCTCACCCATCCCCTTTGGTAACCACTAGTCCCTTCTTGGAGTCTGTGAGTCTGCTGCTGTTTTGTTCCTTCAGTTTTGCTTCATTGCTTAACAATTACTTTAAACACAGAAGTTTTATTGTCATTCCAAAACAGCAAAAAATGAGATTAAAAGTTCTGATTGGCGCAGTAAAGAATTAACGATCCAAACCACGCTCACATGCAAGGTGAGTTGGTGCCCCCTGGCACTCTGAGCCATGGTCAGTAGGATGCTGTTGTGTCTTTTATAAATTGTTCTTACAAAGAATGCTTCCCAGGACTCTAACCCTCTAGGAAGGGCAGGAAGGGAAAATGGAAGTGGGGTGCAGAGCTACCTGGTGGAAATGGTTCACACAATTTGACAGTTTGTACATATTCTGGGCTCTGCAGTCTCTGTGATTCCTTTTAACATTAAAGTCTTAGAAGCTCAGGTTTGAACCACCCTTTCTTGTCCCTTGAGGGCAGTGCGCTATCTCATGAATTAAGGTCTCCGTGGGGACCATAGGTAATTCTTTGTCCCTGGACGAGCCCCATAAACTTCAAGGTTCTCAAGTTTGGCAGGACAACAGGGTACCTCTAGTGGAGAAGCACCTGGGTCAGTGGTAACTGGAATTCCAGCTGAGTGGGGACGTCTGACCCCGTGGGGGTTTTAACCACTGCTTTCCATGCCTCTTTGTAAATGCCTATGCACACCATAAATATAGGAAGACAAGTTTCTAAATGGTAGAGATGGTTAACAGCGACGTGGGCCTGGACAGCACGCAGGTGGCATGTACCACGAGAGGTGACTGGACGGTCCGGGGAGGTGCGAGAATCTCCCCAGAAGCTGCCTTACAGGGGGCTCTGAAGCAAGCAGTCTGGGCATATCTTGGGAGACCCTGGCCCTGGGCATTGTCGCTGGGACCGGGTTTGGTGCCTCTGATAGAAGGGCTCGAACCAAGTCTCAGGAAGGATTGAAATGGTGTTCTTTTATTTTGGCAACTCAGTCAGATTTCCTAAGTTTATGAAATTGCTGGATGTATCCACTAGAGGTCACGGGTGAGTCTGTATAGCGAGGAGGATATTAGAGCAAATGGTTCTGGACCTGGTTTCAGGATTTCTTTCAGCTCTTAAAAATTAGTGAAGACTCCGAAGAGCTTTTGTTTAGGCGGGTTATATGTTCTGATCTATATGCGTGTGTGTGTGTATATACATATATATGTCTGTGTTTATATGTGTATATATATATTGCATATAAATTATATATAATATGTAAATATATATATTTACACACTTATACATATATATAGTACTAGAAATAAAAACTGAGAACTTTAAAAAACATTAACTTATTGTCAAATAAATATAACAAACCATAACATGTTAATATAAATAATGTATTTTTATGGAAAATAACTATATTCTCCAAAACAAATACATGGCTATTGAGAAAAGTGTCAGTCTTTATGCTTTTTTTCTTTTTTTTTATTATGGTATCATTAATATACAATCACATGAGCAACATTGTGGTTACTAGATTCCCCCCCTTACCAAGTCCCCACCACACACCCCATTACAGTCACTGTCCATCAGCGTAGTACGATGCCATAGAGTCACTACTTGTCCTCTCTGTGCTCTACTGCCTTCCCCAGGCACCGCACCCCACGTTATGTGTGCTAATCGTAATGCCCCTTATTCCCCTGCTCCCTCCCTTCCCACCCACCACCCCCAGTCCCTTTCCCTTTGGTAACTGTTAGTGCATTCTTAGGTTCTGTCAGTCTTTATGTTTTTATAAATTTCTTTAGTATCTGGCTCAAGAGTAGACACATGGATTCTTGTATTTTCTTCTGCATTCAATCTTTGTGATGTCGCACATCACAGAAAACTCCAGTCTACGCATGTGAGATGGTGAAAGTGGCCATGGCTGTCTTGGTCTAATCATGCAAACACTGTAGACCTCGGGCAGTCTGAGAGTCTCCAGGAAGCCACTAGGGTTCCCTAGACCACACTTTGAGAACCACTGCTTAGAACAAAGGTAAATCAGGATTTCACAAGCTAATAAAAGTGCAAACCCTCTATTTTAGCATTCTCAGACCTTCACGGTCTGCTTCCAACCATCCTCTCCAGTACTTATCTCCCATTTATCGACTACCTGAACTGTGTGGTTAGACCAGTTATTAACCTTCTTGCCTTATTTTCCTACTTTTGAGTCTTTGCTCTGGTGTTTTGTGTCTCTGCTTATTTTAGTTCCTCTACTGAATTGCCGCCTGTCAAATCTACCATCTCCCTACTATACCAAACAGGCATTTTCAAGTTTGAGCCTCCTCTGTTCAGAATAAGTTGCCTTTTCAGAAATATCTCTCTTGCTTCATTCCCATTGCTCTTGGATTACATGATGGCCCTGGATATTGATTTCTGTGAAGTCACTGCAGCATAAATTCTATTTCCCTTTGTCAAATTGGAAGTTCTGCAGGGAATACCTGAGTACACCAGTGACAGTTAGGCAGGTGCTTTCTTTCTGAATGTGACGCTAGTCCTGTTTTAATGAATGAATAAAAGAAACATTTCTTTATACGAAAATGTTGCTATGTATTTTAAATGAGATTTCTAATTGAAAATAGTCAAACCTTTTACATGCTTGCTTGAAAATGTTAGAATCTCAAAAATCAGAACGAATCATAAAATATGAATGAGTTTATAATATATAGAATCACAACTGACAATTTATTATTTCAAATCACGTAATTCTCAAGATCATACTCATCATATAGCAAAAGATGATGAGTTAAAATGTGAAACGAAAATCAACTTTGATTTTTTATAGAAATATTTTATACAGGAATGATAACCTTAGGTGAATATTTCATAACCTACAAAGTATCATTTGGAAATAGGTTCATGTAGACAAACCATAGAGTTCATGGTGCTTTTCCTTTTCTTCAAACCGTATAACCAATATGTTTATAGTCAATTCCATGTTTATGCATGTTTCTTAACATGCCCGAAGGAGACGTACACGGTCTCTTTATCTGTTTTGTTCTATCATCCATTAGGCTGTCAGTCTGATAAATACCAGCTCTAACATATTTGAAACAATGGACTGTTCCCTTAGCAGCTAACAGAAAGCCAGAATGTAGTAACCACCTTCCCTAATATTACTATCCCTCCTCAGTGTATCCAATTATAAGATTTTCAATTGTAAACTTTCAAATTTGAATTTTCTGTGAATGGGATATCTTTAACAGAAACATTTGAATCCTTTGAGCTCTTTTCCTGTGGTTAAACTACAAGAACAGAACAGGATTGACAGTCAACTATTCATTCAATCCAGCTAAACTTCCTTTAAAAAACCCACACTGTAATTTTCTCTTAGAGTGGAGAAAACTTTGACAGTCCACAAACCAGGATTTAAAGCTCAACTTCAAATCTTGGCAAGTTAGCACGTATCTCTGAGAATCCATTTCATCATTAGTTTAAAACAAAAAAAGTAATATTCACCTTGCAAAATTTTGATCACTTATTCATATCCTAATAGTTATAATTTGTGGGCATTTTATATGCATTATTTTGTTTAACCCATACTACATACATATATAATAACTATTTTGATTTTTACCTAAAAAAATCAGCATTTAATTAGCAGCTTTAAACAATGTTTTTGTTTTTATTGAGATATAATTCATACAAAATAAAATCCACAAACCTTAAGTGTTCAGTTAAATGGGGTTTGACAGCTGTGTACACTCAGTGACCAACAGCTGGCTCAGTAAGTGACATGTAGGTACCTTGATTTTCCTTAACTTGCTTAAGGCTACATAGCTAAAATGTTGAGCTGATGATCTGAACCTAGACTGTCTGGTTTCGGAGCCCATGCCTTTGACCTCTGCTGCTTTTTCATCCTGGAGTTCAGAGACAGAGTTCTTGGTTGAAAATTGTGCAAACTACTGAATATTGTTGTGCTTACATGATGTACATCATTAAATATAGGCTGCACAGCATCTATTATCTATTAGTACATTTTTAAACCAGGCTTACTGGAGCAAGCAGTTTTATTTTGTCTTACATAGATGCAACCAAGAGAGTTTACATCAGATCGTGCAGGGATAGGAAGGAGCCCTCCTTTCGTCATCTCCTTCGCCTATGTCATCAGTCATTTCAGGCTTGAGGCCCCAGCGCTCACTTTCTCGAGCCCCATGGCCACATAGGCCGAGGCTGAGCAGCGGTGAGGGCTCGTTGGGGATTCGTGCCTCACAGTGTTTTATAGGACATGACAGTTGATACTCTGCAGGCGGTAAAGAAAGGAGTCGCACAGATAAATGTTTCTCTGCTTCATTTATAAAGTTTCTGATTGATGTTCTTTTGTTCCAAATGGGGTTTAACAGATCATTTACCCAGTTCCATTGTTTATATATTTTTAGTTTAAAACAGGATCTTCACTTTGACCAGCTTTATTTAGGGTATGTCTGTCTCTGGGAAGTATTTGTAGAAATGTAAAACTCCCAGCTATGTGAGTAACAAGCCCGGCCTCATAAACTGAAAAGCTGGAGGTACAAAATGATACTTTGTATATGGATTATATTACTTTTCTGAGGTGCTGAAAGCACTTTTTGGACAAATACCGAGTTTTTAAACTTTGAGGTTGACTGGTACATTAGGGCAAACGTATCACCTGTTTAGAGCAATATGTTGTACCTGCTCCAAATTCTCTCTCTCTACACGGTGGCCTGAAGGTGATGGAGGTAAAGGAGAAATGGGTTTGCCCTGTGCCCTGCGTTCATCACAGGTGATCTGAGTGCCTCCCACCCCCAATATGGGAAATACGGTGAAAGACAAAGCAGAAAAGGGGGAGAATAGCTTCCCATGTTAGGTAATCTCTCCATACAACCAGACATCAGCTTATTTTTGATGATTTATGCAACTCTTTTGTTCACTTACAAAAGTGTATTATTCTTAGTGGTGCAAAATGTTGTTAATAAATGTTTTATCAGGTAGTACAAATGAGTCCGTGACTTTGAAATTTTGCATTTTAGTAGCAGAGATCTACAAATCAGTATAAAGTAGGACAGAGTTTAGTAAGCATCAGAAGACAAGTTAAAACTCTGGAAGAGGAAGATTTGGAGGAGCAGGAAAAATCAGGAGGACTTGTTGGAGCACAAATGAAGACTGCATGGAGGAGGCAGCATCCCAGCAGTGCCCTGAATCCCGGGGATGATTGCTTATAAGCAGCTGTTTAGGGGACAGGGATGAACTATAACTCCTTGAGGAGAGGGTGCTTGTAGTATGTTAATGGCACACATCAGCAATAGGAACCAGACAACAAGAGCTATCTTGGGACAAAAAATTGACATTAAGCTGTGGTGAAACGCCATGGAAAAATTCTGGCCAGAAATCAACATCGTGCTCAACAATGGCTAGTCTGGAGAGGCATCTGGTGGGACGAGCAGGAGAGAGACTAGCGTCATTTCAATCTTCCTGGAGTAGCCAAACTACGGAGGTGGGCGGGGGAATCACAGGACAGACAAGATCCAAGCTACCCTGCAGAAGCACAACGGATGGGAGTTGGCAGCTGAATGGATGAAGGGGAAGGAGAAGGGCAGGACCAACAGCTAACGGCAGCCTCCTCAGCCTCCTCTGTGAGCAAGACTAGGAGGCCGCGGCAAACCAGGGCTCCCACTATACCAACTATAGAGGCTACACTTTTTTGGGGGAAAATTCCCACTTTTGAAGGCATCAGATAGCTATATAGGTAAGGATTATCAGTACCACCAAAACCTTCCTGCAGTGAGCTGATACCAGTAACATTTAAAACTATCAGTTGCCTAACATTCTTTTTCCTTCACTCCCATGCTGGCTCCACACACACACACACACACACACACACACACACACACACACACACACACACACACACTAAATTGATTGAATGGGTAGGTTTTTAAAAAATTATGCTCCTGCTTTCTTTTTTTTTTTTTTCACTAAATATGTCTGATCCTGAAAGCATTGTGTTAAATCTGGCCCTCTAAGTTCCTTTCTATCAAGTTCTACATATATTCCTGATATCATTGCTTTGAATATTTATCTGCTTTTTGGTATATATGGGTTATAACTTCCATTAGTACATGATTTCACTATCCTATTTCATAACTTTAGTCTTAAATTCCACCTCATCTGTTATTAATATTGTCATTTCCGCCTCTTTTGTTTATATTTGCCAGATAATTTTTTTGCCCATTCCCTTATTATTAGTTTTCAGTGCATTTCATGTAAAAGAAAAAGTCATTTTTTAAAACCTTATCTTCCATTTTCTGTCTCTTAGTAGGGGAATTAATCTCCATCACTTTTAGCTTTTCAAATAATATGTTTGATTTTATTTCTGCCCTCTTTATACTGCCAAATACTTGATGTTGCTACTTAAAAAATTTTTCACTTGCTGATTCAGAAGTTAATTTTGCTCCCCATTCTACTAGCAGTTAAAGCTGATCATGTTGGTTACAGCGTTGTCAGTGACGGAGAGATGCCAACAGGAGACGATGCGGTATCTCGAATGGCAAAGGTACGGATGCGACGGGCACCAGCACCAGGACTGAGGACCCCCGGGCGTCAGAAGCTCCTTTTGTGGTTCTCAAGGGGGACTGCAGGTCGTGGTCTCCCTCACATCTGCTGGGCTCTTCACCAGAAACGAGTGGTTGATGTAAACAATTCCAGCACGTTCCAGAATGTTTACTGAGATACTGTGTAAAACAACAATCAATTTCCCCAAACCCAGAGCCCTCAGCCGACTCAGGCTGCAGTTTGATCCCAGATTCCATCTGCATTGACTCTGCAGGCCTTGTCTTCTCTTCTCTTTCCACCTTCTTTTCCCTTTTGTTTCCTTCTGTGGTCCTTTGTTTCCTGAACAGGTCTCACATCACAGCCAGAGTACAGGGCGGAGGGTGTAATTTATCAACAGAACCTATCGAAGTGTAGAATCTTTGTTAATAGAATGACTTCTCCGAGCCTCCAGCAGTGTTGGTGGGAATGGGGCTGGTCACTCCCGTCAGCGAGCATGGCTGTCCTGCATACTTCATATTTTGTCTTGTTCAAGCATCCTCACGGATGATCCAAATTAGCCTCTTTCTTCCCAGAAGGTCACAGGTCACGTGGCCACTTCCAGTTCAAGGAACTTTCCTTTTTTACTTTTGCTCTAATATAAGAATGTATTAATACATTTCCCCTCTTTCCGCTCAATTTGGTATTATACTAAGCTAAAACAGACCTATCAAACAATGTGTGCAAATTAGTGTTTTCCTCAGTTTTGAATTCTCCGTTTCCGTCTCAATAACCCTAGAGTTGAGTCTAAGTGTGTGGCTTCCATTAAGAATGCTGATTCTGTGTGAAAAGTACGAAGGAAATCCTCTACGAGGGGGCCCCACATACAGAGGCGGGGGAGGTATGGAAGCTCAGCACCTTCTCCCCAGGTAAGGAAAAGGAAGTAGACATTAGAGGCAGATACAGCTCTTCAGATTTTACTTAAAACTCTCTTCTTACCATTCATGTTGTGAGCATTAAAGTCATTTTTAAGCTTTTATCTCAAGCAGTTTGAGTAGCATGCTCTAGTTTCTTAAGGACTTTTGGACAATTGTAGATGTAATTGTTAAGAATTCTGCAGTCATCAGTATGACCCAGTCTAGTCGAAACCAATTAAGAAAGAATGCTAGGAAGTACAATCAAATTGACAAAAGAAATGTCAGCAATGTTTACAGCTTTGCCTAGAGTTCAAAATAGGGCAATTTCTTTAGGTCGCGCTATTTTTAGGTTGTGTTCCACCAGAGGCAGCTCATGAAAGACGCTCACATATTTAGATTATGTACCGCTGTCGGTACCACCCACAGAGAGCGAGCCCCCGGCCAGGTGTGAGACATTCCTCATCGCCTTTCTCAGAGGGGCTTGTAAAGGGGGGTCCTCAACACCGCCACCCTCCCTGACCTGCCTGTTCTGGAGACTCTAGCTACTGCCTGCCTTGAAGGTCAGTGTCCCAGAAACACCCTTTCTTTTTTGATGCTTATAATCAAACACATTATTTCTCCACTCATTACAAAACTAAGAAACTGACCTACTGCCCACCACCCTGAGCGGCTCACTCCCAGCTGTGTATCTCCTGCTAGGAAAAGACCTGCACCGTCTTGCTCCCCAAGCTCCTCACTGACTGGATCTAAGAACATTTTGCTTGGCCGTCTCACTCGGCCACATCTCAGTAATTCCTGGATACACAGCTAATGTTTCAAATTCCAACCTACTGTTAAATTTTCCCTTAGATCGTCTATTTCAAGTATCCTGATAGAATATTTGATTGAACCATTTGAAATTATTGATATTCAGACATGTTGATATACACAATGGCAGTTTCACATTATGCATTCCCACTCACTTCATTACCATTTATTTATATTTGGCTATATATCCTAAGATGTTTTTGAGTACCTTATGTTGTCCTGACATCTCTGTTGTGTTTATTGTTGGATTTGAGGTCTTTCTTGAGTACTCCTCTCTATTGGGATGTAAGCGACATATACTGAGATAGCAAAGCGGTGCCTGGCACAGACTTGGAAGCCGAACAGCAGGGCCCAGGCCCCAGTTTTGCCGAACGTAGGGTGTGACGTTGCACGGTGCCCGAGCCTCAGCAGAATGAGGGCAGTGACAGAACCCCCGCAGCTGGGCTGACACTGATGATGCGCGGCGACGGGGTCTGCACAGGATAAGAACTGCAGAGCTGATTTGTACCCACAGAGAACTGTGAATTAGCCTAGAGGAAAAACCATTCAAGAATGATTATTGACAGCCTATTTGTATCACCTGACCTCTCTGGGTAGGTGGAGGATTTTGGAGACTCCTGGATGATGGCTCTGGCAGTGACCTCTTTTTCTGAATCTGCTGGGAAATCTGAGTATGTCTAAGAGGCAGACATTATTTATTACTCGTACTCAAGGGAGAATGACTTTTCTGATAAGGTCTAGCCAAGATTTTAAAACATCATTAATGTAAAGCAAATGGAAATGCAAATAAGGGCCCTGAGAAATTCAGTGTTGTTTATGAGCGGAAATAAGATACATATAAAAGCTTAATTAAATAAAGCTTCCCTTTAGTCATTAAGTTGTAGAATGTAGAGAATTCCCTGTGACATGTCCCTGCTGTTTATCAGCACTGGTGTGTCACTGAGTGGGGTGTTAGGATAAAATCCTAAGCAAATATTTACACTCCTTCAAGGACATCTCTAAGTCAGTTGTTGGGAGAAAATGGATGAAGTCAAGGAAGGAGAGAAATTTAGGCGCTTTTTAAAGCTCTCTCTGCCATAAACGTGTTGAGATTCGAGAATAAAAGGAGGATATAAACACTCAATAACAAAAAGTTACATCAGGGGTGTAGGTTACAGGTGTGGCGGGTGGTGCACTTAAGAGTAGTAAGCTTGGGAAATAGATGTAGCAGAGAAAGAACACACTTGGGAAAAAGTGAAAGTTTAGAAAATAAATTTGCAATGAGTAATTTGGTGAATCCACCAAATAGAAAGAGAGATTACAATTAGTCTCAAGAGAAAATTTAAAAGAGCAGGCTGTGTACCTAAAACAGGGGCAGGGGTCAAAGGTAACTGAGAAAACAGATCTGGTGGAACTTCCTAAATCTCACTACTGTCAAAACTGTCCAGTTTCTCTCCTACTTGTTGTTTTTGAAAGCAATGACGGGGGGTTTCTTACTTTCAACTTCACCATTTAAAGTTATAGGTTCATGGCCACACGGATGAAGGGAAGAATGTGGCATTATTCTTGGACAAAAAAGTCTTGGCTTATGGATGTTTAAGAATGGCCAACACTGAATGGCTGAGTGTGCCTGGTTCTGTCGGACTCACCAGTGGTTCTGTCGCTAGTGGCGTGGGTGGGGTTTAAACAAACCCAAGCTGACTTTATAGATTGAGTATCTTTGTAGTTTGGATGACCAGTTTTTTAGGCAACAGAGTTCTATTTCTTGGAATGATGCACTAAGATCCTACCAGGAAAAAAAAAATCTGCAGAAAGTAACTATAAAACCTGGAAGTAACACATAAAACAATTACCTGAAGGTTCTGGGCAGTGACTAGAAGCCCTGGTGGGGAGTCCGTGCTTCCTTGGGAGGGGGAACATCAGGAGCTCTCTTTAAGTAAATTCGCTTCTCTGCACCCTTATCCTGGACTATTGCAGCCTGGGAGATACACACAGGAAGGGTGGGAGTTCATGAGGACAGGCCCAGACCTCTGGCCAGGTGAGTTAGAGGCCTGTACCTGCAAGACCTGATCCACTGAAGACAGCGGGTTGACCTCACAGGGCTAAGAGTCAGAAAGGGGATCCCTGAATTCTCTCTGCTCACATTCTTCACTGACCCTGAACCGTGCATGCATGCAGCAGGCTCAGAGCAGTCCAGCCGAAGACAAAAGGCTTGATCTGAGACTGGAGAGGCCACTCGAAGAACCCAGGGGAGTTTGAAGTCTGAGCCCAGTAGAGAAGACAGCTTGCTGAAACGGAAGAAACATCACTCAGCAGAGAACAGTAACAGAATCCAGAACCTTAACAACTTAAAATTCCTGATGTCCAGGATACAATCCAATGACCTAAAACATGAAAAACCAAAAGAAACACATTCTCAAGAGAAATTTCATCCAGTCTAAACTGAAGAGGGACTACATGTTGGAAACATCAGACAAGGATTTTAAAGTGATATTATAACTATCTTCAATAAAATCAAAGAAGAAAAGAAGAGAGAAACCAGGAAAGACAAACTTGTTTTCCATGGAGGAAACTCTCAATGAAGAAATGGAAATTCAGCAAAAACAGAAACCATAAAAGGAACTGAATGGAAATGGTAGACCTGAAAAAAATACTTTATGCAGCAGAGATGAGCTAGACGAATAGGACAGCCTCACAGACTGCGAGTCCATCGTCATGAATTGGAAGGTTCGATTTCATTGACCCAGCAACCTTCCCTACACCAATCTGTTGAGTCAATGCAATTCTATACAAAATTCTCACAGGCATATTTGAAGAGATTGATAAGCCCATCAAAAAATTCACAGGTAAAGGCAAAGGACTCAGAGTTCTTTAGGAAGGTGGGATTACGCATGCTATCTACTGGTGGGAATATATAATTCCTAGCAGGGGTTGAATGGCACAATCCCATTTCCCAGTGACTTGGGTATTTAGATGACATATAACAAAATGTCTATGTGGAGGAATGGTTGGCTACACCGTGCTCCTGCTGTAAGTTCCGTAAGAGGAGTAAGGAACCACCCTGCCACCGGTAATCCAGACCTTGTTAACATCAAAGTAGTTCTGGATATATGTGTGCATGTGTATTTGATGGGACATCAGGTCAATGATAGGATCCTGAGGAAGAAAGGGTTTCAGAGTCTAATGTGGTTGGGAAATAATTCATGCCTAATAATCTCCTTGGAGCGTCACTGTGACTATTTACTTGAGCCATGCCTCTGAGATTTACTGCAAGCCCTGACCTCTGTGACATTGTCTTTCAGCATATATGACCTGAGGACATCATTTGGATCATATTGCAATTAAGATTATTCATTTAAAAGTCTTGGTTAACTATGATCTACTGGTAGCATTCAGTTCTTAGGAGGGTTAAAATAGCAAATCAGAGCAGTAGGTTTATTGGCAGGAGGGAACATTTTTAAACAATAGCCATCACCAGCCCTCATCTAATTAAATGAAATAAAAAGAAAATGAATTCTTCACAGTCCAATAGATACCAAGGACATGCATGTCATACTACTTAACAAGGCAGAATTATTAATAACATGATCATAATGACAATAGTACAGAAAAACTATTCACTATACATATTTAATAAATTACAAATTCTACCAATTCTGCCATCAAAATGTCTTTAGTGTTTGTTATCTCTTACCCATGCTTAGCACCACTCTCCCAGTTCTGGCCGTCATTGTTATGAAATTACTGAAATGACAAAAAGATTTTTTGAATACTGTGTACATTTAAAGTAAGGAAGTGGATTGTAATAGTTAAGAATGTGGATACTAAAACACCCCCAGGGCTACATTCGAAAGAAGGTACAGAGATTAAATCCTAAAGTAATTTAAGGATATCGTTTTAAGATTTCTTGGAATTTGAGCTCCTTAAGAGCATTTAGGAAAACAGTTAGTTGCATGGATTTACTTAAATTCGTGCTCATTTTTATTTCTTAATCTGCATTAAGGTTCTAAAGATCAGCAGGTAACTCAAAATCTGGGAGATCAGAATGATTGAACTATTTCACCCTGAATGGTCAGAATAGGCTTCGCCTGGAAATGAGTAACTCAGCCATGCGGGAAGGGAATATTAACATTTGATGTGTGTGTCGTTTTCAGGATACCAGCCTTGAGTCCCAGGGCCAGTGTCCAGAAGAACAGAAGTAGACTATGGAATGTGCGTTGAGTTTCCTTGGTTACCCAATTTAGAAAAGGATTATTAGCTTCTGAGCGTCATGACGCATGAGGTTCGGTGGGCTCTTTCTTCAGCTTATATTTTTCCAGACTGCATTTCTAATAATTTTAGTCAGACTTCCTAGGGCAGCCCACATTGCTCCTAAAATTTTACTTTTTCTAGCACATATTCCAATTCATTACACTCATCTTGAGGAGACCAGCTCTTTCACTGTTTCTCAGAGAACAGGCCCAGAACTGCCTACATCAGAAACATCTGGAGTGCTTGTTAACATGTACACGTCCAGGCCGAGCCAAAGACTCTGGTGGGGAATGTGTGTTTACAATAGGCACCTCAGGTTTTTGACACCCACTAACATCTGAGAACCAATGAATTAACTGGGTGATGCTGAGGGATGGCGGGGCGGTTCCAGCTGACCACGGAGCCCCTTCTTCATCCAGAGCAGCCCTTCTAGCTCGTGGGAGTCAGAATCACAGAGTTCAGACCAGATCAGCTCTCCGGTGGGGCATCCGTCCGAGTGCAGGACACCCGGCTAAACAGGAATGTCAAGCACCAAGTAGTACATGCCTGTCCCAAATATTGCATGGGACCTGCTTGTAGTAAAGAATTACTTGTTGCTTCCCTGACACTCAACACACCTCGTTGTCCTACACCTGTGTCTGTTCAGTTTGGCAGCCTTCCTCAGAAGCAGAGAGGTCTGGACTTGGGTCTGCCACTTACTGGCTTGGTGACCTATTTTCTTCATGTCTCTAAATTTCAGTTTTCCAAACTGTAAGATAAGACAGCAGTTACAACAAAAAACAAACAAATAAATAAAAAAGGAACTAAACAAAAAAATCCCAGAAAAACTTACCTTACTGGGTTATCAAGAAAATTTGATTTTACAATGTACCTTTTCTATGTATAGTCCACTGTGTGTCCCTCTGAACACTGTGTATAGGACAGCCTGTGTTAAAAGCTCAATAAGATGTAGCTTTTAATTGTTACTACATTGTTAACAATATATTCCAAGTCAAAGGGAGCTTCTAAGCCTAGTAAACAAATATTGTCATGGGTTGAAAATTGACAATGTATAATAAGTCTTTAGACGGTGCTTTAACAGAAGGTGTAACAGAGCTGATTCAGGATTCTCTCTTCTGTCCGTCACTTCCTTCTTGTCTGGTTCTCTGCTATCATCGTGTCACTCATTCAGGAACCAATCATGTGGGTCCCCAGGTTTTCCACTCAAGGCTCCCTCTTGTGGTTGTAAATTTTACAACTGATAGAGGAAATCTGAACAGTTTGCTCTTAATTTTTTAGACAATAATATTAGATGTAATCTTTTACACAAATTGAAGTAAGTTCATTATATTATTCTGTGTGAGACAGCATTTCAATAATTAAAATTGCCGATGTATTTTCTTTTATTCATTGTATAAATGTGCACACATAGTTTTTAACTTTTTTTCCTGTTTGCTTGAAAAAAATCATTTTGTTGAAGAAAACTCTTCTTTCTAAACTACTCCAGTTAGTATTGGCAATTATCCAGAATCTTGGTATCTTATACTTAAGGAATGAATATGCCGTGCAGTGTCACATTTCAACATTTGTTCTCTTTTTGAGGAAATTCCCTACAAAGTGATTGCTGTCTACTGGCAAAACGGGCAAACACGAAGTTTAATTTGGCAGTTTTACCACAAGACCTACTTTTTTGAAGTGCTTTTGTAGTTCTATGCAATACTTTAGGGAAGATTTATTTGCAGCAAATTCATTCCTTCAGAATCATAAACACTTTAAAGATCACATTTTAGGTTCTAGATTACTGATGTACTTCTGAGTACAAGCATAGAGATAACTCAAAATCAACATCTATAAATCACAGCCATATAATGTTGAAAGAAAAAGTGTTGCAGAATTAAATGTAAAATATGATACCAATATATGTGTGCAAGACAATTAAGTCCATACATACTAGGCAGTGTTTACGGAGGGGCTCATGTACAGTACGTCCATGCGATGCTCACGGACATGCTCAGGCACAGTAAGGAACAAAGCCACGCAAGGGAACAGTGCCCACCAAATGTGGGTCAGTGTTGGGCTTTATATACACCCCGGGCGGAAGGAAGAATGGGCTCACTGCAGGCAGCATGACAAGCTTAACCATATCTATTCTATTTTATGTTTAAAAAAGCAAGAGAGATCTGAAGCAAATATGGCAAAATATTGAGATTTAATAAGGCTGGGGGTGATCACGCACAGATGTTCATTCTATCGTTATCTATATGTTTTGTGTGCTTAGAATATGGCCGTTAAAATGGGGCAGGCACAGTTCTTGGTCCCTCTCTCCAGCCACACTCCCATCTCATTGGCCAGAAAGTGCATAAACAAGCCCCGAGGGACGATGGCAGGGAAGTCAGCCCTCGGCAGGAGTTCAGAGGCCAGTGCTGCACTGGGTGGGCTTCAGAGAGGCTGCTCAGGACTGGTGGGAGACGTCTGTCCCTCATCAGACCCTCCACATGGTGACTGAGGCATCTTAGAGGGAATGGCATGTGTGTGTGTGCTTGCGTGTCAGGGTGGGGCCCTAGGGGGGGTTGGGGACCAAAGAAGAGAATCTACCTGCATCACCTATTGTGGAAGCAGGGTCTGGTGATGGTGCTCCGGCGACACCGAGGGGAGGCTGGGACTGCCTGGTTCCAGGGGCCCCACCAGCAACCCTCAGGGCTGGTGACACCAGCAGACACAGTGCTTGCCTTTCCCGGGGGAGGACCAGCTCTTTCTTCTGCACAGATGACATTGCCCAAGTGTGTAGTGTGAAAAGGTGACAAGATACGTGGAGCTCAGACCAAAGCGGTGGGGTCGGGACAGAGAAGAGAACAAGCGATTGTCAGCCTCTGAAGGTGTTAAGCTGGTGGGCATGACACTAAGCAGAGGTGTCAGGAAAAACCTCCGTGCCCCCATATATTGCACCATGTTTCCTGTAACTTGCAACAGGGTTTTATCTTGTCAATTTGCAAGTTTTCTTTCTCTGCTGGCAGCCTCCAGGCTTTAATCTCGACACAGTCCTCTGAGTAAAAATAGATTGAGAATGAAGCAATTGAATCAGAAAATGAACAGACACTCTGAAGAAGTTTATACAAAATACAATTCAATTTTAAAAGCCTCCGCTTGGAACTCTTTAGTGTACTTATTGCCCCTCCAAATTATGAAGCTTCATGGCAATCCAAATTCATGGCAATACAAATATTTTACAGTATAAACTTCTTTCCAACATGGCTTCATGTATTAGTTCTTTTATGAGTCTAAAAAGTACTTTTCAGTGCTCCATAATTTTGTTCTCTTTCCATTGTGTTCCTGTTACATTTCTCTGCACATAAATGACATAAAAGTATAATCCTAAAAATTATGTTAAAGTGCTACATTATGTACCCAAGAGATTTTACAATTATTTGAAGACCTATAACATCTTATAACAAAAAACTGTATCTGCTTTTAGACAGAGTGTGGAATACTTTGATTATACAGTAACAACTCTGTGATAAACTAATAATGGCTGAGTTACCAGAGTAGAGGTTAAAAGGACAGACTAAGTTGTCTTCTGTGGGTCTTAAACCTTATAAGTCACCCATGATTCTCAATATGATTTATTGGGTTGACAAGAAAACAAAACAAAACATTTCTTCAAAGTCTCAACTTATGTAAATAAAGTGCAGCATTTCAGCCTTATGGATATCTCTGTCTTGCAGTCTTTTAAACAAACCCTTTAAAGGAGTGGTTTTAGGATTTTCATCAAAACAAGAGTACTTTCTAAACAAAGTGTGTATTTATGTTGAAGGCCAGCTCTGACCTTTTAAGGGATTTCTTGCAGGGAATACCTGGGAGAGGGAAAGGAGAATTTAAGATGTGAAAATCTTGGCAGATACAGTGTGAAAATGAGTATTATTTATACCATCCATTAGAAAAATTCACTTGAGTGAATCTTGCTTTACAAGTAAATTATTTTATCTAGCCAGCACAGAATGTGAATGATCTTTCTTAACTGAATTAGACTAAAGAGTTAAAATGAAAATAAGGAAATAAGGGAATTAATAAAATTCCCTGTTAGCCTTTTTCCTGAAGCACTTCTCAAACTTCTGGGCCATCATAGCCAGAAAACAACTTTGAAGACAAGGACTTTCTGTGACCTTGGGTTTCAGCTCTGTCATTTTTTTATTCTGTGCTTTTTGTATCATGCAGAGAAAGACGTCTTTCTGGAAATCATTTGGACGTTAAAATATAGAAGTGGCAGTTTCGTTTCAATATAGACTGTTTTTCATAGAAAAGAAAAAGGCCACTAGTGTGTCTTAGCCAGGGAAAGAGGCTTAATGGCAAAGAGTGACGGCAGGCTTCTCTCGTGTTACGAATTCACCCGTAATAGCAATTCTGACAGTGACAGGCAAGTCAGGAAATTCTACTTCTGTTTCTTCAGTTCATTGAAGACAGTGTCGTACTTTGGGGAAATATCTGACCATGTTTTTATGAATAAATAAGGTGGTTTTCTTTTGCACAATGAAGTTTATTTTACAAGACCATAGCTCGCTAGGCCCATATTGGTTTTGTTTATCCTGGCTCTGGGGACGAGGGCTGTGCTCTGTTTCTGATAAATCTCCCCTTGTTTTCAGTTATGACAGATATTCCTTTGAATATGGTGTATGAAAATATTCTAGCATCAAACCAAGGATATGTAACCTTATTTATGTCTGTATTCTGTCCTTAAACACAAACAGCTGTGCACACATACATCTGTCTCACGTCTGACCCAGTACTGCTGTCCTGGACTTCATATACACAAATAAATATTCCCCTTTTTATGGGAAATCGTGGCTAGCGCAGCAGGAGTTTCAAAATCCAATGCATTTTTCAAATCTTACTTGCACAAACAAAAAAGGAAAAATACAGACAAGCCAGTTTGGAATTGCTGTTCGGGGCAGTTATGTGAAGAAAGAGAAGGCCATCAGTGGATTCAGGGACTGCGTGCTTAAAAACAGGACATTATTAAGTACAAACCAAAGCTCCCAGCTCCATCCCTGACTCTCCGGCACGCAGAGGCCATCAGGGCAGGCTCACCAAGCACCTTCTAAAGGAGATTAAAAGCTCTGCTAGGAGAGGGCAAGCTGACTGGCTGGTGGGGTCAGGGGTGGTCGGTTCCTCTCCTGATCTCCCCACCAGCCCCAGTCCGTACAATGCAGAAGGAAGCTCAGTGGCAGTGCGGGGCCACTGACTCTGGAAGAAGCAGGTAGTTCTGAGAAGAGAAGGTGATGGTATCTGTGCATGTGTAACGTAAGATCCTTTTTAATACACAGATCCTGAAAGAGGGAGGATTTCAAAACATAACTCTGCAGGCTTGGAGAGGCCAGTGCCAGTTTCCAGGAATGAAGTGGGACCTACCCCTGAATTACCCTGCTTATGAAATGAATCAATTATCTCTACAAGAGTAAGATTAGGACACATTTCAAAATACAGAGTCAGCAATGTCTATATATAATAAGCTATAAACACAGACTAAATTCTCTCCTTCCCCAAATGCACAGACCCTGAACCAAGGCTCTCCTGGGCCCATATCCTGTTTTAACCGCCCGCTAGCTGAGTGACTTTGGGCTTAAACTCTCTGCGCCTTAGTCTCCTCATCTTTAAACAGCTATAGTAAGAGCACACCCCCCACAGAATACTTGAGGATTAGATGAGCTAATATACTTAACATGTGTATGGATCAGACCCTGGCCTGTAGTACCCATTGTATCAGCATTTACTGTTAAAGTCATTGTTATAAAATAAAGGAAGAAGGTGTTGCAAATACTGGTGGAAAGCTTTGAAGAATATGAAATAAAAAAACAAGAAAATCTTCACCTCTATAAAAATTTAAGTATTTCTGTTTGATGGAGTAAGATGGAATGAGACCAAAACAGAGCGATAAAAACAAACTTGCAACTCTTCTTTCTGAGGAAAGAATCACAAAGATCCCAGACCATAAAAAGTCAATAAAGATGACTATATAAAAATATAAATTTCCAGTACAATCTATAAAGGTTTTATAGCTAGAAAATATAAAGAACTATAAACATATAAGACATTGGAAGTCACTGGATTTTAGAAACGTCAAAGGGCACAAGCAAGCAATTCAGGAAACAAAACAACAAAAAGTAAATTGAGAAGACAATTATAGAATCCCGAGGAAAGACTGCCCAATATAACATCACAATAGTTTGATATCCAGACTAGAAAAAAAGTGGAATCATATTGATACCTCTTAACACAAAATAAATTCTAGGAGGTAAGTGGCCAAAGTGTAAAAAAGTCAAAACTTCAATATTAGAAATAGAAAAAAAGAAAAGATATATTTATGACCTTCATATAGGGAAGAAATTTCTTAGGCCACAAAGATCACAAACCATAAAAAAAAAATCAATGAAGATGATTATATAAAAAGACAAAATTGCAGTACCATCTGTAAAGGTGTTATATTGAGAAAATATGAAGAACTATAAATATATAACAAAATGAAGACAGTGCAATAGAAAACTGGTCAAAGGGCATGAACAGGCAATTCAGAAAAAAACGAACTGAACGGAGGCCATGAGGGCCTTGTCCTCGGATTACCTTGGAGACAAAATCAACTCGCTCCTCTGATGGCTATTCTGACCGACACACATGTGCAAAGATGTTCAGCCTCGCCAGTGTCCATGCCCTCCAGCCACAGGCCACCAGGAACAAACCTAAGTACGTTGTCACTTGTTCAAGAGGAAGACTCACTTTGTGCGTCTTCGTGAGGCATTGTGGTGAGAGGGCTTGGAAGGACCTTGCTATGGATTTGGTTTTGTGAGAGGTGGTTTGGGGGCAGTTTATAAAGTGTGGCTTTGCTCAGAACTGGGTGTTGTCCAGATGTGGGACAATTATGTGATCGAGTATTTTGTTAAATCTTCATAGGTGGAGAAAAGTCTAGAATGAATCTAAAACTGTGATTGGTAAGGAAGAAGCCATCACTTGTATTAGCCAGAGGGACGTTCGGTCACTTTTGTTTCTGAACACTGTTGGTGTCTTTGTCTACATTCAGACATGATCGTGTAGTACTGGTTTTTGTCCTGATCCTTCAGTCACAGAATAGCCTTGTTTGATGTTGATGTTCTGTGAAATTGTTTACGTTCAACTTGAAAGCACCAAGATCTAACTATAATAGTCAGAAAACATTGGGAAAACCTGGAAACAACCTAAATGTTCATCAGCAGGAGAAAATGGATATAAAATAATATGGAACATTAAAAAAACATACAAATCAAAATTATATGTTGTATATAAATTTTTTAAATATACAAGAATTATATATACAGAATAGAATTTTTAAAACAGATGAAAGATACAAAATATGGCTAATGAATATATCATTTGTGATGAAAGTATAAAATATTTATGGATATAATAAGCTATAAATATAAGATAGTGATGTGGGTAAAACTGCAGTATTTCCAGAATCTCTCACCTGGCCTTAGTCCATCCCCGTATCAGTAGGTGATTACAAAGGGGATGGAGGGTTAGCGTGCACCTGGACCAGAGAGGTTGGGTGGGGTCTTTTTGCAGCTGGGTTGTGAGAGACACCGGTGAGCAGAAGTGGATGACTACTTGTAAGCAATAAACAGGTTTCTCTCACTTTATTGCTCCCTTTAACTGATTTCACCTTCAAAGGCTATTTGCCCCAGGCTGGGAACATATTTCCCCCCATACCTCCTGCCGGACTTACAGTGGTGATGTCTGGGAAGGAAAGAAAATAAACTGAGAAATGGATGTGGATATACTATGGGCTTCAACAATCTCAGGTACCTGACATGTCTTTTAAAAAAGATTTTTTAACATTGTGACCAAAATGCCAACATTTAATAAATTTGAGTGGTGGGTACCTGGGTGATGATTTGTTATTCTTTACATTTAATGCTTGATTTTTTTCATAATTATAGAAAAATTAAATCACAGTTTCAGGGACTGACACACCAAAATCTTTCAGAATTTTTCTTCTTCATTCTCTCTTTACCTGGGGAGAATCTACTTACAGCTCCCTTTAGTGAAAGTGGAGTTTCCCATAAAATAATATCCTTGCAGGAGGGTTCTGACGACCTTACACCAGCATTGAAAGTTGACTTTAGGTAGAATTTTTATAACATCACTTTGCTTCTTGTCTTGAAGC